>NC_090322.1:44013039-44704600 GCF_040869045.1 Eurosta solidaginis
TTCTATTTGTTCTGTTAGTTCGTTTTATCTAATGTTATTCTTTCTCTCTTCTCGTTCGCGCACATTGTAAATTCATACATACATACGCAGAAACTAACAGGAGCACGAATGTCGATGATGCCATCTTTGTGTGCGGCACTGCTACAACAATATATGTATGGACTATTTATGAAAAACATCTTTTGTAAGAAACTAATTATTACATTTATTAAACTTGAAAAGTTCATATTTACAATTTGTATCTGTACTCTTTCAATTTCCTGGATCTTCCGAAATTTGTAACTTTTTTTTTTGAAGTTTTATTATACATATATATATTAAGTTATTTATTCATAACACATTTAAATATACCTACAAAAAGCATTGCTGCCTACACACCCCCATCTATACTTGTTGGCTTTTTTCGCGGGTACGAGCAGCAGTGAACAAACTTGCTTGAAAACAAAAAATAATAGATGAACAAAAAGAACAACTTGTTCGTTCGTCAAAAAAAGAACGAAAGAACCGAATCTCTGAAATGAACGAAAAAGCACAACCCTAATGAGTAGTTGCGTAATCGCGATGAGACTAATCGCTACGTTGAAGAGGCGTGTGAGAAATGTAAACAATACATTAAAGGCGTTGAATATTAATCAAAACAAATTTTTTCAGCGTATACAAATATTTTGCAGCTCATACAATTGAATAAACCTCACATCAACATACTGAAGATGATTTCGAATCTCAAAAGGAAAGAAAAATTGCTATACCATCTGTTGGTATACTTCGAGTCAGTGCCGGCATGTTGGACAGCGACAGGGGCAGACAAGCCACAGTCAGCTGTCAAATATGTCTATTACACTGGTGCGCTGATGCAAAGGGCACTCATATGGTATGGATTGCTCTTTGAAGGATTCCAAAAAATGGAAAAATTGCCATATTTACTAATAAAGTCTACGATACATTTTGAAATTTGAAGTTCATTTCATTATATTATATATATTCATAACCATTAACGCCACCATAGCCGTAACCTTAATCGTTACAGTCAATAAAGCAATCATCTTCGCGGTATTCATATTCACAATCCTGGCTGTAACAGTAATCCGTATCCATAATCATGACCATAACAGTAACCTGAAAACAAGCGAAGGCCAAGCGGCATAACGACCTTGCGCTTTTTTCAAGATCAAAGTAACACAATTTCTATTTCTTCGATACATGTTTTTGGCAAATGATTAAGAGTGTTACACTTCAGCATTGGCGTCTCCACCCAGACAATGAGCTATGGAATTTGAAGTGTGAAAAAGTAGTGCCCATTATAAAGAGGGTAGTTTCGAATCTGATTTAACCGTTGTTGAAAAACACTTCGGACAGTAACAAATTTCACTCGAGATATTGGCAGTATTGATGTGCCTGTGACGAAACCATCGCAACAAAGTTAGGTTTGGTAGTTGTACCCATTCTTCCAACTTGAACAACGATGGTGTTACTTCCTGTGCAGTGAAATTCAAGGCCCTTGGTTGTGAGCATTGTTTCAGTTTTCCCCATTCTACACTCTTTGCTAGTTGATTTTTATGCCACTGCTTCAGCCAGTGAATAACAGGGCTCTTTAGGGTTAACCTCTTCTGAACTTAAGTAGAGGTTATGTTGCGAATAGAGTGGAAGGCAGTGGACTAGGCAGTCGAATGTCATATAATGAAGGAATGGTGTTCGGAGATTTTTCAAAGTTAAAAAAAAAAATGATAAAAGCTTTAATATAAATAAAAATATTGTTTTAATAACAACAAAAATGCCATATATATTCTGTATACATAAATTTGTAAGTATTATCTCACTTGAAAATTTGAATTAAATAATCTAAAGTTTTGTTTTGAAACTGAGTCGAGAACTGTGCGTGTGAATGTGCGAATTTTCACCGATCAGCTGTTAGTTGCGCTACTTGGTAAAATTTACAATGTTCCGGAACGTATTCAAAAATAACACACGCACATCTGTTGAAAAATTTCGCACGCCTCTCTATGCCTTTTGACGTCTCTCAGCTGTTTTAGCCAGTCAAGCGCCATACAATTTTGTTCGCTGCATTGCTGCACTGCATACTATAGTAAACAATGCTGCATACATCCATAACTGCCACCAGCATTGTTTCGTTATTGATATGACAGCTTAAAATTTCAGCAAATATTTTCATATATGTATATACTCGTATATACATGTGCTTGATATCAGTTTCCGTGCTTGTTTTAATTTTGATTAAGCATTTTTGAACAATTGATTTGTGTGAGTTGTTGGTTGCATGAAATTGTTGGGAAACCTGAGTTGCATGTTCTACAGTCAAACACTCGAACATCTGTTTGCAACGTGGCGCCGCTGCTGACACAAACATTTGACGGATGATCATGGAGTTAAGGGGTTAAATATATAAAACAAATGTAAATGTGAATATAAATTTATGTGTGAATTAATGGTCCAATGAATGTTTTCATAATTGTGAACATGACTTTATAATGTTGCAATAAATTATAAAACTTTGTGGTTGACTGTTATCTAGTGTAGTACGATTTGTTGAAAAAAAGTTTCAGAAATTTTAAATAACGTTTGATAGCTTATCTCATAGTTCTTAGTATTCCGAAAGTATTAGTAATGGTAACTTGACTTAATTTAGCTTTTTTTTTTTTATATTTCGGTACCGACTGCTCTGTTCAAGCTTTAATAAAGCAACGGATCTCAGTCACAGGTGTATCAGGTGTAACGGAATACCTTATCAAAATTTATTACGAATATAAAAGTCCTTTAGATTTTTTACCCTAAAAAATTCCAGCACGAACAGTTAGTAATGGAAATTAGTCTCACCCCTTCGGATGATAATACCAAGGAAATTAGTAAGTACGGGGCTGTTTATGCCGATAGCGCAGAAACTCGCATATCTTTCATGAATGGAACTGAACGATAACCTTATGAAGTCTTAAAAATTCATAAGCTTCTCGTAAAATTTGAAGGTTAAAATAAGGAAGAAATTACAAGACCTCCCTCATCTGAACCCGCTCACCAAATTTTATCAAGCTATCTGAAAAATTGAGGGGCTTGTTTGCGTTCAAACAGACAGACTAATATAGCTAAATAAACTCAGCTCGTCATCCTAATCATTTCAGTATACTTATTGGTGGGTCTACCTCAGCTCCTTTAAAAACTTATAATAAAAGTATAAAATATCACACATAAATGTTAATCCCGATTAGCGACGATTCAGGGATCCAAGTTAAGACTAATATATGGCGACTCGAAAAATTCAAATTTAATTTATGTATTCGACAGTTCAGTGATCCGAACGATAACAGAAGGCAATTAATAATCGACAGCTCTTAAAATTCGCTAAAATATTGAGTCTTCATAACGTAATCTGAACTTGCACCCTTGGGCGTCTCGCCTAAACCGAATCAAATCGGGACCAAAATTAATATGTGACATCGCCAACTATACTATTGTCGATTTTGGGTATCCAGACACCAAAAAACGTAACTTAAAAGAGAAACGATAGGTTTTACCCCTATGCGACACCGTCTCGAATCGGGACCGAAATTTGTTTGCATTATTTTTGACCTTGGCCTTACCGTTTGAAGGGGTGACAATAGAAAATATATTTTTGATTTGATTTAAGAGGACCACCTGTTAATATAATGAAGATTTTTCAGGATCACCCAAAATAAAAAACGTAGAACAGACCAAGTAATAACGACAAAGGTTTATGCTATGTGATAAATGATTTAATTCAAGTAATTAATAGATGAGTATTGATTACAATTTATGAAATATACAAGACGTATCAAAAGAAACGTGTTCACCTTAGCGAGATCTTTTAGAGAGAGAGAGATAACAAAAACGGAAAAGGAATTACAGAATTCGCAATATTTTTAATTATGACATACAGGAAACGAAATGTAGTTGCCACATTGTAAGATACAATTTAATTGCTAAAAGTGAAAACCTCAACACCACCCTTATGTAAATATATGACTCAGACACTAATGCACTCATGTTATAAAGTTTAAGCTAAAACTTAAGTTTAGAGTACCAGTAAGTTTACCGAAATAGCGCCCCACTGCTCCCGAGAACGATACCGAAAGCCTTCTGAACTAGTATCGAACTGAGCACAAAACCAACACCGAGAAAATCTTGAAAAATTACCAAAGATTGCTCTGAGCTGGTCACAAAATGATGCCAATAAGTTGTCGGAATAGTTCGAAATGATTTTGAAATAATCCAAAAACAATTTCGAAATACACCCAAACTGGTCCCGAATTCATACAGGAAACACTGCTTTAATTAAAAGAAACAATATGATTTGGCTTACGTCAATTGGATTCATGGAATTCGGTATAACTCCAAAACAAAATTGATAACGGATAACGGAAAATCGTTCCAAATTAATAATAAATTCTACCCTATTGAAAAAACCTCACAACAAATCAATGTAAGTTTTAGAATTATCTGTTGAAGTTTGCAGTAGAGGAAATTTTATTTCAATAAAAGTAAACTTGCTGATCCTAAAAAACTGACACATTTTGTTTAAGATTTTTCTAAAACTTATTTAAATGTGGTCAAGTTAGAAAACAAAGAAATTGAAGACAGTGCTCCCAACCTTCAAATCCTCAAGAAAATTTAATATCCTTACTGGCTGCCGAAAAATTTGGGATAAGATACTCGTCTACCTCACCGAAGGTGCCGGATTTGAGTCCACGGGCGGATTGCACGAAAACACTTCTTTCTTTTTTCGAACTGCCCCCACCCCAAATTCTAGACAGTAAAAAATTAACTTTTTCTTAGATAGTGATCTTCATACGCTTCATTTTCTTAACGCCCCAATTTGAAAGTGCACATATTTTCTTTACTTCACTTACAATACTTCTGTCCGTGAACTTCTAGCAACAATCACACATATTAGATGCTAGGAATAGCTAAATTTAGATATTTAGTATCAGAGTCATTAACAAAAATTTCGAAAATTATTCTACACAAATTTCTTTTAATTACAAATATTAATGTATAACTTGTCTTTTTGCAGATATCACAAATGCTGAAATCAAACCCAAATTGGAAATTTTTCCCATGCAAGAAGTTCAAAGGAAACCAGTGGGCAAATCATTGATTCTAACGTGCAAACCCATTGTGCCCGATCCAAATTTAGTATCCGATTTACAATGGAAGGATAATATGAATAACACCATATTGCCAAAACCGTAAGTATTAGAAGAGATTTTTAAAACAAAAAATTTTAACAAATTAATTAATTTACTTTATTTTACGACAAATGTACATATACATGTAATAGTGAAGGTTAATTAGTAAATTTTAAATATAAATATTTAACTTTAACTTAAGCAAATTTACTGTAAATATTGTAAAATTTAAACGTATATACAACCCACTGCCTACTACATTTCTCGCAATTAACTAAAAATTATGTCCAATACTATTTCCCTTTAAAATTCCAAATATGTAAATAAATATAATATAAGTAAGAGGAAACTTAATTACGAAATTCATAAAAAACGGTATGATATGTAAGAACATTTCTTCGATCCCATGGAAGACTAAAACTTTTCTGTTCTATGCATGGAAAACTAGCACAGTTCGTTATTCGCGGGAAAGATTACAACTGTCAATGGGAATTTGAAACATGCTAGTCTTCCATAGAACCGACTATTTATAGATTCATTGTTTTAAAGTTATGTCCATGGGAATATGAAACGTGCTAGTCTCCCAAGGGACCGACTATTTATAGATTCAGCGTCTTAAAGTTATTTACAAATATATCTTTAGTAGGTGTGATCAATCGCTTAAGAAATACATTTTATTGATGATTTTTAGGTCTAACTACTGATGAATAAAATCTTGAGTAAATAATATTTTCGAAAAAAATAATAATAATGTTACTCAATAGATTAACTGTACAATCTTTTTTATATTTGTTTTCGGCTTTCAATTACATAATATTAAAAAATCTTTTTTTCTAATTGCAATCTTTTGAAATCAGTTTATTACTAAGAAGTTATGTTAGTCAAAAGACCATTTATTCAACTGATTGCAATCTTTGATCAATTAGGAGCGTAGTTTACTCGCATAGTCATTTTCGACTAGTTACTAACTAGTCTACTCATCGTTTCTGAAAAATGTTAAGAGCTTTTATTTTCTAAACTTAAATCAAATCGCTCTTCTGATTACTTGTTATGCCGTTATAGTATTTAATAAACTTTAAAAAAAATTAAATTCATACGTCGGCCTTTTTCAGACAAATTAAAATTTAAGCTTGATTAAATAAAAACTTAGGGCAGACCTGTTAAATTTTTGGTATCGTAAATCATTTATTTATTTGCATTCATTTGCCTAAAGACTAGCTACTTTGTACCTGATTCAAGTAGTAGATAATTTATTTATTATTTATTTACCTTCGATTAATCGAATAAGCTTATTAAATAAAATAGCTTAAAAAAATCTAAAATTACTTAATGTTTTTAAATGAAGCAAATTCAGAAGTAATCGAAAACATTTTAAGATAAAGAATAATATTTAAAATCATAAAGTATATACAAAAACAATTTGATAATAATTAATAATCAGCTAATAATAGTTTTACTAAGATCATTGGTTAGTAAGTAATTAACTCCGAAAGTTAGTAAATAGAATGAATTAAGGGCCTCATTCTGTATTGCGAACGATAGCTCGGACAAACGATTCGCCTCCAAATTCTCTATCTGTTCCCTATCATTTTCGTTCAGCCCTTACGTTTCTTACTTTATGTCAAACAGGAAGGCGAAATCAAGTGGCAAATGATATGTTTCCATCATTTAACATAGAGCAAATACACTAGCGATTTGTGACTGAGGCGAAACGAACGTTCGTTTCGTAATAGAGAATGAGGCCCTAAGTAAAAATAGAATCACGCGATTGTTTGAAATAATCTATCAATTCGCTTAATTACCCCGTAACTAAAAATAAACTTGGTTTAAAAGTATAATAAATAGATGAAATTTATCGTATATTATCAAAATTATTCAACAAAATAAAAACAGTGGAAAATCAATCTGATGAGTAAATAAAAAAAGCGCTCATTAGTTTTCATTTACTAATCAGATAATAGTTAATTAACTTAAAAAAAGTTAAATGTTTAAGGAATCAATCAATAGATTAATTTAAAACAATCATAGTTATTTTTATTAATTCAGAATTTAATAAAATATTTGCTTGAGAAGTTCAATTAATATATGAATATATGAATTAAAAAATTAATTAATTAAATTATTAAAAGTAATCAAATAAGTGTTTATTAACTTTTCCAGCAATTAGTAATAAATAAAAAAACAATAAAATTACCTTCTAATAAATAAATAAAATAATCAGGGTAATTAAAGAATAATTGGCGGCCGCCGTGGCGTTATGGTAGCGTGCTCCGCTTACCACACCGAAGATCCTGGGTTCACGCCCCGGAAAAAGCAACATAAAAAACTTCAGAAACAAGTTTTTTTCAATTAGAAGAAACATTTTCTAAGCGGGGTCGTCGTGTTTGGCAAGCACTCCGAGTGTATTTCTGCCATGAAAACCTGCCTTCACAAAGTTATTTGCCTTGCAGATTCCGTTCGGAGTCGGCATAAAACAAGTAGGTCCCGTCCCGCCAATTTGTAGGAAAACAAAATAGGAGCACGACGCAAATTGGAAGAGAAGCTTGCCCTTAGATCTCTTCGGAGGTTATCGCACCTTATATATATTTATTTTTTTAAAAGAATAATTATATTTAACTCTGCACATATAATTACATGATTAAAAAATCAAAAAAATGTTTTTAATTATTCCATCAAGTAATATTTAAATATTTAAAATGTCGTTGATAATTTTTTAATCATTCGAGTAATAAATGTTTCAATTTAAATAATTTTTTGATTGTTTCTATTTATTTATTTATATAAGATAATCAAAAATGACCCACCTAGCCATAAATAACTAATATATTTGAAACATGTTAAAGCAATTTAAAAAATTCAATAAAGTTAAACCTTAAAATAAATATTTGAAAAAGTTAAAAACAAGTTTAGCTTACTCTGCAATTTCTGAATTATTGATTGATTGAAATCATTGATTAATTGCATAATATAAAATGATACAATAATTTATTCAGAAATGCACAATAAATATGAAAAATAGTGAAATTGTTCAAATTAATTAATAAAGGTTGTAATTTTCAAAATAATCAAATATTAATATATTAATTAAGCTAGGCGGAAAAAGAAATCCCTTCACAAAGTTATTTGACTTCTTTTTATTAATTAGTCATTAATAGTTTGGTAAATCGAAATAATTACTTTACTATGTTTAGTTGACTATTTGACTTGTTAACATTAACTTTTTATTTTATTTATTAGAACAATTATTTGATTATTTATAATAATATTCAAAAATACCTAATTCATTACTTAGCCAATTTTTAAAATTAAATTTAGTTTTAAATAAATAAAATAAAGATTTAACAAAACAACTAGCTAGTTACTTGTAATTAATAACTAAAAGTTAAGATAGCACAATCAGTGATATTTAATCATTAAACGGAAATCTTAAGCATTATTTATGTACCTCTATATAAATAATAAATAAATAATAATTACAGAAAATATAATTACTATTCATTATGCAGTTAAATGATTATTTAGCAGGTCTGCCTATGAAATAGTTTGCTATAAAAGATCTGAAAAAAATTAAATAAATTAAAACATTCCCAATTTTTGTTGTTATATCGACCTACTGATTTGTAAGATCGCGAGTTTGAATCGAGCTCAAAGCCTAGCAATAATTATTTTATCATTATTATTGTTATAATATATTTTTTCTTAATTGAAAAAATTTTTAAATTAGAATAGAAGAAAGAAACAATTTAGACAACTGCCAAAGCTCGTTGTATAGATCCATTTCGGGAACTGCTAAATTCCTTCATCGGCAACGTTTAGGCGCCGCTGCTATAACCATTCAGCCATCACGGCGGTTTTCTGTTTGTCTTCATTATTCTTTGGCAGTTGTCTAAATTTTTTCTTCCTTCTATTCTAATTTAAAAATTTTTTCAATTAAGAAAAAATATATTATAACAATAATAATGATAAAATAATTATTGTTAGGCATTGAGCTCGATTCAAACTCGCGATCTTAAAAAATTCCTTACATATTTAGTAAAGAAGCATATACATGGAGTAACTGCTTGCATTACAAAATCCTCTAAAAACAAATACAACAAAACCAATTTTCATTAATTTAAAATTATGTGCTGAATTTTTTCTAAAGCTTTTTATAGAACAATTTCTTTTTAGTCTTCATAATACTACACAAAAATTATTTATTATTAAAAAATTTCATTATATTTATTAAAAAAAAATATTTTTACAAAAAAAACTTTTGTATTTATATATTTAATTTGCGCTATTAATTTATTTTTAATCTCTTGTTAAAATCTCTTTACCACAAAAAAAAATAAAAAATTTTAGGAACAAATATTACTATCCACTGTATGATTCCAAAGGACGTAGATTACCCACTGTGTAAGTGTAACTACAACACTCACTCAATGTCAATTTCGCTCAACGCATTTGCGCTCACTAATTTTGTATGTGTGCCTTTTTTACCAAAACAAGTATGATGAGTGATGATGCATACTAAATTTCTTTGTATTAATACTAGCAAATACAATAATTAGTGCCTTAGTCCTTAATGCACACAAAACGCAAGACGTTTTTCTCAACAAAATAACAAGCGCATTTAAATTCATAACAAAAATTAGCCGCACCTGGCACATATGGCATGCCCCCGATTTTGTTTCGTTGTAGCGCGCACACAAACCTCACTAATGCAACCGTGTGGGCCGGAAAGCCATTAACATGTAATGTTGCTAAATTTTTGTTGTTGTTGTGTAGCTACTACTTTGTTATTTATTTGCCATTGGTACTTAAGTTAATTTTCCTTTCTTTTGCAAAAGCTGGTTTGTTTTTTATTAAAAAAAAAATATATTAAAATTATTTTAATACCCTGTAGGAATTGTAAAACCTTGTAGGCATTGCTAGCATAGTTTTCTTACTAAAACTTAAGTGATTTATTAGATGACTATTTGTAGCATAGCTGTGTTTTATTTTAATAACAGTTAGCTAAGAACTATATATACTCATATGTTTGATTTATATGTCTTGAACTTTTTAATGCGTTTTGAATTAAAACTTTTTTCAATCATGCAGTGTTCATTTTTCGTGTTTTTTTCATAAGCATAACATCTGTCGTATGTTACCTAAAAATTATATTTTTCTTATTTCTCATTTCCGTATAATATATTATATCCCAGCCTCATTAAAATCATAATAATAAGAGAGTTCAGGATTTTGAGCAAATGGTCTAGCATCATTGCAAGATGGTGTTGCATATTTCCTACAAAACACTAACAAAATACACGGCTATGCGCTTGCTACGTAATGACGCGTCATTACAAATACGCAATATCAAAAACCGTAGTTAGTTTTTTCAATATTGAATAACAAATCAGCAGCTGTCAATACAAAATAAAATGTGAAAAGAAAAAATTTAGCAGAAAAAGTTGCTCACAATCCGAAGCTTATATTTGCCATAGCAACGTTTCCAACGTCAAATACACAAAATTCTGAACTCCCTTAATATATTTGCTTTCCAATCTTTCATTTCAATTTTCAGCGCTCTTAATCGGCATACTTAAAAAATTATCTTTTTAATTTTTAAATAACCTATTTCATCTGTATCCGAACTCTGTGCCAAATCCAATATTTTGTCAGCATATAAGAATATTATTATTTATGGAATCACCCACCAACTTTGTAATTCCACTTTCAGAAACATTGCAAGTATTCAGTAGCCACCCCACATTCATATAATTACCACTATATGCCGTCAACTGTAACTACGATCGTCAAACCTCTAACACTACGGACTCATTCAGTGTGTGTGAGGTCGTCACGAATCGGCCTTACGAAAAGCCCCACTGCAGCTCCGTTCATAATGATAATGCACAGATAAAATACAAGTAATCACTCGCAAGCATTTCATTCACGCGACAGTCGCCTCACCACTTCTCAAACTGTTTATAACGATTTACACTTAAGTAAAAAAAATTTAATAGGGCATCGAAGGCGTGACCTACGATGAGAGAAGTCTGTGTCGCAAACCCTTTGCGTGTGCTGATGTAATTTCTTAATCTTGCACAGGCCTACCAATTTTGATTTGGGTATACATCCACCTATTCACGGATTCGTCAGCTGTCGAATATCGATTTTACCAACCACCGGTTGCTTGGAAATCGATCAACTGATTCACCTTCTGCGCATCGCCGATTTACCAATCCCATTTACCGATTCGTCAGAGGTGACTTGCTGGGCAACGATTGCACCAACCACAAGTTGCTTGGAGATCGATAATCGGCTTCATCATCTGCTCATGGCAATTCAGCAATCCTACTCACCGACATCCACTAATCCACCGATCTGTCATCTGCGATTGGCAATGTATTCATTCCACCAACCACCGGTTGTTTGAGAATCGATTCTCCGATTCGTCATAGCCGCCACCAACCATCTGTGCAACCATCGTGGTCGCCCTGTACTGATCGATAAGACACTAGTCTGCTGCAAAATACGCCACTGTCAATTGATGCACCGTTATCCGAAGCCCGATCACCGTTCACCGATTCCACCAGCAGCCGAAAGGTGTCCGTCAACCGATACATCGTCAACCTGTGTTCTGCCACCTGTCCATTGATTTCACCCCGTGGATGTAGCCATCACACCATACGGCCACCAATCGTCTGTCAAACCATCGCAGCAACCTCTACTGGTCGTTGTTGTTGTAGTAGCGATAAGGCCACTCCTCGAAGGCCTTGGGACATACCGTTCACCAGTTCACGGAAGGCAGCCGGACGCTGTCCATCGATCCTACGCCTGTCATCCCTTCCATCAATCAGCGGTTGGTTGGAGTTCCCTTACAATATTACAACTAGGTACAACTCTTCGCCACGGACAGCCTAAGCGGATAATATCTCTTGCGATCGGCTTCTACTTGAACTGAGCATCGAATTGAAAAGTAAATTCCTCTCTTGAAGAACAAAAAACGTGCCCTTTAAGTCTCTCATCCAATTTGTCTCGAACTATGACCTGAAACCATGAAAAGCGTTGAGAGTAAATGGTATGACCTTTAAAGGCTTTGAGAAAAATGTTCTTTGTAAAATGAAGGTTTCTGTCCATAATGCCAACGGTGTATGTTGAAGGATGTTTAATGTTGAGCTATGCGTGGACATAGTAGTACGAATTAAAGTCTAGTTTCGCTGGCTATGTTATGTTATTGAATGAAGACAATGCGTTCAGAAGATGCTTCCATCAGCACTCAAATTGGCAGCAAAGGAAGGGAGGGACTGAGTGGAACCACATTTGACTTTCAATTGCCGTCGAATGTAGCGAAGAAGGAATGATTGGCGTGCTTTACTTTGAGAATGATGGATGAGTGGCTCAATTTTTTCTCACAGTTTTTGTTTTCTGCATATTTGTCATACCTTTATAATCACTGAATTAAACTGAATGCTATATATTATTTTCATTTAAATAATTCAATGTATTCCCTTTTGTCGACGCTCTAAAAATTATTTTAATAAATGCGTGTGCCTCGCTTCATCTTCATTTAATTTCACTTGCTTTTGACTCATGCGCGTCTACGTCATATTCATTATGCGTTATACTCATTTCCCGCAACACTTACAACAGTAACGATAATCTCCTTGGCGAATTCATTCACAGTGGAATTAGTTTACTAACACAATGCGAATGTCAAACATTTATATTCCTAACATTAAATACGTTACTAACAAATTTCAAAAAAAAATTGTGTTAACTATAAAAAACATTTGGAAATGTTTGTCAAAATTTGCATTTGTATAGAGTAGATTTTAATGATGATGATAATTGCATAATTCAAGTTTCCTATGCCATATTAAACCATATAATTATTACATATATTGGCATATCTTTTAATTTAATTTATTTTTAAAAATTTTATTTTAACATAATAACACAAAACTTTTTTATTACATACGTACATATATACGTATTTCAAAAAAATGTGGCTGCTTAACATTATCTAAATTAAAAACTAAATTTCAATCAAAGACAGCATGCAAAGCTTTAATATAAAAATGCACTCAAAATAAGCTGCGAAACATTAGTTTTAACTAATTAATATTCTATTCCTAAATAGTGAAATATATTTACAAAAAAAAACTTTTAATTAACTCATACAAATTAAGTATATTTGTACCATTTACATATATACATATTGATGATATTATTACGCATTTAAATTGAGAATTTTTTTTTTTTTCAATCATTTGCAGTTAAATTTTAATTAATATTTCTATGGAGAATATTTGCCAATTTAATACCAAATATTTATAAATATTTTCCACCTGCAGCATTATCTAACAGAATTTAAATGGTTTTATGAGTGTGCAATAATTGGCATCAGCACATACATACATACATTTGTGTACAAACTAGAGATGACGATTTGCTTGATTTTTTGCCTCCAGCGATTTTCGGGATCTGAAATTTCAATAACGAGATCGCGGGAATGCTCCGAAATTAAGCCCGCATAGACTCCAATTATTAAAAGAAACAGCGTATTCGCGTCTTGGCAGACACGCCATAGTTGATGGAATTAAAATTCGCGACTGTGAAGGATTTCGTCTATTTGTGAACCAGCATTAACAGCAAAAGCAAAGTCAGCTTATAAATAAAATGAAGATTAACTTTTGCCAACAAGTGCTACTTTGTAGTGAGTAGGCAATTCAAAAGTAAAGTTTTCTCTCACGCTCTACAAGTTGCTCATCACACCTGTACTGATATATGGCTAGAAATCATGGACGGTATCGGGAGAAGATGAGGTGCCTCTTGGACGTATAATGATGAGCTGTATGAGCTTTACGCAAATATGACTATAGTGCAGCAATAAAAACGCAAAGGCTTCGGCTGGGTCATGTTATGCGAAGTCATGTTGTACGTAGACGCTTCGGCCAGGAAATTATTTCTGTCAACATCGGAGTTTGGAAGAGGAAGGGAGTGACCTCCATTGAGTTGGGAGAGGCAGGTGGAGTAAGACTTGACCTACATTGGTGTTCCCAATTGCTGTGGCTTTTGTTGTTGTATTAACGATAAAGACACTCCCCGCAGAAAAAACTCGAAAACCTGGATCAATTTTAAGAATCTGACTTCAGATTAAGGGGACTCTGTAATCAAAACCCTTAAAAATCGATCTTGGATACGTTGTTTAACCATTCGTGTTCTTGCCGGGTTTCTTTTAGTAAGAAAATGTCGAAAGCTTATATGGATCGGTTGTGTGGATTGCTAACGCAGACCAAGTCATTTTGGATATGCGATTTGCATGAGAAAATGCGTCGCATTTGGAATTTACGCCTAAAATGACGCATTTGGTGCAGTGTCAATGTGATATAATGCTTATTTTGCTCTTAAAAAGAGGATATTTGTAGAACAAGGTTTAAATTATTTAAATGGATATTAAAGTGCTATTTTAAAAAATGCGGATTAAAGTCGAATAATCCCGAGATATTTAGCACTTTAAATACACAGGGATCCCAGGATTCCGGGACCCTCATCCCTAACATAAACACATGTGAAGCAATAATTAAAAATTATGTATTTTCAAATATTTACTAAATAAATACCGAAGCATAAAATTGAGTATGTCATAAAATACTTAAACAAATAGCAATGGCAATTACAACATATTAAGTAATTGTTTTGAAATGGCTAATGGTTGGCAGGCGTTTGTAATACCGCAATTTTTCGCGCATTCATAAATTTCCGCAATCGATTTGTTACTTAAGCACAAACGTGCATTGAAGGTCAAAGGTCAACGACCCGACTTGCATAATGCGAAGGGCGTCATCTAAGAAACCCGTGTCACCATCCGAATGAAAAAAAAAATGTGATATGATACCTTAAACAATTGCGAAACACAGCCGAAAAAAATCGTCAACAGTACTGAAAAGATGGCGAAATGATAACAAAAACAATCGCGAAATGATTCGAAGATAAAACCAAAATTGTCCATATGTGATTCCAAAATGACTTCAAAGTAGTCCGAAATCATTCAGAACAACAACTCAAAATGAGCCAGTGATAGACTTGAAATCATCTGCAAATAATTCTGAAACAACCCCATGTATGTATACTCGGGAAATGACTCCGAACTTATCCAAAAAAAAAAAACTATGCGAAACTTTTTCGATATAGTCCCGAAACGATACCGAAATAGTCCCGAAAAAAAGTGACAAGATTTTGGAAATAATCCTAAAATTATGCTGTAGCTTTTCAGCTGTTAAAACTTAAATCCATTTGAAGCATGGCCAATAGGGTGGGTCGATTTGTATGGACGAAAGTTAACCTATATCGCGCCATCGATTTTTCGATAGGATTTGGGCTCACGAGAAAAGTTCCACTACGCATACCCAAAAAACTAATTTCCGAGGCTGCGAAATTTCATTTGTTTACTTTTTTCGACTTTGATTTTTAAGGTTTTTTTCATGACCTACTAAAAAGATGTATACCCTGTCCGACCCAAAAATGTTCGCTAAAAACGTTGGCGATAACAGTTTTTCGAAAAAAAAAATATTTTTTTTGGGTCGGACAGGGTATACATGCAAATTTTACAATCAAATGAAAATTTTTTAGTAG
Organism: Eurosta solidaginis; assembly: GCF_040869045.1. Lineage (NCBI taxonomy): Eukaryota > Metazoa > Arthropoda > Insecta > Diptera > Tephritidae > Eurosta > Eurosta solidaginis. The sequence goes on from NC_090322.1 coordinate 44,028,804, forward strand.
GTCATGAAAAAAATCTTAAAAATCAAAGTCGAAAAAAGTCAAAAAAATTAAATTTCGCAAGCTCGAAAATTATTTTTTTGGGTATGCGTAGTGGCACTTTTTTTTTTCCTGAGCTCAAATCCTATAATAAATCGACCCAGTCTAATATACATACTTCAAAATTTATTTTGGATGCTTCGATATCGGTATATTTGGATTTTTGGTTTTGTGGCCAAAGTTTAACTAACACGACAAACAAAATTAGATGAAATTTTACATACAGCTAGCTTAGACACTGACAGAAATCTCAGAATGATCCGGCGATAGTCCTGAGAAAGCTCCAAAGCAATACTGAAATTAAATTAATTTATTTTAAAACAATCCCGAAAATGTCCAAAATAGTTTTGAAATAATATCGATAAAGAACACAGAAATAGCAGCAAATAATCTCGAAATGACGCAATCAACTAAGAAGCTGATATACATTCGAAACAATAACGCAACGATCCCGAATACTAATCCTAAACAGTTCTTACTCTAAGGCCGACTCATTAAATTTATTTTGTTATATTTTTATTTAAGATCTGGCTTATATTAACAATAGTTTAATTAATATACATTTAATACGGGAACCGCGCCCATTACAGTTAAATTATGAAATTGAACGCTAGCTGCCCTAATTAAAAACTATTACTTGCACATGTGCAATACACATGTATGCACACATATATATACAACGCCGTTGTTAACATTGAAACTACCCTGCAAAAAATCGTGCGAATAATCCCTAAGGAGACCGGTCTGCGATTGATCCATTTTGCCCACATTGGTGAAATAATTGATCCTCTCTAGTCCATTTTGGGTATATTTAGCATCAGTCAGTTTGAAAATGAAAACAAAAAACAGCAACGAAATGAATAAAATAAAAAGATTAAATGTGATTAAATAAAATTATAAGGAAATAAAAAGAGGAGCTCTATACCGAGCCTAAAATACTTGGACCATATGTTCCGTTATCGTAATATTTCTTTTGTTTTTATTATTCTACAACACCAATACGAAAAAAATAATTAAGAATATTGTACTAGAGTTCAAAAAATTATAAAATCCGTAAGAATTTCCGTAGAACAGCACGTAGAAGTACGAAGAGAATCTGTCCGACACTACCCATAGGAGTACAAAGAGGACCTCTCAGACAGTTCCCGTTCAGGTGTTTTGTACTCATTTATTGTAACCGCCCCACCGGCGATAAACACTATTGACTCCTTGACTATATGTGACTTCACAGACTAGCCCGTTCAACCAACCTAACATCACCGGCGTTGGTAAATTATTGTCAACTCTGGTCTGATCATACTAGGCTAATCTTAACGAACAATATCTATCACTTTTGGCGATAAAGTTTTATCGGACCAACATCATTCTACTACCAATCGGGTTAAAAATGCGACTGGTCCCTATTTGGGTCCTTATTGAACAGAAAAGGCACCGATGAAAAATGGATTGTTCCTATGGATCCCTTTCGGGTATAAATGGATACAATTAGTCTCCTCATTGGACATGCCCAAACAAAAGGGAACATTTGAACTCATACAAAGAGATCAAAACTGGTATTGTTCGCATACTACTTTGCGATGCATCCTGAATTCATCCTAGACTAATCGCATTTTTTGCAGGGTAATACGACAAAATGAAAACTAATGCACTTTGCCAAAAAAATTCACGCAAGCCTGTCATAAATTGGTCTTAATTCAGTGCTCACAACCAATGAAAATGTTTTACAAAATTAAAAAAAAAATTTTGCTTACAGCAAAAATTTACTAAGTACAACGAATTTTCTACGTTACCATATTTTAAGCGCCTATTTTTGTTGCATCGACATTTTCCATGCCCCACAATTTAATTTACTCAGAATAGCGTTTAAGCCTGAACGAATTGCAAAATGCGCACTATTTAATGCAGAAAAATATGTGAAAATGCGCCTAACTAATGCGTTTAACATCAGCAAAAGCGCCCGAAAATATGCTACCACTTACACAAATACACACACGTGCATTTTGAAATGCGTTTTTTGTTTTTGTTATTGTGGTCAAGCATTAAAACACACAATTAACTTTAACTATCGAACAATTTCGGCAAATAAACTCTGAACAAAAATCAACTGAGTGCATGAAAAGGGTTGTCTGATATGAGAAGGAGAGCAGTGAATTGGTTTCACCCACGCGTTGAACATTGGCAAATGCATGCGAACTACGAAAATTGCAAACCGCGCACATTGTGCCAATTTATTTGGCTTTTCCAATTGCGGATTTGTGCAAAGTAGCAGTACATGAAAGGGCGTTAAGCAAAATGCGACTGATGCAGTTTGCAATTTTACTTACCAATACACACACGCACACATACACACATACGTTATTAACAAACACACAGCAAGAGCTTGTGCTGTGGTCAAAACAAAAATAGGAATTACGGATTGCGTATTGCTCTCAGTTTGAAAATAGGTAGTGTTGTGTAAAATAGTAATATAAGCAGCAACAACAATAACAACAATCGGTTTGTTAATAGTGAACAAAGCTGATGAAATTCGCTGCATTAAGAAGTACTTTTGAAAACATCGTGAACGCGTATTCACTCTGTCATGAAGAACAAAATTGAAGGCTTACGAAAAAAATAGGACAACTCTGTTGATTTTGATTAAGAAATTGTCCATAATAACTACATCCTGCTTTGTTTCCTTTTCGAACCAGTCTGAAAACCTGAAAAAAACTACCAAGTCCATCAACTTGGCGCAGATTATCGAGAAAGGTCGCTCCCAGAAAGCGCTGTCTTGCGCCACTTAGCGCCGTTGCAGATGAGGTGAACCACAGTTTCCTGCTTTTCATCCTCCTTGCAAGTCCTGCAGTAACAACATAGCTTTTCTGCATGCTTACCCATAGGACCAGTTAGTTCTCCTACAAGTGTGAAGATTTTATCCCTATTTAGGGTGTTAAAGTGGTGCGATCTTTGAGGATCCCATTTTGGCTAGGTTTGCTTAGATGTCCGACACCTCAGTGTTAGTATCCATCTACCGCTGGGTTGACCGTAGGTATATTATTTAGCATTAGCTTTCATGTGGCATACATAAGCGTTCTTTGCTAGGAAGAATCTACCTGGTCCTTCCCTGCCTAGCGAGCTCATTTGCAGTGCAGTTTTCCTCGACGTTCTTGTGCCTCGGGACCCATGTGAGATGTTAAGTTCGGTGACATTTTAGAATTAGTTCAGAATTGAACGAGTAAGATATAAGAGATTTGACAGCCGAGTGCCTGTCGCTGAAAATAGAGATTTTTTGCCGATATTGCGGTTTCCATAACGGCTTATACTTCTGCCTGGAAAACACTAGATTTACCGCTCACTCCGAAGAGGAGTTGGAGAGCTATTTCCTTGAAAAGATTCCTCCTCCAATTCTGCCGTTGAGCTAAGAACCGTCGGTGTATATGGAAGTGCTGCCGTCAACAGCGAGACACCTTTCCGGTTCTGCCCATTCATCCCTGCTGAGTATCTTTACCATAAAGTTGCTTTCCGCACAGGAAGGAAACTGTATTTTCTTAGTATGCTGAAGTGTCCCATGGTTAAAGAGTTCCACTTCCACAAACCTCTTAAACACAGAGCTGACGTTGCCGCTGCTCATCGACTCGCTAGATCTAAGGTTATAATGTCAAGAAGGATCTGAATAGCTTCATTAGGCGTTTTCTTAGAATAGCAATTATGCTGATAATACAAGATCTGTATACAACAAGTTTAGTTTTGAACAACTTGCTCAAGGCTGACCATTATTCGTGTCGGATAATCACGGTATACGCTCGTCTTCATTTAGTTTTTAGTTTTGGTAATCTCATCCGTGGTATTTTGTATCTTTTGGTGCATAAGACATGCTCAACTTTATCGGAATTGACGGTGAGTGCGCATCGGGAGGCCCATAGAGAAACCTCTCGCAATGCTACCTGCATTAGGTTCCATGAAGTTTGAAGTTAAAATTATGATTACGGGCGCCTTTTTCTCTGGCTCGGAGTGGCCAGGTCGCGGGACCCCTTCCACAGACGTGGGAATAGACGTTACTGTACAGGTGATTTGTTGGTGTTTGGCATCAGCAGGTGTGATGATGTTCGCCACTGCCGCAACCACTGCCACACTGGTTCCGACTCCACCAAGTCGCTGTTACCTTTCAGCAGCTCTTCCACCTTTCAAAATTCCATCACAGCGTACGTGAACACTCAGGGCTTGCGCCGGCGTCGTCCTTCCCCTTTTCATTTTGTTTGCTGAAAAATGTTCACCTTGTTGATGTGAGCTTCCGTAGTTATGTTAAGGAATTTTCGACACCTTTTTTACCACAGAGTAAGTCTGTATATACGTCATCCTTCTCTTTCCTCAGTGCTTGGGAACAGATGTACGACATATTGAAGGGTTTTGCTTGTGTGCAGATCGTGGCGAAATGATCGTCTACAGGTGAGAACTATAAGCAGGCTTCGTATATCCCTTCATGTATTGTCCCTATCAATCGCATCGTGCCTCACGAAGCCTTGCCTGCATCCCATCGACGCACAATCCCCACTACCATATTGCGCTCTATTTAGTTCGACCTTCATAAATCTTTACTGAAAAAATATATCACTAAGGTTGGTCGTTCCAAGAACACTTAAATTTCTATTTTAATCTTTAACACTTTCTTACTTTAATATGACTCGTTGTTGTTGTTGTTGTAGCAATGTTTCGCCCCACCTAATAGCTGCGACCGATCGCAAATTGTCATCAATATCCTCTAACGGGAGTCCAAGGAAACTTCCTGTTTCGACAGGGGTGGACCATAATGAAAGGGGTGTTAGAGGCGTTGGTTCCACATTACAATTAAATAGATGGTTGGTGTCATGTGAGGACACATTGCAAGCGGGGCATACATTTTGTATGTCGGGGTTGATTCTGGATATGTAAGAGTTTAACCTGTTACAATATCCCGAACGAAGTTGAGCCAGAGTGACTCGCGTTTCCCTGGGGAGTATGCGTTCCTCTTCTGTAAGTTTTGGGTACTGTTCGCTGAGTACTGGATTCACCGGGCAATTCCCGGCATAAACGTCCGACGCCTGTTTGTGGAGTTCACCAAGGACCTGCTTGTGTTTTTTTGCTTCATACGGCTGAGTTCTCAGGTGCCGTATTTCCTCAAAATTCTTACGGAGATGACTCCTTAAGTCCCTGGGCGGTGTTGGCTCATCAATCAGATGTCTGTTGGGATGCCCAGGTTTCTGGGTTTGGTTAGCATCTCTTTTCCCTCCCTGATGGAGAGTATTCTCGGCTCATTATGTAGATGGTGTTCTGGGGACATAATAAGACAGCCCGTGGGGCTTCTGATTTAAACCACAATTTATCTGGGTGCTAATGGCATTTAGCGCGGTGGTGGTGCTGTGAAGTTTTCTAAAGCCGTGCTGATGACAGGCTAGCTGCAAATTTGCTTTGAAGTAGGGGAGCAAAATGGCTTCAAGCGTCTTGGCTACTGGCGATAGGAGAGATATCGGCGATATTACTCTCCTATGTTAGCTGGTTTCCCAGGCTTTAGTAGCGGGACCACCTTGGCCATTTTCCATTTAATGTGACTCGTCTTTTTTTGCTTTCATTGCTGTTGTTGTTTCCCTTTTTTTATGCACAACTACCATTACCATATCAATGTAACAACTGCAACTGAAATTTCACTTTGTTTGGTAGTACTATTTTTAAATTTTCTGCTTAACAGCGTTTGAGGTGCTATCCAAAATGCCGACAGTTGTTATTGGGTAGCTCCACATCACAAACAACAACAACAAAATATGTAACGACTGTAACCGCAACAACAAGCAATCACCATCAACAGTTACTGTTCGCATTGCAACAACAATTACGACCACACGCCCGCTTTACAAAAGCCTTACTTACACACATGACCAACCCAATGCCACCGAATGGTCGAATGGTTCGCTGACTGACTTACTGAATAAAATACCTACATAGTGACCATTCGAATCACTAACTCCATCAACAATAGCTTTTACGGTTGGTCAGTTGAATGCAACACAAAGCGTGAGTGGTGAAGAATGAGAACAAAAAAACACACTTCATAGCACATAGCAAGCACCACTGCAATATCAAATGAGAAATGAGAGAAGCGGTGAGGACAGTGATGGTGTATTTTTTATTGTATTGATGGAGTTACTCGTCTAGTTGTTGTTATTTTCATATGTGTAGTTCGTGTTCGTTCCATATTTGTGGTAGTGGCAACAATTGCAAGGCACATCAACGCAGCTGTGAATTTTGATAAATATGCACTTCGATTGAGTAACTGAGTAACTGACTGATTAGATGGAATGAGTGAATGACTAGTGCTAGGTTGAGTTTCCTATTGTTTTGTTTGTTGACCACAAAATGCTGAAAACCAGCGAGTAAACTAAAATTGCTCGAAGAACTACCCAAACAATAAAAAAAATTACAACCGCAGCATACTGAACTGAAGGATCAGGCAAGCTTCTAAAATTAAGGGAGGAATCAAATAACACTCATATACCCGGTTGAAAGTTTGGAAAACATTTGTTAATTTGAAAGGATAGTATTTCGCCTATACTCGAAGGACATTAACTTATGGAGCTATTTCTGGAGGAAGATGCTAGACAAAAAGAAGCAATCAACATAGAGTAGGGAAGGTGCAAAGGCGCAGTGAGCAGCGCACCTCAGAAAAGTTTGAACGTAATTTTTCACTTGATGCCTCTACAAGTGCCCGTGCAGGGATTGGCTGCGAAAGGGATTCTACGACTAAAAGAATACAACGTATGGAAATCAACCGAATGTGGACACGCAAGGATATTAGATGACATGCCAAGCAGACTATTAATCGGAATCAGAACTGACCTTACGTGCGACAAGGACCATATTATGGCGGTTTTTGGCTTCCATGTGCAGAACATAAGACATCCTTCAAGGCAGGAATGGGGGAAAGGCCTAGGTAGTGGCAGCGACATTACAATCTATACAGACAGCTCAAAAATTGAAAAAAGAATCGCCGCTAGAATGTACCCGAAGCATCAGGAAGTTCAATCGTACGGACTTCCTGACTCATGCAGTGTCTTTGAGGCAAAGGTCTATGCCTCCAGTATAGATAGTCGCAGACATCATTATATCGATCTTTGTCTACAGTCAAACTGGTTTAAGGGCATAAGAATCTAATGTGAAAATGTCGGATATCGTGCGGAGGTGTCGAGCTTCGCTGGTGTCCATAAGGTACATAAATGCCTGCCTTTGCTGGGTCCCGAGGCACAGGGATATTGAAAGGAATGAGATGGCCAGAAATGGACTTAAGCACGGCGGACTGCGTACGACCATCGCTTTGTTATTTCCTGAGAAGAATCAAGGAACATTAGATTATGGCAACGGACATTCTGTGGACCAAACGGGATGATTGTGAAATCTAAAAGTCCTTATGGCCATGTTTGGATAAGAAAGGAACTAGCTTCCTTCACAAGCTAAATAAAGAGTAAGAGTACTTATGGATGTCATTGCGCTATTGCACCAACGCTCAGACGGTTGCGCATAACAACAAGCTACCTTTGCAAAAGCTAGAAACTGTCAGGATGAGGAGGAAGAAGATTCGATTACTTTCTCTGCCGATGTCCGGACTGCAAACAGGACGACACAGATTTATGGGCGCATGGTTTTTCGACAGTCTGAGAGATGTTGGGAAGGTGGATCTTTCACTCCTGCTTAAGCTCATCAGAGTCAGCAAGTTGGTGTTCGTTGAGGACCACTAGCAGGAAGTAATCTGGTTCAATGAATGTGCCGCCACCCGGCACTCACTGAAGACACTCACAATGAACACAAATGTAATTATATGCTTGTCTACTGGGTATAACGACAGCATGAGCATTTGTCTGCCCAAAAACCAATCACAACAAAACTATGCCGCTCACACAAAAGCACATTAGCTTCTACACTTGTTATATACGAAATAGTTCAGATTCCCCAATCAATGCACATGGATCCCACTAAAGACAATTGCCCACCTTAAAACAAAAGCATTCCAGGTGCCTACTCTGTAGTAACGGCCGTCAATTTCTTATGCACACACTTTACTAGAAGCATTAAAGCGTTAAATTAAAAATTTTCCAACAAATGCAAGAGGTAGCATGATTTTAGGCGCATTACTTACTGGTCGTATGCTCATGAATACTTGAATATGTAATTTTGCACTTTGCAACTGCACTTGATTTATGCCACAAAATTAAACAAATACAATTTGCAATAGCACTTTTCATCTTTTATTCGTTACAACAAACATCTGGTGAATATGACTGAATAAATTGGTTTGGATTGATTTGGGCTGACTTGGTTTGCCTTTATAAATTACCTTAATCTATAAATACTTCCGGGTGCTCTTTTGCATACGTACAGGCGCTGTTGGTAAACTTTTATGATTGTACTCAAATAGTACACATAGGTGAAATTGTAGTTAATTGCATTGGCATTTGAGACTTTAGTTTTTACTTTACTTTGATTTTATTTAATTGATTGAACTTGAATATAGAGAACTGATCATTCACTGAACATTTCAAAACTTAAATTAATCATTATAAATGGAGTAAGATAAAAGGCATTTTAATTTAACTCGCATTCTTAGCAAAGGGACTAAACGTGATGCCCTTCCAAGTGTCGTTATCGCTATACAGCAATATAAGTACAAGAAAATGCACTGATTTCCGCGTCATTGGCTGTGCTTAAAATTATGTTAAAAGAGTGGCCCACTGCAGAGCACTTTCAAGACAAGTAACCCAAGACTTGCAATCTAGCTTTATAAACGCATTACCGCCCAGCGAGTAATCGCCGTTCTGAGTGTAAATAAAGACCCTACATCCACGATCGTACGCTCCACTGTTGCCGAGCACTGACCAACCCACCGTAGAAATAATATATAATAAGCCAGACCACCTCGCCCCCATTCTTTCCACTATCTTAGCCTGGATAACCGCTACTCTCCTAACACCTCAATTCATATGCATGTGTGTATTAGATATACCCTTATAAATACTATGTTTTTATTCATTTGGGGTTTGTGGAACCCTGTATTGACTGAATGCTACCTCAGGCTTAGAAAAACCTTCTTATTAGGCTTTAGGGTTGAATGGGCTAGCGTTTTGCTCTAGAGTATGATCGTCTTTGGGCGCACGCGCGGTACAAAAAATTATGTACTACCAGAGCCATCCCTCAAGAAAATATTCTGTCATATCTCTTATGGAGACGTAGTTAACGAAATTCGGAAAACTTAAGAGTAAATGCAATGAGGATAGGAGGCATACGCTGAAGACTTAAATATACTGGTCCCTTGCTTATTGTTTCCAATGATTTATGAAGTCATGGAAATAGCACTTTGCAACTTCTCGCTATTGACAGCTCAAAACAGAAGATCTGGGAAACCAGGCGTTAACATAGAAAATTTTCTCGCTTCTGACGGTTCCTTCGGAATTGAGCGATATAATATAATCCCATATATAGTGCACTATTATCCAAGGTTGAAAGGTATTTATAATAAGCTAAAGGTTCAAAGATTGCGCCTAAAATTATGTCAAATAAAGTGAGCTCGCTGTCCGCAAATGGTTAATAAGGCTCGATGAGGTCATAGCGATCCCGGGACAGTAACACAACGCACTCACGTGTTGATTCAAATCAAATCTCTTTGTTATTTACTTTATTTTCAATTACTATTTCACGCCATTCATGCCACGTATAGATTTTCGTTGCCATTACTTTCAATAACTGCTGATTGGAAATCTTCAGCCTAAAAATAGCATCAACCAGTAGATAGACACCACATTAAATGTGGCATTTTGGTATTCCCAATAGCACGCACAACTAACACAAAGTCAAATCAAATATTTTTGTTATTTAAGCATACATTAATAATAAACTTAAATGCAAACAAAACCAAATCCAACCATGTGTAGCACGCAAACGGTAAATAGGTAAACATTTATTTAAATAAGGCATACCTTTAGGCGTTACATGATTATGTTATTACTTGTTTATTAAAACTTTTATCTGCGTGTCAATAATTAAAACTTATTTGTTTGATATCTGTCATATACTAAAAACTCAAATAACAAGTTAATTTATCAATAAATTCCCTAAACAGAATATGTGATTCGTAAATAATTGCATACCTTACGGCGTTTGGCATTATTTCATATGCAACACTCGAGTAGATTTATACAAACATAAACGTTAATGATATTTTCAGAGCATTGCGCTATTTAAAATTATGAAATTAAGCGCACAATGTCAATATTAATATCAAATAAGCATTTAAGTCTCCCTTCATTCATACTTCCAAGCATATAAAAGTCATTAAGATTTTGAGTTTGTGATAAATTTTATTATTCGGTTGCACATTAATTAGCAGCTCGCGGCTGTGCTTCAATTCAAACACAATAAATGCTTATATTATGTTTATCAGCAGCATTTTTGGCGCCAAATCTTGATTGAATGTTACACTTTTCTGTTGCTGCCGCACTTGTCAGAACATTGTTGGATATTTACAACGCCAAGTTTAAATAGGAATACACATGTTATGTATAAATTTTCAAATGGATTATTCGCATTTCTTTTTTGCTACTATACTTGAGCTATATTTGCTTGGAGAAATTATGTGTGACATACTTTTAGGCGCTTTTATCCCTACGTTTCATACAAACGGAAATACATCGAATTTGGCTTTGTAATGAAAGTCTTGGTCATTGTAGGTTGCCAGTTAACTAGCGTGTCTTTCAGGCGAAAGTTTTAGACGCGGAGAAAGCAGCAGAAGTTTTGGAGGAAGCTTGCTAAAGCTGCAGTCTAGTCAATGCATATATTGATAGTCAGGCGGCGATCATGGCAATAATCTCGCATAGAACTTCACCAAAAACTCACCTAGAATGCAAAGAAGCTATAGAGAGACTTCGCTCAGGCCTGATTATACATCTTTACAGGTTTCCCGATTATAAAGTGATTTAAGGTAAAGAAAAGGTCGACGAGAAATGTAAAGGAGGGTGCAGCACTCGATGAATCGAGGGTAGACGTTCCAATCCGTTTGGGAGAAATCGAAACGAGACAGGAGTTGCATATGATCCACAAAGCATGGAAGACGTGGATAGGAGCGCGCAGCTACAAAACCTCTAAGATGGTATGTAAATCCTACGTTGTAAGACTCACAAAGTTGCTCATATCATTAGGCTCTCGATGGGCATACCAACTGGACACTGCCTTCTGGTGGTACATGCTTATAAGTAAGGTAGCAGAAGTAGAAAGTGCGATCTGCAGGAAGAAACGCTTGCGCACGTTTTGTGTTCATGTACTACGCTTGCAGGTTTAAAGCTCCAGCTACTAGAGACGGCAGAGTTGCCAGATTTTAGGTCCTAGAAAACGTTTAGTATTTGCCAGGGGGGCAGAGTTATTCTATAAAAAAGTCCAGGTGCCTAATTGGGGTAGCTTGCGGGAAATGAGAGGGCAGGACGGCTTCCAGTGTTTTGGCTATTGGCGATTGGAGGGACATTGGACGGTATGAATATCTTTCGTTCTGGTTTTCCAGGCCTGAGTAGTGGTAGCACCCTAGCTATTATCAATGTTTCAGGACTGACAAAGATGGCCAGCCACAAGTTGGAAATATGCGCCAGATAACTAAGTCCCTCATTGCAAAAGTTTTTACGCATCGACAAGGCAATCCCGTTCGGACCTATGTACTTATTTTAATAATCAGCATTTTTGATCGCTTCTTCAACCTCTTTGATGGTGGTGGTACTGGGAGAAGCGCTGTGTTTATGTTTATGTGTGCGTCTCTTGACCTAGATTTGTCATCTGAGGAATGCTTTACGTATTGCATCATATGTGATGAATCCGCCTATCGCTCTAGCGAGAGTAGTGTGGGCAGGTGGTCGGTAAGCATTGACTGCCAACTAACGCAATTCCTGAGTCCTTTGCTCACTTTAGAAATGTCTGACAAGCTACAACAATTACTTTACACTCACGTGGGTATATCACCGTTCATAGTGCAGAACGTCTTATCGTCTATTTGGTCCACCAAAATGTCTCCCCTGCTATCTGCTGCACTTTGGAGCAGTGCATGATGGGCCTTTTAAACGCCTTAAATTATATGACTTTCAACAGGAGGGATATTTTTAGAAACTTATGATTTCAAGATTTACATCGCCTGAAGAAACAGCCACTTGGCAAAACGTGCACAAAAGCACTCTAAGGGAGCACCGCATCCAAGACAGGCACAGAACTGGGTACATGGCGCAAACTTATATACTCTATATTGGCAAACAGAGCAAAGACTAGCGTATATTTATCCGTCCTTCTCATGTAGTAGTATCGTAACGAAGAGGGAGAGACATGGACAGGCGCTGGTGCATGACATCAGTTTGTTTGTTGTTGCGATAAGGACATTCCCCGAAGGCCTTGGGGGTGTAGTCGATGTTTATGGTCCTTTGCCGGATGCAGATCCGGCACGTTCCGGTAACAAGCACCATTAAGGCACCAGCCCGACCATCTTGGGAACGATTTAGTATGACCACATGAAACCTTCAAGGCCATAACCGCCATCCCACCTCCTAGATCCATGAGGCACTTGGGATCGCCAGAGCCTTGTCTGTTAAGGTGACAGGATTCGCCACGGATAGGTGAGGTTGACAGTTGGGTTGGAGAAGCTATATTTTACGCTGGCAACACCTTGAAAGGGTTGCGCTACACAATCCCTTGAATCAATTTGGTATTTTAGTCGCCTCTTACGACAGGCATACCTGCCGCGGCTATATTCTAAGCTCTTTAATCCCTGGGGCAGCTTGGTAGATAGCAGCGATGTGAACAGCTGCGTGAGCCGGAAGCGTGGCGAACAGATTCTGGGATCCGAGAACACACCGTTCAAAACAACCTACCTCTTGCACGTGACACATTGACAGGAGTGTAACCGTCCTAAATACCTATATTATTTTATGCAACCTGCTGCGGTATTGGCCAGATGTATGGGTTCTTCTTGCCTTCCGGCCAAATATCTGTCTAGTTTCGTTTCAGTTACGTATTTTTTTAACTCTTTCATCTCATTACAATATTATATTGTAACAAATTTTAAAGTTCCTGATAAATATGTACCTTCTGCTAACCTTCGAATCGCTGAACTGTCGAATAAATAATTCCAATATTCAGTATTGCAAAATTGTCTTTATTTAAACTACTTTGGGAGTAGTACAACTATGCTTCACTATCACGTGTTTCACAAAAGCGTGTTTAAATCAAACTGATCAGTTATTCCTCAGCTTGTGTTGCTTTTATGCTCTCTGTTGCTTCGTTCGCATATTTCTCCTAAGGTGTAGATTTTCATGCAGATGGAACAGTTGTATCGCACACTTGGTTATTTAGCTATATTCGTGTGTATGTATAAGAACTTCGTCTCTTAGCTGATGACTACATATGTGTATGTGAGATAATTTCTTTGCTCTAATTTGCTGGTTATGTGTGTGGAATAATCTTCGTTGCCTTGTACATAAGTGCGGCTGCTTGCCGTTTTTGTTGTTGTGATTATTTACTAACAGCATAGTGATGTCAACATTCGCCACAATATGATATTCTTTGAAGTCTGCGCAGTAAGAAATGAAGCGCCTTCAAAAATTTAAAAAAACTCCTATTTTTCCATTTAACCAATATGGCACAAAAATTTTCTGTTTCCGTTAAAAATTTCCAAATGGATTTATCTTAAAATTGTTTATGCCATGGCCATAACCTTAATTGTACTTCAACTTAGAATTGAGTATGGAACATACACTGAAATGTTTTTCAGTTTAAATTTTACATATTACATTTTCGGTTTAAAAGAATTTAATTATATACATATTAGAAATTTTATAATTAAAATTAAATATTCCGACTATTTATGCAAATGCCATGTTGGCCACTAATTAAGACCATAAATATGTAGATGAATAAACTTCATTATTTCTAAATACATATGTACATATATTTGTATATATACATATTAACCATAAACTTATGTTCGTTTTTTACACTAACAAAGCACACGCTAGAAATTGCTAACAGCATTACAATTTAGGAAGATAAATCACAGCAGCACATAATCATTTCAGATTTTACACTCATTGCCATGTTTTTGTATGTGCCTACAGTAAAAAAAAAACTTTCTAACTTAGTAACATATCTAAGTACATATGTATGTATCTATTTACCTTAAAAACTTTCCTTATTTTTATAGCCAACAAATGCATAATGAAAATTTTAATTAATTTAAAACAAATATTAGTTGAACTAACTTACAAAATAAGTTTGTTTGAAAAAAAGAAACCAACATAAAAAGCATAAAATTGTAAAGCAAACACACTGAAAGAAATGGTGCTAGTAAATCAACAAATTGGTTCTGTTGTTCTTGACTTAACGGAGATTCGGTGAAATTGATCGAATTATGTTTAATTCGACCGAGTTCTTTGTCAGGCGAACAAATTAGTTTAGTCATTTCAACAGAAGAGAAATTGTCGCTCCTAAGTTAACAAAATTCTCTAATATTGACAGATTCCTAATCAATCTAACTGATTTTTCTGTTAACACAACTGATCTCACTGGTCATTTCATCAGCGATCAACAGTCTATACATGAGCAAATTTCAAAGAAAATTTTAAGCTGACTGCGCTCTCTACTTTGTACTTATGACGATGGTGCCACTTGTTTAAAAAAAAATACCAAAATAAGAAAACCACCAAATCGAAAAAACACATAAAATGGGAAAACAGCAAAAAGCTAGTTTTTCAGTTATCAATACAAAACGAAAAACCCTTTTTTGAATTTACTGTGCAAAAAATTATGAGATACCGGGACACCTATTTATCGGGTACAATTTTGCAACTTCTCCTCCAAGCGAAATGCAAAATTGCGCCCTCTTGTTGCAAAAGTTGTATTTCAACGAACAGGATTTTCCAAAGTTAGTAACATTTTGGTTCAAGTTTTTACGAATTGTGACTCACGCGCAACAATTTAATAAGATAATAAAAAAACATCCTTTTTCAATGTTGATGTTTCCAACAACATAAAAGTTTGAGCTGTTTTGGAATCGTTTCAAGTTAAAGTGTTACGAAAATTTAACTTGCCGAATTACATGTCAAGTTACTCCAGTTGTGAATTACCTTCTAACGATTTGATTCTTTACTTTTCTATAACTTACAAGTTCTCTATTTAAAATGTTATATCAAACATTTATACTACAAGTTCGAAACAAACAAGTGTGGCAACTACATGCGAGAGAAGAAATTGAGAATGAGCTGAGCTGCAACTGAAAGAATTGAGAATCAGTTTTGTGACTACTATTTTCATTTCTATTTGCAAAGCGAAGTTCAAAACTATAAATTAATTAAATTATAAAATATAAAATTTGGTGAAAGTGCGTTTAATAAAACAAAATAATAAAGTGTATAATGTTTAATGTGTGCCAACATACTTGATGTAAGCCCAATTGAAGTTCGCTTAGAAAGTGTGTACATACGTATGTATATGTAGCAAGCATGCGTATTTATATATTCACGTATTTACGTATGTATGTATATGATCACCGTGGTGTGATGGTAGCGTGCTCCGCCTGCCACACCGCAGCCCCCGGTTCGCACCCCGGGCAAAGTGACATCAAAATTTTAGAAATAAGGTTTTTCAATTAGGAGACAATTTCTCTAAGCGGGGTCGCCCCTCGGCAGTGTTTGGCAAGCGCTCCGAGTGTATTTCTGTCATGAAAAGCTCTCAGTGAAAACTTATCTGCCTTGCAGATGCCGTTCGGAGTCGGCATAAAACAGGTAGGTCACGTCCGGCCAATTTGTAGGTAAAATCAAGAGAAGAGAAGCTCGGCCTTACATCTCTTCGGAGGTTATCGCGCCTTACATTTATTTATTTATGTATATGGCAATATAGGTACTTTCGTACAAAGCTGTCGCAACAACTTTTTTTTGTTCATTTGACTACTAAAACGGTCAATTACGAATCAACTATTTGTGCGCAGTTGATTCAACATCTTGTTGCGATGGATAAAAATTAACAGAAATTTCGGTTGAATTGACCCGTATTTCGGTTCATTTTACCAGGCTTTTTCTTTCAGTGCACAGTTTTTTATATTTTCGCAAAATATAATTTTATTACTAAATTATTTCTAAGGCAAAAAATCTGCCAATAAAAAGCTATTTGTGCTAGCAAACGCTATACGGTTTTGCCAAATTTAATGAGAAATATTTTTCAGTTTTTTTGTTGTTACTCTTTTTTTTCTTTGCTAAAAAGAATATCTTGTAACATTGCTGTGTTTAATATTAAATGAAAATATTTTTCCTCCTATTATTTCTCTATTTTCATATACATAAACGCATCATGCATGCCTTCATAAATGCTCAAATGACATTGCGCTGAACAACAACAACAACAATTACTTAATCAACAACAACGTTAACAACTATCATCATCAACAACAACCACCAATATAACATCCTGCCTCATATGCCAATTTACTTAACTAAAATACCTGCATATCCTTTTCATCGTATATCCTTTTACAAACTTCTGCCTTGCATATAATCAACTCATATTCACATATACATGCACATACATAAATGCCATATATGTGTACAAACATATATACATATAGAACTGGCCGCAATCAACCGCCAATGTATACAGAAACTTTGTCGGAAAGTTTGGCACTGATGATCAATTCGCTGTCCGTAGAAATGGAAGGCAAATATTATTGCACCGCCTCTTATGCAAATACGGAATTACTGGAAACGAGCGTTATAATTAAAACTTACGGTAAGTTGCAATGTTTAACTAAATAATATGTAATATGGCTAAACTTTTTACCAAAACCTCTTTCTTGCGCATCCCATCTCAATTTTGTTGCTTTTTCCTTTAACCCCGCTGGTTTGACTTTAGAGAGTTTCATATGAAGCGCTCAGTTGGACTTCCAGCAATGGAGGAGCAGTAATTTACATGAACTGGAAGTTGTTGAATGCAGTTGTGTTGGTAGAGCAGAGAGGTAGTCACAACATTATTTGCGGTAGTTCTTACTACATTTCTCCTTTGATTTTCCAGGTATTAAATTAACTAGACAGTTGCCGTAATATATATATATATGGTGTGATCGCATGCAACACCTAAGTAAGGCCCTTAGCTAAAAATCCCGGAAAAAGTATCTTCAAAATACTTTCGAGAAAGCTTTCTATACTATACCTTCATGCATGAAAAGCTTCACCGAAAAAACTCCCTTGCAGATGCCAACAGTTATTTTTCGATTTTTCTTCCGCTTAGTAGATAACAGCAATTTTCCTTTTTGTTCTTTTTGCTCTGATAATAAAAAAAAAATTCCTCATACGAAAAGAAAAAAAAAAGCAAATAAGGAAGGCTAAGTTCGGGTGTAACCGAACATTACATACTCAGCTGCCAAATTACAGCTTTTGAATTACCTTCTTTTAAAAGTGGGCAGTGCCACTTCCATTGTCCAAAATTTTACTAATTTTCTATTCTGCGTTATAAGGTTAACCCACCTACCAAGTTTTATCGTTTTATCAGTCTTTGGTAATGAATTATCGCACTTTTTCGATTTTTCGAAATTTTCGATATCGAAAAAGTGGGCGTTGTTATAGTCCAAGTCATTTTAAATAGCGATCTGAGATGAGTGCCCAGGAACTTTCATACCAAATTTCAATAAGATACCTCAAAATTTACTCAAGTTATCGCGTTTACGGACTGACGGACAGACGGACGGACATGGCTAAATAAATTTCTTTTTTCGCCCAGATCATTTTGATATATCTATCTCGATTAGTTTATGCCGTTACGGGATACCGTTATGCGAACAAAATTAATATACTCCGCGAGCTCTGCTCAGCTGATTATAACAAAGCAAATAGATATTTTCTCTATAACAAATAGATTTTTTTTTCGAAAACATCGATAGCTTTTCGATATTAAGTCGATATTTTCTTCGGTAATAATTCGATATTTTTGTGATAAAAAATTGATAAATTTTCGATAACAAAGCGATACATGTGGATAGTTCGATAAAATGCCGACATCCCTCGACAACAAGCCGATAACTCAGCGGTAACAAACCAGTAACATGCCGATTTAAATCCGATTAATATAACAGCCCAATGATTTTTCGTATTCATAAATGAATTTTTCTGACCCTGTTCATTGATTCCAAAATAGTACCAAAATGGAGCAATGAAATAATCGCTAACATTATCGCGTAATTATTTAGAAAGGGCGCCGAAATGATCTATAGATGATTTTATAATGATCTCAAAACAGCTTCAAAACAAGTCCCAAATAATCCCGAAATAATCGTGAATATAGTCCCGTAATGCTCCATAACACATTCCCAAATTGGTCTCGAAATAGTAGCTAAAATAACCCCAAAGATATATCAAAATAACCCAGGAATGATCTCAACATAACTGAAAGCCCGCCTTTGATCTTGGAATTGCTTTTTCTGGTTAACCGTTGAATGCAATCTCTGGAAAAAGAAAATTTGCTATGTGTAGTTGGAAATATTTTGATTAGATATATTTTAGAGCGAAATAAAAAAACTCGGACAAAAACTGTTATTTTATAAGCGGAACAAAAAATTCAAAATATAACCGTTGTTATTTAACTGCAATGCAAAACTCAAAAAATAAAAGTTTTCTTCGGAACCAAAATTAAAACTCATAAAATAACAGTTAAAAAGCGATTTTTATAATAAAAGTTATATTATGTTAAAAGGGTTTTGTTCCTTATCCTTTATCGATTCGATATAGAAAGTATTCTTGATAAACCATTTTTAAAGCGAAAAAAATTTTAAACATTTGAATTAGTTTTTCCTTGAAGCTTTTGATTATTTCCGCACTCTATAGAATAAGGTCTCACCTTTTCACTTTTTGTAACTTTGCGAAATTTTCTTAGAGGTGGAAACTCTGCCCAAAAATTTTAACTTTAAATATGTAATCCTAAAAAACTGTAAAGCGTCTCAGATTGGTCTCTACGCCTTCCTTCGCAAGAGCTCGCCGTAGGCTGTCGAGATTGTAGCAGGCAAAAGAGCTTGAAAACATTAAATTTGCAGTTCGCGCCGCATATCCTGCCGCCCCAGACAGCTGACGGTTGCTAAGATCGTTACTCCAACCATGCACAGAGAAGAGTCTACCAACTGTCATGCTGCCTTCTTTTAGTGCGATATTAGAGTCGTTATGTCTAAGAAGATGTGGTGCCTTCTTTTAACCAATTTATCTAGCAGATAAAGTGATGAGGAAGCTTGTAGCTGAAGCATAGCTTTTGGTAGTGGCTTTTAAACATTAAAAAAATGGCCCGTGAACTCGCCCACAGTAGAAATGTAGGCCGGTTATGATAATATCATCATAAAGCTCTTCAGCAACTTACCAGCTGACTCATAATATATTTTGATCGATGCCTTCGTTAGAAGGATTAGAAGAAGAATAAATAGTGGGCAAATCCTCACAGTGGACACGGTTCTCTTTGACTCTCTCGCTATGCTCATCAATTATATGTATATGCTTTCAGACTAAAATAGGTACCACCAGATGTGTGACTTTCTGTGCCTCCCCTTGTATTGCGCTGACGCCGCATTTCGCCCCGAAATCGCTTAGCATCCCTAACAGACGCCCATGAGTCACTTTAATTAAACACTCTTTAACGCCTTCTAAGCTACGTTCAAGTTTAGTTCGTTATTTCTTTACACTTCGCATAGTCATACTCTTGTTTGGGTGCATTCTTTTGTGTGTACTTAAATTTTCGAAATTTATTCTTTTGCTTTAAAAAAATGTATGTTTATTTATAGTTGAGCACATGAATGTATTTCTTGTTTAGAAATTATAATATTGCAGTTATATTTAACAAATACATATAAAGGTGCGCCGTGCACAGCAAAGCTGAACCAACTCTCACACTTGCACTTGGTGCTCGAGTGCTATAGCACTAGAGATTTAATATTTTATGAAATTGCACAAGCAAACGAGAAATTGTCCAAATACAAGCCACAGTAATATAGGAAAAACCAACAAGAACAAGAAAATTGTGCAAGAAATTTGCAGTTTTTGTTGCCTAGTTTTAGGCGCACGAGTGCTATGTGTGTGAACTGAAAAACATTTACTGAACGTGTTGCCGACTCAAATTACTCAAGTGCATGTGTGCGCGTTTTGCTAGTGTGTTAATGTATGTAGTAGCAGCAATTATGGTCATAAACAAGTTGTTGCTAGTTTTTACGTAAACGGAGGCAGATTTCCGCCTACACTCAGCTGCTGAGTTTTTACAAGTACATACACTTCGCTTTTTTAGTATTTGCAAAGTTTCTGCCAAAAGTTTAATAATATTATGAATTTTTTTTTGTGTTTTATAGTATCGTTTTATACCAATTTCTTGTGGTCTCGTTTGAGGTGGAAGAAAGTTTTGTATGTACATATTTCTGGTGGGAATTGAAATTAATACTTGCTGTAGGATGGATCGTTATTTGACTCTTGCCTTCGAACAGTTTAACAGTGCATATTACGTCGGCTTTACACCCTACGCCCAGCAGACGGATATGGTCTTGTTTACTAAGGGGTATGAGGACCTAAATTGGACAAAGCCTACGCTAGCAGTGGTGTCGCCGCAAAAGATATCTTGGAGAAAATATCTTAGAACCATTCTTTAAAATAATGATGATGTGTACGTGGGGTCTTTCGTCCTCTATTTCTCATTGGCTACTTACAGCGATTGTAAAGTATATCCTATATTATGGAGTCCTTTTTTAGTGGACAGCCACACAAAAAATTAACTAGCTGAACCAGTTATAGGGGATATGCAGGCTATCAGTGCTTAGCATTACGGGAGCCCTGAAACCACCACGGACGGCTACAATTTCCGTCTGTAGACCTAGTGGCGAAGAACATAGCATTAAGAACTGCACCATGGCTTAGTGCATCGGGACAGCCTGAGCGCAGACAAGGCGATACACGTGTACACCGATGGTGGCAAAATAGTGGAAGGTGTATTGTCCGCGATATGCTGTGCTTATCCAATCCTAAAAGCTGCCAGATCACTGTATTGTTTTTCAGTCGAAAGAAGTAGCCGTAACCAAAACAGTAGAATCACTGGAAGAGAATAGCTTAAACTGTCACCGCGTAAACTTTTATATTAACAGCCAGGCAGCAATTAAGGCAATAATCTAGCATACCACAACATCTTATAGTGTTTTAGAGTGTTAGCAATCCCTACAAAGAATCGAGATAGGGCGAAGCATGCATCTATATTGGGTGCCAGAACTGATGGAAATAGATGGGAATGAAAAAGTGGATGGGCTGGCTAAAAAGGGCGCATCCATCAGAGCTTGCCCTTTAGACGTTCCAATAAGACTGGGCGAGTTTAAGAAATGGCGAGAGTTGCAAATAATAGAACAAGTAGGAAAGGCGTGAAACCAAGTGCGGGCCTGCACAGTGTCAAAAATCGCTTTCAGCTCTTACAACCTTAGACGAACAAAGTTAGTCTTATCACTAAAAGGAAAGGTCAGTATGCTCATGATGGGTATTCTGGCTGAACACTGCATCCTGGCATCACATGCTTGCATTGTTTGTGATAACAGATGTAGGAACTGCGGCTTGGAGTAGAAAACGATCGAAGATATTTTGTGCTCGTGCCCTGCGCTCGCTGGGGCTTGTAAGCCTGGTCGTTAGGCAAACTTGTGATAACACTATGGACTCATTTAGTCTTTTTGGATTCCTCACTGATCAACCAAGTTAACTTAATCTAACCTAACTTTCTGTATACAAAAAAAAATTAAGTCAGATAATCAAATTTAATATTAATTGATATGGAAAATCCGTCTAAACGAAATAATTTTTTTAGCAAATCTAGTTATGGATATATATTAAAAAAAATAAAAAAAATAAATGTAAGCGCGATAACCTCCGAAGAGAACTAAGGCCGAGCTTTCATCCAATTTGCGTCGTGCTCTTATTGATTTTCCCTACAAATCGGCCGGACGGGACCTACATGTTTTATGCCGACACCGAACGGCATCTGCAAGGCAGATGAGTTTTCACTGAGAGCTTTTCATAGCAGAAATACACCCGGATCGCTTGCCAAACACTGCCGAGGAGCGACCGCGCTTAGAAAAATTTTCTTCTAATTGAAAAACCTTATTTCTAAAATTTTGATGTTGCTTTGCCGGGGGTGTGAACCCAGGGCATACGGTGTGGTAGGCGGAGCACGCTACTATCACACCACGGTGGCCGCCACATATATATTAAGCTTGGAAATAATTCTTTAAAAATTGATTGATGCTAAACAATAGAATCAATGTTATTAGTCCTTCGATATACACACATACATATATACGTATAAATATGTGGAAAAGTTATTTAAAACTAAAAACCTATTAAAATATTTTATTCGAAGATTTGAATTGCATTCAAAGCAAATTATAATTTAAGCTCTTTGTTTTCATCTGCAAAGAATTGCCGTGTTCAAAATAAAACAGAAAATTACCAAAAAATTTCTTTACCATCAAATTAAGCAGAAGACTCTTAAAATTGTTTAGACATACGTACAAATAAATAATTTGGCGAGCGAGAAGAAAATAAAACACATGCGACTGCTACAAGAAGACAAGCAAAGTCCAAAAATATGTTTTTCAATTCTCAGTTTGAGATACATTTGAGGATCAAATCTCACATTTCAGACGTTAGTTTTCAAATGCATTTCAAATAACCGTTGATAGTATTCTCAAGCTCAAAGGCAAATTTTTAATATGGAATTTTTCTTTATTTTCAAATTGAGAATTTTTGGATTCTCAACTTTTTCTCAAAGGAGAATGAAGTGGAACGAAATGGAATCCACTGTTGTGCCACTTTCGGTAAGCAAATTTATTATTTGCTTCACTTCACTTTTAACTCGTTTAGATTTATGCATAATGTAGTACAATATCACTTAATATTATTCAAATATATACATATATACTTCCTTATTTGTTCACTTTATGTCCAACTTCACTCAATAAAATCGCTTGTTTACATTTCTAGCTAAAGCAATCAAATTAGAGATCGACGAATTATCAACGGCACTATCGATAGCATTGATGTAAAATAAGCATGTACTATTTTTTATTTAATTTTGAGTTTCATCAACACTTATTTTGTACTTTAAAATTGGCGCAAAAAGTATTCACATTATTATTAACGAAAATATTCCATGATATCGATGGTTTTCAACCAGAATGGTATGAAATGCAAGTATATCTCAAACCATTCTCAAGTTGAAGAACAAAGTTTGAGAAAAAGTTGAGAGAATATTTAGCTTCAAATGATTAATAATGTTGAATATCAAACTGAGAATCAATGTTTTTCTCAAACATTTGAGATTTTTGTTTTGAGTGTTTGTTGGGAGTCGTATATACCCAGCACACAATACATGCAAGTGAAATAAGTTGCGTATACGGCGTCCCATAACGTGAATATACAAATGGCTAGCGGCGAAATGCATGCCAGCAAATACTGATGTACATAGTTCATACATAGCACACATATAACGGCATAAATTTTTATACTCAGCGTGCTTTGCACAAAGAGTATATTAACTTTGATTGGATAACAGTTGGTTGTACAGGTATAAAGGAATCGTCCGTCCGTCCGTTAGCACGATAACTTGAGTAAATATTGGGATATCTTCACCAAATTTGGTACACTAGCTTATCTGGACCCAGAATAGAATGGCATCGAAAATGAGCGAAATCGGATGATAACAACGCCCACTTTTTACATATATAAAATTTTGGAAATTGATATTAGAGAAAAATTGTAAGTTTACAAACGGCGATGGTTACTAGGACATGTTTCTGAATTTCACTTCTTCATCAGCTAGCTTTTCGGGAGCTGAGCGTTGAACTCGAGTCTCCAACATTCATATCAGTGCAAGCCTTTTTTAGCTGCTACGCCATATGAATGTTCCGTTGTTCGCTGTACAATTGGTCTCTAAGAGTTGCCTTTTTTGTTTATATTCCTTTTGATCACCATGTAGGCACATACACTCTGTATGTAGTATATTCCTAATGGTGTGGATATGATTTTTAGGCGTGCTTTTGAAAGCTTAGTAACATTTGTTCGGATTTTTACAGTATTTGTTTTTAATACTTCCGCTGTTACTATTATATCAATATGATCATATGTATTTAATTAGCGAGCTTTGCTCATATTGCTTTATACAATGGTTTTTGTAATTGATATTAGAGAAAAATTGTAAGTTTACAAACGGCGATGGTTACTAGGACATGTTTCTGAATTTCACTTCTTCATCAGCTAGCTTTTCGGGAGCTGAGCGTTGAACTCGAGTCTCCAACATTCATATCAGTGCCAGCCTTTTTTAGCTGCTACGCCATATGAATGTCCCGTTGTTCGCTGTACAATTGGTCTCTAAGAGTTGCCTTTTTTGTTTATATTCCTTTTGATCACCATGTAGGCACATACACTCTGTATGTAGTTTATTCCTAATGGTGTGGATATGATTTTTAGGCGTGCTTTTGAAAGCTTAGTAACATTTGTTCGGATTTTTACAGTATTTGTTTTTAATACTTCCGCTGTTACTATTATATCAATATGATCATATGTATTTAATTAGCGAGCTTTGCTCATATTGCTTTATACAATGGTTTTTGTAATTGATATTAGAGAAAAATTGTAAGTTTACAAACGGCGATGGTTACTAGGACATGTTTCTGAATTTCACTTCTTCATCAGCTAGCTTTTCGGGAGCTGAGCGTTGAACTCGAGTCTCCAACATTCATATCAGTGCAAGCCTTTTTTAGCTGCTACGCCATATGAATGTTCCGTTGTTCGCTGTACAATTGGTCTCTAAGAGTTGCCTTTTTTGTTTATATTCCTTTTGATCACCATGTAGGCACATACACTCTGTATGTAGTTTATTCCTAACGCTCAGCTCCCGAAAAGCTAGCTGATGAAGAAGTGAAATTCAGAAACATGTCCTAGTAACCATCGCCGTTTGTAAACTTACAATTTTTCTCTAATATCAATTACAAAAACCATTGTATAAAGCAATATGAGCAAAGTTCGCTAATTAAATACATATGATCATATTGATATAATAGTAACAGCGGAAGTATTAAAAACAAATACTGTAAAAATCCGAACAAATGTTACTAAGCTTTCAAAAGCACGCCTAAAAATCATATCCACACCATTAGGAATAAACTACATACAGAGTGTATGTGCCTACATGGTGATCAAAAGGAATATAAACAAAAAAGGCAACTCTTAGAGACCAATTGTACAGCGAACAACGGAACATTCATATGGCGTAGCAGCTAAAAAAGGCTTGCACTGATATGAATGTTGGAGACTCGAGTTCAACGCTCAGCTCCCGAAAAGCTAGCTGATGAAGAAGTGAAATTCAGAAACATGTCCTAGTAACCATCGCCGTTTGTAAACTTACAATTTTTCTCTAATATCAATTACAAAAACCATTGTATAAAGCAATATGAGCAAAGCTCGCTAATTAAATACATATGATAAAATTTTGGAAAACACAAAAAAACTGATAATTTAGTAAATAATACACCTAGAATGTTGAAATTTGGCAGGTGGACTGATATTGAGACTCTTGATAAAAATTTATAAAATTTTTTTAAAATGGGCGTGGCACCGCCCACTTGTGATAAAATCAATTTTAAAAATAATATTAATCATAAATCAAAAACCGTTAAAAATATCGTAACAAAATTCGGCAGAGAGGTTGCCTTTACTATAAGGAATGCTTTGAAGAAAAATTAACGAAATCGGTTAAGGACCACGTCCACTTTTATATAAAAGATTTTTAAAAGGGTCGTGGACGGATAAAATAAGCTATATCTTTGCAAAAAAGAGCTTTATATCAATGGTATTTCATTTCACAAGTGGATTTATAACAATAAATAGGAAAAACTTCAAATTTAAAAAAATGGGCGTGGCACCGCCCCTTTTACGACTAAGCAATTTTCTGTGTTTCGGGAGCCATAACCCGAAGAAAAATCAACGGATCGTAATAAAATTTAGTAAACAAATTTTCCCTATAGCAGGAAATATTTCTAGAAAAAATGGACGAGATCGGTTAAAGACCACGCCCACTTTTATATAAAAGATTTTTAAAAGGGCCGTAGACGAAAATAATAAGCTATATCTTAGCGAAAAACAGCTTTGTATCAATAGAACTTTACTTTATAAATTGAATTATAACATTAAATTGGAAAACACAAAATTTTTTAAAAATGGGTGTGGCTCCGCCCCTTTTACGACTAAGCAATTTTCTATGTTTCGGGAGCCATAACTCGAAGAAAAATTAACGGATCGTAATAAAATTGGGTAAACAAATTTTCCCTATAGCAGGAAATATTTCTAGAAAAAATGGACGAGATCGGTTGAAGACCACGCCCACTTTTATATAAAAGATTTTTAAAAGGGCCGTAGACGAAAATAATAAGCTATATCTTAGCGAAAAACAGCTTTGTATCAATAGAACTTTACTTTATAAATTGAATTATAACATTAAATTGGAAAACACAAAATTTTTTTAAAATGGATGTGGCTCCGCCCCTTTTACGACTAAGCAATTTTCTATGTTTCGGGAGCCATAACTCGAAGAAAAATTAACGGATCGTAATAAAATTGGGTAAACAAATTTTCCCTATAACAGGAAATATTTCTAGAAAAAATGGACGAGATCGGTTAAAGACCACGCCCACTTTTATATAAAAGATTTTTAAAAGGGCCGTAGACGAAAATAATAAGCTATATCTTAGCGAAAAACAGCTTTGTATCAATAGAACTTTACTTTATAAATTGAATTATAACATTAAATTGGAAAACACAAAATTTTTTTAAAATGGATGTGGCTCCGCCCCTTTTACGACTAAACAATTTTCTATGTTTCGGGAGCCATAACTCGAAGAAAAATTAACGGATCGTAATAAAATTGGGTAAACAAATTTTCCCTATAACAGGAAATATTTCTAGAAAAAATGGACGAGATCGGTTAAAGACCACGCCCACTTTTATATAAAAGATTTTTAAAAGGGTCGTAGACGAAAATAATAAGCTATATCTTAGCGAAAAACAGCTTTATATCAATAGAACTTTACTTTATAAATTGAATTATAACATTAAATTGGAAAACACAAAATTTTTTAAAAATGGGTGTGGCTCCGCCCCTTTTACGACTAAGCAATTTTCTATGTTTCGGGAGCCATAACTCGAAGAAAAATTAACGGATCGTAATAAAATTGGGTACACATATTTTCCTTATAGCAGAAAATATTTCTAGTAAAAATGGACGGGATCGGTTGAAGACCACGCCCGCTTTTATATAAAACAAATTTAAAAGGGCCGTAGACTAGAATAATAACCTATAACTTAGCAAAAAATAGTTTTGGATCAATGGTATTTCACTTATCAAGTTTTATTGTAAGAGAAAATGGGGAGACATTTTTTTTAAACGAGCGGTGTCGCGTGTTATGTAGAAAAGTAATTTATCTGAAATGAAATGTAAAATTGGAGCTCACGCTGAGTATATAATGTTCGGTTACACCCGAACTTAGCCTTCCTTACTTGTTTTAAAAGTGTTAGTAAAACATGTTAGCATACTTTTAAAGTTTTAAAAGCATTCCAATACAAATATGTGCATATTATCGAACTTTGAGTTCCTGAGTATGAAAATTGCAGGCATTAAATTTTAAAATTTTTTATTTTTTTCATTTTTGAAATATTTAGATGGACACTATTTTAAGCATACAATTTTAATTCCAGTAAGCTGCTAATTGAAAATGAAATGCATGAAGCGTTAAAAGATTTTTAAATTTCTTGTTAAGCAACACTTTGCCGCCAGCTTACGGTATTGTGTTGATGCCAAAATGGTTAGAAAATGCTTGAGACTTTAAGTCTTGGAGCAATATCTACGCAGAAGTTTTGGTATGCGATAATAACGTCATATTATGTTTGTTTTCAATTTTTTTACTTGCTTTGCGCATACTTGTATGCTGATATAACATGAGGTTAGGTTGATGTGGATGATTGAGATTTGTTTGCAAAATTTTTCAATGAACTCAAAATAGTCTGTGTGTATCAGTATAGCTACAGGCTTTAGAATTTTCAATATAATAAAAGAATTTTCTTATTATTTCTTGTTTGTTTTTCATTTATGTATTGTTGTTTAAACCAAAGTATATATAAAAGCATGGCATTAACTCTTTTATAACTCAATATGGCTCTCGCTACTGCTGATATGATATTTTGAAAAAGTCTTATTTGCTTAGATTTGTTTTGCGAAAGCTCTAGCACATGGAAAAATTTAGTGTTTGAAGCTTAGTTTACTTCTGTACTTGGAATAGGGGATTTATTCTACAAGAATGCCACAGCTGCGAGCGGCAACGCCTACGTTTCAAAAACTTTATATAATCTGTGCTCTTCACGGTTACAAACTGAAGCTACCCAGAAAATTTGATAAAGACTAGTTGAGAGCATTCGATATCTATCAGATACATATGCACGCGTACTTACTCGTTTTGATATATTAGCCACAGATACCCAATTTATCATTGACTTTCTCTAAACACTTTCATAGATGTCTATTCGAGAACTTTGCTCGCTCAGCTGCACCAAAGTATAACATTGGAAATGAGAAACAAAATTATAAGTTTAATGTAATGAAGAAACTGAGCGTCATCTTGTATCCTCTTAGCCATATCGGAAAGATTCTGAATATAGCCTGTTAATGAGAATTAATTCAACAATGGCAAATTTGTTTCATCAAGCTGACGCGACAGATGCTCTGCTGCAACTTGTGCTTAACAGCAAATAAATTTGAAAAGCATTTCCGCTCTTTATATCTCCCTCCTCTCTGTCTACCACACTTCTAGTTATTTTGGTATCTGGGCTGTGTTCTGACGTGATATCCTCGATGAAGCAAATATCACTGAAGAAACTGAGTATAAGGGCGGAGGCTACAGGACTAAGTGTGAACCTTTGTACTCAGCACTAAGGTGAAACCTCTAAGGGGTTAGTTAAATCTTCTCTCAAGGGTCAAGAGCTAGGTCGATCTAATACTGAGTTATACCTAGGGGTTTTCTAACCTAAGTTGGACGTTAAATACAGAATACGGACATAAACGGACCTACAATCCTCTATATGCCTGCAAAAGTGTGATAGGCTTAAAGTGTGGTATAGGACTAGAGCTTATGGGTGAAATTATTAAATATTTATTAAATAATGCCCTTTAGAAAATCGAAACATTGCGTTCAATCTACCTAAGTACGATCTCTTTCTTAAGGAAGCAGCATTAAAATGCAATTTCACTTCGACAGTTGAAGCTCCGAAAACAAATCCCAATGACTTCTACATTAAAACAAAAATGGGTTATATTCATCTCATATAGTCCTCGATACAAACGATATGATCCTCTTTGTTATAGGGAAGGATTTTCAATAGAGGGAGGTCACTTAGAGGTTCGCAATTTTCAGACTGAAAAAAAATTCTCATCTCTGGAAAGCCGAAGTTTCTGAGCACATTCGAGCTAATTTTGAGTACACTTTGGGGAAGATTTTTAGAGAAGGACATGTAAAATATTTACAGCAGCACAAATGAGTATCAGTGCTGGTAGCAAAACCAACTAAGATTCTGTGCCAATATATTGTTGATATTTCCTTCAGTGGGTTCTGAGTTCATTTTGAATACCATTACTATGGTGAGAGTTCGGAAGGTTTTAAGAGTCAACTTGAGTTTAAATATCCTCGGACAATCACGGAATTTATTTCAGGCACCGATTGCTTTAGGTCAACTTCATATCTTAATTCAGAGCAGATTTTCTATTTTTTGAGTTACGTCTGTGCTGTTTCCATCTCCGGATTATGTCAGGACCTTTACAGTATTATTTCACTATTTCTCGATTGTTATTGGTATAATTTTTGCAACATATTGTACTTACTTACTTACTTAATTGGCGCTTAACCGTCTAAACGGTTATGGCCGTCCAACAAGGCGCGCCAGTCGCTCCTTCGCTCCGCCAACCGGGCTTTCTTGGCCGGAGCATCATCTTTCATTCGCATAACATGGCCTAGCCAGCGCAGCCGCTGCGTTTTAATTCGCTGGACTATGTTGATGTAGCTCGTACAGCTCATCATTAAATCTTCTTCGGTACTCGCCATCGCCAACGCGTAGAGGTCCATAAATCTTTCGAAGAACTTTTCTCTCGAACACTCCCAAAGGCGCTTCATCTGCTGTTGTCATGGTCCATGCTTCTGCCCCATATAGCAGGACGAGTACGATAAGTGACTTGTAGAGCATGATTTTCGTTCTCCGAGAGAGGACTTTACTTTTCAATTGCCTACCTAGTCCAAAGTAGCATTAATTGGCAAGACTGATTCTTCGCTGGATTTCAGTGCTGATGTTGTTGCTAGTGTTGATGCTGGTTTCCAAATAAACGAAGTGTTTTACTATTTCGAAATTATGGCTGCCAACAGTAGCGTGGTTGCCAAGGCGCATATGCGCTGACTCTTTGCTCGATGACAGCAGGTACTTCGTTTTGTCCTCATTCACCATCAAACCCATCTTTACCGCTTCTTTTTCCAGTTTGGAGTAAGCAGAACTAACAGCGCGGGTGTTTAGGCCGATGATATCAATGTCATCAGCATATGCCAGTAATTGCACGCTTTTATAGTATATTGTACCAGTGCGGTTAAGTTCTGCAGCTAGTATAATTTTCTCCAGCATCAAATTAAAGAAATCGCACGATAGAGGGTCACCCTGTCTGAAACCTCACTTAGTTTCGAACGGCTCGGAGAGGTCATTCCCAATGCTGACTGAGCTGATGGTGTTGCTCAACGTCATTTTGCACAGTCGTATAAGTTTTGCGGGGAAACCAAATTCAGACATAGCGGCATATAGGCAGCTCCTTTTCGTGCTGTCGAAGGCGGCTTTAAAGTCGACGAAGAGGTGATGTGTGTCGATTCTCTTTTCACGGGTTTTTTTCCAAGATTTGGCGCATTGTGAAAATCTGGTCGATGGTAGATTTACCAGGTCGGAAGCCGCACTGATAAGGTCCAATCAGCCGGTTTACGGTGGGCTTCAATCTTTCGCACAATACACTTGAAAGGACCTTATATGCGATATTAAGAAGGCTGATTCCACGATAGTTGGTGCATTTTACAGTATCCCCCTTCTTGTGGACTGGGCAACGAACACTTAGATTCCAACCGTCGGGCATGCTTTCGTGCGCCCATATTTTGCTAAGAAGCTACTGCATGCGCCTTACCAACTCCTCGCCGCCGAACTTGAATAGCTCCGCAGGCAATCCATCAGCGCCCACGGCCTTGTTGTTTTTCAATCTGATTATTGCTATTCTAACTTCGTCATAATTGGGCGGGGGGACATATATTCCATCATCATCGATTGCGGGATCGGGTTCTTCATCTCTGCGCGGTGAATTGCTGCCTCCATTTAGGAGAGCAGAGAAGTATTCCCACCATAATCTAAGCATTCTCTGGACATCAGTTACAAGGTCGCCGTTTTCATTCCAACATATTGTACTTGTTTCAGTATAATTGGGCAACCATTTCTGGATCGAACCAATCTTGGTATTTCGGTATTGTTTATAGGACTTTTTCGGGATGCCTTAAAGTTAATTTATACGAGGTTTTCGCTATTAATTCAAGAACATTCCGGAAACATATGGAAATCATTTTGGGGAAAAGTAGGGGAGTGAAGTCGATGCACCAAGGATTTTTCGAAGATTTCTCGCGGTAGAACTTTGGTATTCTTCATGACCCTGAATTAAACAAGCTATTTACTTTATATATACAATTGTTTTTTTTTTTTTTTTTTTGTATACAAATTTGCAGCATTCATTGATATTTCAAAAACTTTCCTTTATACTCAATCAAAGATTTTCAGGTGAATTTGCTGCTGCATTCATGTGGAAAATAGTTTTTCAAATTGAGCAAACTTATAAGTATGAAGCAACAACAACTGCGAAAACTAGAGAAGAAGCAGTAGAAAGTAGGGGTAGTAGAAAACAATAAGAATAATGAAAACAATAGTAACAACAACACTTGTTAAACATAACAAAAGTCGATGAAAGCAAACACAAAACTCTTCATGAATTTATGATAGCAACTCCAGAGAAAATATGCAGGACGAATAAAGAATTTATGAAAATAAATACCAAATAAATTGTTTACGCTGTCATGGAAAATAAGAAAGCATATTTATAATTGTACTGAGAAATTCACATGCTTACATAGTTTTTTCCATGCCTTCATGTTTTCGTATGTAGTCTGGTATGCTTGACGAAAGCCAATTTTCTTGAACGGTCAATAATGTTCTAAACTGGATTTTTGTTTTATTTTTTATGTTTTACTGTTATCAATTAGTGCAAAAAGGAAAATTTTCTAAATATTTCCAACATCAAATATTCTTATGAATCTGCTGAGCTGCTTAAAAAGTATAAAGTTTGCCTTTAAACCCTCAACTCAATAGTAGGGTTGGGTTGTATTAGAGATATACGCCGCCGATAAACGCCGCCGCCGCCGCCGATTAGGGTCGTTTTTCGCACGCCGCCGCCGAATGTCAAAAATATCAGCACGACGGCGGCAGCGGCGGCGTCCGGCGCGTTACTATATTTTCTACTCGTTTAAAAAGACTGTTTAGGCCTTTTATTGTTCATGTCGAAAATTGGTTGGATATGGTCGAAAAAGGTATCAACGGATGCCCATCATTGCCAGTTATAAGAAACTAATTGCGAAATATATCTCTTTCTAACTGTTCAAAAGTTATAAAAAAACAAGTAAGGAAGGCTAAGTTCGGGTGTAACCGAACATAACATACTCAGTTGAGAGCTATGGAGACAAAATAAGGAAAATCAATCTGGGGTAACCCTGGAATGTGGTTGTATAACATGTGTATCAAATGAAAGGTATTAAAGAGTATTTTAAGAGAGAGTAGGCCATAGTTCTATGGATGAACGCCATTTAGGGATATCGCCATAAAGGTAGACCAGGGCTGACTCTAGAATTTGTTTGTACGATATGGGTATCAAATGAAAGGTGTTACTGAGCATTTTAAGAGGGAGTGGGCCTTAGGTCTATCGGTGGACGCCTTTTCGAGATGTCCCCATTAAGGTGGACCAGGGGTGATTCTATAATGTGTTTGTACGATATGGGTATCAAATGAAAGCTGTTAATGAGTATTTTGAAAAGGAGTGATCCTTAGTTCCATAGGTGAACGCCGTTTCGAGATATCGCCATAAAGGTGGACCAGGGGTGTCTCTAGAATATGTTTGTACGATATGGGAATCAAATGAAAGGTGTTACTGAGCATTTTAAGAGGGAGTAGGCATTAGGTCTATAGGTGGACGCCTTTTCGAGATATCGCCATTAGGGTGGGCCAGGGGTGACTCTAGAATGTTTGTACGGTATGGGTATCAAACGAAAGGTGTTACTGAGCATTTTAAGAGGGAGTGGGCATGAGGTCTATAGGTGGACGCCTTTTCGAGATATCGTCATTAGGGTGGGCCAGGGGTGACTCTAGAATGTGTTTGTACGATATGTGCATCAAACGAAAGGTGTTACTGAGCATTTTAAGAGGGAGTGGGCATTATGTCTATAGGTGGACGCCCTTTCGAGATATCGCCATTAGGGTGGGCCAGGGGTGACTCTAGAATGTTTGTACGATATGGGTATCAAACGAAAGGTGTTACTGAGCATTTTAAGAGGGAGTGGGCATTAGGTCTATAGGTGGACGCCTTTTCGAGATATCGCCATTAGGGTGGGCCAGGGGTGACTCTAGAATGTGTTTGTACGATATGGGTATCAAATGAAAGGTGGTAAGGAGTATTTTAAAAGGGAGTAATCCTTAGTTCTATAGGTGGACGCCTTTTCGAGATATCGCCATAAAGGTGGACCAAGGGTGACTCTAGAATGTTTGTACGATATGGGTATCAAACGAAAGGTGTTACTGAGCATTTTAAGAGGGAGTGGGCATTAGGTCTATAGGTGGACGCCTTTTCGAGATATCGCCATTAGGGTGGGCCAGGGTGACTCTAGAATGTGTTTGTACGATATGGGTATCAAATGAAAGGTGGTAAAGAGTATTTTAAAAGGGAGTAATCCTTAGTTCTATAGGTGGACGCCTTTTCGAGATATCGCCATAAAGCTGGACCAAGGGTGACTCTAGAATGTTTGTACGGTATGGGTATCAAACGAAAGGTGTTACTGAGCATTTTAAGAGGGAGTGGGCATTAGGTCTATAGGTGGACGCCTTTTCGAGATATCGCCATTAGGGTGGGCCAGGGTGACTCTAGAATGTGTTTGTACGATATGGGTATCAAATGAAAGGTGGTAATGAGTATTTTAAAAGGGAGTAATCCTTAGTTCTATAGGTGGAGGCCTTTTCGAGATATCGCCATTAGGGTGGGCCAAGTGTGACTCTACAATGTTTGTACGATATGGGTATCAAACGAAAGGTGTTACTGAGCATTTTAAGAGGGAGTGGGCATTAGGTCTATAGGTGGACGCCCTTTCGAGATATCGCCATTAGGGTGGGACAGGGGTGACTCTAGAATGTTTGTACGATATGGGTATCAAACGAAAAGTGTTACTGAGCATTTTAAGAGGGAGTGGACATTAGGTGTATAGGTGGACGCCTTTTCGAGATATCGCCATTAGGGTGGGCCAGGGGTGACTCTAGAATGTTTGTACGATATGGGTATCAAACGAAAGGTGTTACTGAGCATTTTAAGAGGGAGTGGACATTAGGTCTATAGGTGGACGCCTTTTCGAGATATCGCCATTAGGGTGGGCCAGGGTGACTCTAGAATGTGTTTGTACGATATGGGTATCAAACGAAAGGTGTTACTGAGCATTTTAAGAGGGAGTGGACACTAGGTCTATAGGTGGACGCCTTTTCGAGATATCGCCATTAGGGTGGGCCAGGGGTGACTCTAGAATGTTTGTACGATATGGGTATCAAACGAAAGCTGTTACTGAGCATTTTAAGAGGGAGTGGGCATTAGGTCTATAGGTGGACGCCTTTTCGAGATATCGCCATTAGGGTGGGCCAGGGGTGACTCTAGAATGTTTGTACGATATGGGTATCAAACGAAAGGTGTTACTGAGCATTTTAAGAGGGAGTGGACACTAGGTCTATAGGTGGACGCCTTTTCGAGATATCGCCATTAGGGTGGGACAGGGGTGACTCTGGTATGTTTTTGTACGATATGGATATCAAATTAAAGGTATTAATGAGGGTTTTAAAAGCGAGTGGCCCTTAGATGTATATGTGAAGGCGTTCTCGCGATATCGACCAAAATGTGGACCAGGTGATCCAGAAAATCATCTGTCGGGTACTGCTAATTTATTTATACATGCAATACCACTAACAGTATTCCTGCCAAGATTCCAAGGGCTGTTGATTTCGCCTTGTAGAACTTTTTCATTTTCTTCTACTTAATATGGTAGGTGTCACACCCATTTTACAAAGTTTTTTACAAAGTTATATTTTGCGTCAATAAACCAATCCAGTTACCATGTTTCATCACTTTTTTCGTATTTGGTATAGAATTATGGCATTTTTTTCATTTTTCGTAATTTTCGATATCGATAAAGTGGGCGTGGTTATGGTCAGATTTCGCCCATTTTTTATACCAAGAAAAAGCGAGCTCAGGTAAGTACGTGGGCTAAGTTTAGTGAAGATATATCGGATTTTGCTCAAGTTATTGTGTTAATGGCCGAGCGGAAGGACAGACGGTGGACTGTGTATAAAAACTGGGCGTGGCTTCCACCGATTTCGCCCATTTTCACAGAGAACAGTTACCGTCATAGAATCTATGCTCCTACCAAATTTGAGAAGGATTGGTAAATTTTTGTTCGACTTATGGCAATAAAAGTATTCTAGACAAACTAAATGAAAATGGGCGGAGCCACGCCCATTTTGAAATTTTCTTTTATTTTTGTATTTTGTTGCATCATATCATTACTGGAGTTGAATTTTGACTTAATTTACTTATATACAGTAAAGATATTAAATTTTTTGTTAAAATTTGAATTTAAAAAATTTTTTTTTTAAAAAGTGGGCGTGTTCTTCATCCAATTTTGCTAATTTTTACTTAGCACATATAGAGTAATAGTGGTAACGTTCCTGCCAAATTTCATCATGATATCTTCAACGACTGCCAAATTACAGCTTGCAAAACTTTTAAATTACCTTCTTGTAAAAGTGGGCGGTGCCACGCCCATTGTCCAAAATCTTACTAATTTTCTATTCTGCGTCATAACGTCAACCCATCTACCAAGTTTCGTCGCTTTATCTGTCTTTTGTAATGAGTTATCGCACTTTTTCGGTTTTTCGAAATTTTCGATATCGAAAAAGTGGGCGTGGTTATAGTCCGATATCGTTCATTTTAAATAGCGATCTGAGATGAGTGCTCAGGAACCTACATACCAAATTTCATCAAGATACCTCAAAATTTACTCAAGTTATCGTGTTAACGGACGGACGGACGGACGGACGGACGGACGGACGGACGGACGGACGGACGGACGGACGGACATGGCTCAATCAAATTTTTTTTCGATCCTGATTATTTTGATATATGGAAGTCTATATCTATCTCGATTCCTTTATATATGTACAACCAACCGTTATCCAATCAAACTTAATATACTCTGTGAGCTCTGCTCAACTGAGTATAAAAAACAGATGTTTTCGATGTCAACTTAATACGGACTTTGCATCACCCATTTCACCAAGTTATTAAAACAAAACACTAAAAGAAAAGTTATACAATAAATTTATATGCTTTGCATATTTTTTCCAAAAAATATTGAACAATGAATTCAAATAAAATTACCCAAGGCGTTTCAAATTGTTTTCAAATTGTCCTCAAGTTGTTGAAAAAAAAAAGCAAAAATGGTACCGATTATTATTTTTTTTAAATTTTATATTGCGATTGGCTGAAATAATAAGCCAAATCAGTGATGCAAAATCTTTTAGTAGGTTCTAGGGGCATAAACACTCCTTTAAAATGATTCTTACCTCATGCTTAAGTTGAGGATATATGTACGTATGAGAAGGTTTTGATAAATCATTTGGGCTTACATTCAAAAATCTGTTGTTTATTTGCGAAACTATACAATAGCGTCTGAATTGTTAATTTTAATTTTCACACTTCATCCTTCAACACCCAAGTCTCCCGGTTTGACATAAAGTTGGCGGCCCTATCCAAAACTAGTCCCTTGGAGTGAATCACATTGATTATAGCTTATCAACGAAGTTTAGATATCACCTACACGTTACGGCTCCTTTTACAAATGTGAATACGTGGGCACATATGGTCAAAATTTCCCACTGCCACGTAACAGTCGTACTTTGTTTAAGCTTAAAACTATCAGAGTATATACTAAATGAATAATCTACTAGGCACGTATAAAGAGAGGCGGCTACCGTGGTGTGATGGTAGCGTGCTCCGCCTATCACAACGTATGCCCTGGGTTCAACTCCCGGGCAAAGCAACATCAAAATTTTAGAAATAAGATTTTTCAATTAGAAGAAAATTTTTCTAAGCGGGGTCGCCCCTCGGCAGTGTCTGGCAAGCGCTCCGATTGTATTTCTGCCATGAAAAGCTCTCAGTGAAAACTCATCTGCCTTGCAGATGCCGTTCGGAGTCGGCATAAAACATGTAGGTCCCGTCCGGCCAATTTGTAGGGAAAAATCTGAGGAGCACGACGCAAATTGGAAGAGAAGCTCGGCCTTCTCTTCGGAGGTTATCGCGCCTTACATTTTATTTATTACGTATAAAGAGACCGATGAATAGTATTGCATTTATATTGGCATTTCTTTATATCTGTTATAAATTTAAAGTTAAGCCGTTTTTAGTTGCACTGCCACGTTACGTAATTTCGGAAGGCGTTTTGGATGTTATGGGAAGTTTTGTGAAAAATCTGCGAATCTACGAATCTGATAATATTGCCTGTTTTATGTGTCATGGGAAAAAGAGGAAATCATAGATAGACACCTTCTGTTTGCGTAAAAGCTCATTACAGCATACGTTATAAGTATATTTTTGAGCACTGCCACGTTACAACATATCACTGCGACGTTACACGTATGATTTCTTGAGAAAACGCTATTGCGGAAAGTGAATAGATATTCAAAAATATATATAACTTCTAACGACTTGCACTTAATTATGCTAATTATGCTATTAAGCTGCATACACAAAACGTTCCAAAAATATAACTAACAAATTTATAAGCACTGGGCGTATGAGTAACATTGACTCTATGTATTTCCATTTGATTTTTTATAGGAGTAAACGAATTGATTTAGTTGATAAATGAAGACAAGATGAGACTCTTTTTTAGCTCCTCTTTTAGAATATATAGGACTTACTCATGGGAGGGTATAATAAAAGTGAAACAATAACGGCTTTTTTATATGATTTATTTTTAAAATTTTCAAACTATTCTGAATGTATAGGTTAGCCATTCTAAGTACCTATACACAAAAAATCTTATTTTAAAGAAACATTTATACAGGTTATTAGTTATATCCTTGTCTGGATGTATTAGAAGTAGCTATTTTATTATCGCGAACTTGTATCTGATGGGCGCTGGAAATATTTTGTATGGGCTTTGCTCTTGAAAACAGCTCTACAACTTGCAATTCAGCGTTAATCATTTCAATTTGATTGCTTGTTACTTCTTCAGTCATAATTTTGGATGGAGTCATGTGGACTGCCTGTACAAAGTCAGATGCATTGTGGACGACTATATCACGCGCTCTTACATGTTTTCGAACGATTGTTTTAATGGCTGCACCAATCCCGTCTACACAATCTTTGCCACGTGGTATTGCAAAGTAATTCCAAACAATTTTCATTCCAAATATTTCTTCAAAGTGAGGAATTAAAGCTGCAATATATTTGTTTTTATATTGTGAGGATGATCCGTCACTCCACATTTTTAAAACTCTAACTGTACTTGGCAAATTTTTAAACAATATATACAAGTATGGAACAATAGTGCCTTTTGTATGTAACAAATTGGTTGATACCAGCACCTTGGCAGTGAAGGTTTCGTTATAATATAGGCAACTGGTAAAAATTGAAAGCTGCCGCTGATTCCAGTGTGCACTTTGGACTTCATCTTCATTTTCGCAAACGAAATTCTCCGCAAAATCCACTTGCAACAGACCTTCTACGACATAATTCACACTAAGAGCTCTTGGGCGATTATGCACATTAAATACTTCGGACTGCTCGCATTTGTTAAAACTATGTATTAAAAATTGCGCCGACAAGCCAGATATATATGCAACAAGATCAGTTAGCTTTCCACTTTTCTGTCGTCCTTCAGTCCGATTTACACCATCGTTTTTCGTCCATTTCATCCATGATACTTGCATATCGAGATCAGCTTCACCCACCAGGGCAGTCAATTTCATTACTGTTATACCAGTACATTTAACGCACTCGCCATACCAGCAGTCCATTGAAGGTATATCACACAAGAACTGCAATACAAAACCATTTTCATAATCTGATACGTGGGCAACAAATTTATGTAAAGCAGAGACGGCATCTATGAAATTAGCATGGTATGAGCATAAGCACATGTTGTGTGGCATTTCTTTTATAAGCTTGACATGAT
This sequence comes from Eurosta solidaginis, assembly GCF_040869045.1. NCBI lineage: Eukaryota > Metazoa > Arthropoda > Insecta > Diptera > Tephritidae > Eurosta > Eurosta solidaginis. The sequence goes on from NC_090322.1 coordinate 44,068,537, forward strand.
CCGATCGATGCCTTAAGAAAAAAGTAATTCCACACGTATCTATATGGAAGGGGAAAGAAATTTTAAACCTAGTTTTTCCTTAACAAAGTGGAGTGGTCTTAAACAGTAAATAAAAATCACAGTACTTACCTTTCCCCGAGTTGCCTTGTTCTTCATTAAATAGTGCACATTATGCCGGGTCGATTTGTGGGGAGGCAAAAAAATCGCCCATTTCTCTGTGAAAATCATATTCTAGGGATCAAAATAAGAAACTTTGCCGAAGGAACCATACCTCTAAAACGAATTCTGATGTCCCCCCCCCCCTCCCCCCTTTGGGTCGAACTGGCAAATTTTGAAAAATCCCACTTTGAAATGCCTATGTTTTTTCTTTTTGGAGTTAATTTTTCTCTTTAGAAATTTATTTAGTCAGAACATATGTAAATGAAAAAATGAATTTAACTTAGTAATAGAAAAGAAATTAAAAAAAATTAGAAATTAGCGTTTTTGCAACCCCCTTTTAAAACCAAAGCATCACTGTGACACAATTGCAGATCGTAAAATTGCTTGTGTCGTTTTTTTTAAGCCACCACAAGACACAGCAGGTAGAATTGAAATTGCCCCTACCCAAAAGTTCGACCCAAGGGGGGGACATCAGAATTCGTTTTAGAGGTATGGTTCCTTCGGCAAAGCTTCTTATTTTGATCCCTAGAATACGATTTTCATAGAGCAATGAGTGATTTTTAAATCGACCCGCCCTAGTGCACATGCTTCTCTGCAGCGTAGTATCATATGTCTAGTGGGCAACAAGATTTTCTCGCCACTTTCGGACAGATATTCTTCACATCTCGAATTCTGGTTGAGACTCGCGAAATACCATCACGCTCATAGAAAGCTATAATAGCTTTTTTGAGCATTAAGATATTTTGGTGGATCTTTTTTTGGGGCGGTGGTGGTAGAATACTAGTTTCCATGTCCATTTTGTTGGCTTCACGCACGTTACTAAAAATTTTGGTCAGGACAGCTTTCCGGTTAGTTGGTGATTGGGATAATGCGCGTTCTGCTTTCCTCACCGCCTTACCGAATGTTTGTGAACAGTTATACTCTGTTAATTGAGTGTCACTCAAAACTGATCTGCTCCGTTTTTCCCCAGTACGCTTTTTTTCACGAAACTTCTGTACCCTTTGCCGAATGTTCTCACGTCGTTTTTCGAGCACACTACTTATTGTTGTTTGCGGCATTTCATTTTCTTCACTTTTCTTTTTTCGCCGGTAAAGTTTCGTACTTGCAGCTCTTTTCTTTTTATATTCCTCAAATTTTCCGGTGCTTTTAAGCTTAGCTATGCAATTTTTATTTTGCTGAGCTTTACTTACACGAACCTGCGGTTTTATAATTAGTATGTTAGAATATACATAGTTAAATTATTAAAAAAAAATCACTGCCACGGTACACATGATTGGCACATTTTATTCGATGCTACCTAATTTTATTAATGCGATTTCTAATGAGACCGAAAAACCTCGGATTATACTAAGAACACATACCAGTGAATTTTAAAAACAGCGGTCAATTTGGCCACAAAAAAAAAATAGTTTTTTGCACTGCGACGTTACATATAATTTGCGACCTAAATATTTTAAGCCAAAAATGCATACCGGAGGTATATGGATACTTATCTAGTGTGATAAGTATCCAAATATACTATTTTCTTCCCTTAAAACTTGAAAATTCTGGAAAAAATAGGTCAAAATAATTTTATTTACCTTTTTTTTCGATCTGAAATTTTTTCCATTTTTTCAATTCGGAGATTAATTTTAAAAGAGTGAGAAATGTCAAATACAGACAACTTTAATTTCTTGAAATATAGTGTTACTAGATATTTTACGAAATAATCTTTCGTATCAAGTAACATTTCATACAGTATTTGTAAAATAAAAAAAAAATCCGGTTTCACTTTCCGCGATTCTGGCCATATATGTATTTACCAGGTGATGCTTTGTCCTTAGCAAGAACACTCAAAGTGGTGAAGCAAAAGCTTTCCCAAGACAGTCAAAATAATGACCGTATGTGCTACTACCCTAACGTAGTGGACAGTCGAACTAGTCTGAAAACTGAAGCTGAGCTGATGAGCTCTTATATCATAAGGCAGGAAAACAGCAGTTAACACCTTTCAAATTAAAATCGGTCGACTTTCATTCTAAAATATCGTTTTGATTTCACGAAGACTATTGAAATCAATGTTTTGAACACAAACGTCTGCAAACTTTGGTCTACATTTTAGAAACTATCCAGTGTCCTTGTAAAATTTTAATTATGTAGACGCGCCGAGGATTATACGATTTTCACCCATGAATTACGCGATGACATCCACTTAAACTGCTTATGATTTCGAGGGCGGCATCCTTGAACGTATAGTCACTCCCTAACGTTTCAAGATGTTTCTCTGGTGTAGCTCGGCAGCATAGCGCGACAAAAACATCCGTTAGAAAGTCTTCGGAGCTACACCCAGAGCTTCTAGGAAAGTGACGTCGATGTGGTCAGGATTGTTACGTTTGCACATCAGGAATTGTAGATCTTAAAAAGCTGGAGGCGCCCTGTGCCATGGGAGTCATGAGTATTAATAGACCATTAATAGCAACCATAAGTCGCCTTTGTGCGTGTGGCCAAGGAGAAATTGTGTCAACAATGATTATTATATATATTATGATTATTATTATATTAGGAGTTAACCCCAGGTGAAACTACGCATTGCACGAGATATACAGACAAAGGTGTGACCATTTTATGTATCCCTATTTCTTTTCAGCAGACGTAGGAGTACCAATTCTAAAGACCGGGGTTAGGTACGAAGCCTCTCTGGAGTAAATGAAGGAGGGACAATCCCTTTGAGGAAAGGTTGACTTCCTTAAATACATACAAACAAAACCTTTCCTAAATATTAGTTTTTTGAATAGAAAAATCAAGCTTTTTGAAGTAAGAACACCGGCGCGCCATCCACGACGCCGCCGTCGGTATATAATAGAGCCTACGCCGCCGCCGCCGATAAGGTGATCGGCGTAAACTTCTAGGTTGTATTGATGGTACATTTAGTTAAGCGTATTTTAATGATTTGGTGATTGTACATTTTTCATTTATGTATTATTGGAAACTAATTCGGTAGAGCCAGCAACACTCGAACAAAGGTATACAACATCTTTAACTCTTTTAACCACGTAGTAAACATATGAGGGTATTTCAAATAAGGTGCCACCCTGCTTGAAATTATTTAAAAAATATTTTCAATATCTTTCCATCTCCAACGACCGCTCCAACTCCGACTCCCACCCACACTCAACTGCACACCCACTCTACCTCCCACGTACACTCCCACTCCTACTTTCCTATTCTCTCACCCCAGCTACTCACACTTTCACTCCCGGCCCCACTACTAAAAAAATTTTGTATCTTATAGGCTCTCTCTCCTCCTCTCCCTTCCTCTAACATCTAATACCTTTGCTTCAACCTCCCTCCACTTGTTTTGATCTCCTCTTCTCTGGTGTCCTCTCCTTTCTATCTTCCCTCCAAACTTTTTTACTTCCTTTATATTAGGTCGGTTGAATGTTTGTCCGGTTTTCATACAAATCTTGCAATCGATTTTTAAGTAACTTCTCATGGAGCTACAAACGTGAAACTTTACACATAGGTTAGAACACCGTGACAATGCAACAAAAGGAAAAAAATCCGTTAGATGACGCCCGGATGGAAATAATTAGATAAGAATTTCAAAATTTTCAAACCAGCTTTTAAGGAACTTCTCGATGAGCTAGAGACTTGAAATTTCAAACTTAATTCAGAGGTCGATGACAGCGGATGACACGATACAACAAGATTCGCTTGGGGGCGCACGGGATGAGATATTTAGAAAAATCGTACGAAACGGAGGGAATTTTTGGATTGATTTTTATGTAAGTTCTCATTGAGCCACAACTGTAAAACTTCACAGATATGATAAGACGCCGAGAAAATTTAAGAAAAGGAGAAAAAATTCCATTAGGTGGCGCACAGATCGAAATATTTGTTTATTCGGGAGACCCTTTTGAATTCTCTACGGTATCAGAATACGATGTTATTAGATGCATTAGTAACATAAGATCGAACGCCGTTGGTGATGATGGCTTACCCATTCGCTTTATAAAATTGGTTTTGTCTTATATCATTAGCCCTCTTGGACAAATTATTAATCACAGTGTTACGACTTCTTGTTTCCCTAATTCATGGAAAATAGCCTCTGTGGGCCCTATTTCGAAAAATAAGAGTGCCTGTTCTCCTGGCGATTTTCGCCCAATCAGTGTTCTTCCCGTTATGTCAAAAGTGTTTGAGTCTTTAATGGCTGAGCAAATCTCCGCTCACATATCTTGCAAAATACTTATTTCTCCTTACCAATCTGGTTTTAGAGCGGGACATGGATGTTCAACCGCCATGGTTAAAATATTTGACGATTTGCGAATAGCTTATGACAAAGGTAAAATATCCCTACTTTGTTTACTTGACTTTTCTAAGGCACTCGATTCGGTTGATCACACACTACTCTGCTCTAAGCTCGCATATTATTTCGGGTTTGATAAGGCTGCTGTATCTCTTATGGACAGTTACTTAACGGACAGATGTCAGCCTGTCAAGACTGGTACAGTAGTTCCAAGGTTCCAAGGACACGTGGTGTCCCTCAAGGATCTATTTTAGGCCCACTTTTATTTACCTTACTCATAAATGATATATTTTTAGCCTGTCGGCATGTTAACATGCATGCGTATGCTAACGATATTCAGCTTTATTTATCCGGTCACTTTGGCAGTATCTCCGAAGTAACGGATAAGTTGAACGAGGACTTACTATCTATTTCCCGATGGGCTACACTAAACGGCCTCGTCTTAACTCCAACAAGTCGTATGTTTTACCAGTTTATAAAAAAAAATTAGTCTCACTAGCATTCCTAATATTAATTTAAACAACAACTCTCTTCAGATCGTCGAAAAAATAACCAACCTTGGTTTTGTAATTAATACAACTCTGAGCTGCGTAGATCATATCAACTCAGCTGTGGGTAAAGTATACGTTACCTTACGTAACCTAAGGCAATCAGCGCAGTTTACTCCGAGACATGTTATGTGGAGGCTTGCCCGCCCACTAATTTTGCCTATCCTCACCTACTCTGAGTTGGTGTATAGCAAGCCCGACTCCCGGTCTGCTCACAAAATTGATATGGTGTTCAACCAAATTACTCGTTATGTTTATGGAATACGTAAGTTTGATCACATATCTACCTGGAGAAAATCGCTATTGGGATGTGATATCATTGATTATCTAAAAGCAAGAAACTGTATTTTTCTCTTCCGATTAATGAGTACTAAGACTCCAAAGTATCTTTATGAAAGGCTTATCTTTCCAAGATCAGAACGTTCTTATGACCTTATTGTACCACAAGTTAACTTTAAAAACTCTACGAGAATGTTTTTCATCAATGCTATACGGATTTGGAATTCAATTCATGCTACTATAAGGAGCAAATTAAACAAAGGTAACTTCAAGAATGTCTTATATAAATACTTTTCTTAGAATTTGAACCACCTAGTATGATTATTCAGAATATTTATATTACACTAGCAGACCCGGCAGACGTTTTTCCTGCCCTAAATTTGGCCTATCTGCATACATTTTAGTAAGCTTTTTCCATCTAACTCTGCCCTATCCCTCTACAATTTTTCCCAATCTTTTTATTCACTCCTCCCTCCGTCTTTTTCGCTTCATCTCCATCTGCGTCTCATTCTATGTCTTTCTCAGTCTCGTTCTCTCTTTTCTCCTCACTCAAGTTTTTCTCCTTCTTCTTCATCTCGTATTGCCAGTCCAAGAGGGTGGTATGTATTTTGTTCCAGTCCCATTCCGAGTCTCAGTCCCAGTCCTGGTCCTAATCCCAGTCCCAGTCCGTCTCTGGTATACTTCCCGGAAAAAAGCATCGTAAATACTAATATAGGCAAATTTATATACGAATTTTCAGGCAAATCGAATAGGACGTATGTAAATAGGTATGTGCGTATTATTAATTCTTGTCTTTATTTCGGCTTCGCATGCATATTTATCAGTTTTGCCAAGATGATGTGACTAAATCGAATATCACAATGAACTTTAGAGCTCTTAGCAACAGCTTTCATTTGATATCCATAATATACACACATTCTAGGGGTATCCGGGTCCATGGTTTGACCTTAGTCACTCAGCGGTGTAAAACTTACTCAGTACTAAAGCATACATCAACAGCTTCAATTTGATACCCATAATGTAAAAACACATTCTAGGTATATCCGGGTCCTTGTTTTGGCTTATATCTCGAGACCGCAGTCACCCAGGGTGTAAAATTTACTCTGTACTAAAGCATACATCAACAGCTTCAATTTGATACCCATAATGTAAAAACACATTCTAGGTATATCCGGGTCCACGTTTTGGGCTACATCTCGAGACTCTAGCCTCCCAGTTGTATGTAAATTATCTGTACTATAGCACTCATCAACAGCTTTCATTTGATATCCATATTGAATAAACACATTCTATGGGTACCCGGGTCCACGTTTTGGGCTATATCTCGAGACCCTAGCCTCCCAGTTGTATGAAAATTATCCTGTACTATAGCACTCATCAACAGCTTTCATTTGATATCCATATTGAATAAACACATTCTAGGTGTACCCGGGTCCACGTTTTGGGCTATATCTCGAGACCCTAGCCTCCCAGTTGTATCATAATTATCCTGTACTATAGCACTCATCAACAGCTTTCATTTGATATCCATATTGTATAAACACATTCTAGGGGTACCCGGGCCCACGTTTTGGGATATATCTCGAGACCCTAGCCTTCCAGTTGTATGAAAATTATCCTGTACTATATCACTCATCAACAGCTTTCATTTGATATCCATATTGTATAAATAAACACATTCTAGGGGTACCCGGGTCCACGTTTTGGGCTATATCTCGATCCCCTAGCCTCCCAGTTGTATGAAAATTATCCTGTACTATACCATTCATCACCAGCTTTCATTTGACATCCATATGGTATAAACACATTCTAGGGGTATCCGGGACCACGTTTTGGCCTATACCTCGAGACCCTAGTTACCCAGGGGTATGAAAATTATCCTGTACTATAGCACTCATCAACAGCTTTCATTTGATATCCATATTGTATAAACACATTCTAGGGGTACCCGGGTCCACATTTTGGCCCATATCTCGAGACCCTAGTCACCCAGTGGAATGAAAATTATCCTTTACTATAGCACACATCAACAGCTTTCATTTGATATCCATATTGTATAAACACATTCTAGGGGTACCCGGGTCCACGTTTTGGGCTATATCTCGAGACCCTAGCCTCCCAGTTGTATGAAAATTATCCTGTACTATAGCACTCATCAACAGCTTTCATTTGATATCCATATTGTATAAACACATTCTAGGGGTACCCGGGTCCACGTTTTGGGCTATATCTCGAGACCCTAGCCACCCAGTTGTATGAAAATTATCCTGTACTATAGCACTCATCAACAGCTTTCATTTGATATCCATAATGAATAAACACATTCTAGGGGTACCCGGGTCCACGTTTTGGGCTATATCTCGAGACCCTAGCCTCCCAGTTGTATGAAAATTATCCTGTACTATAGCACTCATCAACAGCTTTCATTTGATATCCATATTGTATAAACACATTCTAGGGGTACCCGGGTCCACGTTTTGGGCTATATCTCGAGACCCTAGCCTCTCAGTTATATGAAAAGTATCCTGTACTATACCACTCATCAACAGCTTTCATTTGATATCCATATTGTATAAACACATTCTAGGGATACCCGGGTCCACGTTTTGGCCTATATCTCGAGACCCTAGTCACCCACTGGTATGAAAATTATCCTGTATTATAGCACACATCAACAGCTTTCATTTGATATCCATATTGTATAAACACATTCTAGGGGTACCCGGTTCCACGTTTTGGGCTATATCTCGAGACCCTAGCCTCCCAGTTATATGAAAATTATCCTGTACTATAGCACTCATCAACAGCTTTCATTTGATATCCATATTATATAAACGCATTCTAGGGGTACCCGGGTCCACGTTTTGATCTCAAGAGCACGTAGCGAAAAAAGGTAGACAGTGGCCGATTCTCAGACCTACCCAATATGCTCACAAAATTTCATGAGAATCGGTTCAGCCGTTTCGGAGGAGTTAAGCCTCTAAAACCGTGACAGAAGAATTTTATATATTAGATTTACATATATCTTTCACAAACCAATATTTTATTTAATAAATTGTTCACATTACATTTTATAAGCTAACTTAATATAGACGATATTTTATATTTTGTATGTTGTACTATAAAAGATTCGAATCTTACTGTATTAATGCTTACCAACTATAAATAAAAACAAGTAAGGAAGGCTAAGTTCGGGTGTAACCGAACATTACATACTCAGTTGAGAGCTATGGAGACAAAATAAGGAAAATCACCATGTAGGAAAATGAACCTAGGGTAACCTTGGAATGTGGTTGTATGACATGTGTATCAAATGGAAGGTATTAAAGAGTATTTTAAGAGAGAGTAGGCCATAGTTCTATGGATGGACGCCATTTAGGAATATCGCCATAAAGGTGGACCAGGGCTGACTCTAGAATTTGTTTGTACGATATGGGTATCAAATGAAAGGTGTTACTGAGCATTTTAAGAGGGAGTGGGCCTTAGGTCTATCAGTGGACGCCCTTTCGAGATATCGCCATTAAGGTGGACCAGGGGTGACTCTAGAATGTGTTTGTACGATATGGGTATCAAATGAAAGGTGGTAATGAGTATTTTAAAAGGGAATGGGCTTTAGTTCTATAGGTGAACGCCTTTTCGAGAAATCGCCATAAAGGTGGACCAGGGGTGACTCTAGAATATGTTTGTACGATATGGGTATCAAAGGAAAGCTGTTAATGAGTATTTTGAAAAGGAGTGATCCTTAGTCCATAGGTGGCCGCCGTTTCGAGATATCGCCATAAAGGTGGACCAGGGGTGTCTCTAGAATGTGTTTGTACGATATGGGAATCAAATGAAAGGTGTTACTGAGCATTTTAAGAGGGAGTGGGCATTAGGTCTATAGGTGGACGCCTTTTCGAGATATTGCCATTAGGGTGGGCCAGGGGTGACTCTAGAATGTTTGTACGATATGGGTATAAAACGAAAAGTGTTACTGAGCATTTTAAGAGGGAGTGGGCAATAGGTCTATAGGTGGACGCCTTTTCGAAATGTCGCCATTAGGGTGGGCCAGGGGTGACTCTAGAATGTGTTTGTATGATATGGGTATCAAATGAAAGATGGTAATGAGTATCTTAAAAGGGAGTAATCCTTAGTTCTATAGGTGGACGCCTTTTCGATATATCGCCATAAAGGTGGACCAAGGGTGACTCTAGAATGTTTGTACGATATGGGTATCAAACGAAAGGTGTTACTGAGCATTTTAAGAGGGAGTGGGCATTAGGTCTATAAGTGGACGCCTTTTCGAGATATCGTCATTAGGGTGGGCCAGGGGTGACTCTAGAATGTGTTTGTACGATATGGGTATCAAACGAAAGGTGTTACTGAGCATTTTAAGAGGGAGTGGGCATTAGGTCTATAGGTGGACGTCTTTTCGAGATATCGCCATTAGTGTGGGCCAGGGGTGACTCTATAATGTTTGTGCGATATGGGTATCAAACGAAAGGTGTTACTGAGCATTTTAAGAGGGAGTGGGCATTAGGTCTATAGGTGGACGCCTTTTCGAGATATCGCCATTAGGGTGGGCCAGGGGTGACTCTAGAATGTGTTTGTACGATATGGGTATCAAATGAAAGGTGGTAATGAGTATTTTAAAAGGGAGTAATCCTTAGTTCTATATGTGGACGCCTTTTCGAGATATCGCCATAAAGGTGGACCAAGGGTGACTCTAGAATGTTTGTACGATATGGGTATCAAACGAAAGGTGTTACTGAGCATTTTAAGAGGGAGTGGGCATTAGGTCTATAGGTGGACGCCTTTTCGAGATATCGCCATAAAGGTGGACCAAGGGTGACTCTAGAATGTTTGTACGATATGGGTATCAAACGAAAGGTGTGACTGAGCATTTTAAGAGGGAGTGGGCATTAGGTCTATAGGTGGACGCCTTTTCGAGATATCGCCATTAGGGTGGGCCAGGGGGACTCTAGAATGTTTGTACGATATGGGTATCAAACGAAATGTGTTACTGAGCATTTTAAGAGGGAGTGGGCATTAGGTCTATAGGTGGCCTTTTCGAGACATCGCCAATAGGGTGGGCCAGGGGTGACTCTAGAATGTTTGTACGATATGGGTATCAAACGAAAGGTGTTACTGAGCATTTTAAGAGGGAGTGGACATTAGGTCTATAGGTGGACGCCTTTTCGAGATATCGCCATTAGGGTGGGCCAGAGGTGACTCTAGAATGTTTGTACGATATGGGTATCAAACGAAAGGTGTTACTGAGCATTTTAAGAGGGAGTGGGCATTAGGTCTATAGGTGGACGCCTTTTCGAGATATCGCCATTAGGGTGGCCCAGGGGTGACTCTAGAATGTGTTTGTACGATATGGATATCAAATTAAAGGTATTAATGAGGGTTTTAAAAGCGAGTGGCCCTTAGATGTATATGTGAAGGTGTTCTCGCGATATCGACCAAAATGTGGACCAGGTGATCCAGAAAATCATCTGTCGGGTACTGCTAATTTATTTATATATGCAATACCACTAACAGTATTCCTGCCAAGATTCCAAGGGCTGTTGATTTTGCCTTGTAGAACTTTTTCATTTTCTTCTACTTAATATGGTAGGTGTCACACCCATTTTACAAAATTTTTTCCAAAGTTATATTTTGCGTCAATAAACCAATCCAGTTACCATGTTTCATCCCTTTTTTCGTATTTGGTATAGAATTATGGCATTTTTTTCATTTTTCGTAATTTTCGATATCGATAAAGTGGGCGTGGTTATGGTCGGATTTCGGCTATTTTTTATACCGAGATAAAGTGAGTTCAGATAAGTAGGTGGGCTAAGTTTAGTAAAGATATATCGGTTTTTGCTCAAGTTATTGTGTTAACAGCCGAGCGGAAGGACAGACGGTGGACTGTGTATAAAAACTGGGCGTGGCTTCCACCGATTTCGGCCATTTTCACAGAGAACAGTTACCGTCATAGAATCTATGTACCTACCAAATTTGAGAAGGATTGGTAAATTTTTGTTCGACTTATGGCATTAAAAGTATTCTAGACAAACTAAATGAAAATGGGCGGAGCCACGCCCATTTTGAAATTTTCTTTTATTTTTGTATTTTGTTGCATCATATCATTACAGGAGTTGAATTTTGACTTAATTTACTTATATACAGTAAAGATATTAAATTTTTTGTTAAAATTTGAATTTAAAAATTTTTTTTTTTAAAAAGTGGGCGTGTTCTTCATCCAATTTTGCTAATTTTTATTTAGCACATATATAGTAATAGTAGCAGCGTTCCTGCCAAATTTCATCATGATATCTTCAACGACTGCCAAATTACAGCTTGCAAAACTTTTAAATTACCTTCTTGTAAAAGTGGGCGGTGCCACGCCCATTGTCCAAAATCTTACTAATTTTTTATTCTGCGTCATATCGTCAACCCATCTGCCAAGTTTCATCGCTTTAGTTGCCTTTGGCAATGAATTATCGCATTTTTTCGGTTTTTCGAAATTTTCGATATCGAAAAAGTGGGCGTGGTTATAGTCCGATATCGTTCATTTTAAATAGCGATCTGAGATGAGTGCCCAGGAATCTACATACCAAATTTCATCAAGATAGCTCAAAATTTACTCAAGTTATCGTGTTATCAATCAAACTTAATATACTCTGTGAGCTCTGCTCAACTGAGTATAATAAAATAAATAAAATAAGAATTTGGAAATTTGGTGTTTTGAGATCAATTTTAAAGTAACTTCTCATTGATCTAGAAACCTGAAACCTCAGAGACAAATTAAGACACCGTGACAAAGGAACAAAAAGAGAAAAAAATCCGTTAGGTGGTGCACGGATCGAAAAAATTAGATAATAATTTGGAAATTTGAAACCTGGTTTTAAGTAACTTCCCGATGAGCCAGAGGCTAAAAATTTAGAGCTTAATTCAGGGGTCGATGACAGCCGATGACACAATACAAAAAGTTTCGCTAGGGGGCGCACGCACTGAGACATTTAAAAAAATCAAACTGAACGGAGAGAATTTTGGGATTGATTTTTATGTAAGTTCTCATTGAGCTACAAGTGTAAAACTTAACAGATAGGTTAAGACACCGAGAAAATGTAAAAGAGGGGAAAATACATATAAAATAAAAAATTTTAAGCACTTCCTTTATACAAACGACAAAAATCAGCGAAATATTTCTCCTTATATAAAGACATATTATTGCTAAACTTTGATTTTTAAATTTTGACATAGAAATTGCAAAAATATTTATGAGAAGTAAAAATATCAAGGTGGAGCGCAAATGATTGACTAATAATATCTTCTTTCCTACCAACTTTCCAATCCGAGTAATGTGCGCTCCACTTTTATATTTTTAATTCTCATAAATATTTTTGTAATTCATATATCAAAATTTAAAAATCAAAGTTTAGCAAGAATATGTCTTTATATAAGGAGACTTTTTTCGCTGATTTTTGTCCATTTATTTATATAAAGGAAGTGCTTTAAATTTTTTTATTTTATTTTTTTCTATCGAACGAAGCCGGTCTGCCTCCAAACCAAATTTTTCAACAGATACGAGAAAATCGGTCCAATAAATATGAATTATCAACTCAGTCGGAAAATCAACAAAGCAGCGTACTCGCAACCCACCCGCTCAGAACTTAAAATTGTTCCTACAGGGTAGATGCATACTCGCATTTGTACTATATGTTAAAGTATAAAATTTTAGTTGTAACTAATGAAGAATAAGAGAAAATCAGAAAAACTTAAAAAATAGAAAAATAAAACAAAAGTAGAAAAAGAAAAAGGGAAAACTTAAGAAACGAAACAAGCTGCCACTTTGTGTCAGATAATTGACCAATTCAAACAACAAACAAACACAATTTACAACTTTTCAATGAAAATGCCGTATGCCAAATGCATTTCTTTTTATATGAATTTATTTACCAAAAGCATGCGTGCGTGCATATATACATACTTAAATATATGTATGTAAAGTTAAGTAAAAGGATAAACAAAGCAGTAGTAAGAACAACAATAACAACTATAGCAAGGAAAGTAGAAAGAAATCCCGGTCTTGGCAAAATCTGTAAAAGTCTAAATTTAATACGACAACTCGTTTTGTGTACAGAACTCGAATTACGAATGCATTCATAGATGAGTCTGCGGCAATAAATTGCAAATAAAATGTCATGCCAATTCGCCAAAGTAATCGAAATACAAGCATACATGTTTTACAAATAATACACATACATAAGTAGGTACATTAGGGTGAAGCGTTTTGTAAATATTATTTGTTTGTTAGTAATGGCTGAAAATGAAGTTTTCGATGGTAAAATAATTGATTCGTTTTCAAACGCCATTACAATTGAACTGAAATCAATTCAGTTTGATTGCTCTTCTCGTCTACAGAGCTTAATTAGAATTGCCTAAACTCAGTTCAACTTGTACCTATAGTTCCAACTACGTAGCGCATCATGTCGAATTCCACACAATACCATGATTACTTAACCCAGAGGTAATTCATTCTGAGGTATGTCGTGAACTCGATTATTTCTCTGATTTGTGATGGCAGTTTATCGGAATCTGACAGAAAGGCCAAGAAAAAGCAACAACGAAGAAAATAGGAATGAAATGGAGCAAAAACGGAAATCGTTGAGAAAATTACAACGCCCCGAAATCTAGTGTTTTAAGGAACTGATTCGTAAGCAAAAAAGCAACTTCCCCCTTTTCGATGTTAGCCTCCCAATATGTTTTTCTATTAATTAGGTACATTGGTTGATTGGTGGCGGTGCTGCCCGGCTGAAAAGCACCGGCCCAAGTAGTGCTCTAGGCGTAATTTTGATGCGCATTCTCCTGAAACCAATTGCCATTACAATTACTCTGTGTGTTTACACAAACCACTGGTTAGATACATAAATTAAGCTTCTGATGTCCTTTATGGACCATTTTGACACGAACCCTAGGCCGGGCAGCACAAATCCGCCTAGAGTTTGGGACCTCATGTTGACTAGGGCTGGGCACTCGTATAGGAAATGAGTCACTGACTCCCTTCAACCGACCACACTACAACTCTTGCACTTGCCTTGAAGGGGACTCCCATACTTTCCTCGTGTGTGCCAAATGGCCAGCGTCCTGTAATTGTAGATGTTATCCTGAATATCTCTTTCATAAACATATTCAGTAGAGGCTCTGCTCTTCTCTGATTTTAGTCAGGCCATGTTTTCTAAGTGATTTTGCAGGTATCTGAAGAGTACTAATTGCTAATCGCGGTTTTCTAAAGATTGATAAGAATGTCACTCTTTATTGGTAAAAGCAGCCCATGCAGCCTGTCTCAGAAGTGTCTAACGATGCATCGGGCTTTTCCAGGAAATGAGTCACTGACTCCCTTCAACCGACCACACTACAACTCTTGCACTTGCCTTGAAGGGGACTCCCATTCTTTCCTCGTGTGTGCCAAATGGCCAGCGTCCTGCAATTTTAGATGTAATCCTGAATATCTCTTTCATAAACATATTCAGTAGAGGCTTTGCTCTTCTCTGATTTTAGTCAGGCCATGTTTGCTAAGTGATTTTGCAGGTATCTGAAGAGTACTAATTGCTAAATCGGTTTTCTAAAGATTGATAAGAATGTCACTCTTTATTGGTAAAAGCAGCCCATGCAGCCTGTCTCAGAAGTGTCTAACAATGCATCGGGCTTTTCCAGTTCCTCCGATTTTTCTTTACTCGCATTGTTCAAGTCAACGTGAATCGCACAAGGTTTGCTGCTTCGCGTAATGTCCTCTTACAGTTCTCGACGGCTTTATAGAACATATATGGTGAATCTAGCGATTTGAGTGCTGCTTGGCTGTCCGAGTATATGTTTGTCCCACCGTCACTTACCTGATTCTCTAACTGGAAAATACATGCCTCTACTAAGTGATTTTATACTACAAGAAAAGGAAAAATCTAGGCGGGGTCTAATTTATTTTCTTATTTGAATGGCACAGATTTATTTCATTTCAAGTGATAAATTGCACAGCTAAACGAAAAAGGTTGTCGGATATGGTTGTTGTTGTCGTTGTAGTGATAAGGACACTCCCAAAGGCCCTGGGGAGTGTCATCGATGTTGATGGTCCTTTGTCAGATGCAGATCCTGTACGATACGGTAACAAGCACCATTAATGTATTAGCCCGACCATCTCGAGAACGATTTGGTACGACCACATGAAAACTTCTGGGCCATCGCGCCCTCTCAGCCCCAAGATCCATAAAGAACTTGCGGTCGCCAGAGCCTCGACTGTTAAAGAAACAGGTTCGCCACGGGTAGGTGAGGTTGACAATTGGTTTGGAGAAGCTATATATTGCACTGGCAATCCCTTGAATAAATTTGATATTTTAGACGCTGTATTCAAGCCCGCCATCAGAAATGTCCTACCGGCTTCAGGTTCAAATCTTACTTCAAAAACACTCAATCTCCTGTGGTTTTTCCTTTTTTTGTGGTTAGGATCGGACCACGACCGGTGGGGCCAATTATGAATGTCAATTAAAAATTGGAAACTCGTTTTATGAAACTCACTTCTGAGATTAATTTTAATTTCAAAATAGCACTCATCTGAAATTTTCTCGGAATCATAGACGGTGCCAACAGAAGATGGGATGACCCTCGATGTACTCAAGATACAAGTTTTTCCGAAGATTTATGGTGATTGGTGTGATGCCAGTGGCATGAATCGAAGGATATTTAATACTGATGTATGAGCTTTAGAAGCAGCTTTCGCTTCAAAATATTTTACCATTCTAAAGTAACGTTTTTAATACTGAAAGGTGGCAACACTACCCAAAACGAGTTCTTTCAACGACACCAAATAACAATGATGTGCTCGTTTTCAAATTCCTTTTGAAGTATTTTCAAATTTGTATCAAGTTTTAACTTTAAACAAATTTTTGACAAGCAGCTTTTGGTCACCCCCACCAGCATGAACAATTGTCATTAAAGTGGCACACCTTAATGTTTAGTATGAGTTGTATTTGTGTATGTGTATAAATCATTATAAATGCGCTCACGAGAATGCATGAAAAAAAGTTAAGAAAAAAGAGATATGCAGCGCGAAGTAGGTGAAAGGAAGCAAGAGGTGGTGTGAGCGCGAGAGTCAGGTATTGGATTTCTTGCAAGCAACGTGTATGAGCATAAAGCTTGGCATGCATTGACAAAAGTCGACATATGGTCTAAAAAGCGAATTGAGAAAATGGGAGGTACCATGCAGCAGGATTATAATATGTGGCATGTCCGGGATTTAGCTATTCAAACATGTAACAGCAAAGCATGTGGCAAACGGCATGCGAAAGCATCAAAAGCAAAGCATAAAGCAAGTATGCTCATAAGCCGCTAGAGAATAGTGTTGTTTATGTGTTTCGTAGAAACAAACAGCGAAGAGTATGTGGAATCGGTAAAAGCGCAGCTGAATCAAAAGCGCTAATAATAGCGCTGCCAGATTTTCGGAATATTACGTAATTTCTAGTTCATTCCATTTCTAGTTAACTCCGAAGCAAGCCTTACTAAGCAATTTTTGTTATGCCAGTGCGACAACATGTTTCTGGCTTTTCGTATTTTGCAGTTGAGCTTAACGTCATTATTGTAAAAAAGGGTAAGCTTTTGACAAAGCGCCTAAAAGGAGTGTGTGATAAATATACCAAGGACAAGATTTGATTTTCGTTTTTTGGTTGCTGAAAATAACTAAATCACCAAAAGGATTATGTGTTGTAACGAATTTACTGAAATTCCGCTTATTTGCAACCTTCTACTAACGTTCGAATCACTAAACTGTTGAATAAATAACTCCACTATTCAATAATGCAAAGTGGCCTTTATTAAAGTACTTCACAATAACACTTCTACCACTCGACAGATAGCGTGCTTAAATTAAACTGATTCATGATTGCTCAGATTGCGCTCTTTTATACTCTTCGATTTCCTCGTTCCATACTTCTAGTCTGGAAACGCCTGGTTACCAGCTAAAAAATTATAACTACAGATGCATGTGTATATGTGAGTGATACTTGCACAAATAATTGCCTACTTTTGGGAGTATCTCAGATATATGCATGTGTTTGTGCGTTGCTCTCGGCTGCTTGTATGGACATATGTGTAGACATAATGATTAATTTGATTATGTCCATACAAGTCACTGCTCAGCATCGGCTTAGAGATGATAGTATCCCTTAGTGTTGCTAGTATTCGTCACAGTATGTATGTGCCACAAATGGTAGTTTTTTTTTTAACTATGTCCTAAATCTGTTATAAATATAGGAAATACACTACTGCAACCACAAAGTATGTCACAAATATCTTTCTAACAAGCGCGAGGGATATTTCGTCAGTGCGATGCAATTTGCTGTCTACACCATATATATTACGAATCTACTAAGGAAATACGTCCGACAATGGAAGATGTCAAGCAGAGGAGGTTACTGCGTTGACCAACTCAAAGTAGTATCTGATGTCTAGCATACCAAAACCGTCCGTAAGAAGAGAAAGGATTAGTGAAATGCGAACTAACGAAACGACTTAAAGTTTCCATCCGCTTTAATGCTACCTGATCAGCATATGTTAAAAATAGGAGTGGCGCTTCTGTTGTTGTGGATCCTGTTGTAACGGCAAAACCCAACCACAAATATTTAGAACAGCACTACAGAACAAGGCAGTCCTTTTCTAAGAGAAGATTTATAGCGGATGATGGCATTCCTCACCATCATAATTGATTGGCACTTAACTGCCTTGGCGATATTGGTTGTTGTGTAACAAATCACGGAATTTATCTCTCTTTCACGAGATTATTATTATAATTAGGCCTGGAAGCACTGCGATCTTTGTGTAGATCTATTGTGTATGACCTTTCAGCCTTATTTTGTATGTGGAGGCTTTTAACATATTGTAACGAATATTAGCAGCACTAAGGGATACTATCATCTCTAAGCCGATGCTAAGCAGTGACTTGATGCACATCAATAATTCAATCATTATGTCTGCACATATGTACGTACACGCAGCGGAGAAGCAACGCACAAACACATGCATATATCTTATGTGAGGTGCTCACAAGAGAGGGCAATAATTTGTGCAAGTATTACTCACGCACATATGAGAAGCTATAAACGTAGTTGTGGCTGGTGATTTTGTAGCTTATAACTAACTAGTAAGTTCTGGAATGGAAAAGCCTATAAGTATGCAATGAGGAAACCAGAGAGTATAAACGGCGACAACAGTAGAGGCGCGAGAATCAGTTTCGATTAAGCACGCTATCTGTCGAGCAATAGAAGTGTTATTTTGAAAGTACTTGGATAAAGGCCATTTTGCATTATTAAATACTGGATTTATTTATTCAACAGTTTAGTGATTCGAACTTAGCAGAAGGTTGCAAATAAGAGGATTTGCAGTAAGAGGATTAAGAGTCACACCACCTAAATGGGAGAGTCTCTACCTTGAGCGACGCATTCGCAGATAATGTGAACTGGAATTTGATCTTCCAGGTCACAGAAACGACAAGTATAATTACCGGATAGATTTAACTTACTTAGGTGATATCGTAGACCACAGTGTCCCGTATAGTACCCAGTGAGAGTTCGTAGGTCCTCCCTGCTAAGATTAATGGGTTTGGCTGTTACTTTAATTGCCGGAAGTATAAACAGTTTGGCCTGTCTTTGCCCTGGGCTTTCAATCCAGTGACGTCTGAATTGTTTCGTTTCCCAGTTACTTATGGTTTCCCTGGTGTGTGCTTTTGTGAGTCCACAAAAGGGCTCTGGACCATAGAATGCTGCTCCAGCACCCTGCTTTGCTGGGTATTCTGCATTTTCATTACCTTTATGTCCCTGATTTCCAGGAACCCAACCTAACAAAACCTTGTTTTTGGCTCCCAGGTCATTAAGGATTTCAATGCTAGCTTAGATGTAATTGTGTAGGATTGCCAGGCATGCAGGGCCGCCTGCCTGTCGACATAATGTAGATGCTCTTCGAGGATGAACCTCTCCGTAGACATTCTCTACAGCAAACTTCTATTGCATGGATTTCTGCCTGAAATATGATGGGGTAGCATCCCATTGGTATCAATTTCTTGAAGCGCGGCCCATAGACGTCAGCTCCTGTTTTTCTGTCATCGAGTTTCGATCCATCCGTGAACCAGAACTTTGAGTTAGGGTCTTTTTTAAGGATTTCCTGTTTCCCTTCCCCGATAACTAACATAAAGAGATCAAGTCTTCCTCCACCTGTCTCTGCCAACTCAGTAGACTCTTGCCCTTTCTCTGCTTCCAAATACGGATGTCGATGGGAATTTGCATAACATGGCTTAGACAGCAAAGCCTTCATGCACTTCCCAATAAATTTTGTTTCGAGCACTCCAATGGCCATCTTATCGCTGCTCCACACCATTCATGATTCCCAGCCTTACATAAGGACATATGTAAAGAAATACTTATATAGCGGGATTTTTCCGCTGATAGCTGACTTGTTTTTCAAATTCCTGCTCAGTTCAAGATAATACTTGTTGGAAAGAGTTATTCTGCATTTGATTCTTAAGCTGCTCACTTCTTGACAGAGGCTTCGTTTCGTTTCGAATGGCTCGGAGAGTTCCAAAGAGATGATGCAGCGCGTTCTTTTATCGTGAGTCAGAGGACAACTTAATTCTTGAGGAATGCCCTGCATATTTTACAAAACTATTAAAGTAACCCATTGTTTGGAAGAACAAATCTAAGCAACTAAAAGGGAACACGACAATAACGACAACTACTACGCATATGGCAAAGCTAAACTGTATTACGCGATGTACATATATAAATTTCTCAAAGTATCTGATACTTATGTGCATTTGCGTGCCTTCGCCGCGCTCTCTTGAGCTGCACCTTACAAGTGCTTGACTTTGCTGCCTTTGCTAGAATTTATCATATTTGAGTTGCCAAAGCATACTTACAGTTATGTTGCGCTATGCAACACTAACACCAATAACAAAAGGAAACAGTTTGTTAAGAAAGTTTAAGTTAAAAGATAAATACAAAGAGACATACGCATCAATATGTTTATTAGGGTGGGTCGTTTTGTATGGACGAAAGTTAACCGATATCGCGCCATCGATTTTTCGATAGGATTTGGGCTCAGGAAAAAAAGTTCCCCTAGGGCTATCCAAAAAACTAATTTTCGAGCCTGCGGAAATTAATTTTTTTGACTTTTTTCGACTTTGATTTTTAAGTGATTTATTTTTTTTTGGCCGTCAGTATATGTGACCCGGTCTATGAAAAGGTGAAATTGCGAGAAACAGCTGTTAAAGATAAACAATTCATTTCTTCAGGACGTTTGTGCCCTTCTCTTTTTTGAGTTATAAGCCACCTTTTCATAGACCGGGTCACATATGCTGTTATATATTATTTATATTTTTGAGCTTTCTTTTTTAAATAAATAATTTTCTTGCCGGCTTTTAGGTCCAATTTTGTAAATAAAATTTTCAAAAATTTTTGAGTTTTTTCAATATATTTCGGTTACCTACTGTAACCGTCTTCAGGATTAAATTATTTTACGCGTCTTCACTGCTCAACGACCTCAAGCCGGCAAGAAAATTATTTATTTAAAACACTTTTAATTTAATTTGTTTTATTTTAATTGAACTTCAATATTTCGACTTCACTCTGAAGTCATCATCAAAAAAATTATTTTTTTTTAAACTGTTATGGACGACGTTTTTAGAGGACATTTTTGGGTCGGACATGAAAATTTTACAATCAAATGAAAATTTTTTTAGTAGGTCATGAAAAAACCTTAAAAATCAAAGTCGAAAAAGTCAAAAAGATGAAATTTCGCAGGCTTGAAAACTATTTTTTTGGGTATGCGTAGTGGAACTTTTTTCCTGAGCCCAAATCCTATCGAAAAAACGATGGCGCGATATCGGTTAATAAATCGACTCAGTCTAATGTATATACATACGTACTTATGTATAAGTTTCACATATCCTTTGCCAGCAAATGCCTTTGTTGCGCCCACTTCCGCTATTGCGACGACATTATTCTTATTTTCCATATAGTTTTGTTGTTGTTTTATAGTTGATGATACTTTAGATATGCTTTGACGGAAACAGCGTCGGGCTATTGTGCACGGATTGTAAACGGAAGATGGTGCTTCAATTCCTTCATATACATATGTGCGCCTAAATGTATGCTTGCCTGGAAGATGACAGCAGGAAAGTACTGAAAGAATCAAGTTCCCTCTCAATAGCATACCATACATGACGCACATACATATAGATATGGGCGATAAAGCCGCACTAAAACAAATAAAACTAAAAACAAACAAGCTAGCAATGAAACAATAACACAAACAGCAAAAATTCCAGCAACAAACATATATACAACAATAGAAACTTAACGAACCTGCAAAAGCTGCGCATACAACAAAGCAAAGTGTAGGTGACAGTTGTCACTGTGTGTGGGGTTAAGAGTCGTGGTGTGAGCAATGAATAATGTCAATGCCTTCCTGTAAGATGCTAACAGCGAATACGTCATTGCAGTGCTAAATTTAAGTGCCTTGTTAGAAATGTGATGGTCATGGTCAGAACAAGCCGAACAACAAACTTTTGCATAAATAACTCGAGCCTTAGATGTTCCCCAAATGCCAGCAAAAGGCGCAATGAGTGCAGCGGATGTATTTTTTTTTCTTTTTAACTTTCCAATATTTTGCTTTTTCTATATTTATTATAACTTTCTTTAACTTCTTATCCGATAGTGCCAGCGGATAGTCTTAAGGCCGGAAAAGGCGAAATTAAAAAATATTGCAAGTGAACGCCCGCTGTTCGTTTGGCAATCGGCGTAGCAAAGGATGCACTCCCGTTATCCAAGTGCAGTTATTTCAAAAGTGTGCTTGTTTCCGCTTTTGATGTCTTCTCTTGTTGTACCACATTTTTGAGTCTACTACTTGCACGAAAAGTTCAGAAAAACCAATAAATAAAACAAAAAAGTTTTGTTCTTTTGGGAGCAAAAGGGAAAGAAAAAGAAACAAATGTTTTTTATTGCTTATTCGCCATGAAAATAACAACAATTCAGTAGTGATAAAATAAAATTGGAGAATTTATTTGCACGAAGATAAAATGCAAAATAGGCAGCATTGCACTCACTAAAAAACAGATTGCAGCAGAGATAACGCAAATATTAAAAAGAAGAAGAAATCAGAACGAAAAACTTGTGAAAGTCGCTCAAGGTTGGATTACTTGCAGAGGAACCCCTTATCAATAACATAACGCACATATCAATTCCTAGTTAATAAAAACAAAGCGCCACTGTAGCTTCAAGAGAACGTGAATAATTACCAAAGTCAAAATTTACGAGGTTAACTAGGCGTGAAAAAGTAACCAGAAATTTGCAAACCACTTTTAAAATTTTAACGAAAATTTGAAAAACTTAACGAAGCTTCGAAAAACTTGACGAAGGTTAAAAATTATTTGAAATGCCAAAAAACACATTATATTATTTGGTAGCTTCTAAACTAGTAAAAACTTAACGAAACCTTGATGCATCTATGTATTTGAATCTACAATTGTAGATACCTTCATTCCGAATTTCTTTTTTATAATAGAGGTTTTGCTCCACATTTCTTACAAAAGCGTTGGAGCACCTGATTGGGATGCACTGACAAGGCTAAATTTTTGGTTAAAACTGTCTTATTCTATAGAATATTTGCTGTCTGGATCGTACTAAACACTCCTTTCACTGTAAAACGAATCAGCCAAGATCATCTGGCTGGAATTAAAAAACAAAACTGACTACGGGATCAACCGGAAATTCAGGTATTCCAATTATTAAAGCGTCTGCAAGGCGTAGGTCGCTTTTGTTCAGAAGAACGTCTAATTAACAACATATCTTATAACTGTTGCATGGATCTCGTCCCCTAAACGGCCACATGCGAACCGGATTGATTGCAAATTGGAACATTGGCCCTCTGGTAGCTACCTGCAGGTGAAACTCACGTCAGCTGATATTGAGGTAAATCGCTCAGCTGTACTTAAATGGCAAAGTCAAAGTGATTTCCAGCATCATATCAACAGAGTACCTTAAGTTATTTTGGAGAGTAAATTGAACTGGAATATATAACTGCAAAACCAGAGGTATCCCCTGTACGCCTCTTAAACAGCCTTGGGCAAAGTGTGGGTTAAAGCCATACATCATGCATTGGTTACAAACCGCGATTGTAGGAGCAGGAAGGCTAGAGCGCAGTGATGCTTAAATCAGGGACACTACCCTTAACACCAACAACGACTCTAGAGGTTCTGCTTAACCTGCTTCCAATAGACCTGTTCAGGCGAGTTGTAATACGGTTAAACTTAATGCAGTCTTGCCGTGGAGTAACGTGAGGTTTAGCTATACCACTATTCTGAGAAACATACCGGAAAGCTTTCGTCAAATATATGATACTACTCGGACTATTCTTCTAAACAACAAGCTCTCTATCGGAATCCCAAAGTCACACGAATGTGATGTTATCTCCACTCCATACCCAGAAACCACAGCGGATGGCTTCAAATCTACTCACAAGAACTTTCCCTTTCCTTAATTTTTAGGCCACCGAGCCATTGCAGCATCTTTCAGGCAGAACTTACATCCATAAGGAACGCTGCTCGTTGACTTCTAATAAAGAATCTTACATCAGTTGCAATCCATTCGGGCAGTCAAGAAGCAATCAAAGCAATCTGGTCAGAAGCACTTCTTCAAATGTAGGAATAGATTACAGACAGTCGCTAAACGAATTAGCCTTTAGGTATATCACAATGCTGATGTGGATTCCGGGCCACAGCGGTGTAGCTGGAAGCTGTTTTGTCGATGAAACCCACCGAACAGATCGAATTAATTCAATTAAGGCACATCTCTCTCTTTTTTACCACGTGCAAACAGGTACTCATGTCTGTATTTAGTGAGAAAGTTAATGTCAGATAAGCACTGGAATCCAATTGTGAGGTGTCTCGACAAACTTGGCCTCGCATAAATGAGGACCGAACTAGGTTCCTTATCAATCTCAATCGTTTTTTCTTAGGTTCACTGATTAGTGTATTAACGGGACACTGTCTGATAGGAGTACGACGCACTCATGGGAATCGGCACGAACGACGTCCATTGAAGATCCAAGCTTGTTAGGGGATCAGAATATGCCCGCGGTAGGTATGCCTGTCGTAAGAGGCGAATAAAATACCAGATTCAAGGGGCTGTGTAGCGCAACCCCGCAGGTTGCCAGCGCAATATATAGCTTCTCCAAACCTAATTGTCAACCTCACCTATCCGCGGCGAATCCTGTTTCACTAACAGACGAGGCTCTGGCGACCCCAAGCTCCTCATGGAACTTGGGGTTGGGAGGGAGGGAATGGCCTGAAGATTTAATGTGGCCACATAAAACTTTCCCGAGATGGTCGGGATTGCACCTTAATGGTGATGTGGTAGCGGAGCGTACCGGATCTGTATCCGGCAAAGGACCATCACATCGACAACACTCCCCAAAGCCTTCGGGGAGCAACCTTATCGCTACAACAACAAAACAACAACGTCTATTGAAGCTGTAGGGATAAAGAGGAGATAGAAAGTTTTGAACATTTCCTCTGAAGATATCTGCACTATATTCAACGGAAAAATTGGTTCAACTTTGTATATACATCTTAGAAGGGGGGAGGTATTAGCTCATTCAGTGGTATCACAATGGACCAACTGGCTCAAGTGTGACTTATGGGCTTGCTGTGGGGCAGCCTCTATAAATTAACCTAACCTCACCATTTGTCTACAGCTTAAAGTGAAAACATCCAATATAAGGACTTAAGAAAAACCCAAAATAACAACAGTCATCAAATTTTATAACTCTAACATTAAAATCTCAATTTAAACTTATTGCTTATGTGTACCGTCAAAATAATATTTTTAATAAAGGATTACATTTTCTTAACTGCCACTTAAGAAGTCATTCAAGGCTATTAAGAACTTTGGAAACTGTACTTTAGCAAAGCTTCTCACGTATAAAGTAATTATTTGTTAACAAAAAACCAACCGCCTTAGAGCAAACTTGTACATAATCAAATCTGCTTACTCATATTGCACGCCTTCAAGCAAATTTAGATGCACACCATGTGTATGGGTATAAGTGTCGGTAATGTGCTGATAAGATAGAGAAAATGACAAAAGATTTCGAGAAGCAACACAAGAAATATCAAAGCCAAATGGCTAGTCAGAATGTTGGCATAGGAAAATGTCGTCGACTTGGACATCTTGTGTCTTGTGTCATCTTGTGTCTTGAGCCAGAGGAGATATACACACACATGGGTGCCATATACAATTTCTATTGAAGCAAAGGCACCATAAGAACGCCCAGCTGCCCATTAAGGACACCAAAAATAAAAAAACAAATGCCAACTAAAGCAACAAATTTTGTTGTTTGCACTTTCTGTTGACAACTACTCAGAATACAAAAGAAACCAACGAGCAAATATCTGGCAGGAAAGAAGTATGAAGAAAAAAAGTGCAATATAATTTCAACATTTTAGCTTGTTATCGTAAACAGCAAGCGTAGAGGCAGAGCGTGGGAACGTAGTAAGGAGCTACAACTAGCGACCGACAAATGGCAAGTGACTTTAATTACTCCCGCCGGCTAGCCGGACAGGCCAACTAAGGGAACACTCATCAAACAATTCACTTTGCCACTGAGGGATTCGTAGGGGTGGCGTACGTGTACGTTTGTATGTACATATGTATGTCGTGTAAAAATTGCACAAATTGAACGTACAACAGTCAAATTACAATTTTACAACTTGTAGTTCTAAGTGCTATTTCGAGTCGTAGAAAAATATACGTATAAGCAATAACAAATTGTGAAAAATCTTTTTTCTTATTTCATTCTTATTTATTTTTGGGGTTTCTTTCATTTTCGTTTGTTTACTAAATCCATGACACTTGCTTTTGCTGCAAACAATTTAAAAAAAAAAAAAAACTATTTGACAGCTTTGACATTGCCATCTACAGCTTGTGTTAACAACTAACAAGAGAGCTTAAGCGCTTGTTTGACTTTTTCAAGCACCGCCCATAAGAAAGCTGCCGCCAATATCCAGTCAAGACGCAAAGCTTTTTAAGCCTCCTTCATCCTTTCTGACTTCATATGTTTGTGTTGGTTTTATAATCCGTTGTGCTCGAAAAGAGCATGAGGCGAACTTCTCTTATCAGGTCTTACATCTGCCTTGCAATGTATGTTTCAATCGATCATCGGCTCAGTCATTTAGCGCTTCATCCCTCTATTCAACCACGCTTTTCATCTACGAGTACTTTTGTTGTTATTGCAGCGTTAAAGATACATCCTTATCCTTATCGATGTTGATAGAACTTTGTCGGATACAGATCCGGTACGTTCCGGTTACTTGCCCGACCATCTCAGAAACGATTTAATAAGACTACATTGAACCATCAATGGACTGTTTTAGGATTACTTAGTATTTAATAGAACACTTAGTTTAAAGAGACAGTCGCAAGGGAGCGCATAGGCTAGTGTCAGGTGGACCGTTGTGATAACACGAAAAGACATCATTCCCCACCTCTTCGAAACATTTTAAGGACCTGATAAAGGCCAACAAGTATTTCATGCCGAACTTCACGCCCTGGCGTAGATTATTCAAAAAAGACAGCACTGTCTGACGCCTTTTTGCGTCGGGCACTTGCAGGTGAAACACCGTTTTCTTCTCTTCCTTATCTTTGCAACTCCTACAGTATCGACTTCTAGCCTTTCTGCATGCCTTTCAATAAGTTAGCGGCGAGTTAGTACTCTTCTTAAAGGTGTGGAAATTGTATCCCTACTTAAGATATAGATGTAAATATATCTTTTAAGATCCCTGCCAGTTTTGATCCGACACCCTGTGTTTTTATCCATCTTTCGTTGGCTCGACGGTAGTTGTACTCATTTAGCATTAGCTTGCATGTGTCAGGTAGAGTCTGCTTGGTAGTGCCGTCCTAGCAAATGCACCAGTAATACAGTTTCCCTCAATGTACCTGCGTCCCGGGACTCCTTTACTTCATACGGTTCATCTATTGAAGACATCAGAGACAAATGTTACGACTGCTTGGTTTTCGTTAAAAATAAAGATTTAACTGCCGATAGTCGATTTTCTTTTCCAAACTGCAGTTTCCATGATAGCTGGTAATTCTGCCTAAAAAACACTGCTAGTCTGAGAGAGATGTATGTAGTGGTCCATTGAATAGAATTGCTCCCACTCCCTTCCTACAACCTTATCGTTTAGCTAAGAATCGTGGATATATATGTTAACGCTGTCGTCAACAAAAAGGCACCGATCCGACTCCACCCAATAAACCCAACTGGGAACGTTTTGTTTGAAAGATGGTCTCGAAATTTCCAATGCCACTTCCAGTATTTTTTTCTGATCCATGAAAGCAAGCAATATAATACGTCAAGTCTCTAGGGCCAGATCCTATCTCCTCTGCAAAGTATGGAATGGAAGCTCAAATACCGATGTGGCTATGACGAATGAAATCTATTAACGGACCACACGATCGTAAGAGGACTTGACCACTTAAAGTACATATCTTCTAAAATTTGTTTATGAAACTAACATTTAAGCTATCGAAAACCCATGAATCTGGATCGTTTTTCTACAGATCTCGACACCGGTAGTAAAAGTGGTGAATCGGTCTCTTTTCTTCATCCTGATAGCTTTTTCAGGAGTTACGCGCCTATGAGGACACGACGAAGTCCTTGCTCTCAGCCAAGAAAGAATCGGCGCACTTACGCCTTTGCAGCCATAAGGTTGTATATGGATAAGCTGTATGATCTTTAGCAAAGATTTCGGTGGTAAGGTGATGTTTTGCGAAAGGACGAAGACGCTCCGACCAAGAAAGTTTTTCAATTGACTCCGTCATTTTGAAGCTGAGGAAGAGGAGGCCTCCACTGAGAAGTGAGGTAGTTGGAGGCAGACTTAATCCCTCTTGATGCTCACAATTCACGCCTTTTATCACTAAACGTCTAAAATCACCTAACCAGTTACTTACTTTATTGGAGCTTAACCGTTTAAACGGCTATGGCCGTCCAACAAGGCACGCCAGTCACTTCTTCAATTAGAAATGATGAACGCGCATCCAGTAACAGCTGAGTATTTAAAGTCCAGTCTAACCTAACTTATTTTCAAATTGCTAACTTATTTTCTTCACTTGAACAATAGCCAACTTCCCTCGGCCCTAACTTATTTCTCTTTCCTCTTCCCATAGCCTTCTCAATGCGCAAATTTGCTTTATATTTTCTTTTCTTACATACATATTTCTCATGCCATTTTTCTTATTTTCATTCTCTTTTCTCATATTTAGTCGCCATAACATGGACAAATGCTCCTGAGAATCAATATCCCATACTTGGTGAAGACTACATTGTCAAATGTGAAGTGAAGGCTGATCCCAATCCAACCATTGACTGGCTCCGCAACGGTGATCCGGTAAGTAGCGAATAAGGATGTTATTAAAACTTCATGATTTACTTTTAAAAACTCGACGCCGGTCAAACCTTGGTATGTCGTGTAGAGTACATAGAAGCACACAAAAAGTAGCAGACAATGTTTGTAAGTGGGATCTGCAATCGTTTCGGTCAAACCGAGCAACACAAAAAGCGGTAAAAAGAGAAAAAACTGGAAAAATTGTAATGCATGTGGTCTTACAGCTGTCCGTGTTAGTGGCTCTCATATGAATTGTCGCTGTATAAGTACACAGTTATGAAGGCTGCCATAAGTTGCAAACACAAAAAACTTGCCGAAACTTAAATTTCTTGTTCTTAATAATAATGTTGGGACTTTGGAAGTTTTTGTCTCATGCTTATGGCATAATACGACATTACACACATAAACACTTACATTCGCACACATATGCATACGTAGTTCCGGTTTGCATAAATTGGAATTTAACTTGTTACGATGCACTTTTATGAAAGCTTTTACCAAAACTTAACGAAATTGTTAAGTGCTTTCTTATTAAGTAGTTTGATACCAAAGGAAATCTAAAGAAAATGCAGATTTCACTAGTAAAATAGAATTTCCAAATCTCGATTTACTATTTCGTATAATGGATGCTTTTGTTTAGTTAGCTATAAAATAATGTTAAATGGGATGTCAAAAAGCTCTTAAGGAAAATACCAATAACGTGCTTGGAGTAAAAGTTTTCGTTAAGAGTTGAATTACTCAAAGCATTACACGCGCGTGAGAGCTTTATTGAACTTTGTCACATATGGCCATATTCCTTTTTTGCAAATGTATATGTGTGCTTGTGCAACGAGAATGTACTTTCTGACATGTCCGGTCAAGAAAGACTCTCGTAAGTAATATTCTGTGAGTCGTATCGTGCGTTAGATGCTGATATCTCTGGTAGTCCCTCATGATTTCGAGCAGATATTGAGTTACCCTGAAATAGCGATCTAATTCCTCGAGCCTGTCATCTAACCTGGTTGAGTTAAAATCCTTCTTGACATCTAGACTATCGGTCTTGCTCGGTGGCGCGCTATCTGGGTTTCCTTGACTACGTTTATCACTTCAACAATGGCGTCTACTGTGGAGTGTCCTCTCCGGAAGCCATACTGCCGATGAGACCGTCCCTCCCAGTAGTCGTATTGTAGTAGTTAAAGTAATGTCTTAACAAGATTTGGCAATTTTTAATTGCTATATATCCGGAAAAGTTGGCAAGTTGTATAACTGTCAAAGTTAGTCAGCCTTTCATATTGGGTGACAAATCGTGCGAGTACATTTCTGGAGAGAACCCCTCCTCCGCAAAACGACATTTTTCTAACATTAACTTACTTTTTTTTGCAGATCCGAACCGGTGATAAATATGTAGTGCAGACACACGGCCTGCTCATTCGCAATGTTCAAGAGTCCGATGATGGTATTTACACTTGCCGCGCAGCTGTTATTGAAACTGGTGAATTACTCGAGCGCACCATACGCGTCGAGGTCTTTATACGCCCAGTTATTACACATTTACCTACAACACTGGAAGCCGTAGAAGGTAAACCATTTGCCGCTAATTGCACAGCAACAGGCAAACCCGTACCAGAAATCTCCTGGATTAAAGATGCAACACAACAAAATGTCGCCACTGCTGACCGCTTCCAAGTGAATCCACAAACTGGTCTACTCACAATTAACTCCGTTACACAGGATGATTACGGCACCTACACTTGCATTGCCAAAAACGATGCTGGCGTGGTGGATCAAAAATCAAAATTGAATGTGCTTGTGCGTCCGCAAATCTATGAGTTCTACAATGTGACTGGCGTGAGTCAGAAAGAGATTGCCATTACTTGCCGTTCCAAGGGACGTCCTGCACCTGCTGTCACATTCAGACGTTGGGGCAGCGATGAAGAATATGCACCAGGCTTACAGCCCGATGATGAACGTATTTCTTTAGAACAACATTTCGACGATGAAAAAGGCGAAAGTTCTGGCACTTTACGCATTACACGCGCTACACGCAACGATGATGGACTATATCAGTGCTTGGCGCGCAACAAAGGTGACACGGCTTATAGGACTGGTCATATTACCGTTGAATTTCCACCAGACTTCACGCACATGAAAGATTTGCCACCAATATTCAGTTGGGAGGAACGCAAAGCTAACTTGAGCTGTCTTGCTTTGGGTATACCAAATGCTACCATCGAATGGCGTTGGAATGGGCGCCCGCTCAAGGATGCTTATGATAAAAATTTAGTCATTGTTGGCACGGGACCACGCAGTGATCTCATTGTACACCCGGTGTCGCGTCAATACTATTCCGTTTACAAATGCATTGCCACAAATGTGCACGGTTCAGCTGAGCATGACATGCAATTGAAAGAGGCGCGTGTACCTGATCTAGTCGCTGCAGCGATACCACGTCAACTCACAGCTACAACAATTACATTCGACATACGTGGACCACCAACGGAACTTGGACTACCTGTTACCGCTTACAGCGTGCAATATAAAGAGGCTATCAATCCGGATTGGTCAACAGCACAAAATCGTACTTGGTCGCCAGACTCGCCGTACATTGTTGAAGGCCTTAAACCACAAACAGCTTATCAATTCCGCTTTGCAGCGCGCAATCAAGTTGGTTTGGGTATGTGGGGCGTAAATCAGCAACAATCAACACCCAGACGTTCGGCGCCTGAAGAACCCAAACCCTTGCATTCGCCTGTGAAGAATGACAAAGAGGAACCCGTTGTAGTATCACCATATTCCGATCACTTTGAACTAAGATGGAGCGTGCCTGCTGATAATGGTGAACCAATTGACTTCTACCAAATCAAATATTGTCCAGTAAGTGATTTGTTGTTTACGTTTAAAGTATATTCATACTAAAAAGCAATATCTTTTTCGCTTTTCATACAGGGTGTTAAAATGGCTGGCGCTTGGCATGAACTGGAAAATCAATGCGTTTCACAGGATGTTGTCGAGACTACATCATACGAAATGACACGCCTTAGTGGCAATACGTACTATCGTATTGAGTTGCGTGCGCATAACGTAATCGGCTTCTCATCGCCGGCATCAATTATTATGAAAACGACACGAGGTGAGTCCGATTCTGCTAATAATAATCTGGGGACATTATTGTATTCGGCCGGTTATAATTCGGCGGCTAATTCGCTACACAAACACTACATTAAATTCATGACCTCAACGAGAACTGCCGGAACGAGAATTGCAACAAATGTCATCACAACAGCAACAACGACTAATTTCATTACTTTCGCAACAACAATAAGCATAACATCAATTAGTGTTGTAGCAGCGATGTTAGCTTAATATCGTAAACTAACACAAAACTAAAGTTTCCTCGAAATTGAATTCGAATTTAGAGTACATTTGACAATTCTTTAAAGTAATCGCAATCGAATTCGGAACAGTATACTTAAATTTAAACAAAAAAAAATGTCGGACGGAGAACAATCAGTAGCATAGTTTTTTTCGTAGTTTGACTGTTGAATTTATTAGTAAGCTATCGGTTCGAATAGCATTGTGGATATGATAACTGTGAAAAAACTCAGCTGAAAACCCAAATTTTAAGAAAACCACTATCTAAGGGCGTTTCAATGAGCTATCCAACTCTAGATCCCGATCAAATTTAATGGAACGATACGGATCAGTTCTATGAGAGTTGGCAGGACTCAACTCATATGTACACATAATTTTTTTCCCCGGAATCGTATGCCTAAATTTTAAATCTTTGCTATGAGTTAAAAAATTCACAGAAAATTGCCAATTTCATATACATTGGCATGGAAAATGTATCGTCCTTCTAGCATGGTTTAAAATGAATATAATGTAATTATTTTGGGGCCTTAATAGTTTGTTGTCAGACTTAAAATAAAAACTTATGGCGTATGGAGTGGAAAAAAGTTGTTAAATTTCGGACACCCTAGTGCATATTTCTGTCAGTGCTACCAAGTTAAAAGGGTTAGAAACACCGACCACAAAAAACGAAATTAACAGGGCTACAACGTTGTTGTTGCACTTATATATTAAATATTAATCAGGATCTGGATTAGTGTTCATTGGAACTCAGCTAATAAAACAAATAATAAGGCACGATTACATAAAAAAATGCAATATTGTACAATGCTATTCGATAAGATGCCTTAAAGTTTATTTAGTATTTTTGGACAGTGTATTTGATAATGCAAAATTGATTTTTGTATCTAACAATGCATGATTTAGTTTTGAAATGTTTATTTAGACGTGTCTAACCTTATTATAGATACAGTTGTACAAATATAAACATAGCTATAAATACATACATACACAGTATATAGGGTGATCCAAAACTGCATTTCAATTATTCGCCCACGTATTCCTGTGATTAATGCGAGCATAATAAATAGGCATACAAAATTTTAGAGAAAAACCGATGTTTTTCTAAGAATGTAATTTTTTATGGTCATCCCGAATATATTTAGCTTCAGAAATAACGTGGAAGTCAATACCATTCCAACATACAATATCTGCCCTCAGAACCGCCACGAGTTGTATTCCTATGTCCCCAGAACACCATGAATGAGGCGAGAATACTCCCCATTAGGGAGAGAAATGAAATGCTAACCAAACAGTTCCTGTTAATATCCAGAAACCTGGGCATCCCAACAGGCATCTAATTGATGAGCCAACACCGCCTAGGGGCTTAATGAGTAAACTCCGTAAGCATTATGAGGAAATACGGCACCTGATAACACAGTCGTATGAATCAAAAAAACACAGCAGGTCCTCAGTGAACTCCACAAACAGGCGTCGGACCTCTATGCCAGGAATTGCCCGGTTAATCCTGTACTAAAAGAACACTACCCTAAACTTGCAGAAGAGGAACGCACACTCCCTAGATATACGCGAGTCACTCTAGCTCAACTTCGATCTGGATACTGTAACAGGTTAAACTCTTACCTATCCAGAATCAACCCTGAAATACAAAACATATAACCTGTCACCACATGACACCAACCATCTCTTCAACTGTATTGTGGAACCGACGACTCTAACACCCCTCTCATTATGGTTCACCCCTGTTGAAACAGCAAATTTCCTTGGACTCCCGTTAGAGGATATTGATGGCAATTTGTGATCGGTCGCACCTATTGGATGGGGCAAAACACTGCTACAAAAACAACAATATCTGATCTTTCTACGATGAAAAATACGCTCGCAGTCGCTGGAGATGTGATGGGTGGCAAGGGGCTGACATGAGAGTCATAAGTCCCGACTTCTCGAAAAAGTTGTATGTTACTCAAAAAATGTCATGACATATTGTGCGTCTTAAGCGAAGTGCTTAAATGCAATTTTGTATCACACTGTATACAAATCAAGCAATTGTAGCAAATTTGGTTGGACGAAAGCATACATTTTTGCTTTAATATCGGTCAAAACCCTATCCAGACATACATAAAAAAAAAAAAAATAAATGTAAGGCGCGATAACCTCCGAAGAGATCTAAGGCCGAGCTTCTCTTCCAATTTGCGTCGTGCTCCTATTGATTTTCCCTACAAATTGGCCGGACGGGACCTACATGTTTTATGCCGACTCCGAACGGCATCTGCAAGACAGATGAGTTTTCACCATGAGCTTTTCATGGCAGAAATACACTCGGAGCGCTTGCCAAACACTGCCGAGGGGCGACCCCGCTTAGAAAAATTGTCTTCTAATTGAAAAACCTTATTTGTAAAATTTTGATGTTGCTTTGCCCGGGGTGCGAACCCAGGTCATACGGTTTGGTAGGCGGAGCACGCTACCATCACACCACGGTGGCCGCCCAGACATACATATTTTCAAGTAATTTAACAGCAAATAAGGTACTTACAAATTTGTATTAAGTTTTGGTCCTCATTTTCCCGCCGAACTTAGTTACCTTTTGATTGATTCCGATAAGCCTCACCATGTACAGCTAAGTGTGATTAAAAACATCAAACAATCTTCACATTTCCATTTTCATAGAAACGGAGTTTTTCTAGAGGATTTAGGGTAGCGTGAAAATGTGGTCGCTAATAGATTTACCACTAAGCACTAATAAGGTCTGACCCTAGATACTTTATTATTTCTTAACCAGAATTTGGTCATTTTTACTTTGGTCATCGCGTGGCTCTATATATATCCCATCGTCATGCATTGATTAGTATATCGGGTATATCATCTCCCTCACTATCGGGTAATGAGAAGTGTTGTCTCCATAACTTTAGCACGCCCTGTACGTTGGTAACCAGATCTCTATTATCGTTCCTACATGAATTTGTACTGTCTTGAAACCTTCTGGTAGAATTTTCGGGGATTATTAGCCAGCATGCGAAGTTTTTCGCAGTACGACATCACGTTTACTTCTTCTAAATAAGCATTTTGCTTATCCCTTCGCTTAACGACTATGCCTATAATATGCGCAGAGCATGACTGCGCTGATTTTTTTTACAGCCTCCACAGCTGAAGAGATAGTTTCATTGATATTATTTTTATCTTCAAGAGTCAGAATCAAATGAATAAGATTAACATACAATACTAGACGCTATTCTTCTTTAGAATTGTCTTTTATCTGTATTCGGTTAGCTTAACTGATAACGCATCAGTCTACGCATCTTGATACATTTGTTTCTAAGTGCAGCAAAGGCAACAATTTCCGGAAGGTTCTTTATTTACACTTACAACGTTTTAAAATCAAACTGAATGACTACTCCTTAGATTGCGCTTACTCTCAGTTGTTACCATGTTCGTCTATTTCTTTCAGGATCTAGACTTCGTGCAAGCAGCCTTCTCGATTACTTGCTATTTACTTCTCTCATCTTTCTGCACCCCATATTCGCTTCTGCCTTCTTTGCATATGTGTGTAGTTCATAGGTCGTCAGCTAGTGAAATAATTATGCACGCTCACTTCACGCATATTTATATTATGTTTCGTGTAGTAGTCGCTGAATAAGCAGAGTAGAAACATCGAAAAAAGCTGTTGTTCATTTCTGCATTTTGAAAAACATAGCAGGATGTTTGCTTAATGTTAGCAATATATTTTGTTTAAATTTTTTGATATATTCAAGTGATAAAATACTATTTTTATAGCATATTTGCGAATTGTTTTTGGAGTGTTAACAAAAATTCGTACGTGGGTCTCCCCTCATTGCTCGTTTATCAACGACTATACTATTAGCACTACACACATTTTACTCTTACCAACATAGCCAGAGTTTCAATTTTGGCGACCACTGATATAGTTTACCTAATGTCATATGCGCTCTTCGTTCTGTTTACATGTGTGTGTAATGTCTATGTCTTCTACGCTCTTAGCTGCTGTGTACTTGTGTGCATAGCTGTTTGTTGTCTCATCTGCTTAGATTGCTGTTTTAGTGGTACAGCATTTATTTCCTAGCCGCATAGTGATGTGTCGGAATTGCTAATATTCGCCCTACATATAGCTTACTGTGCTCCATGACTAATTCATCACCTTTTAAATGCTGAAGTTTTTTAGTTCGACTTAATATAATAAAAAAACATTTTAAAATGAAATCATGCAACATTAATACACTCAATAAAATATACTGAAAAAATCAAAATTTCAACGCGTAATTTTTAATGAAAGGTTCTCGTCAAAATAAACTAACAAAAACAAAAACATTACAGACATTTCGGACATTATATTTAAAAAAGAAATACACCCTTATTTAGGATACAATCATTAAAAAAATTTTCATATACTTACAGACAAATTTTATACTTAATTATTATACATACATATTTAATCGTTTTTGAATATTTCTGTTTCAATTCGTATACGTTCTCACAAACATATAAAACAAATACATTATTTCCACCAAAATTTTTGTTCTGCATTTCTTGTTGTTCTTGTATTCAGTTTTTTGTTGAAAAAAAAAAAAAAACTTTCAACAAATCTCGCCTCAGTGTTAAATCAACTTACCAATTTTCGTATATATAACGTTTTTGCTTGCTGTCTGCTCATGTCAATGTCAAACTTACGATTTATGTATGACCCATTGTATGTCTATGTTTATTGCTCATTTGCTTTTAAATTTATATTTTTTAAAACTAATTTTGCTTAAATTTTTTTTTAATATTTATTAACCTCTTCGAGTTTGTCGTTTTCGATCACTAAGCCTTAAATTTATTAATAATTTCAAATTGAATTCCATTACAATTTTACGTGAAAAAAAAACTTATAAAATATATAATTTGCTTTAGAAAGAAGTACTTTAATTTTAAGTTAGTTTTTAATTTTTAATTAAATTAAAAAACACATATAATATTTAATAACTTTACTTAATATGCAATAATTAATTTAAATTAAATAAATACAATAACAAAATAAAGTGATCCACTTATGCTCAATGTAGTGTGAATAAGTGAACTAGAGAAATAAAGAGAAAACATTTTTATTTTTTTTTTAATTTTTAACAATGAGACAACTCTCCCTCATACTTGAAAACCGTTTATGTTACACGTAATTCACTACGCCAATTGCTAAAAATCAAGAAATCATAGTTTTTCACTATGAAGCGCGGTATCCACATCATCAAATTCATGCACATTTCTTGAAATAAATGAAAAATAGTAGCAGTAAAGTAACTTTGATATTTCTTTTATCTCTCTGTTTTCTATGAAGCGGCGTCAGTTCCCCACAAGATGCGAAAGGTAAAATCCGCAATAGTTTAAAATTGACACATTCAAATTGAAAATGCACTTAATTTAATAGAATTGCTCAAATAGAATTGCGAATTCCAATCAAAAAACTCATAAATACAGTCACTATAATCCCCGATGTTTAACCGACTGTGTTTTTTCAAGGTCCTTGCTCAAAAAAAAAATTAACCTGCATTCAAATGGATAGTGATCCAGATTTCAATAAAAATTTAAATGCAAATGCATCAACGCTTTTTAATATTGTGGCGAATATTAATGACACCAAAAGATACTCACATCACTAGTCTGATGCTAAGTAAATGAAGCCACAACAACAATAAATCAGGCAGTCTCTTGTATCTACATAAACGAACCAATCATTATGTCTACACATATTTCCATACGATCAGCGGAGAGTAACGCACAAATACATGCATATATCTGAGATAATCGCAAAAGTATGCAATCATTTTTGCAAGTATAACTCACATATACACGCGCATGGGCTATGAGAGAAGCTATAAAATCGTACATCTGTAGTTATAGCTGAGAAATTTATAGCTGAAAACTAACTAGTAAATTCTAGAAATTGAAGCGCCTAGAAATATGTCAACGAGGAAACCAAACAGTATAAAAAGCAGCAACAGTTGAGGCACGACAGTCAGTTTGATTTAAGCAAGCTATCAGTTGCGTAGTATAAGTGTTATTTTCAAGTAGTCTAATAAAGACCATTTTGGCATTATTCAATATTGGAGTTATTTATTCAACAGTTTAGCGATTCGAACGTTAGCAGAAATTTGGAATAAGCGGAATTGCACTAAATTCGTTACAATATTCTATCAGTAACTGGATCCATTGGAATGCAGTGAGACAAACATATTAAGCTAAGGCCACACTTAGCCGCGCCATATGTAGCGGCAGCGGCGCTTCAGTTTTTTGCCTATTTGATCAGCATTGCCGTTCATAGCCGCGCCGCGTAGTGTAGTGCAGCTTAGTGTGTCCTAAACTTTATTCTTGGCGAAACCAGGGCTCCCCTTTGCACGTTTGCTAAAACAATCTTTAGAAAAAGGTATGAGTTTTGAGTGTGAGACAAACGAAATTTTTCTTGAGTGTTTTTTTTTTCATTTATTGCGATGTGGATGCCGCGCTTAAAACCAAATTCGTCTATAGATCTGTACTAGTATATATATTTTTTACACAACTATTGCATATCGTTTGTTTTATTTTATATTTTTGTGTGTGCATACTTTTTGTGTGAAAATACGATTCCTATTAAAAAAAGTTTAATCTAGCTTTACGCAAGTATAATGAAAAGTAAAAAACATATTTTTATAATTTAACAACAACAAAATTGGTTAGAAATGTTTATCATCATACAATATTTAATAGATTGTGCTCTATATGCTCTCACTCTCTCTGTCTATTTTTGATTTTACACAATCTTTAACCATTTTATATACATACTTACTACAAATACGTATACATTAATATAAAAAATATTTTTAGTTAAATTAAGAAGTAAACGATTTTTGATTTCTTCTTTAAAACAAAGCATATGCATATATATAAATAATTAAAAAAAGGAGTTTATTAAAAACACAAACAATAGCATTTTTATTTCAAACAAAGAGAAAACAGCATTAATTCATAATATTTATTTTTGTATTCAACGTTCCATTTGATTTAGCCGTAATTTTGTTTCTCTTTAAAGTTGTTTTGCTCGTTCGCTCGTTTATATTTCTTGCTCACTCTTATTTTCATTATTCATTTTATGTTTTCACTTACATTCTTCTATATGTCTTGTAATGTGTAGTTTCTAATTTTCATTTCTGTTATTGTGTGTTAAGTATGTATGTATACAGTTTACTGTATTTGTTGCTTATTTGTTAAAAATGTTTACCTAAATGTTGCTTTTTACGTCACTATATCTTTTAATCTTTTATATTTGACATATATCTTAGAAAGTGTGGTGTGCGAGGGTACTTAGAATCAACATCAGGTCGCAGTTTTTTTCGATTTTAAATTTTGGAGTTAATTTCTATCAAGGCGAATTAAGTACCAGGTTGTTTTATCCCCCAACTTATTGCTAATTTCCAAGCAACGCTTTGGCATATCTAGATGTCAGTAAATCGAAATCAACACAATTTTTTTTTTTTTTTTTTTTTTATTTGACATTCTTCTGCACTACTTCTCAAGGCGAACCTATACGAGGCGATGGCAAAGCGAATTCAACTGATTCACAGCGCAGAAGAATGTCAAGTAAAAGAAAATTTTCCTTGATTTCGATTAACTGACATATTGTTGTACAAGGCGTTGTATGAAAATTAATCAAGAAGTAGGAATCAGCTGTTGGGATAACAACACCTGGTATTGAATTTGCCTTGCGTCAAATCAAAATAAAATTTGTATTGATTTCAATTAACTGACATATTTTTGTACCAAGGCGTTGCTTGGAAATTATCAAAAAGAAGCAAACAGCTGATGGGATATCACCACCTGTAACTAAATTCGCCTTGATATTTCCCACTATTTTAAAGTTTCTTCCAAGGCGAATTCATTACAAGTGGTGTTATCCAAACAGCTGATTGCTTCTTCTTGATTATTTTCCATACAACGCCTTGTACTTCAACATGTCAGTTAATCGGAATCAATTAAAATTTTCTTTTGACTTGACATTCTTCCGCATGGCGAATTGGTTGAATTCGCTTTGCCACCACCTAGTATAGATTCGCCTTGGTTTCTTCGCACTTAATATCTTACATCGCACATATGACATATGCTTGCGTTATTTTTACCTTTCTCACATTTTCTTCGAATACTGGAACACATTTTTACGACAATTCGTAATCTTCTAAAAAATCTTCAGACTTAAATCCGTTCTACAATCCATGCTGTATTTTCTCGAAGATATACAAAGTAAGGCCTATCAACAATCGAGAAAAATTACATCTTGAAGCTTTCACACTAAAACACACTTCAAAGAAACCGAATCACATAACGGAGCATTTTTACTGGATCA
This sequence comes from Eurosta solidaginis, assembly GCF_040869045.1. Lineage (NCBI taxonomy): Eukaryota > Metazoa > Arthropoda > Insecta > Diptera > Tephritidae > Eurosta > Eurosta solidaginis. Next base: position 44,108,961 of record NC_090322.1, read on the forward strand.
AGCGATGTCTTTCCCCATTTTCGGACTCTTTCCTGACCCTTAAATACATTTATTGTTTTACTACTACACCAAAAGAAATGAAGCTAGTAGAATGAACAAACCAGGCTTGTTATTATTGAATTAACAGACATTCAGTAAAATTGCTTGCATTATGGTTAATACAACTGAGTTTTTTGCCAATAAAACAAATTTATTTAGTTATTCTTCAAAAGAAAGGCTGTTGATCACAAGTTAACAATATTCTCTAAAAATGACAGATTCTCAAACTACCTCACTGGTTTTTTGTTAACAGAACTGAACATTTCAATAACAAACAACTGTCAATATTATGCAAATGCATCAGCTAATTCTAAACAGGAACTTGCGCTCATTGCGCTCACTACTTTGTTCTTACGACTATGGTCACAGAAATGTCTGTCATAGCTACCATTGTGGATAAAACAAGTGTGATATCTTATCCCTCAACTGCCTGACGAGATGTTCAAGATGGCTGCTTTTAAGCGTTTTGGCCATTGTGAATAAAACAAGTGTGATAACTTCTATATAGACGCCAAAATTACAAATAGAACCGATCACCTGATTTTTAATTGACTATCGTGGTCTCATTCTGTAGTTCTTTCTATCACGCGCTGAATATAGCTCTATGTGCCGCCATATTGAACATCCTGTCAAAACGCCGCAAAAACGGTAAAAAGTAGCCATCTTGAACATCCTGTCGGACAGTTGACGGACAAGATATCACAATTGTTTTATCCACAATGGTTTTCAATATGGCGGATATGGAATGAGACCACGATTGTCAATTAAAAATCAGGTGATTGGTTATGACGTCTATGTCTTATCCACAATGATAGGTACTGTTATTCTAATGTATACGATAATCTGTTATTTGCACAGTTTTCATTGGTTTTCTTAGGGTGACATTAATAATTGTTAGTCAATATAGCAGAGTTAGGCTGCGACCGTGGTGTGATGGTAGCGCCCTACGCCTGCCTCGAAAAAAAATCCTGGATTCAAGGTCTTACAAAGCAACATCAAAATCTTTAGAAAACGGGTTTTTCAGTTAGGTAAAAAATTTGAGCAGGGTCTGAGCAAACATTGTAATTTTTTTTAACATATCTGTGGCTTACATTTTATGTACTTTTTATTTTTGTTTTTTTGACTGTTGAGACACTTAATTAAGAACTAACAATTTTTGTGTAGTTAACTCGACAGTTATTTGCGTTAAATACAAATTGACAGAAACATTGGTTGAGTTTACCCGTAATTCGATTGATTCTACCAGCTTTTTTCTTTCAGTGTATGCACGTAAAACAAACACAGGTGAAATCGTTCTCAAAGCGTTCACAACTTATGGTGTCAAATAGTTTCTAGATTTGGGGCATTTCCATCATCTTCAATCAACTCTGACACTTTATTTATCAAAATGTCAGCGTTCAAAGAAGATGATATAAACTGTCCTTAGCTTTTATATTTGCCGATTGTTTACATTTTTGGATTCCTTTCACAAGCACTGTGCGAAGAAGCTATTCGCTATATTTCGTCTAGTATAGTTCATAGTTCCGTCTGTTGGAGATTATCGTATTACAGATTCTTGGGCGGAAGATAGCATAGTTCGAATGCGGTTGAATATCTTCAGTGTGACATTACTCTACGCAAGTAATTAAATGGTAGAGAAAATGAGTATTAGCACTGCGATTTCTGATAAGTACTAAGTTTGACACTTTTTCCAAAAGTTTTATCAATATACATACATGTTACGTCACCACGGTAAGTTAGACTTTGCAAAGATCGTACGCTTAGTCTCCCCACAATCACCTGTAGACTTATATTGAAATGCTTAAATGTGTATTTCATTACTTCGAGTTTAATTTTTACATTTCCTGAAGCCTTAACGTTGCAAACGTTTCGTGATCAAAAACCATTTTTGTTTTTAATTTACATAAAAAAGAAAGTGCAAAACTCGTTATAAAAATAAAAAGGCTATGGATCCAGGAATTAAACCCAAGCATTGGTTCACACATTTATTTGTTCAAACATTTTTTTCCGATTTTACAGCTTTTATAATTTAAAAATGGTTTCCGCTCACGGCTTGTAAGCGACGTTGGGATTTGGGTCAATTTTCTGTTTTGTGTAAAAACATTATTTTATATAATTATTAACAATATACTTAATAAATATATAAAATTAAGTGCGTGACTTTATGGGTGTAAGCGTTGCATCAATCAAACACCCATTTCATTTTGTATTTGAGTGTTATGCGTGTGTTATATAAGACTGTGTTGTTTTTGTTTGGTATTTTTAACCGAAAAAAATTAACAACTGTGCAAAATTTTAAACAAAAAAACCTTTGGCTCTCTTTCACTACATATTAATTAATCATAATCGTTATAAATCACCAAAGATAACAACATAAAGAATTATAAGTGTAATTACTAAAACTAAAACCTAATTAGAATAACCATCTGCAGTACTAGCAACCACCAAAAATTGTAACATTTTATGCATTGGACTAACAAAATTCTCTTCATGAACAAAACTCAACATTCCAAACATTTCACAAAAACTTATGCAGTTTGAACAGAAAATAACCATTCACTCATGCACATAAAAAAACTTAACTTCCGCAAACGAGAAAATCACAAAAGCCAATGTCAACTCGCGCTTTGTCGCCGGCAACAATACAGTTAATGTCGCTGACACTTCAAAAATATACACAAACAGCCTTACCAATTTTCATAGTAACAAGCACTAATTAAAATCACCTCATCGCAATGCCACAAAAAATACGGAAAAAATTGTTTATTATAAAATCTCACTATAACTACTTTAATTATAACAACAAAAATAATCATTAAAACTTTTCATTGTATATTTGTTGCTACATTCTGAGTTATATAACTTTGCTAGCAATCTCAAATTTGTGTTTTTTATTTACTTTTTTCTCTTTCTCTTGCATTTCTTTGCTCTACTTCACATCTACACCAATAACACGGTGCTGTCCAAAATTAATATGGTCATATATGTACGCTTACTTGAAAACATGAATTTACTTTCAACAAAAACGCTGAAAACTTAATAATCACACATAAACTCAATAACCAAAAAAAAAAAAAAACACAAACAACCGTAAACAAAAACCAACCAAAAACGAAAATGCATTTGCACATGCTTTTTTAGATAATCCTTATACTGGCGCGGCGGTCAGCACCCTTGGTATAACGACTGCAACACAATACTGGCAACACTGTTTACTACTTATTGCACTGGCGGCAATTAATACTTTCGCGTGGGCACAAAGTCGGCAAATAACGCACTCAACGCTGCACACTATGAAAATTGACAACATACCGCGTGCAAAAGTGGTGGTGAATTAGATTAGTATACCGCCACTAGCTAGAACATCATCGAAATCGTAAGCTATTTTGAGTAAACGCAGTTTGTAAATAAAAAAATCATAAATGCAAACTTCCATACATACATACAAATATGACTTACGCGTATGTTACGTAAACATGTAATAACCTTGTCGTGTACAAAAAAAAAAACTAAACCAGCCACACAAATGTTATGAAGGAACCAATGTAATATATTATAATATTTTTCCATAAGGTCTGATTACATTTGAGATAAATAATTTGTTAATTTCTTGTCTTTAGTTTGGCAACACTGCCTTTAATAAACCTACTCTTTCAAAAATAGATGTCGCTACTTGGCCTTTAGCCGTTAAATAAAGCGACCGCCTATCACAACTCATGTGTACAAAAATATCACGACATCTGATTCTAAAGTCTCGCAGTGATCCAGAGTATTCCCGCGAGAATGGATAGTGATACGAAGCTAGAAAACTCATGAATAAAGGCTTACCTTGGCTAGGGTTACCGTCAATTTTTTTTTTTTTCGTGGTTGTGGTCTGGAGCCACCGTGTTCAATGTAATCCGGCCTTTTATTAAAAGTATTTCGATTTTGTATAATTGTGCGAAATTAGTAAAACAAATCAGCATCTTTGGGCGTATTAATGTCAACTTTAGCATGTAGTTAAATTTAGTTGCACCTTTCAGTACCCACATCATAAGAAAACGCACAAGAAAAATTTCGTATATATTTTTTGTGTGAAAAATCAGATTCAGCAATGCATAAGTAAAAAATTTGTTCAAATAAATATAGGTACTCGAATTGAAAATTTACTTAAGTTAAAGAAGAAGAAAAGAACTATTGTGCCCAAATGAAATTGCGAATTCCGTTCAAAAAACTCACAAATACAGTCACTGTTATCGTTGGTATTTAACCGATTGTGATCTTACAGGGCCTTTGCTCAAGGAGTAGTGAGACGCACATGTATATATATTGGCGAAACTAGGGCTCCCCCTGCACGTTTGCTAAGAATCTATAGAAGAAGATAGCAGAAAGAGTATGACTTTTCTTGAAAGCTACTTGACAAACGAAATTTTTCTTGAGCATTTTTTTATGGAATTTTTTATTTCTTGCTTTGTTGATACCGCGCTTTTTTATAGATAGACCGATGAAAGATAGGTCACACAACCATCACTAAATTAGAACAACTACTTAGTCTATGAATACTGGCCATTGATTTGCAACTAATTTTACATTACTTAAGATTGAGTACTTAATTTCGCCTATAAATAAGCAGTGAATCCTTGAGCCTTCTATTTGAATCACGTCCCAATGAGTTATTAGGTAACAATCTTGCGATTGTTTTCTACATGAATATATCGCTATTGAAAGATTTCTGATAATTTATGATTTTGGACTTTATATTTGGAATTTATATTTGACTGGTACCTTCTAGCAAATTCTTCCGTTGGTTCAATGTAACAATAGCAACAAAGTCTTGTAAATAAAATATATACATATTATTAACAATTTGAGCTTAAAGCGCATATTAGCAAATTTGTTCTGCATACATAGTGTTACATTTTATTAAATATATTGTTATATTCTAGTTACTTAAATATTGAATAACTGTTAAAAATTAAGTTTAAATTTTGTATGCCTTAAGCTCTAAACCGCGCGCATTTATTTACTGTGGTCAGTATTTAAATTTTTTAACAAATGTATCTAGTAAATGTTTTTTTGAGAATAAGAATAATAAATAAATAATAATTTGTAACTGTTAAATAAAATAAAAGTTTTGAAAAGGTGGAAAATTAGTTTTTTTAATTTTATCATTTTTTGCTCATTAGGTTTTTCTTATTACTTTTTAGCAGTTTGCTTATACAATTTTTATGGCTTTTTTCGGGTTGTTGTATTTTAAAACTTTAAAAAAATTATGTTAATATTTAGTTCTATGCCCAAGGTCTTGAGATATTTTTGGATACATTCTAGTTATAGTTATCATATATCTCATTTCACGCTTTAGCGCAGGTATTTTGTTCGCCGAAAATGCATCTTCATGGCTCCTTTCGAACTTTAAAACTTAAAGCTTCGATTAATTGATTGATCCTAAAGTCAATAAACTAGGTTCAATAGGAAACTATGTTAACATAATTTTAATATCTATCGCAGGGCATCTAAATATAATAGGAAAAAAGTTTATTTATAAGGTTGAAATAGCTTTCTTTTTTTAAATACTTTTTTTCCGATGCATTTTTTAAAAATTTAAGTCTACCAGAATACTTTCTCTATTGAACCACATTAATGATACGGGCTCGGGATTTTCCTAAAGGCGAGGTAACGGGACCGAGCACTACAAAAACAGAAACAAAGTCACTAGTGACTATTTGTATAATATTTTATATTTAAAGTTTTTATAATAATAAATTAAAACTGACTGAGTCGTGAAAACTTGTCCTCCTCATTTGAACATCTAAAATTCCTTATACAGTAATTTTGCTTTCAACTGCAGCATATAATTTTCTTCGTTAAAAGCTAGATAAGAAAAAAATTTTAACTCCTACTGTATCCATAATTGTCTTGTACTATCCCCAATGAATACCGGCCCTAAGCAAAGAGCTCTTAATAAATCGATTATTCAAATAGTCGATTCGTCGAATAGCAAAAGTTGTTTGGTAAAATAATCGATTATCGCAAATCGACTAGCTGTTTTCGTTTGATTAGTGACAGTTTGAATATTTTTTTTTTTTTGTAATTTTTAATGGGTTCTGCGATTCGTAAAGGCGTTGTGTAGTTATTCTCCGCGTTCCATTGCACAGTAATCCAGATCCAGATAAAAACTAAAGATGCAAATGCAACAACAAATTTATCCATATCGATCACATTGTTGTTGTATTTGCATGTTAAATTCGCATCCGTATCTGGATCACTTCCCATTGGAATGCGAGGATTGTTAGCCATCATCAGCTCACATGTTTTGAACTTTGCTTCTTTAGCAGCCTCGAAAATAGAAAGAAGCACGTTTTCGGAAATTCGTTTTGCAGCAGACAATTACATTTGTCTAGTTTTGATGGCAAAAGTTCGAGTTTGTGGAATTTTTAAATGAAAAAAATTGTAATTCATAAAAACCGTCTGTTTTTTAACAAATGTCGTGTTCCAATGTACAGTAATCCAGATACTATAAAAAATTTAGTATGCGAATGCAACAACCATTTGATTCATATGGATCGCATTGCTGCTGCATTCGCGTGTTAAATTTTTATCGGTGTCCGGATCACTGTTTATTGGAACAAGACAAATTACAGTTATACGATTGCATGCTATATTGAAATCGAATACCAGCTAGTCGATTTTCAGTCAATGGACAACCCTTCAAAAAACGCGAGTACTATATTAATAATGTAAGGAATGCTCCTTTGGGAGTATAGGACTGCTCCAAATCTAATCTGTATTCATACAAAAAATGTGCTCCAATTAACATTGCGATGTCCTAGGAGAGGAGTAGGTGATCCCACTCTCGCTTTGTTTGTGAGTATTCCATAGAGTACATACGTGAGAGTACTTTCCAAAGTACTTTCACTGTAGTACTCCATGGAGCACCCACAGAGGATCATATGCCAAAGTACTAAAGAGGAATTGTGTCGGAAAGAATTATCGAAGTGAATTTAATTTCAAATGAAAGTAAATGTAGAGGGGCAATACAACTTTTATATTTTATACTACGAATATTCTTATGTTATTTAGCATTTGCGTGAATAAAGAAACTAATATTTCTCTATACATACTTTAGTATGTGTACATAAAGCCAGTGCGCTGTTGCATTTTATCAGAGTTGCCAAAGTAAAATTTTATTATTAGTTATTTGCATGCAATATTTTACTTTTTGCAACTCTGTTCGATCGTCATCGTGTCGTGATCACTGTCGTTAAAAAACGAGCAATAATCGGCTGATGGTGGTCCGCAAACGCATTGCAAAGGAGTATTGTTAGAGTACTCCAACATGAAGAAAATGGAACACGTAATCCAACAATTTTTGCAGGGTACTTATGTACGTTCCAAAAATAAAATCATTTTACACACATCGCATAGCCCATATGCGAATTACTGTAATAATTTGAAGTAATTGTTAAAGCAACGAATGAAATTTCTACACAAGTCCAAATTTTGATAAAGTAATTTACTATCTTGAGCTTTCAAAGGATTTTGTAAGCGTTTATAAAAATATACCGAATTTCGAAGCAAATTTGTTTTTCAATAAGTAAAAAAAAACATATAATATGTTTAAACAAATGATAACAAAAAACGTACAAAAAACTTCCTTAAAAAATTTAATGAGTTCACTACATACAAAGTTTAAAACAAAACTAAACTAGTGGTGATTAAAAGCAGAGATATAAGTAAGTGTGTAGAGAATGACCAACGGTGAACAGCAATGGAAGGTGACGATATATAATGCAATATATCGCACAAGCAATCAACTCAAAAAATCGATATGTTCAGAAAACGCGAAAAACTGACTATCTCTCCCATATACGCCAATGCAATTTTAAATGAAGAAATAGAACACACAGTTCGGTAGGTTTTGGATTGGGAAATTCGGAGATACTCATACCTTCGAAATTTCAGACTTTTTGGCTAGCTCACTAATGATCTACTTATACGTTATAACCTATCTGAAGATTATTAAAAAATACGGGGCTTTAACTAAAATTTCTCAACAGATTTAATGTACGAGTTGAAAATTAGTTAGATTGCGATTATTGTATCAAAACAAAAGTACTTCTAACGTTAAAATTTGTGAATTTGGTGAATTATGAATTTTATGAATTATTGTTTCCCACTATGCATTCTGTTGGTTGTTGATTAAAAACGAAGTATACGACTATCAATCATTCCTTGCATTCCAATGAACAGAGAACCAGATACCGGTAAAAATTTAACATGCAAAAGCAACAACAAATTGATCCATATGGTTCATATTGTTGTTGCATTTGCATGTTAAATTTCTATCCGTATCTGGATCACGCTTCATTGGAACGTCACAATTGTTTATGGGCGAGCAATTAAGTGGTGTTCACATGGTTGTTCGACAAAATATTTAAGCATAATATAAGATGTATATAATAATATAATTTAACTTAACTAAAAAGTAACAATAAAATAAGTTACTAACACAATCTTAGCATAATGTATAGGTGGGCAGAGTATAAGTGATAATAAAAAAAAAATCACATAGGCCCTAACCAACAAATTTAAAATTGTACAGGAAAAGCAAACAATATTTGATTTTAAAATTCCCTACATGCATATGTGACTTGTAAAAGTGACGTAACTCCGCTGTTATTGGTTCTTAAATTTTCAAACTTTTACTGACGATGTATTTTTTGATATATCATACTGAAATTAGTGAAAAACGCAGTTTCGAAAAATATGTATGTATATATAGGGTCTTTGTGAATTGAGTTAACGATATGTATCAAGAGGAGAAATAGAACAAAAGCTTATATTATATTATGTCAATACTGTGACTGTTGTACGACTTCGTAAAATAAAATATATTAAGCGAAATAGGTAATCGGTATTTATTCATAGCTAAATACGTACAAGTAGGTGAAAAGTATAGGTAATCGTAATAGTGTATAGTGAAAATGCTAATAATAATATCTAAGCGTTACTTCTACAGTGGAAGAAATCGCGTCGTAGTCTTTGTTTTAGACATATACCATACAAATTTACTTTCTAACATATATTTATATTAAGCTCGCATTGTTTACGTTTGCAGGACAATAAATAACAATTAGTAAAACCTACTTATTTATTTGAAAAACCATGTGGTTTCAGTTAAAGACCCTTGTAATCTAAAAAAATAGAATTTAAAATACGAGAATAAAGTATTTAAGATCTGGAATCATCATCTTTGCTCAAAATAAAACAGAGCATTGCAGCTTCGTAGGGTATACTTGTAATTTTGTAAAATCAAAAATTCTAACAGAAAATCGACACTCAGCGTATACAATTTAGCACCAACGTTTCTTTTTTTTTAACAAGATGAATAGTTTGGTCAGAATAGAGCCCCAAACCCACCATTCAAGAGACTTGAGTAGGCGTTAAACTTTTTGGAAAAGTATACCCAAAGAATAAATTTTGGACTATTGTCTTTGTAATTCATACTTATAAATTGTCTATAAGAAATAACAGTTTACCGATGACAACGCCAGAATTGTACTAGGTTTTTTTGTTTTAATAAATTGTTATAAAAGAAAACTTTGTAAATAATTTAAGTTACTTTTTTAACATTAAATGAAGTGAATAGCAAATAATTACTTTGTGTAAAATGTTGGTTGCCCAAATACACAATTAGATAACTAAAACAAAAATTAACAATATATTAATATAATTATGTATAAACATCAAATAATGTATTAATAATAGTAAATGAAATATAACAGAGTTAAATTTACAACGATCATCTCAGCAGCTTTAAATTATTCGTGAGGGCTACAAATTATCGGTATCGGTGGAAGTTTTAAACCAAATTTATTAAGAATGGTTTGACAAAAGTTTTCATTTTGACAGATTGTCGCGTCATATTTTAAAAATATAAAGACTTGTTTGATACTCTGTGTTTTAAAACAGAACCTACACTAAACGTTAAACAAATCTGTCAAAATGAAGCAATGAACAAAGTGTTCTATGGAAATGCGGCCTAAAACTACTACAACTAATACCCAAGTTAGATGTGCAGCAGTTTTGCCGCAACGCAGCTAGTTTTACTGCTACTCTTTCTCTTTTAGGCACACGCGAAGCCACATCTCCAAATTAACGATTGCTAACGGGCACTTTATTTGAGAGATTACCAAACGATTCTGTCAAATAAAGCGCCAGTTAGCGTTAAGCGAAGATGGTGAACGCGGCCCTTAAAGGGATTCAAAAGTATAAACTCTGGAATATTGTTTTAGTTTAGACTGCGCAGTGTATCAGCATGCCTTCGTTTAACATACAAGTATCCTCCCCACTCAGCCCCTATACCCTAAGAACCGTACTTTTTCACCTACCACGGCAGCACTCTTATGAACAATGCAAATCAAGAATACTCCTTCACCAGGTAATACATATTTTTATATAAAACATGTAGTGATTTATTGTTAAGATTTTCAAGAAAGTAAATATGTAATTTAAAAAAAAAAAGAAAAAATATTCATAAATACGTTGAACACTTAAACTTGTTTAACAACTTTGAAGAAAATAAACATCTAAGATAAATTTGAAATATTAAAAGAAACATTTGTATATTGTACTTTTAACTAGCTTAATAGTCGGCTTAACTCATGACAACATTTTTTGGTAAAAATTGTTTTCTATAAAACTCTATTGGCTTAAAATCGTTTCCCTTATATATTAGAGTTACCCCATGGCCCTGTTACTCTCCTCAATGCACTCCTTTGCTTAAATATTAATGTCCAACCACACTATATATGTTTTCGACAAATAATGAGCGTCTAATTCACATTTTCTCGCATTATTTCTCTGTTACTATATTATTTCTCTGTTACTATATTACGTTTAACTATTTTGTAAATAAGAAAGCTTCAACTGCCTTAAATGCATTTTTATTTTATTGTAAATAAACGCCAATTTCTTTATTTATTTTATTGTTATCTATTTTACAGTTGTCTAAAAATTTTAATTCGTTTGCTTATATTAGTTTAGTTTTCCTATTTTGCATTGGTATATTTAAAGTTGTTGTTTTATGGCTTAAAACGAAATATATTTTGTAAAAAAAACTTGTACTTGCATGCACTACAAAGCTCACTCACCCATAGGAACCCAGCAAACCTGTAAGTTGTACTTCCACAGTTGGCCGGAATGCTTTTTTTATTGGCAATTGGTATATTATATATATTTTCTATTACATTAAGTTTTGCTTAAAATTTTAGTTCATTGGTTTCTATTTTGATTTTTTAATTTTTTTCATAATTTAGTTAGTGCTTCATTTGATATTTTTCTTTCGTTTTCCAAACAAAAATATATCACATATACACACACAAAAATGTAAAATATTACAATTATTTAACGGAAAAAAATGTATAGCAAATTTTTAAAATAAGTATAAATAACTAAAATGATATGTGCAAATTTTAATTATAAGTTTAGGTTTTTTAATTGTGAATGATACAAAATTATTTATGCTGAAAATTTATTGCTACAAATAAAGAATTAATATCTGGTTTAAGGCACGTCTGTGCTATGGACGGTTTGGGTTCCACAACCACTCACTTATACCTATGAATATGACACTACTTTATTTTCGTGTATTTTTTCTTGTATTTTATCTTCAAATTTTTGTCGCACTCCATTCTAATACGGCTTCAGTACTGGTGTAAGTGTGTGAACTATATTTCAAAAAACTAACGAAATTCAAGGAAAATACAACCTAGTTCATTAAAAGCAAACGAGCCAGTTTGTATTTGGATAGGTTTTTTTGACATTCGGCCGTCTTTTCATTATTTTTTTTCTGACACATGAAAATTTTGTTTTTAATTTGCGAATTTGGTGCATAAAAACACAATTAAAATCAACTTTCTTGTAAAAAATGTGAACCAATAAAGACTGAAATAATGTTCGCGTATTTGCATTGTTTTTATTGTTAAAAGTGTTAATGTAAAAATAAAATGTAAAACATAAATTTCAAACTCACTAATTTTTTGGGGGAATAGTGGTCTCGCTTTTCCATGATAGAAATTGTTTTTGTGTTTTGAAGTTCCGATAAAGTTTCGTCAGTTTTTTTAGCTTGGAATCCAAGCAAAAAAAATGGTGTCATATATGCTTTAGGGTCCCATAAGCACGGTATCTTCATCATAAGAAAATGTTCAAGAAAAAGTTCGTGTTTATTTATTGTGTGAAAGCCTAGTAATTTTGACCTTTCCTTTACGCTCTTTTTTTGCATTAAAAGTCAAAATCAAGTAAGAGCTTAAAGTTATTCTTTGACAGATAGACTGTTAAAAGTTCCGTCAATAGACTAAAACTAAATTTAAATTATTAATTTGCACTAAGACTAGGCCCCATAGAGTTTTTGTTTTTTGATATGGCATAAATAATTTTCTGTCTAAAATAATAATAAAACATACTGTAAATAGTCTAAATTTTAATTTACGTATGTATATATTAAATTTTTTGGCCTTTTCGTAAACATAGCTACTCACATTACTCTTTATTGTTTTTCTTTCCTGAATTTGTCAATCACCAAATAGGAATCGATGTCATACAAGTAGCCGAACGCCAAGTACTCTCCTCTGCCTCCATTGTGGGCATAGCTGTGGGCGGTGTATTGCTTTTACTCTTCATAATTGATCTCCTATGCTGTGTTACAGTACGCATGGGAATAATGGCTACAATGTGCCACCGAGCGAAACGCTCGCCATCCGAAATTGATGATGAAGCGAAATTGGGCAGGTAAGCGCTGTAAAATTACATTCATTTTTTTGTTTTCTTAATAAATATTAGGTATGTCAAATTTGTAAATAGTATTGCACTAAAAATAGGTTGAGTGAAAATAATAGCAAAAAAATGTTTATATATCATAGATAAAACTGAAATTAATTTCTCAAAATTTGATTTTCTTTCGCCCTTTCTTTTTTCACCAAAAAATTAATTTTGCACACAAAAAACAACAAAATTGCGGAATTCATTATTATTTCTTTATCTGTGAAAACAAAACAAACCCACACCGGCTCAGTGAAAATTTACGGATTACGCACACTGATCTTGAGTACGCTTGGGTGTTCGCTAGACCAAAATCATGACTACTAAATCGCAATTCATTGGTTTACGTATAATTTTATTCGTGCTGTAGTTATTTTAATTTTTTTGTTTTTATTTGCCTTCACACATTCATGTTAACGCTAACTCCGATTGTGCCTACATTTTAATTTACTTTAGATAGCACATTTGATGTTTGTGAAGTCCTTTATTTTTAGTGCAATATTATTTATTTGTCCTTACTTTCCCTCCAATAATCCTCTTCCGAAAACGCATCTAGCAAGACATAACCTCAATTAGTGTTTAGCATTTAATAATGAACTTTGGTGTTGTCATTAAATTATATCATGTTTCTTTTATATATTTTTTGCTAAAGTGTCTTGTCGACCATTGGCTTAGGGCCGGTTTTTCAGTACAAGTTCAGCTCAGTTTCTCAGTTAAACTACGCTTAAATTTAGTATGCCATTTTTCTGATTTGGCAAGGTTAGGCACTAGTTAACCTATCAGTTTTTCGCGTTATTGCTTATTTTGATAGCAAAATATATTGTAGCGAATTTACTTGCAAATCCTCTTATTTGCAACCTTCTGCTAAGTTCGATCACTAAACTGTTGAATAAATAACTCCAATATGTAATAATTCAAAATGGCCTTTATTAAAATACTTCACAATAACACTCAAACTGTGCAACGAATAGCTTAATAACCAAACTGATAGCTCAAATGAAACTCACTATTCAAAATAATACTGCTATTGCTCGCTAGATATCGTCTTAGTCGTAACTGCTTGACACCTCAAATCAAACTGAATTACCGCGCCTCTACATCTGTCGCCTTTTATACTCTTTGATTTTAACATTCGCATCTTCTAGTCGCTTCGAGAATCTACTAGTCCAGCAGCTCTCAAACTTCTCAGCTGTAACTACAATTGCACAATTTTTATAGTTTTTCTCATTGCATACTTATAGGAGTATCTCAGATATATGCATGTGTTTGCGCATTGACTCTCCGCTGCTCGTATTCGTACATGGTACATATGTGTAGACGCAATTATTTATTCGTTTATGTAGATACATAATGATTGAATTATTGATGTGAATGTTTGTAGTTTACAGTCTCTCGCGCACACATAGGCGTATAAGTAAATGCATCTGTGTGTGACATCTCTCGGCTGCCTTATATATGTGTATACATGATTTGATTATTGACGTAAATATCGCTTAGCATGCCTTAGCATCGCCTAAGTGATGGTATAGCTTAGTGATGCTAATATCCGTGATAATATTATTGAAAAAAGTCCCAGGCTACACTATTTTTACATTCATTTCTATAAATAATGTATATTTCCTCTGATGAAAGTGACCATAGTTTGATTTATACTTTTTACTTGACAGCGTTTTCCCCTCAGAAATAGTATCGAATATGTACACAGTAGAACTCATTTTGATAACTCAAGCACTGTTTCCAAACTTGAAAATGATAGCGGTTTAAAAAAAGGCACATTTCATAAAGTTAAAAATGCTTACTTAATAGGCGAAACTTATACTAAAATGTGATTCTCAAATGTACTGGAATCTTACATTTGAGTCCAATGTATATAATATAGTGCTACCTACCAACCATTTGTTTATTTTTCATCATAACAGCTGCTGGGTTTGGTGGTGCCCCCTTGGAATAAATTTTTTTTCAACTCCACATCAACTCGATATCCAATGTAGAATATCACTGAAGAGACGTGCTCTCTCTAAGGTTGGAGAAAATTTTAGAGTGATGCTGAAGATCAACTCGAGAACAATAAATTTTAAAACATTTCTTAAAGGTTTCATAGTGGTTGAAAGATCAATCAATATCAATTTCAGAACTAGATATACATATATTTCTAGAAGACCGATTCGATATTTCTTCATGTTTGTTAGGTAAATAAAATCCAGCTGTTGGCGTATGTACAAGTTATGAAAATAATGAAAAACCGATGTTTGCCGTACAAAAAAACCTACCACAAAGCAGCCTGCATTTTGGAGTTTAAATTTGAAAAGAGTTTTAACAAACTTGGTTGAAGCTTAACTTAACCAACTACTGAAAAACCGGGCCATAATCTCTCATTTCTGTACTTCTCGCCTTTCCAAAATCCAATACTGCAACATCATCATTATTTAATAAGTCATGCCTATCTCTTTTCGAAAATGTAGCAAATAACTAAAATGATTTCTCTTTATGTACTCACATTTACAAAAGCATTATCTGTACTTGCTACTTGTGGTTAATTGTTTTACCGTATTTACCTCTGACCTTTAACCTAATTCCCATTATAAACAACAAATCCATCTCCTCTAACACTGTCCACACATATTCAAACACATTCATCATTGAAATGAAAAATAAAAACGTGAAACATTTAAACAAGCAGTCTTTATGGTTGGCATTTTCCGCTAACTAATTACAGTGGGCAATTGGTTAAGGAGCCTCCACCGTCACCGCTACCATTACCGCCACCAGTTAAACTTGGTGGATCACCAATGACATCGCCATTGTACGTATAACAAACGTTGATAATAAATTTCATGCTGCACACTAACCTTTTTATGTTGTATTTCTATGTTTGTTGAATGTTTGTATGTAGGTACATATACACTTTAGTTGCACGTGCTTAAAATTTTTTTCACTACAATTTTATTACTAAACCCTTGGTCTTCATTAGGTCAAAATTACTGACACTAAAACCTGCATAAAACTGATCTGGTGGTCACTTGGTGTCAAATGCGTTTGCATCAGGCATGCTTAACGAACGAAACGATATCATTTCGTTACGATAATCAACGCTAATAAACGAAACGAAGTTCGTTAAGCATGCCTGGTTTGCACTTTGTCACATACATAACTGAATCAAAGTCGATAAAGTAGTGTGTGGTTAAAACCTAACCACACATTTTTTGTTCATTTATTTGACAGCCCTTTTTGTTATTTTCCATTACACACGCGCTGCGGCATTCTGAAATGAGTTTTTCAATGTCAAATTTTCGACTATAGTCGGCAAATATCGTTTTCACTTATTTGTAAGTGACAAATAATAAATGTTTGATAGTACCCTGTGTGGAACCAAACAGGTGACGGCCTGAAATCAGCTGATTGGTAGTTTTTAAATATGATTTGACAATTCAACTACCGGCGTAGTTCGATTTTGACATTAGTTTATAGAATTACAAAAAAAAGTATATGGATTTTTTATTTATTGTAGTCAAAGCGAGCGGCAAAAGCAATTGACGTCCAATGACAAGCTTTTTGCATTCATATGACAACGTTTGCGGTAAAATTTGACCTAGTGAAAATCAAGCATAAGTATTTAGAATTATTTTAAATGTTTGCACACCAAAACCGTATTCCCATTATTATGAATATAAAATAGTAGTTTAATTATAATTTATAAAATAAGTACATACTTCACTAAACCATTCAAAAGTATGAAAACTTGTTTTCACTTAATCACTTCACAGAAGTAGAATCTGTGAAAAGATCCCATTCCAAATATGTACTAAGTATGACATAATATTCAGTTTGGGTTCGGTTACGAACAGTTCGGCCTTATAATTCAAGTTCGGGTCCGGTTCGAATTCGCCAAAAAAACTTGCCGAGCATCTGAACATCTGCAAATTAAACTGTTTAACGCTTTTAACTGTTATGTGACTATAGCCGGAGGATGATGGCGTGGTTTATACTTCGCCATTTATCGCCTTTTTCAACTTTGGACTAATGTGCATATTTGTATGCTTGTGTTATACTGAGTAAAAGTACATATTTTCTAAGCTTAGATCTTTCACTATGAAACTTCAAGAAAAGAAGAATACCCGGTTCGAATTCGGGTTCAGCCAAAAAATTGTAGTTCTATCTCCTACCAATTGGCACAAGCCCATGTTAAGAAAAAAGTCGCTCATACGACGACATGGCTATAACAATTTTTACCGTCAATAACACAGGCCGACAAATGTTAGATCGAGAAATGAGTCTGCTTTTCTAAAGATCCTTGGTACGTTGAATTTGTATCAGGAGTCAGAATTTTATAATGCATTCTGCGTTTAGAGATATTCGTACCTAAAAGTGCTAAAAACATCTTTTTTAGGTTTGGGATATTTTCTGCATACAAAATTTTTTCACATTTTTGAAGTCTATTTTTAGGCACGTTAGCCACTTGATAACCGGATGTAGGCGGGCTCAGCAAACAATATATGTTCGAAAGAACATTATATTAAACTAATAAAACAAAAAATTAAAGTTAAAAAAAAAAACAATATCGACTACTTCATCTGCCACGCAACTCCAAACGCAATTAAAAAATTCGCCTTTTATTCGTAGCGATAATGGACATAGAGTGAAAAGTCATATACATTTATCAATATATCACCTATTAAATTTCGGGAGAAAGGATTTGAAGGATTATGCCTTCAAACGGCAGATTTTTAATGAGATTGGTTTTCGTTGAAAATTGCGATTTAATGCAATTGAAAAACGTGATTTTCGTATACTGTTGTAAGAATATCCCGAAAACAAGAACCAGAATTGAAAACTTGATTCGATACTCAGGTTTGGCGAAACCTTTGGAAATATGTTGGGTTTTGACTATATTCAAATTTGGTAGGCCTGTTTAATGATTTTCATAGCTTTGGGCTTGGTAATTGAATTTTACATACGTGCTTCTAAAACGCTATTCCAGCAGAGGTGACCGCCTAGATCCATGCTTTGGCCATAGACCGTCGAAAAAGTTAACTAGACTTTTAACCGCAGTTAAACTAATTTATACCATTTAACTTTGACGGTTTAGTATAAAATTTAGAATCTCCCTTTAGTTGTTTTCAAGGTTGCACACCAAAATAGGAACAGCAAGGTGTATAATGAAAAGTGTATTATGTTATCTGTCAACAACCTTGGCAGTCTTGGAAATAAAATTTTAAATAACACTTTGGGAGTAGGTGACTAAAAGCCCCGTTACATCAGATTTTTGATGCAACATCGTGCGTTGATAAGCAAGGAGGGTGACAAACAGCGCATCACCAGCGCCATCTGACATAAAAAAATAGCCAACTTTTGTTGCCAGCAAAGCATAGTGTTTTGTAGACACATGTGTTTTGGCTATGAGTGCTTTCAGACTTTGCAAGTGTAGCAGTTTTTCCCACTCGTTGGTGCTTTTCTAAATTAAAAACTTCATTTTAACAAATGAATAGAAGCAATTAGCAAGTATTCTTCTTGTAAAATGCGAAGGTTTCACGAAATCTTTTTATGTGAATGGACAAGCCACAATAAGTTTCAACTGCTAAGTCTGAAGTACTTTTATATTTACAAACGCAATATCTGCGTGATTGTGACGATGTTCGTTTTTGCATAAAACCTCATGAACATGAGAAATTTCACTATGACGTGGGCATGAAGTGAATTGGTATTTTGATGTTTAGGGCCCCGTCACATAGGCATTTTTTCTTATAGATGCGTTTAACGCCACCTTGTGCACAATGAGTAGATTACACATATTTTTATGGAAAACGGCAGATCGAGCGACAATGGCGCCATCTGACATGAAAAAGTAGCCCACTTCCAACTTTTGTTGCAAGCAAAAAATAAGGAGAATTCGACATCCGCTTTGGCTAAGTTTTCACACTTTGCAAGTGAAATTATTTTTCCCACTCTTTTTTGCCACCTGCTTTCACATTAAAACACTGCATGTAAGCAAATGAATAGGAGACAAAATATGTTAACAAGTATTTTGCTTGTATAGTGAGAATGTTTATAACAGTGCTTCGCAAAATTTTGTATGTGAATAGGCAAGGCGAAATAAGTTTAAACTGCTGTTTCGTTTATATTAACAAACGCAACAATTTTATTTGATTGTGGCGATGTTACTGACATGCATAAGATTGCGTTGAACGCATCTATTTGGAAAACTTCATTATGACTCGGCCAATATGCGTTAAATTACTCACTTGTCATTATAATCTATGGTGTGTAGCTTCAAAGGAAATTGTGCACAATTCTAGGACATTGTGAATAAGTATGATACACTATGTTCTAGGAGCAATAAGGCTTCAAATGGTCTTATTAGTTAGTGTAATAAGAAGTAATATACTTTCATAAGTAGATAGCTTTTGGTAAAACAATATTTAATTATTTTTTTCTTCTTTAAATTAATCAATTTTTTGCATTCTTTCACCTTTATAGAGATGAAAAAGAACCGTTACAAACACCAACTGGTAGCATCAAACAAAACTCCACCATCGAGTTTGATGGCCATTACGTACACGCACGTAGTGGCGAAATACTCGGCAAGAATTCAGCTGTGTGAATGCAACTGGAGGTATTTTAAAGCGGAATCAAATGCCAATAAAAGGACAAATATAGCAGGAAATTTACGAAAAGTTGAAGCAAATGGAACTTATATAAATTTAAGGAAATTTTGTTTAACTATATGAGCGATTATGAAACAAAGATGACAAACCCAATGGCGTACAAAAACTATCGCTTCATGTTGTTGAATGGATACGACAAATGACAACGGAAGAATTACTTCTTAAACACTTACTCATTTAAATAAGATCGTTAAACCGAATATGCTTAATTTAATAATAACAAAAACTATAACACATGAGCTTTGTAAGTATGCACTAAGTGCATTAAATACAAGTATTCATTTTGTTTTGCTTAACAATAGGAATTTAAGAATATTCTTTGGCCTACTTGCAGAACGAGGAGTTAATTTTTTTTTAGAGTTAATTTTTAAAAATTCTGAAAAATGTATAAGTTCAACCTCTCATATAAAGCTAACTCTGAGGTGAAAACAGAATTTTTCATTCTGCAATTGCATATTTATACATAAATAGCTAAATACACAACATCAAAATTTATTCCGCATACGTAATTATTTTGCCTTAGAATGAAATAAAAATGAAATTTTGTTGATGATACAAACGCAAGCTACGGCGAACTTCTACACATCCTAACCTATATGGTAATAATATATGCTCTCAAAAATGCTCTCTTTCAATTTTTAATTTGTATTTTATGTTTTCGTCTAATTTAAGTGCATCCTTTTGCTTGAACTGCAAAACAATTATGTAAATCCATTCATTTTTTGCCTTAAAAATAATTAAGAACATTCATTTACCAGTATAGCTTAAACATAAGGAAATATATTAATATTTAAATAAAAATAATTAGGTATAATTTGCTGTTAAGTGCTTGTTTATCGCACATGGATGTATTTATGTCACATGAAAAATTTAAAAATAGGCCAGGGATGTATGAAGCTTATTTAAAAATATTTGAGCTGGAGTATTATTTTATAGTAATTTTGATTAAAAAACTTATTTTTAATTTCCATTCATTTAATTTCCATTAAAAATAATATGGCATTTTTCCTTAGCGGTTCATTTCTGGAATCGAAACCATTTCGTACTTAAAAATAAATACCAAAACACTATTAAAAACTGTGTTTGGAAAAATATTGAAGGAAATCCAACTTTAAAATAAAAAGTGCGGTTACATAATCGTTCCGATATTGTAGATATCGAATTGTTTTTCATGAAATTAACTATGTCTACAATACCCGAGGGACCTATTTTAAAATAGGAACACTTTTCATACACTTTTTTGGAGCTGCTTGGACCGTAATCCACATTCCAATAATGATTAAACATGCAAATGGAATTATGTATATGGATCACTGTCCATCGGAACGTGGGATTGACTCGATTTCTAGCTAGCCGGCAACGCAGCTTAAAATGTGTATCTGAACTGGCCATTATAGAATGGTTGCTAGTAACACAGCACTATGCTGTTATAGCTGTGTTGCTAGCACTGTGCGGTGTTACTGCGCTAGCGCTTATAAAGTTCACTTACAATCATGGCGGTGCTTTTTTAATATGATTTGACACTTCAACTTCCGGCGCAGCACGATTTTGACATTAGTCCATCTTTTTACAAAAATGGAATTTTTATTTATGTTTGTATGTATGTCACCGTATGGCTACTACATGCTTACAATTCTCTTTTCAAAGTAGATATAGCCCAGTAACACACGCGAAGCATGAATTTTCCACGAGCATTGCTATACAAACATGCGGTGCTAAGGGCATTTTCACAATGGATAGTTAACTATAGACTTAATTAAACTCTTATCCGTGAGTTCGCGTCTTCAGCAAAAAAAAGTTTCCTTCCATCGGTCAGATTAGCTAGATAGATAGATAGATAACATCGGCACCAAGTCCGCTACCCGTTGACTGGTTATGTTGGGGCCGTCAAATAAAGCTATCAGGCTAATCGTTTTATCTAATTAAATTTTTACATAACTAAAGATTGGCAAAATTTCACAAGTGTAGGCGGTACAAAACGGAAAGCAATTTTTTGGCAAGCTTACTTTGAATAGCCATTTTGCTTGTTTAAAGCGTTTTGCTTACTTAACAGTATTACCTTTTCTTACAAAGAAGACAATAGCGAATTTCAAACGTTATTCATTACTCATCAGTCGGCAGCTTTTTATATAAAACAAAACACACTTAAAAAATTGCAAATTAACCAACATATGAGAACTAAGTGTAAATACTGCTAATATATTTTGAGAATCACACGTCTGCGTAACTCTTCAAAATAAAAAATTGTCTAGCTTTACCAAATTAAAAATTTTACTTAACTCGCTAGCAAGCAAATATGACAATTTTTGTAAGGCAGCAAATGTGTTTGCAATACAACAATTATCGCTAAGTGGTTTCCTATTTTCCTGGACTTATTCGACAGTTGGCCGATTCACCATATATAATTCACATATTAATTATTAGCAGATTAGATAATCCATACCAGCAAAAATTAATAAATATAAAAATACCAAAATTTCATGTACAATGTGGCTTATATGTGGCAAGCAGAAAGAAAAATATATTTATTATATAAAAGAAAAACGTATTGCTCAGAAACTTTCGCCAAAGATAGAAAAAATATTAACGCTAAATTATTAAAATATGAATAACTATGCAAAACTAAGGATATCAAAAAGCCTAAAACGTTGAAAAAAAAATTGTTTTTTCGGTGTTGTTGTGTTAAAAGAAAATATAAAAACAAAAAATAGGTTCATTTAAAAAATTCAATTAAACATGACTTTGTAGATGCCTTCCAGTCTTAAAAAAAGAAGACTCGATAACAAACCTGTTTCCATAGTAGGTCGAAATTTGCTTATAGCAATATTCGCTGAGATATGCATTCTAGTGCAAAAAATTGCTTATACAACCTTTAAAGTAAGAAAAAACTGCGGCAAAGTAACTCAGTATATCATGAAAATTGGAAACTATGGGAACAAAATATTAACCAGTAGGAACCATAAAAAATCAAACTAAAAAAATTCCACATGTATATGTAAAGAAAAATATCAAAAACAATATTTTTTAATTTTATGCATTACCAAAATAGCGTAATTTCTCATAAAGAAAATTTTATTTTTACTATCGCAGCTCCAATTTAGAGTTTGAACTATAATTTCAGATCACTTAAAATAGTTCGAGTTCAAAAAAAAAGTATTAGCAAATAGTCACCTAATTTAATATTAAAAAGAAAATATAATTTTGTATAGTACTATGATAAAGTTATGGCTTAGTTTAAATCAAAAAAAAAAATGTATATGAAATAAATCAATAAGTTTACAGTAATTAAAACTTTATTTAATAGTTTACAAGTATTTTTTCTATTATGTATAAAATCAGAAGAAAATACAATAAATATAATAAAAACTTGAATCAACGCATTTACCTGTATTAACAACTAACATAATTTCTTGTTTTCTTACTTTTTGAGTTGCGATTTTTGATTCATAAACGTTTATTTGCCCTCACCAAATACTCAAGCGCCTTTTAATGAGCTTTTTCAGAACAAAAACCAGTGAAAAAACAATCAGCAAATACTACTTAAAAATATTTATAACATAAATACATAAACTAATTCAAAGTTAAAATATTAAAAAAATGTATTGGATCTATTGAAATCATATAAATTTACAAGAAAAAACTGAATAATGATAACAAGATATACATATTAGGGTGGGTCGATTTGTATGGACGAAAGTTAACCGATATCGCGCCATCGATTTTTCGATAGGATTTGGGCTCAGGAAAAAAGTTACACTACGCATACCTAAAAAAATAAATTTCGACTTTGATTTTTAAGGTTTTTTCATGACCCACTAAAAAAAATTTTCATATGTATACCCTGTCCGACCCAAAAATGTTCACTAAAAACGTTGGCGATAACAGTTAAAAAAAAAACAAGTAAGGACGGGACTGTCTGTGCCGAAGACTTCATACCTTTCATGAATGGGGCTGAACAATAATCTTATCCCGTTCGTAATCTCCAAATAATCGGATGTATAAGATAAGAAATATATAGTGAACAGATGTACATACCTAAACGATTTTTAAGATAAATATAAAATAAAAAATGACAAAAAACCCCCTTATCTGAACGATCGGTTGTATGGGATATATATTATATATAGCTCCGATCGAAATGATTTTTACCGGAAATCTTCTATGAAATATTAGAATAAATATCCACAAGTTTCTATCGGTTGTAAGGGATATATATTATATATAGCTCCCATCGAAATAATTTTTTTCATGAAATCTTCTATGATATATTAGAATAAATATCACCAAGTTTAGCTTTTTTATATTAGAAATTAAGGGAGAAATTGCCAAAAATCTTTCTATCTGAACGATCGGTTGTATGGGATATATACTATATATAGCTCCGATCAAAGTAATTTTTTGAGAAAATCTTCTATGATATATTAAAATATATATCACCGAGTTTTACGTTTATATTTTCTAAATTGCGGCAGGAATGACCAAAATCGTCTTATATGAACGATCCGTTGTATGGGAGATATATGTTATAGTGGTCCGATTCTACCGGATCCGACAAATGTCTAATATAATACAAAATTACATCATTTTGCCGAATTTCATTGAGATATCTCAAAATGTGAGGGACTAGTTTGCGTTCAAACAGACAGACGGATATGGCTATATCAACTCAGTTCGTCGCCCTGATCAATTCGGTATACTTAATGGTGAGTCTATCTTCTATATTTCTCAACGTTACAAACATCGGACCAAAGTTAATATACCATTTCATGTTTATGAAAGGTAAAAAACGTTTTTAGCGGACATTTTTGGGTCGGACAGGGAATACATGAAAATTTTTCAATCAAATGAAAATTTTTTTAGTAGGTCATGAAAAAACCCTTAAAAATCAAAGTCGAAAAAAGTGAAAAAAAATGAAATTTTGCAGCCTAAAAAATTATTTTTTTGGGTATGCGTAATGGAACTATTCCTGAGCCCAAATCCTATCGAAAAATTGATGGCGCGATATCGGTTAATACAATCGACCCAGTCTAATACATATATTACATTTTACTACCGCAGTACCACATTCATGCGTGGTTTTTTTTTTTTTCAAACAAAACATGTACAAATATTGATATTTATATAAAAATTTTAATAATTATATTTTCGTTTTTATTTAAATAAAAGAAAAATAAGGCAGTTTTAATAAATATTTCAGTATCTAATAATTAAGTGTGTTTTGCCGCATTAGCAATGAACGCAACTGCCAAAATTTCAAAGATAAAAATATTAAAATTAACTGAAAAGTTAAATTAAAGTGGGAAAATATTTGAGATGTTTAACAGCTATCTTTAAATGTAAAAATTCCTCTATGTTGTAAGTCATTTTTTATGCTAATAATCATAAAATATTTACATATATACATGCATCTCTATGAATAGATAATGCATTTTAAGAGACAAAATAAATAAATTGAAGAATAAAAAATTAAAAAAAAAAATGTTTTTCAGATTTCAGTTTATTAAATCCGCAGCAATTTTCCGAAAAGGCGAATTGCTATAACTCTACTACATTCAGGTAGATTTTTAAAGGTAAGAGGATAAATTTGATTGCAGAGATAGTTACAAGGCTAATTGCCATTTTTCAGTACTAATTTCAACTGCAATAATAGTGTAGTTCAGTTTAACCTTGCTTAAACTATTGTGACGAATATTAGCAACACTAAGGGGTACTATCATCTCTAAGCCGATGCTAAGCAGTGACTTGTATGCACATCAATAAATCAATCAATTATGTACTTACACGCAGCGGAGAAGAGACGCACAAAGACGCAGTAGGCAATTATAATTGTGGAATTGTCGCTCACAAATACACGCGCATATTTGAAGCTATACACGTGCATCTGTAGTTATAATTTCATAGCAGCAACTAAGTAAATTCTGGAAGCGCCTAGAAGTATGCGAACGAGAAATCACAGAGTATAAAAGCAGCAACAGTAGAGGCGCGAAAATCAGTTTGATTTAAGACGCTATCTGGCGAGCAATAGTAGTGTTATTCTGAAGTACTTTAATAAAGGCCATTTTGCATTATTGAATAGTGGAGTTATTTATTCAACAGTTTAGTGATTCAAACGTTAGCAGAAGGTTGCAAATAAGGGGAGTTGCAGTAAATTCGTTACACTATAGTCAAATTTAACTTAAATCTTAACTTGCAATGGAAAACAGGTCCTACCACCTTTATAACTTTCATTTCATATTCGCTATCCCACTTTCTCTCTATGAGCTCCAAATCCCTATCGAAGCAAGTGCCACCTATCGTATACAAACTACGTGCATTATCATCCGGCCATCACTCATCGCCAAAAAAGGGTGATTAGCGTGCCTTCGAAATAAACGTTTAGTCCGAAAGCGCAAAAACATAATGCATGTCTTACCATCTCAAACAGGACTTTCAGAAGCTATCCTCGACGTTCTGATTTTACCTCTGTCCGCTTTTTTTATTCCCTAAGAATTGAAAATTGGTTTGTCTTTCTACTGAAACCTGCAAAACTTGTAGATCAAGGAGAGTCATATAGAGCAATACCTTTTTTCTTCCAGGAAGCAAACACTATGTTGCTTTAGAGCTGCAAACCTATTGATAGTGCACAAGTTAAGGTGTTGTGAAAATTTGGTATGAATAGGGTTGTCCAATCAAAATTTATAAGAAAATATATACTTCGAAAAACGGAAAAATGCGCTAGCGTCATGAAAACTCACTATTGACTATCGCCCCTAAAAATCATAGCATTAAGGGCCGTTTTCACCATCTGCTAGTAAAAAATAAAAAGAAGAAGAGATTTTAGGCCGAGCTACTCTTCCAATTTGGGTGCTCCTTTTAGTTTTTTCTACAAATTGGCGGGACGCGAACTACTTGTTTTGTGTCGGCTCCGAAAGACATCTGCAAGGCAGATTTTCACTGAGAACCTTTTCATGGCAGAAATACCATGCCAAACGACTCCGCTTAGAACAACTTCATTTTTTAACTGAAAAATCTGCTTTCTAAAATTTTGGTGTTTCTTTGACCGGTGTGGTAGGCGGAGCACGCTACCATCACAACACGGTGGCAGCTAAGCTAGTAAAGCTAGATGATTAACAAAAGCACAAGCTTCAGAGTACCATTAGCAAATTATTTCGCTAACCCAGCTAGCGTTCACTAGCCGTCTCGTTCGCCAAACAGAATGAGGCTGATATTTTTGTTTATTCTAAGGAAACACTAATTCAAGGTTATTTGAATTTTATTATAGCTTTGTCTAAGACCACGTTTACACATGCACTTATCTACAATACTTACTTACATATATTCCATCATCATCGATTGCGGGATCGGGCTCGTCATCTCTGCGCGGTGAATCGCTGCTTCCATTTAGGAGAGCAGATAAGTATTCCCTCCATAATCTAAGCACTCTCTGGACATCAGTTACAAAGTCGCCGTTTTCGTTCCTACAGGAGTTTGCCCAGGTTTTAAAACCTTCCGTCTGTCGCCGTATTTTTTGATAAAATTTTCGGGCGTTACTCCTGGTGGCTAGCAGCTCAAGCTCCTCGCACTCTCGCCTTTCTGCTTCTGCTTTTTTCTTCCTGAAAAGGTGTCTCGTTTCCCTTTTCAAGTCACGATAGCGTTCACACACTCCTCTTGTTGCGCTCGCTTTTAACGTAGCCCTGTAGGCAGCGTCTTTTCTTTCGGTTGCAACGCGGCATTCTTCATCATACCAGTTTTTTTTTCGAAGCCGCCGGTAACCAATTTTTTCCTCGGTGGCAGAACGAAGTGCTTTGGAGATATGCTCCCACTGCTCCTGTATTCCTTCAGGCTGAGTTGTGCTCTCAGAGAGCAGGTGTGAGAGTCGAGTTGCGAAATCATTGGAAGTCTGTTGTGATTGAGGTTTTTCCACGTCTAGCTTTAATTGCTTTTTTGTTTCTTGGTTTTAGCCGCGCTGAGGCGGGTGCGTATTTTGGCTGCAACGAGATAAAGGTCCGAGTAGATGTTAGGTCCTCCGATCGTGCGCACACCTAAAACACTGGAGACATACCGTCCGTCTATCACAACGTGATCGATCTCATTGTGAGTATTTCGATCAGGAGACAGCCATGTAGCTTGATGTATCTTTTTATGCATAAACCTCGTGCTGGATATGACCATGTTTCGAGCACCGGCAAAGTCAATCAGCCTCAGTCCGTTAGGAGAAGTTTCATTGTGTAGGCTGAACTTTCCGACTGTAGGGCCAAAAACACCTTCTTTGCCCACCCAGGCGTTAAAGTCGCCAAGCACGACTTTTATATCATGACGGGGGCAGTGTTCGTATGTGCGTTGTAATGGTTCATAAAAAGTGTCTTTCACCTCACCGTCTTTCTCCTCTGTCGGCGCATGGGCGCAGATGAATGATATATTAAAAAATTTTGCTTTTATTCGGATAGCGGCAAGACGCTCGTCCACAGGCGTGAACGCCAGAACTTGGCGACAAAGTCTCTCTCCCACCACGAATCCGACGCCGAAACTGCGCTTATTCGTATGTCTACTCCAATAGATGTCACAATTTTTGATCTTCTTTCTTCCTTGCTTCGTCCAACGCATTTCTTGGACGGGGGTGATGTCAGATTTTGCTTTGACGAGGACATCAACCAGCCTGGCATCTGCATCAATCCCATTGAGAGAGCGGACATTCCAGGTGCATGTCCTCAATTCATTGTCCTTCAAACGTTTGCCATGGTCGTCATCAATAGAGAGTGTATTTATCCGAGGGTTGTTGGTATATTTCATTGGAGTATGGTTTTACGTGGCGGCTCCCAAGCCCAGCCCACAACCCGCTCAGCGGGGGTGAAAATATTACTTGCACGTTTATATAGCGAGCCGCTTGCTCCAACACAGACGCCCGCTTGCAGCCGCATCTAGAGGTGTACAGACGCTGCCGATGAGATCTCTCCGGCTAGCCCTTTAACCGATTATTTCAGAGTGGCCTAGCCAGGTTGTCACCTACTCACATTATCTAAACGGATGTTTAGCGGCTACCCAGAGGATACTTGGCCGCAAACGATCGGCAGTAGTGATCTGCTTGAACCGCATGCAAAAGAATCGCTCTGGCCATTCCCAGGTGAATGGGGGTCAGAAGCTTTCCTCACTTTCGTGGACTTCTACACACGGCCCCACCCTCCAATCTACAATAAACCTTCAATGATAATCTCTGCGTTTATAGTATTGTAACGAATTTACTGCAAATCCTCTTATTTGCAATCTTCTACTAAGTTCGAATCACTAAACTGTTGAATAAATAACTCAAATATTTAATAATGCAAAATGGCCTTTATTAAAGTACTTCACAATAACACTCAAACTGATTTTTAAAATAATACTGCTATTGCTCGCTAGATAGCGTCTTAACCGAAACCGAATTCCAGCGCCTCTACATTTGCTGCCTTATATACTCTCTGATTTCAACGTTCGCATCTTCTAGGCGCTTCCAGAATCTACTAGTTAGTCAGCTCTCAAACTTCTCAGCTGTAACTGCAATTGCACGATTTTATAGCTTTTCTCATTGCATACTTTCAGGAGTATCTCAGATATATGCATGTGTTTGTGCATTGACTCTCCGCTGCTCGTATACGTACATGGTACATATGTGTAGACGCAATTATTGTTTCGTTGATGTAGATACATAATGATTGATCTATGGATGTGCATGATATCATTGTTTATCATCGGCTTAGAGATAGCAGCACCCCTTAGTTTTGCTAGTATTCGTAACACTGCCCTCCACTAAGTCTGATCGTCCCGATTAGACAAATCTGCCGATCTAAACGTTGCCAGCCTTTCCAAATGGACCACTTTCATTTTGGTTCGTGGTTTACCGATGGTTTGTATGCGGTATACTACATCGTTTATCCGTTTTACAACTTTGTATGGACCTTCCCAATTACACTGAAATTTCGGGGGCAAACCTTTTTTACGTTGTGGGTTGTATAACAGCACCAAATCTCCTTCCTGAAAACCTTCCGAATTAATTGCTTTATCGTATCTGGCTTTGATCTTGTCACTCATAATCTTTGTTCGTTGCCTTATCAGATCATGTATTCCCCTTGCAACCCAATTGTTTATAAACACTTCGACTACCGTTTCCGCTTCTTGATTTGGGATTGGGTATACCTCTGGCCATTTGCTGAAATAATCCATAACTACCAGTACATATTTGTTTCCGCCGTTGCTAGTAGGAAATAGACCGATGACATCCATAGCGATCCTTTCAAATGGCGCATCTGAGTTATTTTGCTTCATCTGGCCATGACTTCGGGTTCTGGGTCCTTTCGCTCTGCTGCAAACCTCGCAGTTCGCAATCCACTCAGTGACCGACTGACGGCAACCAACCCAATAGAATCTCTGTTTAATCTTCTCGAGCGTCTTCATGATTCCAAGATGACCTCCGCTTGGACTATTATGCAGCTCGCTGAGCACGTCAGGAATCCTCTTTCTGGGAACAATTATCAGTTTCTTCTTGCATTTACCATCCTCACTCTCCCATACTCGATGAAGGCAACCGGATATCAATTCTAAACTGTTCCACTGTGCCCAATATGACTTCGCAATGGGACTCTCTGCTGACATCTCTTCTCTGTTTGGTCTTTCGTTTCGTTCGAGCCCTTGCATAACACGTGACAGATCTGTATCTTCTAGCTGACACTTTCTTAGCTGTTCCTTATCCCATTCATCTGTATATGTTATAGTCATTAGCCGGACACTATAATTTCTTCTTTAGCCTCGGCTTTTGAACAGTGCTTGCATTCCAAACTACATGGTCTTCGTGACATTGCATCGGCATTTCCATGGGTACTACCTTTTCGATGCTCAATGGAAAAGTCATAACTTTGTAGTCGCTTGATCCACCGTGCCAATTATCCTTCCGGATTACGGAACTGCAGAAGCCATTTTAAAGCTGCGTGATCTGTCCTGAAACGGAATCGCTGGCCGTAGAGGTATTTGTGAAAATGTTTAATGTACTCTACCAATGCCAACAGCTCTCTCCGCGTAACGCGGTTTTCCAATCGAACGGCTGTAATATGCAACTACCTTCTCCTGTCCATCGACCAGTTGTGATAAAACGCCTCCTATAGCATATCCGCTCGCATCTGTATCTAGAATAAACGTTGCTCCTGGAATCGGATCTGCCAACATTGGGGCAGTGCACAAACGCTCTTTCAATGTTTGGAAAGCTACTTCTTGCTCCTTCTTCCATTCAAAACCTTTATTTTTCCTTGTTAGCTCGTGGAGACTATGGGCTACACTGGCAAAATTTGGTACAAATCGGCGGTAATATGTGCACAGCCCAAGGAAACTTCTCAATTCATGCAGATTCTGTGGTCTTGGCCGATCCTTTACTGCCTCTATCTTTTCATTCGCTGTACGAATACCTTATGTCGTTACCTTGTGACCCAAATAATTTACTTCCTTTTTAAACAGCGCACACATTTTGGGACTTAAATTCAGACCAGCGCCAACTATTCTCTGGAAAACTTCATATAAGTTTTTAAGATGTTCATCAAAGTTCTTGCCCAATACGATGATGTCGTCCAGGTACACCTAGCATTTTTTCAATGTAGTCCTTTCAATACCTGATCCATGAGTCTCTCGAAAGTAGCTGGTGCATTACATAGTCCAAAGGGCATTACTGTAAATTGGCAAAGACCATCTCCGACGCTGAAGGCTGTTTTCTCTTTGTCTTCCTCCTTCACCTCCACTTGCCAGTAGCCGCTTTTCAAGTCCAGTGTGGAAAGCCACTTCGTACCAGAGAGCGAGTCCAGAGTGTCGTCAATTCTTGGTAATGGGTAGCTATCCTTTTTCGTAACGTCATTCAACTTCCGGTAGTCCACGCAAAACCTCATTTTTCCATCCTTCTTCTTTACAAGTACTACCGGTGAGCTTCAGGGACTAGCTGATGGTTCGATGACGCCGCTGTCGCTCATTTCTTGTATAATTTGACTCACAACTTCCCGCTTCGCCAGTGGAACACTACGTGGGGCTTGCTTTTTGGTAGCGGTTTTGCAACTCAATTTGGAATATCTGTTTTCTATGCTCGCTTCCATAACGCCGTTCTACAGCAGCTATCAATGCTTCATAACTGTTCCGTTCGTACTCTGGAATCGTCTGTAAGATTTCGGCAGCTGGTCCTTTCAATGCTACGAAGAGTGCAGCTACTTTATCTTCAGCATTCCAGTTGTTCACGGTTGCGGTCTTCTCAAATTGTAGCTTAAAGACCTGGAAAGGAACAGAACCGTCAAAGGATGGTGTTTTTACCTTTGGATTACTCGCTGAAACTGCTGGACGATTTAGATGTAACTGCTCGATACGTCCTCTCAAAGCATCCACCTCGGCCTCGATTTTATCCTGTCGACCACTGAAGCCTTCATGAAACTGGGTTAGTTTTTCTTCCATATGCGCTTCCAGTTTAGATGATATACGGACTTCCTGCTCTTCTAGTTGTGTGGAGATCTGAGATGATATCTGTGCTGAAATTTGTGCCGACGTTTCTGAAATACGCGTTTCTTGTGCTTCAATCTTTGATATTATACGAGTCTCTTGGGATTCCATCTGTGATGACATATACGTTTTCTGTTCTTCCAGTTGAGTTTCCATCTTGGATGTAATCTGTGTCGACATTTCTGACATACGCGTTTCTTGTGCTTCAATCTTCGATGTTATGCGTGTCTCCTGCGATTCCAGTTGGGATAACATTTGTGACGACATTTCTGAAATGCGTGCCTCCAGTACTTCCAATTCTGATGCCATATATGTCTTCTGTTCTGCCTGTTTAGATGTTATATCTGTCTTTTGCGATTCCAGTTGGGATGACACTGTCGATGTTTGAGCAGATATTGCAGCCAAAATCGTGTTCAAGTCTGTGCTGGTAACTGTCTGTGATGTTTCGTTTTTCTCTTCAATTTTTGTTGTTGTCTCGTCGACATCGAGATGAAGAACATACTCTTCCACGTTAATTCCTTCTGCTTCCATTGCCTCTCGTAGCCGTGCCTGAAGTTCGAGTTTAACGCCGCTTGTATTCAATCCACGGCTCTCCAACTCCTTCTTCAGTTGCTGGATTATCAATTCACTGAACTTTGCCATGTCCTTGTTGTCCTCTAGAATTTATTCAACAACTCCTCTTCTGACACCAATTGTAACGAATTTACTGCAAATCCTCTTATTTGCAATCTTCTACTAAGTTCGAATCACTAAACTGTTGAATAAATAACTCAAATATTTAATAATGCAAAATGGCCTTTATTAAAGTACTTCACAATAACACTCAAACTGATTTTTAAAATAATACTGCTATTGCTCGCTAGATAGCGTCTTAATCGAAACTGAATACCTGCGCCTCTACATTTGCTGCCTTATATACTCTCTGATTTCAACGTTCACATCTTCTAGGCGCTTCCAGAATCTACTAGTTACCATCAGCTCTCAAACTTCTCAGCTGTAACTACAATTGCACGATTTTATAGCTTTTCTCATTGCATACTTTCAGGAGTATCTCAGACATATGCATGTGTTTGTGCATTGACTCTCCGCTGCTTGTATACCTACATGGTACATATGTATAGACGCAATTATTGTTTCGTTTATGTAGATACATAATGATTGATCTATGCATGTGCATGATATCACTGTTTAGCATCGGCTTAGAGATAGCAGCGCCCCTTAGTTTTGCTAATATTCGTAACAGTATGTTCAATCCCTAGGAATTAGATTATTGGCCGTGTTTTTTTTACACGTATATACGTCTACATCTGAGCGCAAAAAAACGTCTATCTTCACTTAGATAATGTTCAGGAGACCCATCTAGCGGCAACTAGCTACAGAACATATTGTACCGAAAAGCGGAGACACAAACCTCTGTTGTATGCCTGTGTATAACCTGTAGCTGGATCGGTTGCGGTGAATAGTTGACACACACTATTTGTAGAGGTAATACATAGAATTAGTGTAGAGGTGAAACACATATTTCAGTTGCATCCGAGTAAAATGCGTATTGAAATTTAAGAGTACTAATTTTATGCGCAGCAATTTCAGAAGAGGAAATAAAGTTTACCGCTTAGCAGTCCATATAGAGTTTAAGCGCAAAAGTATATAGATGTAAAAAAAAACATAGCTATTATCTGTCAAATTTTCATGTTTCTTTTTTATTTCGTTCTAAATTAGAGATTACACTAAAGAGTTTTTATATGAAAAAAAAAATCGAAGGGAAAAATTTAGAAGGGAAATCTAGTTATTTAATTAACGATTAGGAGTTAAAAATATGGCGAAATCTTTTATGTATACACATATGAACACATATTTATTTCAGTGGTAACATGGCTCAACTATATGGTTGGCTCATCTCATCAACTTATTTTATTTTTTTCATTTCACTGGAGTAGCGACTGTCAGAAGGAGATGGCAGACTCAAAATGAAACCAACGCATTGACAACATTTTCTTACTACACACAAAATCTCCTAAATTTTATGTTTTCATTCCATTACGTTCGTCTAACGCCAACACGCCGATTTTGACAATCTGAATAAAGGTACTTTGTTGCTGTAGAGATGAGCCAACCACATAGTTGAGCCATGAGTGCTGCCAACCCAAAAGTGGTTTGCTGTCAAAAAATCGAATACAGAAAACGAAACGAACAGGACTGCTATACGGATCAGAAATTGAACAAGATAAATATCAGGACCGGCGGCCACCGTGGTGTGATGGTAGCGTGCTCCGCCTATCACACCGTATGCCCTGGGATCGCACCCCGGGCAAAGCAAAAGCATGTAGTCGGCATAAAACATGTAGGTCACGTCCGGCCAATTTGTAGGGAAAATCAAGAGAAGAGAAGCTCGGCCTTAGGTCTCTTCGGAGGTTATCGCGCCTTACATTTATTTATTTATGTATATGGCAACATAGGTACTTTCCTACAAAGCGGTCGCAACAACTGTTTTTTGTTCATTTGACTACTAAAACGGTCAATTACAACTATTTGTGCGCAGGTGATTCAACATTTTGTTGCGATGGATAAAAATTAACAGAAATTTCGGTTGACCCATATTTCGGTTCATTTTACCAGGCTTTTTCTTTCAGTGCACAGTTTTTTATGTTTTCACAAAATATAATTTTAGTACTAAATTATTTCTTAGGCAAAAACTTTACCAATAAAAAGCTATTTGGGCTAGCAAACGCTATACACTTTTATGCTTTATTACCAAATTTAATGAGAAATATTTTTCAGTTTTTTTGTTGTTACTCTTTTTTTTTTTCTATGCTAAAAAGAATATTTTGTATTAGCTAAGCTGTGTTTAATATTAAATGAAAATGTCTTTCCTCCTATTATTTCTCTATTTTCATGTACATAAACGCATCATGCATGCCTTCATAAATGCTCGAATGACATTGCGCTGAACAACAACAACAACAATTACTTAATCAACAACAACTTTAACAACTATCATCATCAACAACAACCACCAATATAACATCCTGCCTCATATGCCAATTTACTTAACTAAAATGCCTGCATATCCTTTTCATCGTATATCCGTTTACAAACTTCTGCCTTGAATATAATCAACTCATATTCACATATACATGCACATACATAAATGCCATATATCTCAGCAAAAACTGCCAAACGCATTCACGTATACAAATGCAAAGTCTTCAGCTGTCATCTCTACAACAAAAAAAGTTTGTTCTGGCTATGGCGGAACTATACAAGGTGGTAGCACGGCGACAGCTCATTGTTCTTTTTTAATATGATTTGATACATCAACTTCCGGCGCATTACGATTTTGACATTAGTCCATCGATATACAAAAACAAAGTACATGGAAGTTTTATTTATGTTTGTTGGTATGTCACCATGCTACCACCTTGTATGGTTCCGCCATGGTTGTGGCTGAATGTCAGAGAGGGAAGGCGAGATATCATTTTTGCATTATTGTCTATTGTATGCATTCCCACTCATTTCTTTTGCTTTGTGACAGATAGCACGCGTCAAAAAATATTAATAATATTCAATTTAATTAAAAGTTTAGTGCACGTCTAAATATATTAAATGGGTCTGACGAAGCAATACTTGGCTTATCGGCCTATAATAGATTTAATATACGTTTTAATATCATCAATAGTTGCCGATCTATGTAAATTTTGGTGAATATACAATACAATTGAAAGCCGATATGCACTAGCCGCAGCTGCTGAAAATGTTGTTATTTGGAATTTGGGGTAAGTAAGAGGTGGACTGCAAATTATTTATGTAATTAAACTGAAACTGATTTTGCGTTTACTTTAGATTGGCTCTACGTGCATTGACGCTGCGATGAAATGGCATAGTGAGCGGTAGCCTTGATACGGAATTAATTGTGGTGGATATTGCAGAACAGGCGGGACGGCAACGTCTCATTGGTCATAATGCGCCCATAACGGACGCACATTTCTTACAACATTTTGCTGCAGAACAAAACATTATTGTTAGCTGTTCAAAGAACACTCAGATAAAATTTTGGAATTTAGAAACGCAAACTTCAAAACTATTGTAGACAACCAACAGAAGTTTGGGCATTAGCATTGGTGGATAAATTTATGATTGCCGGTTGTTAAATTTTAAACTTAATTAATTTTAACATAATATTAAATTTTGTTAATTTTTTAATTCATTTTAATAAAAATTTTATTAAAAAAAGTTTAGTGTTATTTTGTTCGTTATAGATGCGTTAGGACTATGGGATAAATACAACATCTAGATAATATGATATTTATGCCATAACGCTAACGCATAGATTTATGACATTCGTTGCTGTATAAATCATGTTATATATGGCATATGAATAGCATATTGAAAAGAGAAAAATATTTGATAGCCTAGTCCACTGCCTTCCACTCTATTCGCAACGTAACCTCTACTTAAGCTGCCAAACTATATAGTAAACAATGAATATTATCATTGTCATGATACAGCTGTTAGCTGCGCTACTTGGTAAAGTTTACAATGAATATTATTGCACCTCCTCTTATGCAAATACGGAATTACTGGAAACGAGCGTTATAATTAAAACTTACTGTAAGTTACTATGTTTAGCTAAATAATCACCCTTATCGCGAAGTTCACGCGGAAAAGTGTTCGCCTTCACTTCTTTTGTTCGGGTGAACTTTTTCCGCCTATCGGCAATTTCGGGCGAACAAAAGTTCACTTCGAAACAGCTGATGCTCTATTGCGAATTGGCAGTGAACAAATAATTTACTTACAATTGTGTAAATTTTGTAACCAAGCATATATTTCCTTAAAATACAACAAAAATAGAAATAAAAAATGTATAAAATAATGTTTAGTATTGCACTTAGGTTGGTATTGATTGAGCGTGAGGAGAATATACATAAATGTGAAAGCGGTTCGGAGGCAATTAAGGGAAAGTTCTAACCCTTTGGAGCTAAATGATTCACTGTAAGCTAAAAATTACTATTTTCAGCACTTTTGAATAACAAGTTAATTTGTTTCAATTAGTTTTCACCAATATTACAGGCTAAACAAGTCGGCATTCTAATATTTGCTAGTTATTTTTACCACTCCTTGCCACAATTGAAGCAAAAATTTGGAGTTCCACTAATTGTAAAATTGTGCACATGTCTTCGTTTTTTCGCATAGGGAAAAGGCGTTGGAAAAGACCATGAAGTGGGTCAGCCAATCTTGTTTCAGTGATGTGCTCAACATTTTGGAACCGTTGCTTTGTCTACAATGGATAACTTTGCCAACTGATACGTTGTCATAAAAAATAGAATTTACAGCAATACAGGAATTTCACTTCTTCCACTCAGCTTCCGATTGTGCATTATTTATTGATTTATTTCTAATAATAAAATAACATATAATAGAGTATCAAATTTCAAAACCAAAAATTACTTAAATTTTGTTTTCCTCTCGTTCGCCTGTAAAATATAAGTGAACAAATTCGGGTGTTCATTTCGCCCGAACAAAGAGCTGCCGATAAGGTGAAATCTTTTTCGAACACGAAACATTTTTTCGCCACCCTCTGCGATAGGGTGAACAAAAACTGTGAATATTTTCGGGTGAAAATAAAACTTGCGATAAGGGTGAATATGTAATATGGCTAAAATTTTTACCAAAACCTCTTTCTTGCGCATCCCACCTCAATTTTGTTGCTTTTTCCTTTAACTTCGCTGGTTTGACTTTAGAGAGTTTCATATGAAGCGCTCAGTTGGACTTCCAGCAATGGAGGAGCAGTAGTTTACATGAACTGGAAGTTGTTGAATGCAGTTGTGTTGGTAGAGCAGAGAGGTGGTCACAACATTATTTGCGGATACGGCAGTTCTTACTACATTTCTCCTTTGATTGTCTAGGTCTTAAATTAACTAAACAGTTGCCGTGATATATAGATAGTGTGATCGCATGCCACACCTAAGTAAGGCCCTTAGCCAAAAATGCCGGAAAAAGTATCTTCAAAAAACTTTCCAGAAAGCTTTCTATACTATACCTTCATGCATGAAAAGCTTCACCGAAAAAACTCCCTTGCAGATGGCAACGGTTATGTTTCGATTTTTCTTCCGCTTAGTAGATAACAGCAATTTTCCTTTTTGTTCTTTTTGCTCTGATAATAAAAGTTCCTCATACGAAAAAAAAAACAAATAAGGAAGGCTAAGTTCGGGTGTAACCGAACATTACATACTCAGCTGCCAAATTACAGCTTGCAAAACTTTTGAATTACCTTCTTTTAAAAGTGGGCGGTGCCACGCCCATTATCCAAAAATTTACTAATTTTCTATTCTGCGTTATAAGGTCAACCCACCGACCAAGTTTCATCGTTTTATTAGTCTTCGGTAATGAATTATCGCACTTTTTCCATTTTTCGAAATTTTCGATATCGAAAAAGTAGGCGTTGTTATAGTCCAATTCATTTTAAATAGCGGTCTGAGATGAGTGCCCAGGAACTTACATACCAAATTTCAAAAAGACACCTCAAAATTTACTCAAGTTATCGTGTTTACGGACTGACGGACAGACGGACGGACGGACATGGCTAAATGAATTTCTTTTTTCGCCCAGATCATTTTGATATATAGAAGTCTATATCTATCTCGATTAGTTTATGCCGTTACGGGATACCGTTAAGCGAACAGAATTAATATACTCTGCGAGCTCTTCTCAGCTGAATATAACAAAGCAAATAGATATTTTCTCTATAACACATAGATTTTTTTTTCGAAAACAAATCGATAGCTTTTCGATATTAAGTCGATATTTTTTTCGGTAATAATTCGATATTTTTTTGATAACAAATTGATAAATTTTCGATAACAAACCGATACATGTGGATTAGGGCGGGTCGATTTAAAAATCGCTCATTGCTCTGTGCAAATCGTGTTCTAGGGATCAAAATAAGAAACTTTGCCGAAGGAACCATACCTCTAAAACGAATTCTGATGTCCCCCAATTTGGGTCGAACTTTTGGGTAGGGGCAAATTTTGAAAAATCCCACTTTGACCCATTTAGAGTGCTCCAATCGAGTCCAAATGTATGACCGACCCCCACTAACTTTAGAGGCCCGACCCACCGATGCCAGTGGCACACCCCCTGGAATCCCCCTGGGGGTTCACCATACAAACATTTCAAAAAATCGCCGGTTTTGCACTTTACATGAAAAAATCAGCGAAATGCCTATGTTTTTTCTTTATTTTTATTTATTTATTTATAATAATATTTATTATTTATTTATAGTAATATCTATTTTTTCTCTTAAGAAATTTATTTAGTCAGAACATATGTAAATGAAAAAATTAATTTAACTGAGTTATAGAAAATAAACTAAAAAAAATTATTGTTTGAAGTCTTTTTTACTTTCAAGTCTGGGCAATTTCGCACGGCTTTCTAATGTCGTCGCCATAACAGCCTCTACATTTTCTGGTATAACCCGTTTGGAAACGCTAGCTAGCAATTCAACATGTCGTTCCGTTCCTTGCATGTGTGATGGAATTTTTGGATCATTAAACGGTGGATCATCTTGATTTAAATATTCTTTCAATGTATCGTACGGAATGCTTCGCGTGAATGGTGGTTCAAATATGATATTTATATCATTCAAATTGATCATTTCCGTATAACTTGTGCAATTAAAGTTTATATCTGGTTTTTATAAACTCTAAGTTCCACTGGCTCGTCAACATCGGTTCGATAGTGTATAATTTGCATCTGGATTTTCCGTTGTCACATATAATCGCAATAATCTAGCGGCCTTGGTGAGCCACCGAGAATGTACAATTTTCCCTGGTTTGATGTTAGCCAGATCCACCGGAACCACACCGCTAGAAATTGCATGGGCCATGTCGTATAAGTACTTCGAATCGGTGAAAAATTCAATTTTTTCTGGAGCAGGGAGCATATTTTCCAACTCAATTTTCTGGAAGCCGTCCACCGCCTGAAAATATATAATAATAAAATAATTAAATATTGTTGACGATTATAATAAATGAGTGATAGCAATAACTTACCGGAAGAGTTTCACAAGTTTCGATTTGACGGCTCAGTTTTCCGGTTGCCGATTTTGGTCCAGTGCTGGTTGATTTATCCAAAGCTTCAAACAAGTGCCGAAACGGAAGTTCGTTGAAGTGTAGAAGGCAAACGAGCCAATGCAATGGTCTTTTTAACAGCAATTCGAATCGTCGTATAATTCCACCGTGTGGGCCAGTGTTTGTTGGCTCACCGTCAGTGCATATTCCAATTAATGCATCCAGTGATATATTTTTATCGTTGTAAAAACCATTTAATTTGGTTGTTTTGTATTCAGCGGTTTCATGTTCCAGTCTTACGTAACCAATCAATTCAGAATTGGGTTCTCTCAAAATAACAAGATGAGGTTCTTTTACCATCCTAGTATGATACTTCTCATCAATTTTTCTATCGTTAAAGTATCATCTTTTCTGCCATCGAATAAAAATGCTAACAAATTGGTATCATCTAACCGTTTGCGAAGCACTTCTTGTCTGCATTTCTCTTTTTCTCTGCGAACTTTCGATTTATCCATGATGAGAGGTTTCCCATGCTTATCTTTTATTTTCAAATCTTGCAAAAGATCGGTTCCCAATGCTGATGCTACTCTGTCAGGCACACCAAATCTGTCACATACCAAGGCAAAGTTAAAACAATCGTATCTCTCTGTGTATTGTGAACTTGTGCTTCTATCCATATCTTCTTTAACCGGTGGCGGTGCGTATGTGAATCATCGGGATCTTGGTATGTTGGCATTGATGACATAGACGTTGCTCCTTGCTCTTCAGTTTCCATCAAAAATGCATCCATTGTAAGTCTTCTCTGATTATGTTGATCGTGCATAAACTCTTTGAGGCGTTCGGGAACCCAGCCGCATGCAAATGGAGCTGCCTTCAAATCGCATTTACATGTTCCAATGTAAAAAATTGTTTCCAGAGATTTTACATACTCTGTAAATTGTTGGGTGTTGTTTCCTCTCTTCATTTGCTCTTGATACTTGTCAAGCAATTTATTCAATTTATTAAATACACTTTTTTCAGCAAGTTTTTCCCAAATTCCAGTCACTTATCTTGTACTTGAATAGTGAATGATTTACGGGAAAACTTTTTTTGTTCTGTTTTAGCACGTTTGCTTAAGTAAAACTAATATCTCAAGATATCCAGATGGGTTGGTAAATTAGGATCTGTTAAATCAGTAGACACACCAAAAACAGTAACATCATGCTTGGGTATATGACTCATTGGGTTTTCGATAGTTGTTGATGTAGTTGCTTCATCTTGCGGCGTAGAGGATGGTGGATTCATTGTAAACTTTTTGATTTGGAATGGTCACTTCACTTATTATTTTTTTTGAAATATTTTTTTATCTGAAATTAGCACTTCACACTTTGAGTTGTTCACAACGACTTAATGCATTCACAAAAACTGTTGCGTTATATACAGCCCAATTCTGAACATTTATTTTTTGGGAGATTTTTCCCTTTTCCCATTCCTGCAATTACGAACACAAATTTCTTGGGAGTTTTTTCCCATTTCCCATTCCCGCTATCACAAATGAACTTCGAAAAAGGGGAAAAGTGTTTTGGGAGAAAAGTAGGCATCACGAACACAATATAAAATTTGAATTGATTTGTTGGTTTTGGGAGTTAATTCCCTAAAGATTTTGAAGGGAGAAAAACATTAGTGTATTAACAAATTAAAAATAATAATAGCTGTGTGCATTTACTTTTCTAGTAATAATTTAAAATAAGAGAGTTTTTTATCGTCTCGCAGTTGTCTCCGCCTACCTCTCGGTGACTCTTCCTCACGCTCCACCTCCTCTGCCACTAAGCGAAATGTTATGGAATGCATAATGGTCTTCTAAAAAATTCCTATTAAAAAAAGGTTAAAAGCATAGAAGATATTCTACCTTTTCTAGACCAAGTTAAAAACACTCAGGAACGTCAAGGCACATCTGCCCGGCCAGCCGATGTAAATTTAGAAATCATCAACATCTACATCCCTCTTGTTACCTGTTGCCCCAATGGATACTGCCCTGACATCAACGCACTACTCACTGGCGATAATCGCATTATCTTAGGCGATTTGGTAATTCTATACGACAAAATAACATTGCTAATACGCGTCCAAAAATATCGAGAGAGGTGTCCAACGACGCGTCTTGACATCAGTATTAATAATCCGAAGGCGGAAAATACAAATTTTAACTCGTTCAAAGTTATTAACAAAAACCAAAAAATTACCCGCGGGTCCCTCCGAAACCGGAGGTGGTATCCATAGTATTTTTGCGCAGAACACCTTTCTGCGTTGGCGGCCTTCTACCGCGCTTATAAAAAATTACCCTGGGTGCGTCCAACACCGGTTTGGAGACCAAAACTATATCCGCGCAAAACACTTATGTTCACAATTTTTTTTGTGGGTAACAACATTACACAAACACATGAAAATATCCAACTTCAACTGCAAATATCTCCGGACAGAGATAAAATTGTTATTTTCCGGTTCGGATGTTACGGTCTGCTGTTATGGTCTACGGTTACGGTTGACTTGGGAGCGTGTTCGCGCGAACACACCTAGTGACTGGGCGAAAGTTGCGATACAAAAGTATCGAAAAACAAGAAAAAAACAGACCGGCGATCACTAGCGAAAATTGCCACGAGTTTCCGGCCGCAAGTAAAAGAAGACGTGGAAAAATTTAGGAAAAGAAAAGCAAAAAGATAGCACGTTTTTCCGGCCGGGAAAAAGCAAGAGTTGGCTTTTATTTTGCGCAGTTAATCGGAAAATTTTATAAACCAAAGAGGCAAAGGCGTCAAGCACAGCTCCTGCTTCATTAACATTATTGCTTACATCAACTGCACATCCCCGACTATATTCAACTCATCGCAAAACAC
Organism: Eurosta solidaginis; assembly: GCF_040869045.1. Taxonomy (NCBI): domain Eukaryota; kingdom Metazoa; phylum Arthropoda; class Insecta; order Diptera; family Tephritidae; genus Eurosta; species Eurosta solidaginis. The sequence goes on from NC_090322.1 coordinate 44,151,870, forward strand.
CCTCGCCGTGCTGTGCACATATTCAAGATAATATTGTGAAGAACCACAACACCGCAACGAGGAATTGCAGGCCGATTCATTCACCCAACTACCAAAATAACAAACGGAAAAATGCCCAGAAACTAGGAAAGAGTCGATAGCGCAAAGTACCGACCAGTTCATTCCGACAAACCTCGTTTTTACTCGTCTATTTTGGGTGGTAATAAACCTTACAACAGTTGTGTTGTGTGGACACAAGCTCAACGTAAAGAATATCCAGTTGAAGTAGTAGGTCGGCGTTTCACAGTCACACTTAGTGAGGAAAGTTCTAGTGATTCCGATTCGGATTCGGACGGCACTAAACAAATTGTTGATGAGAAACCCTTGGTATCCGAAGATAAATTCCTTTCTCTACGTTTACGACGTACACCACCACCTTTGGATAAGTGTCCAACACCACCTCCGTCTCCAGGGCCAGCAGTACACTGCAGCGTAATACAACGGACGCCAAAGTCATCCAGATCGTAAAGGTCAACACGAAGTTTTACCGCCACCAGGTTCACTCGATTACCTCGGACCAGAGCGCAACAACCACCAACAGTACCAACACAGCGCGCCCAAGACCGCGCGCCATAACCAACAACGGCGACGGCTTCACCAGCAACAACAACATCACCAGTAACCACGCCGGCAGAGGCCCATGGTACGTACTCTGGCGGCTATGTAAGTACCAGCAAAATATAACTTTAGATATAAATAGTTAAAAGAAACTTCTAAGCAGTACCTAGAGAGTTTTATACAGCACGGTTAAACCATTTAACAAGGGTCGATCTTTTTTCGTCAAATCTTATTATTGAATACTTGAAGTTGTTAGCTTTACAACAAGGGGCACACATTTTGTTTTATCATTTTAATAATATTTTGTTGCTTTAAAATGATTGAAGTTAGCTCTATAAGTTTTTATTCATAAAAAGCCGTCTTTATCATTTGAAAAGTTTTAGCGTTCCATTTTTGGAGCTCAACCATAAATTGTTAGAAAAAAAATTTTGCGACAGCAGCCATTGGTCGATTATGCACGAATTGGCTAAAAGATTTAAACTCTTTTTTATATCTACAATTTTTGTGGTGAGAGTTTACATTTATTTCTCCTTCTATTATCTTCAATATACGCCACAACTCAGTTACATATAAACTTTTATATACATACATAAATTAACATAATTATAATAACAAATGCTTACGAATAAAGATGTTACAAAAGGATTAAGCTAAAAATATACAAATTATAATAAGTATTTTTGTTTTGTTTGAAATGAAAAAAAAAACACAACAACAAAATGGTGGTAGCCAGTGTTCGCGCAAATATCACCGAGCGAGCCTAAAATAAACGCATATAAAAACAACAAAAATAGTAAACAAAAAACGTAAAAAAATAAAAATAAAAAAAATAAATAAAAATAAATAAATAAAAAAATATTAAAACTCTAAATAGTCTATTATATAACAACAAGAGAGAACCTGACGTAATTATTAAATTTTAATATAAATAAACAATAACAAATTAATGTAAACACATTCATATACGTACTATAAAGCAAACAAAAAGCCTACATAACTAAATAACATATTAATGCAGAATACAAAACCAACAAAACGTAATATTACAATTTATTATCTTAACACATACCTACAATGTACTACATTTAAATTTATGTAAAATTAATCGTAATCGTAATGATAACTAATTTAAAAAAGCAACAAAATAAGTTTACACATATTTGATAGAACGAATGCTAAATTACAATTACAAGAAAAAACAAAAATGGAACAAGTCTAAATTTAATGTACGCTAGTATAAAATTTTAACACGTAATACATACATACATATACCTAAATTAAAGAGAGCAAGCAGCAACCACTTGATGCAAAGTTAAAAATGTAGACGTAACGTAAAGTAAAGTTAAAGCTGGAGTCATTGGTGCCGTATGTCGTATCGCTGTATCCGTATCCCTAACGTAATCAGCTGTTTATCGTTACGACGGTAAACTAAAACCCAATTGGTTGGCTACGATACGGTTACGACTTTAGCGGCACCAATAATCGATTGCATTGATTCTCATAAGCTTGGTCGAATAAGCTGTTAAAAGGTTACCGATACGGTTACCGATAAAGCACCAATGTCTCCAGCTTAAAGAAGTTTAATTAATTTAAAAGCAAGAAGAAAAAAACAAAAAAAAAAGAAAACAAAAACAATACCAACACTGACTGTTAATTGTAAAACAATTTCTTTAATGATTATGATTTACTATAAATTTAAAAGTTTACATTTTATTTGAATATATTTACTATGCATACATACATATATTATTATTACTATATAAATATATATATTTAAATACATGCATACATACTTATTATCAAATATCGTAATTAAAAGTGAAATACTATTTAACAAAATATATATACATAAATATATTGTAACGAATGTTAGCAGCACTGAGCGATGCTATCGTCTCTAAGCCGATGCTAACCAGCGACGTGAATGCACATCAATAATTCAATCATTATGTATGTACATAAACGAATAAATAATTGCGTCTACATATATGTACGTATACGAACATCTGAGCGGCAATGCACAAATACATGCATATATCTTATCTGAGTTGTCACAAGAGAGAGCAATAATTTGTGCACGTAGTTGTGGCTGGCGATTTTGTAGCCGAACTAACTAGTAACTTCTGGAAATCGAAGAGCCTAGAAGTATGCAGCGTAAACTATAAAAGCGGGACAGGCGAGTAAGAGGTAATTCAGTTTGATTTGAGTTGTCAAGCAGTTTGATTAAGACGATATCTAGCGAGCAATAGCAGTGTTATTTGGAATAGTAGAGTTTCATTGAGCTATCAATCAGTGTGGTTATTAAGCAAGCTATTCGTTGCACAGTTTGTTATTGTGAAGTACTTTAATAAAGGCCATTTTGCATTATTACTATAGTGTTAAATACTTTGTACTCTTTACTTTAATTTTTAAAATAATTTTAATTGAGTTTTCGTGTTAACTTAAAATTTTGAATAACTTCAAAAAAAGAAAATTCTAATTAGTTGGAAAATATCTAAACTCAAAAATAAACAAAAATAAATTTTTATACTTAAAACCAAAGTAAGATTTTTTAAATATCAACTTGAACGTTGATATATTGGCGATCCTACCAATGATCCTACAACTTTAAAACGAACTTTAAAACCAAAATCAACTTGGATCATAGACGAATTTATTTTGCTTTTATGTGATTTCGCAATATATAGTAACGTGATCATAATGCAGTACGCGCTGAAAAATTAACTGAATAAAAAATTTAATAAATAGCACTATTGAAATTCTTGTGCATATAATTTAACTATGTTTGTGTTCCCTATACATTTGTGAACAGGAAGCAATACAACAACATTCTGTGCAAATTTCATATAACAGTCGATGTAAATTATATATACGAAACATTAAAACAAAGAATAAGTGTTGAAAATCAAATTAAAAACATAAAAGTACGTATAACAGAAATTTACTAGTAAGCATTCTATGAATTTTATGCAACATAAACAAAATACAAAATAAAATTTGTTTACGATTTGTTAATTAATAAAGAACTCTAAAAACGTGTGTGTAAACAAAATAAAAACATTTACAACGAATGGGTTATCCAAGCCACAACAACAATTTTGCACGCAATACACACAAGAACAGATTAAAAATGAAGACATCACGATGAAAATTAAGAGATTTACAAAGAAAACAACAAAGCCATTGCATATTTTAAAAGCATTACGATATCAAACAATACAGATATTAATTTCAAGAAATTTTTAAACAATCATCAATCAACTACTTATTAATTTTAATATTTTTTTATTAAATTTAATTTTATGTAAGTATAATTTTTATTTTAATATTAAATTTAAAATTTTTCAATTATAATTTAAATTAAAATTTTAAACCTTTTAACTTTCAAATTTATTTTAAGATTATTTTTATATTTTAACAATTTTAATATAAATTATTTAAATTTACTTATTTTTTATATAAAATTAAATATTTTATTTAAATTGTTAACTCCCTTTCCAAAAAAAATCTTAAATATTTTCTAATTTTCAAATTTTTCATTAAATTTTTTTTTTTCCATATTGTTCTACGTTCACTAATACGAACCCGTAAGTTTACAAATTCGGAAAATCAAAACAACAACTATTCAAATAACACAATAACTCACAATACAACTCAAAATTCTAACACTAATACAACACAAAACAACATCTCTAATATAACACAAGATACTTCAACACAAGATAACTTTACAAATATTTCTTCTACTAAATCTATTAAATTACCACAATCTTGGCAAGAATCTCCCGATGCCTGGTTTTTGTTTGTTGAAGGACAATTTGAAATTAACAATATCAATGATGATAATTTAAAATTTCAAAATGTTCTAATTACTCTTCAACGAGATACTATATCTAAAATTTTAGATGTTATTAACCCTCCTCCTCTTTTTAATAAATATGATACAATCAAAAAAATTCTATGTGAAAGATTTTCTCTTAGCGAAGAAAAACGATTAGAACAATTATTTTCAAAAACTGAACTTGGTGATCGTTCACCATCTGAATTATTCAGATATATGAAATCACTTATAGGTTCTGACTCCATAGTTAGCCAAGAATTACTCTTTAAATTGTGGATTCGTAAATTACCACAAGAAATACAAATTCGTTTGACTTCCAATAATAATCAAAACAGAGATGAAATTATTATTTTAGCCGACAAACTTTTTGATTTAATCAATAAACCTCATTCTTCCAAATCTCCTGTAGTCTCAAGTATAAATAATAATATTTTAGAACAATGCGTTAAAAATTTAACTGAATTAACTACGGCTATTTATCAAAATTTAAATAAAATTTCTAATGATATTAATCAATTATATATTCGTTCAAGATCTAAAGATAGAAATAGATCTAAATCTCGAAATTTTTCAAGATCAAGAAATTTTTCAAACAATCGTAAATTTAATTCACAAACAACTATTTGTTGGTATCACAAAAAATTTAAGAATGACGCTCTTAAATGTATACCCCCATGCAATTTTAATCAAAATCATAATTCAAATTGCGAACAAAATTTAAACTGAAACGATCCATTATGACGGTGACGGATAATGGAACTATTATTAAACCTACTCGTCGCCTATTCATATTTGATAAATTCAATAAACTTAATTTTCTTATCGATACCGGCGCAGTTGTATCAGTTATTCCTTTTTCTAAATTTAAAATTTATAAAAGAAATTCGGATCTTACTTTGACCGCAGCAAACGGTTCTTCAATTGAAACTTTCGGTACAAAACTACTTAAAATTGATTTAGGTTTAAGAAGAGATTTTGAATTTCCACTCATTATTGCGAACATTGATACACCAATTTTAGGAGCAAACTTTTTAGAAAAATTCGGAATTATTGTCAATATTAAAAATAAAGAAATAATGGATTTTACTACAAAAATTAAAGTTGCTGGATCTTCTGGATTTTCTGATATTTTCTCACTCAAAATTCCTATTGTCGAAAATAAGTTTTCAAAATTACTTAATGAATTTCCATCTATTACCTGTGAACCAGATTATACTAAAAAAGTTAAACACCATACGGTTCACAGGATAGAAACAAAAGGTATTTTACCATTTTCGAAACCCAGACGTCTTGATCCAATCAAACTTAAAATTGCTAAAGCTGAATTTGAATTTTTAGTTAAAACGGGTATATGCAGACCATCAAATTCTCCTATTGCATCTCCACTTCATCTCGTTCCTAAAAAAGAACCAAATGATTGGAGACCTTGCGGAGACTATCGAAGACTTAATTTTATTACTACACCAGATCGGTATCCTTTACCACATATTCACGATTTAACAATTGATTTAAAAAACAAACAATATTTTTCCAAAATTGATCTTGTGCGTGCTTACCACCAAATTCCAATGGCAGAAGAAGACATTCATAAAACTGCAATAACTACCCCTTTTGGAATGTTTGAATTCGTAAGAATGCCCTTCGGTTTACGAAACAGTGCTCAAACTTTCCAACGCTTTATTAATGAAGTATTTTCTGATTTCGATTTTGTATTTACATACATTGATGACATTCTTATTGCCAGTGATAATGAAGATCAACATATAAATCATTTAAAATCAGTTTTCAAAAGACTTGAAGAATATAATTTAAATATTAAACCTTCAAAATGTACTCTCGGTGTAAATAAATTAAATTTCTTAAGTTACGAAATTTCAGGCGAAGGTATTAAACCATATTTAGATAGAATTGAAATCATAACAAATTTTGAAAAACCAATTTCTATAAATAAATTACAAAAATTTTTAGGTATGATAAATTACTATCACAGATATATTAAAATGTTAGCAACAGAACTTAGTCCTCTGCATGAAATTTTAACACATGCAATTAAAAACAAACTTTTTGCTAAAAATACTTTACTTACACATTTCGACAAAAATGGTACTTTATCATTAGCAGTAGATGCATCAAATGTTGCTATTGGAGCAGTTCTTCAACAAACTAGCAATAATATACTAGAACCCTTAGCTTATTTTTCAAGAAAATTAACTACAACAGAAACTAAATATTCAACATTTGATCGTGAATTTTTGGCAATTTATAATTCAATTAAACATTTTAAACATTTTCTTGAAGGTAGAACTTTTACAATTTATACTGATCATAAACCTTTAATTCATGTTCTAAATTCTAAAGTAGATAGATCTCCTCATCAACTACGTCATCTTGAATATATTGCACAATTTACAAATGATATTAAATATATACGTGGAAAAGACAACATAGTTGCCGACACACTTTCCCGTATTCCAGAAATAAATGCAATTTCAACTCAAGATATAAATTTAGAAATTTTATATAAAGAACAGCAAACTGATACATTTTTACAAAAAACCATTTCTGATCCAAATTCTAAAAATAATTTAAAAGAAATTCATATTCCAATTATTAATTTAAACATATGGTGTGATGTTTCTCTACAACCTTTTCGACCTTATGTTCCACATTCTATGAGAAGAATTATATTTGACAAAATTCACTCATTATCTCATCCAAGTATAAGAACAACTAGAAAATTAATTCAAAATAAATATTATTGGCCTAACATGCGTAAAGAAATTAACGATTGGACTTCATCTTGCATCAATTGTCAAAAATCCAAAATTTCAAGACATACTAAATCTCCTATTCAAAAAATTCAAATACCATCAGGTCGTTTTGAACATATTCATATGGATATTGTTGGACCTCTTCCAGTTTCAAATGAAAATTGTTATATTTTAACAATTATTGATAGATTTTCACGTTGGCCTGAAGCTTATCCACTTAAAGATATTTCAACAAATACTATAGTAAAAACTTTTATTCAAAATTATATACCACGATTTGGTATACCATTGAATATTACAGTAGATCAAGGTTCACAATTCACCTCAAAATTTTTTACGGAATTAACTAAACTTTTAGGTTCTCATAAAATACATACATCTCCTTACCATCCCCAAGCAAATGGCATGATAGAGAGATTTCATCGAACTTTAAAAGCAGCAATTATAGCACCAAACGACTGGGTTCATTGGTCTGACATTTTACCAGTCATTCTACTTGGTTTACGAACTTCTATTAAAGAAGATTTAAAATGTTCATCTGCTGAACTTGTTTATGGCCAAACACTTAGAATACCTGGTGAATTAATTATTTCAAATAGTAATAAAGAACATGATTTTTCTAATTACTCTCTCCATAAAATAAGAGAATATTTTTCACTTGTTCGTTCTAAAGTGTTTCATCATAATAAAGAAAATTTTTTCGTTCCTAAACAATTAGAAAATTGTGAGTATGTTTTTGTTAAAGTTCTTCGTAAATCTAATTTAGAATCACCTTATGAAGGACCTTTTAAAGTTATATCTAAGAAACATAAAACATTTACAATTCAATACAATAATACTATTAAAAATATTTCAATTGATTTACTTAAACCAGCAAACATACTTATTAACACTAATTTAAATACAAATACATTAAACAACAAAAAACAAAAAAAGGTTACATTTAATATTAATTAATAATTTGTTTGTTTCAAATTTTCTTGGAGGGGGAGTAAATATAGTGTTAAATACTTTGTACTCTTTACTTTAATTTTTAAAATAATTTTAATTGAGTTTTCGTGTTAACTTAAAATTTTGAATAACTTCAAAAAAAGAAAATTCTAATTAGTTGGAAAATATCTAAACTCAAAAATAAACAAAAATAAATTTTTATACTTAAAATCAAAATAAAAGATGTTTTAAATATCAACTTGAACGTTGATATAATTACAAATTGGAGTTATTTATTCAACAGTTTAGTGATTCGAACTTAGCAGAGGATTGCAAATAAGAGGATTTGCAAGCAATTTCGTTACAATTGGTGTCAGAAGAGGAATTGTTGAATAAATTCCAAAGGACAACAAGGACATGGCAAAGTTCGGTGAATTGAAGATCCAGCAACTAAAGAAGGAGTTGGAGACCCGTGGATTGAATACAAGCGGCGTTAAACTTGAACTTCAGGCACGGCTACGAGAGGCAATGGAAGCAGAAGGAATTGATGTGGATCGCAGGAGAACCGAATAACATCGAAGATTGAAGCACAGGAAACAAAAATTTCTTCACAACTTGAAGAACAGAAGACGTATATGGCATCCCAACTGGAATCGCAGGAGACACGCATAACATCAAAGATGGAAGAACAAGAAGAGCGCTTATCATTACAGGTGGCACAAATGTCTTCACAGTTAGAAGCACAGGAAGCAAGGGTAACATCAAAGCTGGAAGCGCAGGATGCAAAAATCGCTCAATTTCAGGCAGAAGTCGATGATTTGAAGGGTCGTATGGAGCAGTTACAATTAAATCGTCCAGCAGTTTCAGCGAGTAATCCAAAGGTAAAAACACCATCCTTTGACGGTTCTGTTCCTTTCCAGGTCTTTAAGCTACAGTTTGAGAAGACCGCAGCAGTGAACAACTGGAATGTGGAAGATAAAGTTGCCGCGCTCTTCGTAGCATTGAAAGGACCAGCTGCCGAAATCTTACAGACTATTCCAGAGTACGAACGGAACAGTTATGACGCATTGATGGCTGCTGTAGAACGGCGATACGGAAGCGAACACAGGAAACAGATATTTCAAATAGAATTGCAAAACCGCTACCAAAAAGCTAACGAGACTTTGCAGGAGTTTGCTTCTGACATTGAAAGATTGGCTCATCTTGCAAATGCGGATGCACCTGTGGAATACACGGAAAGAGTGAAGATTCAGAGCTTTATAAATGGCATACGGGACGTCGAAATGAAGCGAGCCACATACGCGAACCCAAAGCAAACATTTTCTGAAACGGTATCCCATGCATTGACTCAGGAAACGGCGTCATTATTGAGTAAACCAGCATACAAAGCTCATCGTGTGGAAGTAGAAAGGCCAGAGTGGGTAGATACAATTTTGGAAGCTCTAAAGGGATCACAACAGAAAAATGCCGGAGTTATGAAATGTTTCAAGTGCGGCAACCCAGGTCATATTGCACGACATTGCAGCACCGGTCCTAATAGTTCCAACAATGTGGGTGGCCGTAAACGCAAAGCTGGCGGAAATGAGCAAGAACGTGTCGAATGTAAAGAACGAAAACTTGCCCCGGCTATTGAATGTCCTGTGATATCTGTGTCGCAGATTGGAAGGAAATCAAGCAGTCTTACCATCAGAGGGAATGTGGATGGTAAAGAGCGTGTACTGACTGTAGATACGGGGGCATCTCATTCCTTGATTCGATCTGATTTGGTCTACAGGAGAGTAAAGTCATTACCTGGAGCAAGGTTGCGTACAGTCACAGGCGAGTATAATCAAGTCCAAGGCGAAGATGTATGTGAGGTATTAATTGGAAAAGTCATGGTTCTACACAAATTCGTTGTGGCGGAGATCGTTGATGAAGTCATATTGGGAGTGGACTTCTTGGTTGACCATGACGTCAGGATCGATATGCGGAGAAAAATTATGCGCTATAAGAACCAGGACATACCACTTAACTTTAGTTTGGAAAAAGGTTTCAGCAGTAATCGAGTACTGGTGGAGAAAAGTCGACAAAGGCCACGAAAGTCAAAGGTAAAGGTTGATGAAACGAATGGGCCAAACAAAGCGAAATCAAAAGTACCTGCGAGAAAAACACCGGCATTGACAAACCCTAATGGACGCACTAAAACGACTGCAAGAATTTTGCAGAAAGAATTCGAGGGTAGTTTCAAGCCGGAGCGCACTACTGTTGTGAAATGTGGGAACGATACCGATTATGCAAAGCAAATCCGTCCAGCGCAAGCTCTACGAAGTGGTTCATTGACCAAACAACAGAGTGTGAAAGAACGGCCGAGGATAATGAGTAGTAAGATGAAACACAGGTACGACAAGGAAAATAATTCGCAAGGTTTCCGGGAGGGAAATTTGGTACTGTTATACAACCCTCACCGGCGGAAAGGTGTTCCATCCAAATTTCGGTGCAGTTGGGAAGGCCCGTACAAGGTTGTGAAGAAGATAAGTGATATCATCTACCGCATACAAGCAATTTGGAAATCACGAAATAGAAGAGTGGTACATTTGGCGATGCTAGCAGCGTTTAGATTGAGAGATTTGTCTGATCGGGACGATCAGACTTAGGTGGAGGGCAGTGTAACGAATGTTAGCAGCACTGAGCGATGCTATCGTCTCTAAGCCGATGCTAACCAGCGACGTGAATGCACATCAATAATTCAATCATTATGTATGTACATAAACGAATAAATAATTGCGTCTACACATATGTACGTATACGAACATCTGAGCGGCAATGCACAAATACATGCATATATCTTATCTGAGTTGTCACAAGAGAGAGCAATAATTTGTGCACGTAGTTGTGGCTGGCGATTTTGTAGCCGAACTAACTAGTAACTTCTGGATATCGAAGAGCCTAGAAGTATGCAGCGTAAACTATAAAAGCGGGACAGGCGAGTAAGAAGTAATTCAGTTTGATTTGAGTTGTCAAGCAGTTTGATTAAGACGATATCTAGCGAGCAATAGCAGTGTTATTTGGAATAGTAGAGTTTCATTGAGCTATCAATCAGTGTGGTTATTAAGCAAGCTATTCGTTGCACAGTTTGTTATTGTGAAGTACTTTAATAAAGGCCATTTTGCATTATTACAAATTGGAGTTATTTATTCAAGCAAGCATTCATTGCAAGCAATTTCGTTACAATATGTATAATTTGAAGTATTACGAGCAAAAGTAAGAGGAAAAAAAAGCTCCCCCAACAGAACAAGCTTAGCCAGACTTAAGTATTCATATTAGATTTCGTTTCGATTTCGGCCCAATAAAGTGTGATCTGTTGGATCATTTTTTTCTCTCACTTATGCACTACACACACTTACCTACATTTTCATAGTGTAATTAGCTATTCGTATTTCAACAATGCTGTAGCCCCGGTTAAGAAACCTGCATTATCTTATTTTTTTGTTGCTTACATACGTTAATAGAAATGAATTATAAATAAATAAGTATTCTGGCGTCGCCATTTATTTAGAAGGCACTTAGGGAAACAGGTAAGGGGCCACCGGAATTTTAGGTGCGACGGTGGCCATGGTTTTTGAGGGTGGGATAAGCACCGGGCGTCGCAACACCAACCGCCCCCCCCCCCCCCCCCTATATATATTCGGCACTTTTCTTTTTTCATTTTAATTTTCAGTTTTTTTTTTTTTTTCAATTTTATTTTTCGGCAGTTTTTTTTGAATTTTGACTTTAGAGTTAGTAACCGGTCATGATGTGGCGAAGCACTCCCACAACAACAAAACCTACTTCCACAACTGATCACCCCGCGAAATAACAAACATTTAGCAAAAAAAGGAATGTATTCCGTAACAGTTTTGTTTGGAAAATGCCGCGCACAAAGAAATGTTTAAAATTGTATGAGTTTGGGTCTAGAAAAGATAGAAACCGTAGAAAATATATTACAAGTGTATTACGTTATTGCGGGTACGCGCAGTCGACCAGACACGAATTGTAATAACTTATTTCTAGGTAAATTGACGATTTTATAATTTTTTATAAATTAACTCTTTCTCGCGCTAAATAAAAACTTGTAAACGAAATGTGAAATTTACCCGAAACAGCTGATTCGAACTTCGAATTCCTCTTCCCAAAACTTTTGGGAAAAATCATCTCCCAGGGAGTTTATAATTGGGAGAAATTATTTTTGGGAGAAACAAAGTTGTGGGAGATGAACTCCCATGGGAATATTCAGAATTGGTCTGATATAGTCTACGAGACGAGGTAATAAGAATGAAGTGGTAATTTCAATTCTACCTGCTGTGTCTTGTGGTGGCTTAAAAAAAACAACACAAGCAATTTTACAGTCTGCAATTGCGTCACAGTGATACCTTCATTTTTTAAAACGGTTGAATAAAAAACCCACACAACTATGTTTACGCCATGCAAATGCATCACAGTGATGCCTTGGTTTTAAAAGGGTTGTAATTTCTTTTCTATTACTAAGTTAAATTAATTTTTTCATTTACATATGTTCTGACTAAATAAATTTCTAAAGAGAAAAATAAATTCCAAAAAGAAAAAACATAGGCATTTCGCTGATTTTTTCATGTAAAGTGCAAAACCGGCGGTTTTTTGAAATGTTTGTATGGTGAACCCCCAGCATCGGTGGGTCGGGCCTCCAAAGTTAGTGGGGTCGGTCATACATTTGGACTCGATTGGAGCACTCTAAATGGGTCAAAGTGGGATTTTCCAAAATTTGCCCCTAACCAAAAGTTCGACCCTAATTGGGGGACATCAGAATTCGTTTTAGAGGTATGATTCCTTGGGCAAAGTTTTTTGATCCCTGGAATGTGATTTTCACAGAGCAATGGGCGATTTTTTTGTCTCCCCACAAATCGACCCGCCCTAGTAACATACTATAGTACAGAGAAATATTAGTTTCTTTATTCAGGCAAATGCTAAATAACATAAGAATATTCGTAGTATAAAATATAAAAGTTGCATTGCCCCTCTCCATTTAATTTCATTTTAAATTAAATTCACTCCGATAATTCATTCCGACACAATTCCTCTTTAGTACTTTGGCATATAATCCTCTGTGGGTGCTCCATGGAGTACTACAGTGAAAGTACTTTGGAAAGTACTCTCACGTATGTACTATATGGAATACTCACAAACAAAGCGAGAGTGGGATCACCTACTCCTCTCCTAGGACATCGCAATGTTAATTGGAGCACATTTTTTGTATGAATACAGATTAGTTTTGGACACTCCTATACTCCCAAAGGACTATTCCTTACAATATTTATGGAGTACTCGCGTTTTTTGAAGGGTAGTTCAGCCGTTTTTTATGAAAAATTTGTACGCCACTTTCCTTTAAGCTGGAGACATTGGTGCTTTATCGGTAACCTTATAACAGCTGATTCGACCAAACTTATGGGAATCAATGCAATCGATTAATGGTGCCGCTAAGGTCGTAACCGTATCGTAGTCAACCAATTGGTTTTTCGTTTCCGTCGTAACGATAAACAGCTGATTACGTTAGGGATACGACTACAGCGATACGACATACGGCACCAATGACTCCCGCTTTAGCTTTTGTTTTTTTCTCTCCCTTCAAAAAACGCGAGTACTCCATAAATAGTGTAAGGAATACTCCTTTAGGAGTATAGGAGTGTTCCAAAACTAATCTGTATTCATACAAAAAATGTGCTCCAATTAACATTGCGATGTCCTAGGAGAGGAGTAGGTGATCCCTCTCTCGCTTTGTTTGTGAGTATTCCATAGAGTACATACGTGAGAGTACTTTCACTGTAGTACTACATGGAGCACCCACAGAGGATCATATGCCAAAGTACTAAAGAGGAATTGTGTCGGAAAGAATTATCGGAGTGAATTTAATTTAAATTTAGCATTTGCGTGAATAAAGAAACTAATATTTCTCTATACTATAGTATGTATACATAAAACCAGTGCGCGGTTGCATTTTATCAGAGCTGTCATAGTAAAATTTTATTATCAGTTCCCTACAAGACGGAGGTAACCAGTTCACCAACACATTCAAAGCTTTTTTCGCTCTCCACTAACACATCGACGTTTCATGCTGTCATCGAAATGATAGTTCATTAATTATTCCGGAAAACATTGAAACGCAAAAAAATATAAATTGTTTACAACGAAAAATATGTTGTGCTTTTAGTTGTGACATGTGACGGAAATTAAAAATTTTGTTGCAGAGAACACCTTTTTGCGTTGGCGACCTTCGCCCAAAATAACATTAAGTTAATTTGAGTTGTGACATGTGACGGAAATTAAAGATATTGCTGCAGAGACCATCTTTTTGCGTTGGCGGCCTGCGCCCAAAATAATATTAAGGGTAACGTTTTACAAGACGGTACACCACCTAATTTAAAAATATAAAATATTAATAAAAACGGAGCTCGAGGCGCGACTTTTGATTCCACGTTTGATAATTTTTGATAAAAATTGGGTTGTGCACCGTCTTTTAAATCGTTACCATATTAGGTTGTATAGAATCGACGGGATGGCCTACAAGGTTTTATGTCAACTAAATCGCTCCCGATATGGTCGGGCTAGTACCTTAATGGTTCCCGGAACGTACCCGATCTGCATCCGGCAAAGGACCAACAAAGTCGATAACGGGGAGTGTCCTTATCGCTACAACAACAACAACATTATTTACTTTCTGATTTTCATTCATACGTATGTGCATTTTCAAATAATAAAAAAAATGTTATATTATTCTATTAGATAGCATCTCCGCCGGGTTGCGATTCAGCTCAGAATATGCCAAAATCAGAGGAAATCTACAAAAACAAGGTACTTTACAAGCAACATGCTTTGGAATACGGTACCAAACTGGTTGGATGTGTTTCCCTAAAAAAGGGTGGAACTACGCATCTTGGTTTTCCAGTATTTGCTTCGGTAATTTATATTGATTTGTAGTGATTAAAAATTGCAATAGTAGATAATGTAATGTGAATTAAAACTGAATAGGTAGCCGGAGCAAAAAAGGCAACTGATCGGCATGCAACTGTTATTTATGTGGTGCCACCGGGAGCTGCTTCTGCTATCCTAGTAGCATTAGAAGCAGAAATTTCTTTAATTTTTTGCATCACCAAAGGTGTGCCATAACATGATAGGGTTCGCGTTAAGCACGCTCTCTTAAGGCAAAAAAAATCGCGTCTAGTCAGGCCCGATTGTCCAGGAATCATCGCACCAGAAAGGGTAAGTGAATTGGCTACCATATTAAATATATAAGCAAAATGTATGAATTTTTTAGTGATAATTTGTCATGCTTTTGTTGATAATCAACTGAAGAATGCAGATACGACAGAGTTCGAAGTTCATGTGAAAACCAATTAATTTTTTTAATTAGCGTTTGGAGAGAACAATACATATGTATGTATGCATAGAACTGCATAGAAGGGGAGGAAAAATTAATTATAATCAGTAGATTTGCAAGATTTTTGTCATTTTCCCTGCATCGCAGTTGTCATTACATTGCGTTAAGAGAGGACATCAACACCTTACTACCCACATCCAGTTAAAATTATTGTAAATTTTGCTCTTTTCATCACTGTTTTAAAACGTGGAAAATTATATATCGAGCATTCCATTGAGAATGGTACATTTTAGCAGACTTTCGCATTGCCGGCATTATTAATATTCAATCCCTAGAAGGTTTAATGTAGTCATATCAATAGTTCCCGAGATGGTGGGGCTAGTACCACAATGGTGCTTGTTACCGGAACGTAGATAGATAGATCATTTATTGAGGATTGCACAGTGACTTGCACATCTCCTTCACAGCACCTCATCCTGGCCGACTTCCTTGATGAACCCCAGCAGTGTTCTTTGCTTGAGGGATTAAATGTGGGAATGCTCTGGCCATGGTGAGCCCATAAACTTAGCCCTACGTCTTGAAATTGCGCCGTAATCTAGAAGGATATGGTCCACCGTCTGCTGATCTATCACATCTGTATGTGTTGTTCGATACTATACCCAGCTTTTGCATGTGACTGTTCAGTCTACAGTGTCTTGTAAGAATAGACGTTGGGGTTCTTAGGTAATCTTTTTGAGAGGCCTATTAATGCCCTATATCGAGTTGTGCTGTAACCCCCTAACAGTAACTTAGATTGACTCAGGCCTGGCATATTGCGCCAGTGTTCTCTCTTTTCCCTCCCTTCTGCTAATAAATGCCCCTGTGGGCCAAATTGCAGGAACGGCTCGGGATCGATGGGTCATGCAGTTGCTGCCTCTCTCCGTAATTGTCCGACTGCTGTTGTAGTAGTAGCAGTGCTTCGCCCCATCCAATAGGTGCGACCGATCACAAATTGTCATCAATGTCCTCTAACGGGAGTCCAAAGAAACTTTCTGTTTGAACACGGGTGGGCCATAATGAGAGGAGTGTTAGAGGCGTTGGTTCCACAATACAGTTAAAGAGATGGTTGGTGACATGTGAGGACACATTACAAGCAGGACAATGTTTTGTATGTCGGGGTTGATTCTGGATAGGTAAGAGTTTAACCTGTTACGTTATCCAGCTCGAAGTTAAGCTAGAGTGACTACTCTCGTTTCCCTAGGGAGAGTGCGTTCCTCCTCTGCTAGTTTTGTTCTTTGAGTACAGGAATCACCGGCATAGAGGTCCGACGCCTGTTTGTGGAGTTCACTGAAGACATGCTTGTGTTTTTTAGCTTCATACGGCTGTGTTCTCAGGTGCCGTATTTCCTCATAATGTAATGAGGCCGTGAACAGCAAGAGCCACAAATATTTATAAAAGTTACGAGGACGCTGGATTTTGGAATCTAGCCCAGAGCAACCTGTCCGATGCAACCATCCCTTGCACGTGAAACACTGACAAGAGTATTAATTTTTTTAATTTAATTTATTTATTATTACGGCTGTTTAGGCCTAAAACTTAAACTACTAAGTACAATTCATTGTTATAATCACTTATTTCTATTGAATATGCTGTTGGAATGCCATGTGATTCCGATCAGCATATTTACTAGCGTGACAGAGGGACGAGTCTGGGAGCCACTCATTAAAGGAAGGTTGGAAAGGACGCGTTTCCAATCCTCCAGTGCTCCCAGCTTAAGGCAACAAAATTTGGAACTTATATTTTTCAATTATATTTGTATTTTAAGCTGTCGGAATGTATTAGTCTCCGTTCAACACAGCTAAACATGTCTTTCGATGTTGGAAATTGAAAATGACGTGTATCCAATCACCCCTCAACTTTTTTTAGTAAAGACGCTGTCGGAATGCATGAAGATTCCGGTCAGCACAGCTCAACATATAATGGGAGGTTGAAAAGGGCGTGTTTCCAATCCCCCCTGCTTCAACTTTTATTTGGCCTTATTTTCGTTATTTTTGTTACACATTATATAATTTTATTGTTATATTAATGCTGTCGGAATGCGAGTGATGCCGATCAGCAACAGTAAATATCATCTGGAAATACCGAATTCTGGCGGCCACCGTGGTGTGATGGTAGCGTGCTCCGCCTATCACACCGTATCCCCTGGGTTCAAATCC
Organism: Eurosta solidaginis; assembly: GCF_040869045.1. NCBI lineage: Eukaryota > Metazoa > Arthropoda > Insecta > Diptera > Tephritidae > Eurosta > Eurosta solidaginis. The sequence goes on from NC_090322.1 coordinate 44,169,570, forward strand.
CGGGCAAAGCAACATCAAAATTTTAGAAATAAGATTTTTCAATTAGAAGAAAATTTTTCTAAGCGGGGTCGCCCCTTGGCAGTGTTTGGCAAGCGCTCCGATTGTATTTCTGCCATGAAAAGCTCTCAGTGAAAACTCATCTGCCTTGCAGATGCCGTTCGGAGTCGGCATAAAACATGTAGGTCCCGTCCGGCCAATTTGTAGGGAAAAATCAAGAGGAGCACGACGCAAATTGGAAGAGAAGCTCGGCCTTAGATCCCTTCGGAGGTTATCGCGCCTTACATTTATTTTATTTTTAATATTACCATTCCCTTTTCGCGCTCCAGTATCGGATATATCATGTAAAAAATAAGAGGAAAAAAACTTTATCTTATTGGAAGGGTTTTACAATGCTCCAATAAATTTTTTTTTTAAAGTATTGAAGTTATTATTACTTTTTCTGTGATTAGGAAGTTCATTGAAATATTTCAGGCCCTTATATATATGACCGTCCTAAAAAGATTCTTTTCCGGCAAACGCAGCAAACCCATTTCTCAGTACTGGGGTCAGGAGAAGGACCCGGATTGGGGTCGATACCTTCCCGGAAGAGGAGAGTATGGCGCAGACCCGCTGCAAGGATCTGCTGGGAGGATGACAATTTGTGGGAGGGACGCAATAAATTAAACACTGAGTCCGCCTGCTCATTACCCCCTACTCCCCTGTGGCATAGGACCCAGGGCAACAGTACTACGTTGTGTGCTCCTAATTGATTTAGCTTTTATGCGCACTGAAGGACCAGTGCTGACTTTATTTCGAACGCCGCAAATGCCTTTAGTGGGGCCTGACTGAGTATGGCAATTGTTTCATTGGGGTATCAGCGCTGAAGGTTCAGCTTAGCGCACTAACTTATGGCGAATACTTCCGCTCGAAAATGCTCGGATGTGCTTTTAGAGTTACTGATATTTTGGTTCTGGGTCCGAAAACTCTGGCGCCAATCCCCTCTGGCGTCTTCGAGCCATCTATGTACCATACGATCTTGAGCCTAGTAATACATTGCACCCGCCTATACCTATACAGCCGTACCAAGAGACGGAGCAGCCCATTACATATTGGCACAACCGGAGCACTGCTGGACATCCATCCTATATGAAAGCTATGCATTCAAAAGTGTTTGTACCAGTGGCTGGTGCACACCGAACTGAACCAATGTATGCTATATTGAGGCCTGCACAAATACCAAGCTATGTTTATGTAAATAATATTACTGCTAATGTCAATTTGCGGAACACCACACTACCTACATGGCGATGTAGCCACCGATCAGGTTGTTGTAAGAGATTAATTAAAATATGTTATTCATAAACACTGATTCTTATATTTTCATTATCATTAAATTGTAGACTAGACTCATGACGGGTATTCTTACTGGACACTGCCTTCTGGCGTCACATGCCTTTAAATTAGGCTTGGTCAGTGATAGCAGATGTAGGAAGTGCGGGTTGGAGGAAGAAACGATCGATTTCATTCTGTGCTCGTGCCTTGTGCTTGCCGGGCTAAGACTCCAGCTGACAGATGTCAGATCTAGAAGCAGCAAGTGGCTTAAGTTCTAGGAAGCCGCTAACCCGCTGGAGCCATGAGAAGCGTGAGTGCACTTTGGGTGTCCCAAGACAAGTTCCGTACCTGCTCCGAATAATTTGTAGCTATTTAAGCGACAAAGTACTCCCTTTTCATACAGATGAGGGACTAAGAAAGCACAACACTACGGGCGGTGTCCCTCAGGGATCTGTTCTAGGTCCAACTCTTTGGAATGCGATGTATGGCGGGGTGCTAGAAATCGACCTTCCCGGAGGCACGGAAATTGTCGGCTATGCAGATCATATTGTCGTAGTAGCAGTGGTCAAGAAACTTGATCTGCTCCAAGCATTATGTAATGACGCCGTGGGAGGAATAAAGGAGTGGTTGACGAACACGGGGCTGGAGATGGCTAGCAATAAGACAGAAGTGGTTCTGATGAGCTCAAAGCGGACTGTGGATGAGTTGGTCCTAACCATAGGAGATTATCAAATAAATTCAAAGCCCTCCTTGAAATATCTAGGAGTAATCATTGACTCAAAACTAACTTTTAGGGAGCACTTCAGGGCGGTGTGGGACAAAGTTTCTAGAGTTAGTGGAACCCTAACGCGAATAATGCCCAACATCGGCGGCCCAAGCGAAGCTACCCGTCAGCTATTATCCAACGTAACCAGCTCTATAATATTATATGCAGCACCAGTATGGCACAGATCTAAAATGGTCCACCAAAAAGATATACTAGCAGCCTACCGCATTACTGCTATACGAATAGCATGTGCTGTTCCGACGACGCGATCCCTGTTTTATCCAGGAAAATCCCAGTAGATCTACTTTCAGGTGAAATGGCCGATCTGTATGCCATTGGATTCAGCCGACCATCTGAAGATGCTAAGAAAAGCGCAAGGTCACGAACAATAGTTAGGTGGCGAGAACGGTGGGAAGATTCGAGAAAAGAGCGCTAGACCCTCATGCTAGTCCGGAATATAGCGGAATGGTACGAGCGAAAACACGGCAAACTAAATTACCATCTCACACAGATATTGAGCGGGCACGGTGGCTTCAAGGAATATCTACATAAGCGTGGGATAGAGGAGGATCCTTTCTGTCCAAGCTGTCCGTCCGAATTGGAAAGCGCAGAACATGTAATATTTCACTGCCCTCGTTTTCACAGCGAAAGACTGTCTGTAAACAGAGTTTTTGGAGAGGAACCTTCCATTAGGAATTTAGTTCCACGAATTTGCGGACAAATAGATTGTTGGATTGCTGTGAGCAAGATGGCCTTTATAGTAATGACGAAATTAATGATGCATGCCGAAAGGGAGCGCAGAGAAATGCGCATACGAAGTAGTGGCGACTAAATCGCCTTTGAAGTTACTTTACCAGGTCCTGATTCTAGTTATCTGAAATTTCTCTTGTGTCTTTGGAAAAGAGCTATGTGTGGAGCCCTATTTATGGAACACTTTTCGGCTTATATTAAAAACTTTTAATCTATTCTTACTGATATGAGTTTCTTTTTCATTCTAGGTAATTTGATTTTGACGATGTGAGGATAGAAATATCCCAAATATTCCAGCTGTGGCTGTAAGAACATACATTTGCTCAAATTAGAAGAAAACTGCACGGTTGAGCACATCCAGTATCTACGTTTATACAAGGAGGAACACCACACTACTTTCACGGGGATGTAGCCACCGATAACGTTGTTGTAAGAGCTTATTTTAAATATGTTATTCATAAACACTGATTCTAATATTTTGTTTTGGTTTTTACTTTAGAGTCAACCTGTTATATAAGCGATGTCAGCTATGCCTGTAACTTAAGCGCCTTCAGATGTAATAGTTACCGCGGACGCGGTCACAGGAGTAGTTCACTACGTGGGGATTACACTAATCAAGGACTTTCAATATCGGAAGGTTTTCCAGCACCATAACACACCAACAATATGTGCAATCACCCGAATAAATTGTACAACAAACGTTAACACCACATCATCAGCCAGCAGCAACAACAAGAATCGCAACAAGTTGAAACTTCTAATCAATTAATGACTAGTGAACCACTATCCTGCACTCCAGGATGTAGCCGCCAATCACGTTGTTGTAAGAGCTTACTTTAAACATGTTATTCATTAACACTGATTCTAATATTTTGTTTTGGTTTTTACTTTAGAGTCAACCGGTTATGTAAGCGATGTCAACTATGCCTGTAACTTAAGGGCCTTCAAATGTAATAGTTACCGGGGACGCGGCCGTGGGAGTAGTTCACTACGTGGAGATTACACTAATCAACGACTTTCAATATCGGAAGGCTTTCCAGCACCATAACAACACCAACAATAAATTTTGTACAACAGACGTTAACACCACATCAGCAGCCAGCAGCAACAACAAGAATCGCAACAAGTTGAAACTTCTAATCAATTAATGACAAGTGAACCACCAACATATTCGCAATATGCGCATCCATCAACAGCAACATATGTCGCCTACTTTGCAACACAAAATCCAATGCTTCATCCAGCGTCAGCTGCATAAAAAGCCACTGGTACATCGTTATATGTAAATTATTATTATTATTATCGTCTAGAGAAGCTAGAACATTTACAATTTAAAAATTGTGGGATTTTCATACAGCTACACCAAGCTTCAACAAATTATTGGACCATGAGATTTCTCATATGCCCAATAGTCAGTATTTAAAATGTAAATTATGCCATTGGGACTAAAGCACATTCAAGTATGAATTTTAGTATACATGCACAACACGCTGAAACAATTGATGTAACAACGAAAAGTCTAGAATTAACTGTTTGTCCATATTGTAATCAAGAACTTGCATCACAATGGTACCTACGCAAACACAGGAACATGAGAAAACAATGGATGAAAGAACATCTTTTTTCGAATGTGGTGAAGAATTTAGAACAAATACAAGTTTACGTGTGCATGTTTATGAAAAGTTTGCTCGTTGTACACTACAAGATCTGAACGGAAATATCCTCAGAGTATGGTTACACCTATGTGGCATCTACAAGTTATTTATAATGACGAAATGAATTACAGTGCTTATTTGGATTCTGGTGATGCTCCTGACATGCTGCCTATATTCCGCTACGTCTGATCTTACTATACCTACCAAACTAATATGACTCTGTAAACTGATAATGAGCAACACCACCACCGCATGAATAGTGTATTTATATAGTTTATGAATATAAAAATGCAAATATGTAAATATTACTAGAATAATAGGACATGATTTTAAATGTAAAAACTATTTTAAACATGCATTATTTATGAATTAAATATTATTTAAACAAAAAGGACGCGTTTCATTCATATAAAAAGCGAATTGACAGAAGGTAACCGATACGGGTAACCGATAGGTCAGTTACCCGTGTTGTTGTTGTTGCATATGTTTTGGTTAGCGATAACGAAAACATAACTGATGAAGTAACTTAAAAATGTAAATAACATCGAGCGAGAAGGAATGTCGAAAACACAATAGGTAAGAGCGAGAAAGCGAGTCACACGTACACTATTTTGAGAGAGCGCATGCGTTACCTTTTTCACGACAGCAATGTAAAAGTCATTAAGACGATAATTGGTGAACAAGTTATTGGTGACGATTAAGTAATCGATTAGGGAACGGATACCTGTCTTGTAGGGTTATTTGTATGCAATATTTTACTTTGGCAACTCTGTTCGATCGTCATCGTGTCATGATCACGGTCGTTAAAAAACGAGCAATGATCGGCTGATGGTGGTCCGCAAACGCATTGCAAAGGAGTATTGTTAGAGTACTCCAACATGCAGATAATGCAACACGTAATCCAACAATTTTTGCAGGGCTTTCTTTTATTCGCTGAAGCAGTCAAGTGTGACATAGATGCGCAGAACGAAGCAATTTTGAACTCGTGAATGCACAATCTTCTGTGTGATTTATGGCTTCTACCTGATCATTGTACCGTGCTTTAACCACATGTGTAATATTTTATTTGCACAAGCTTCCCCTGCAAAAACGCTCCACGTCATTTTACTAGTCATTTTACGGTCATTGTGACTTTCTGCAGCGGTTATATTCATAGTCATTTTTGCATGGCGTGATTAGGTTTTGTGACCAAATTTTCCGTTTCGTTCCTATTAATGTGATCGTGCATTCCGCTCCCACTTATAGGATATGAGCATAGCACTGTTCTGCTCACACACGTCACAATACTCGTCAAATGGCGGTCATTTCTTCGGTCATTTCACTCTACATTTGCCAGTCTTTTGACAATCAATTTTACTGCGGTTTTACCATTTATATAACCGGCATATAACTTGAATTTTACCTGCCGATTTACTTTACCTGGAGCAGCCATATGAATAAAATATGAACCAAAAAAATGGAATTTTCAATATTTATTATTTCCAATATTATTATATATGTACATGAAATTCGAACTTATATTAATACAGTTCATATAAAAAAGAAGTAAGTACTTTAATAATAAATAAACTCGCTTAATTGGTTTTTGTTTTCCAATTGAAATCTTTTCTAAGCGAGCAGAAAATAATTTTAAGCTTTAGAAAAAACTCCAATTATTTGAATCAATTTAAATCTAAAACTTAAAGCTAATTAGAAATTCAGATTAGATTTACTCCTTTTTTTCAGATCAAGAATATTCAAAGGTGTTGTGGAATCCGATTGCTGTCGTAATTGAATTTGAAAGTAATAAAGTAAAGTAAAATATGAATTTAAAAATGAAGGACTAGTAATTGAGTCAGACTTATTATTGTTCTAAATCTAATCATTCTAGCAATAATTCTGCAACCCTTAGCAGAAGTATTGATTGGGTTCAAATCTAATTCCAACAGCAATCGTACCACGACATACTTTATTATATATGTACATGAAATTGTAACTTAAAGTAATACCATTCATATAAAAAAGAAGTAAGTACTTTAATAATAACATAAAAAATATATTAATAGCTTTGAGCTATATTACTGAAGCGTCATTTAAGTGGCCAGCACTATACATAGCAAAATATTATTATATTACAATATATTATATTGATAATAATTAAATGCTTACAAAGCTTAAGCGTTTTAAATTTACTGTCAAAATAAAATTTTAGTAAATTTCAAACTTTCAACGCCACCACAAGAGCCTACACTAAACCAGTAAAAAAATGCGTAATAATTTTTCATGCTCAAACAAAAATTGTCTAAGCTTTCGCTGCGGCAGTCAAACGTGTCGTGTCATTAAATAGCCATTGATTGTTGATGTTCATACAATAGCCATTGGTGGGAACTGAATTTCGTCATAAAGTAGCGAAGGCACGTTCCTGCGCAAGCACATCGCTAATCTGTGAAGATATGATGATACTGTCTTCGATAGATAGCCGGACCAGCCGCTACTCGGCGAAGTAGAGATGATCGTTGTATCGGTGGCAGCAGTTTCCGTACAGTGTAATGAATGCTTCTGTCTTTTCCAATTTCTTGGCGGCAGCAATTTTTGCTGCTTGTAAAGCTTCATCTGTAATGCAAATAAATAGATGGGTTAAAGTGGTTTTCGTATGTTATGCAATAACTCACCGTTTAATGCAATCATCACAGCCTTCTCATCGATTTTAAATACGTGTACTGTTTCCGTATTTGAAGTGGCTCATAAGAAATATCCATGTATTAAAAATACCAATGATGCTATACGCACACAACGCATTGTACCACGTTGAAACTCTTGCACACGCTGTCCATTCTTTACACAGAATACTTGGTGAGAAATTTAGTGTTGATAAGCGACTTTCATGAGCTTTTATTTTAAATTTTTGACTTCAGTTTGGTTGTATTTAATATGCGTAGCTCACCACTTGTGCTACTAATGGGCTAAGCTAAATGGGAGTTCAACGATAGCGAACACAGACCCAGTTCGTTTGGTGCAATATTTTGGATTTGATGTAACACTTTCATGTCTCGTATATCATGAATATGTATACTCTCCGTGTAGTGCGTACAGCGTCCACTATTGATTGAGAAGCATTGATGTTGGATATGAGTTGAGGTTTACCTTGAGAGTTATCGGTACCCAAAAATTTTTAACACAAAAAATTATCCATATGTTGGAAATGTTCAGTTGGCACTGTTGAGATAAAATATGGATCAATGAACACGAATAAAAGTGAAAGATTTCTTTTACCTTTTGTTGTTACTTTACACATAAGATATTGGAAACAACGACCAGCATCTACAAATTGCATATTTGATGACTTATAAGGCTTGCTGAGATTACATCTAATTGGACCCAATTCACCAAAATTTACAATGGGTTAGATGGTAAGTGCAAAGGGCAAAGCAGTTGTTTTTAATAAATCAGCTGTTGCAGGTATGCAATACAAAGACGGCCTGCAAACGAGAAAGATCAATATAATTGCCAAACAAAACATTAATTTCGAATATCAATACCTAAAATAACGTAGCGAGGAGTTACCCTGACCTTGTACCACATATTTTGTGCATACATGGAAGTTGGCGCATTGGCTTGAGGCGGCGGCTTAGCTGTTGGACCATTGGCATATTGACCAGCTATAAAGTTATTGTTATTGTTGGTGCCGTTGTTGCGCTTGCATGTAAGTTGGTGGTATATTGGATATTGGTTGAGCATCTTGCTGAGTAGCATTTTTTGGAGGAGCATCTGGTAGGTTAGCATTTATAAATGGTGTATTGGGTTGCGGAGCAGTCGGAGACGGCTGCTTCAATGGATAGGCCGCTCATGGAATTTGTTAACTGTTGGATGAACAAAAGAGGAAAAATAATTATATATAATTTTCATCGTTTCATATATTGGGCAAGCTTAAGTACATTATTGAAGTTTAATGAGGAAACAATTGTTGCTTCTAAATAGATTTGCGAAAAATATGTTCAATTATCACACCCACTCAGATTTGCATGAACGTTTTATATTTACCTGCAAAAATTATATATATTCGACATTATTTCATGCTACAAAATAACCGCACGTCTGCAGCTAATAATTATTTCTTATTTTTTAAATACCGCCTCTGTTTGCATCTGTTGTGGCTTAGGGTTATGCATTTGCTGAGGTCGTCCTTAAACGTTAATCGACCTAGCAGTTTGAAAATTTCTAGAAAATATTTAAAAAAAATCAGAATAGTCAAGTCATGTTATAAGTATGTTTTAAGACAAAGAATTACCAAATAAAGCAATGTGCACTATTTTTAGCTTTGAGAGTGCTTTTTTATTATTTCCACCACTCCAGTTAAACAGATCGAGCACATCATCGCTGAATATCTGTTTTACCACACCACAAAGATCACCGGACATGCCCTTGAGAGCGAAAAAATATGTAATCTGCAAATAATGTTGCTATGAAGTAATATATAAAACTAAGCACAACGAGTATAAATATTATACAAAACATTAACAGAGGAAAATCACTTACAACTGCATCCTCGAAATTTTTGCCTTCCATCTTTTCCTCGAAGTCAAAGACTACATCGAGGGTCTTCATTGGAAGCATCTCTGCGATGTCGGTGTGGAGATTGTCTCCGCTTTCGCCGGTGATCCGGCTCTTTATAAGTACCTTGGTTTCCCGTACCACTTTTTGGTGCGCCATCACATCTGTTTTAGGGATTATCTACAGGTTATGTATAAAAGTAGTTATTTAAAACTATATTATAAATTTACTCACTATTATAAAAAATATATAAACATTTGTTAATATCCCTGGGCACAGGGATATTGAAGGCAATTGCAGAGCAGACGAGCTGGCCAGAAGAGGCACCAACGACCATATCCTTCCGGGAAATGATTCGGTAGGTATACCCATGACCACTTTCAGGCTTCGTGTGAACAAAAGCACTATAAGAATTGCAAATGGACTATGGTCAGCCATATCATAGTCTGAGATATCCAGGCGAACCTGGCCCTCATAAGACAAGGGGCGCACAGAAGCGCTTCTGATTTTAAACAAATCAGTTCTATCGTCCCTGATAAGGGTTCTAACAGGGCATTGCTTAATAGGCACGCATGGTGCTAGAATGGGGGTAACGACATTCGACTATTGTCGCAGCTGCAGATGTACAGAAGAGGAAGAGAGTGTACAGCACATTCTCTGTCATTGTCCAGCGCTTAGTAGGCGTAGGTTGGCCATCCTTGGTAAACCTTTTCTACATGACCTCGCTGAGGTCTCTAGCTATGAAGTAAAGGCTCTAGCAGAGTAGGGATCCTCTTTGATACTGTATAAATAAAATAAATGTAAGGCGCGATAACCTCCGAAGGGGTCTAAGGCCGAGCTTCTCTTCCAATTTGCGTCGTGCTCCTCTTGATTTTCCCTACAAATTGGCCGGACGGGACCTACATGTTTTATGCCGACTCCGAACGGCATCTGCAAGGCAGATGAGTTTTCACTGAGAGCTTTTCATGGCAGAAATACACCCGGAGCGCTTGCCAAACACTGCCGAGGGCGACCCCGCTTAGAAAAATTTTCTTCTAATTGAAAAACCTTATTTCTAAAATTTTGATGTTGCTTATTGGGGTGTGAACCCAGGGTATTCGGTCTGGTAGACGGAGCACGCTATCATCACACCATGGTGGTTGCCAATACGAATTTGATACTGTATAGGGTATTACAATGGGCCCATTGGTGGCCTAAGTAGTGAGCTGTTACCATAGTGTCCAGCTCAGCCCTTGCAACCTAATCTAACCTAAACAAAAACAGAAGAAACGCGAATTAATATGTACACATCGGTGAATAGATCGGCCATCAAAAGCCAAAAGATAAAAACACATAATCAATGAAACATGTCTACACAAGAGAAGCGCAACGAAATCATACGCGAAAATATACCATTACTAATCAAAGAGTTCACCGGACTTCCAGATGACGATGAAAATCTACGCAGCTGTGACCAACTGGCTTGGTCCATAATAAGAAACCATCGGAATTTGAGTACGAACAGCCATGAAGTACGGCGAAAAATAGAAGGCATTCAAGAGAAATTCGAAGTTGATAACCAAACCGAATATGCGGAGCAATTGGGCAAATTATGTGAAGGAATCATATAACATCCACTCTGTGTGGAACATTATGAAGTGGATGTGCATTGGTCATTACTTGATTTTCTATTAACACTGACATACAATCCGACTGGAGCTTTGCGCCGTAATAAAGAAAAAATTGAAAGATTGCTCGAGGAGCATGAAGAGATTAAGCAGGGTGAATGCGTAGAAAGCGAGACAGATTATTGGCATAAAATGTTACAAGAAGATTTTATACCAATAGAACGTTTTAGTAATAGCTCTTCAGAATTGAGTGTAAGTATTGTGTATACTTATTTTATTGTAAATGTATGAGCTGATAAATATGTTTAATTATTATTCAAGTCGTGGTCTAATGATTCTCAAGAGGATGTAAGTTCCTGTAGAGATGAAGACATGGAAACGCGCCATTCTCAACCAATAGATATCACCCCATTCCCACCACGTGGCATGGAAAACATTAAGCCACCTATGAAATCGTTTACGTTTAAAAAATATGATAGCTCTAAAGCAGAAGAGCGTTTGCTGAACACTCTTGGTGGGCGAAGGGCATTAAAAAAATACAACCTCATATCGAAAGTACAAATAAGGGAGCGAATTTCGCTTTAGAATATTATCATCATAATAACTCAACAAAAGGTCATCGACTGCGTGAGGAACCCGAAACATCTACATAGTATTGTTTGCTACGTGAAATTTTTTGGATGTTCCAAGTGCCTCAAACTTGCAAATTTTTCCACGTAAAAAACGAAAATATTGCTGTCAGAAAAAATGTCACACTCACTAGCACACGAACGGTAAGTCCTATTACATTTCGTTGTTGTAGCAGGGTTTGGATCTGCTCAACCCACGTATAAATTTATCAGTACACTTTTGTAGTAGTCCTAAAAATTAGGCCAAGCGGTTTTAATTAACCCAGAGCCAATCGCACTGTAGCACGCCAATACCATGACCCTTGAGCAATGTTGTTGTTGTTGTAGTAGCGATAAGGACACTCACCCAAGGCCTTGGGGAGTGTTATCGATGTTGATGGTCCTTTGCCGGATGCAGATCCGGTACGTTCCGGTACCAAGCCCGACCATCTCGATACCGATTTGTTATGACCACATGCGACCTTCTTCACTCAGATAGGTATGCCTATTCTATGATGCTATATGAGCTGTGGCTTTCGAAGTTGAATGAACAATCCTGCGCTGTGCTTTCGGTGGTGAACCTAAGGCTGCCTCCGTTGCCTCATCCGCGACCTTGTCGCATTCTCTGGATATCCCTGCAGCGGAAGTACATATTATATTATGCTTAATGTGCTTAAGTGCTTTTCCAGCTACAAAAAGGATTTTAAAATTGTATGTCCATGATAATATATTTAATATCATCCATTCTTTTCTAGATGGCCATTGTATCAATGCTTGATGAGCACTTTCTGCCATATATACGAATGGTGCAAGATTTACGCAATTTCGGTAAACTCATTTATGCTGCCGACGATTATACGCCACCAAATACGCTGAGTTGCTAGCTTGCGAGAGAGAATTGCTTCTACAAGCCGATTGCGAAGTTAATACTGTTATAAGTTTACATCATAAGCTGCAACCGACATTCGTAAAACTTGCACATTTACACAATATCTATCAGCAGGCAATTGTAAGTACACGGCAATTGCCTGCACATATCGCAAGTGTTCATTTGCTAGCCGCTTTAGTACATTGCAATAGAGTTGCAATTACATCGACTGAAGCTAATTTGGCAATGTCATTATTTTTTGCAACAGTGAAAGTATTTTTAATGATTGCCGATACTTGGTGGACAGAGGGGCGTTTAGATGATTGGCATAATGAATTTATTATTGAACGAATCGACGAACAACCGGGACAAAGTATACGAGTGCGTGAATACAGCAAGAATAAGGAGAAAGCATTTTTTGTACCAACGCAAATTTCTAAAATGATAACAGAAAATAGCTTTTTTCAATTGCTATTGGAACATTCACTCGAAGCCGGTTGCACACTAAATCTGTTGTATGAAATTAATCGCATCGGTGAGTTACGCACTGCATGCGGTGCAATTGAGGATAAATTGTATGATGTTTTCATCGAAGATGTGCTTAAATATGTGCGCATTTTACAAAAACAAATTGTGCAAGCGAAATGGTAAGAATCAAAAAATGATAATATGACAATTGAAACGAATGGTGGTGGGGAAAATGTGGATGTTGTGTATACCGCTGTGGAGTCAGCTGGATTCGATAATTGCTATGCAGATGATAAAATACTCAAAAACTCACAACAAATGATGATTTTCTACTACTCGCTTTTACAATGAATATGAATTTATCAGACACTGAAAAAGGCGCTGGTGGAGATCAATACGATGCACGCGAAGCAAATACTTTGAAAAATGCAGAACCAACCGCTTTAGCGATATTCGAACAATTTGAGCAATCTAAACATATTTTACCTTTGGAAGAAGTAGTTTTAAATGCGTTAAGTCGTATACTCAAAACACGCATTGCATTTGCAAACACGTTCGTAATTCGTTTGTATCGTGAAGAGTTCGATATTTTAAAATATTTGCGTAATATACGTAAAATATATTTGTTGGAGGCGAGTGATATAATGCATCAGTTTTATAGCAAACTATTTAAGCAGGTATGTAATACAAGATATCACATGCCATTAGGCATTTTAAAGCAAACTCATATTGATGATTTACAAACAAATTGCTCTAGTACATGCATTTAAATATTTCTTTTATTAACAGATTGAATTTGGTGGCAAATGGGCTAATGCTTTCTTACTAAGCACACAATTAGATGACATAATCTGTGCTAAGGGATTAAGTGCAGTGCTTGTTGGGATTAAGTACCGCTTTCAACACCAGTTTGCCATATTAATCATTATAGTATATACTGTCACGGATATTAGCATCATTAAATTATCCCATCACTAAGGCGATGCTAAGGCCATGCCAAGCAGTATTTACGTTAATAATTAAATCAAGTATACACATATATATAAGGCAGCCCAGAGAGATGTCACACACAGATGCATTTACTTATATGCCTATGTGCGCGCGAGAGACTGTAAACTACAAACATTCACATCAATAATTCAATCTTTATGTATCTACATAAACGAATAAATAATTGCGTCTACACATATGTACGTATACGAGCAGCGGAGCGGCAATGCACAAACACATGCATATATCTTATCTGAGTTGTCACAAGAGAGAGCAATAATTTGTGCACGTAGTTGTGGCTGGCGATTTTGTAGCCGAAACAACTAGTAAGTTCTGGAAATCGAAGAGCCTAGAAGTATGCAGCGTAAACTATAAAAGCGGGGCAAGCGAGTAAGAAGTAATTTAGTTTGATTTGAGTTGTCAAGCAGTTGCGATTAAGACGATATCTAGCGAGCAATAGCAGTATTATTTTGAATAGTAGAGTTTCATTGAGCTATCAATCAGTGTGGTTATTAAGCAAGCTATTCGTTGCACAGTTGAGTGTATTGTGAAGTACTTTAATAAAGGTCATTTTTCCATTATCCAATATTGGAGTTATTTATTCAACAGTTTAGTGATTCGAACTTAGCAGAGGATTGCAAATAAGAGGATTTGCAAATAAAATTCGTTACAATTGGTGTCAGAAGAGGAATTGTTGAATAAATTCCAGAGGACAACAAGGACATGGCAAATTTCAGTGAATTGAAGATCCAGCAACTAAAGAAGGAGTTGGAAGCCCGTGGGATGAATACAAGCGGCGTTAAACTCGAACTTCAGGCACGGCTACGAGAGCAATGGAAGCAGAAGGAATTGATGTGGACGAGTATGTTTTTTATCCTGATGAGGACGAGACAACAACAAAAATTGAAGAGAAAAATGAAACACCGCAGACAATGGCGAACGCAGACCTGAACATGATATTGGTTGCAATATCGGCACAAATGTCCGAAATGTCATCACAAATATCTACCAACATGTCATCACAATTGGAAGAACAGAAAACGTATATGTCATCACAGATGGAATCCCAAGAGACACGAATAACATCGAAGATTGAAGCACAAGAAACGCGAATGTCAGAAATGTCGACACAGATTACATCCAAGATGGAAACGCAATTGGAAGAACAGAAGACATATATGGCATCCCAACTGGAATCGCAGGAGACACGCATAACATCAAAGATGGAAGAACAAGAGGAGCGCTTATCATTGCAGGTGGCACAAATGTCTTCACAGTTAGAAGCACAGGAAGCAAGGGTAACATCAAAGCTGGAAGCGCAGGATGCAAAAATCGCTCAATTTCAGGCAGAAGTCGATGATTTGAAGGGTCGTATGGAGCAGTTACAATTAAATCGTCCAGCAGTTTCAGCGAGTAATCCAAAGGTAAAAACACCATCCTTTGACGGTTCTGTTCCTTTCCAGGTCTTTAAGCTACAGTTTGAGAAGACCGCAGCAGTGAACAACTGGAATGTGGAAGATAAAGTTGCCGCACTCTTCGTAGCATTGAAAGGACCAGCTGCCGAAATCTTACAGACTATTCCAGAGTACGAACGGAACAGTTATGAAACATTGATGGCTGCTGTAGAACGACGTTATGGAAGCGAGCATAGGAAACAGATATTCCAAATTTAGTTGCAAAACCGCTACCAAAAAGCAAATGAGACATTGCAGGAGTTTGCTTCAGATATTGAAAGATTGGCTCATCTTGCAAATGCGGACGCAGCCGTGGAATACACGGAAAGAGTGAAGATTCAAAGCTTTATAAATGGCATACGGGACGTCGAAACGAAGCGAGCCACATACGCGAACCCAAAGCAAACATTTTCTGAAACGGTATCCCATGCATTGACTCAGGAAACGGCGTCATTATTGAGTAAACCAGCATACAAAGCTCATCGTGCGGAAGTAGAAAGGCCAGAGTGGGTAGATACAATTTTGGAAGCTCTGAAGGGATCACAACAGAAAAATGCCGGAGTTATGAAATGTTTCAAGTGCGGTAACCCAGGTCACATTGCACGTCATTGCAGTAGCAATTCCAATAGTTCCAACAATGTGGGTGGCCGTAAACGCAGAGCTGAAGGAGACGAGCAAATCTCCAAATCCACTCAATCGTTAAACTAAAGCGAGTCAGCAGCAAGGGGCGACAGCTGACTCCCTCAATTGAATGCCCCATAATCTCTATCTCACAAATTGGAAGAAGGTCGAGCAATCTTACTGTCGGAGGACATGTGGATGGAAAAGAACGTTTACTGACTGTAGATACGGGTGCATCTCATTCCATCATTCGAGCGGATTTAGTCAACAAGCAGATCAGACCATTGCATGGAGCAATATTGCGTACAGCCACTGGAGAAGACACCCAGGTAATTGGAGAAGTATAATGTGAAGTAGCAATTGGAAACGTCACGGTACTACACAATTTTATAGTGGCAGGTATTGTTGATGAAATCATAATTGGAGTGGACTTCTTAATCAACCAAGGCATCAAAATCGATATGCAAAGCAAGACGATGCGATATAAGAACATGGATGTGCCACTTAATTTCGGCTACGAGAGAGGCTACAGCAGTAAACGAGTGCTGGTGGAAGAGAGTCAGCAAATACCACCAAAATCAGAAGCAGTCATCTGGGCAAAGGTTGATGGAGATTGTGGCACAAACAAATTGTGGGTTGTCGAAGCAGCAAATAAATCAGCACTGAACATACTTGTAGGAAAAACCCTGGCTATGACAAAACAAGATGGACGCATTCCGGTAAGAGTACTCAATGAGTTCAAGTCACCATTCAATTTGACCAAAGGAGCTATTTTGGGAAGATGCCAAGAGGCCGAAGTAGTTATTAACTGTGAACAGCTCCAGGAACACGTTTCATCTAGTAATACTGATCTTTCAAATGATATCACGGCATGGACGCATGGGCTAGAGGAAGCCTATCAGAGTAAGGCAAAACAACTGCTCATAAAATACGCGAACATATTTGACCAGGATGGTTCTAAACCAGGCCGCACCAACGTTGTGAAACATCAAATTGACACTAGAGATGCGAGGCCGATCCGTCAAGCTCCACGTAGTGTTCCACTGGCGAAGCGGGAAGTTGTGAGTCAAATTATACAAGAAATGAGCGACAGCGGCGTCATCGAACCATCAGCTAGTCCCTGGAGCTCACCGGTAGTACTTGTAAAGAAGAAGGATGGAAAAATGAGGTTTTGCGTGGACTACCGGAAGTTGAATGACGTTACGAAAAAGGATAGCTACCCATTGCCAAGAATTGACGACACTCTGGACTCGCTCTCTGGTACGAAATGGTTTTCCACACTGGACTTGAAAAGCGGCTACTGACAAGTGGAGGTAAAGGAGGAAGACAAAGAGAAAACAGCCTTCAGCGTCGGAGATGGTCTTTGGCAATTTACAGTAATGCCCTTTGGACTATGTAATGCACCAGCTACTTTCGAGAGACTCATGGATCAGGTATTGAAAGGACTACATTGGAAAACATGCTTGGTGTACCTGGACGACATCATCGTATTGGGCAAGAATTTCGATGAACATCTTAAGAACTTTGAGGAAGTTTTCCAAAGAATAGCTGGCGCTGGTCTGAAGTCCCAAAAAGTGTGCGCTGTTTAAAAAGGAAGTAAATTATTTGGGTCACAAGGTAACGACAGAGGGCATCTGCACTGCGAACGAAAAGATAGAGGCTGTAACGGATTGGCCAAGACCACAGAACCTACATGAATTAAGAAGTTTCCTTGGGCTGTGCACATATTACCGCCGATTTGTACAAAATTTTTCCAGCGTAGCCCATAGCCTCCATGAGCTTACAAGAAAAAATAAAGCTTTTGAATGGAAGAAGGAGCAAGAAGTGGCTTTCCAAACATTGAAGGAGCGTTTGTGCACTGCCCCAATGTTAGCATATCCGATTCTAGGAGCAACATTTATTCTAGATACAGATGCGAGTGGATATGCTATAGGAGGCGTTTTATCACAACTGGTCGATGGACAGGAGAAGGTAGTTGCATATTACAGCCGTTCGATTGGAAAACCAGAGAGGAACTACTGCGTTACGCGGAGAGAGCTGTTGGCATTGGTAGAGTGCGTTAAACATTTTCACAAATACCTCTACGGCCAGCGATTCCGTGTCAGGACAGATCACGGAGCTTTAAAATGGCTACTGCAGTTCCGTAATCCGGAAGGACAATTGGCACGGTGGATCGAGCGACTACAAAGCTATGACTTTTCCATTGAGCATCGAAAAGGTAGTACCCATGGAAATGCCGATGCAATGTCACGAAGACCATGTAGTTTGGAATGCAAGCACTGTTCAAAATCCGAGGCTAAAGAAGACATTATAGATGTCTGGTTAATAACTATAACATGTACAGATGAATGGGACAAGGAACAGCTAAGAAAGTGCCAGCTAGAAGATGCAGATCTGTCACGTGTTATGCAAGGGCTCGAACGAAATGAAAGACCAAACAGAGAAGAGATGTCAGCAGAGAGTCACATTGCGAAGTCATATTGGGCACAGTGGAACAGTTTAGAATTGATATCCGGTTGCCTTCATCGAGTATGAGAGAGTGAGGATGGTAAATACAAGAATAAACTGATAGTTGTTCCCAGAAAGAGGATTCCTGACGTGCTCAGCGAGCTGCATAATGGTCCAAGCGGAGGTCATCTTGGAATCACGAAGACGCTCGAGAAGATTAAACAGAGATTCTATTGGGTTGGTTGCCGTCAGTCGGTCACTGAGTGGATTGCGAACTGCGAGGTTTGCAGCAGAGCGAAAGGGCCCAGAACACGAAGTCATGGCCAGATGAAGCAATATAACTCAGGTGCGCCATTTGAAAGGATCGCTATGGATGTCGCCGGTCCATTTCCTACTAGCAACGGCGGAAACAAATATGTACTGGTAGTTATGGATTATTTCAGCAAATGGCCAGAGGTATACCCAATCCCAAATCAAGAAGCGGAAACGGTAGCAGAAGTGTTTATAAACAATTGGGTTGCAAGGTATGGTGTACCAATGGAGTTACATTCTGACCAAGGCAGGAATTTCGAATCAGCTGTGTTCCAGGAAATGTGTAAGTCATTGGGCATTCGAAAAACACGGACAACTGCATTGCATCCTCAATCCGATGGTATGGTAGAACGATTCAATAGAACATTGGAGGAGCACTTAAGGAAAGTAGTGGACAAGTACCATAAAGAATGGGATACCCGCATACCATTATTCTTGATGGCTTACCGATCAGCAGTGCATGAGACAACGGGCCAAACCCCTGCAAAAGTAATTTTTGGCAATGACCTTAGACTGCCAGCTGATTTGAAGTTTGGGATAGATGCCAATGCGGAGAGAAATGTCAGGAAATCCACTAGTGATTTGGAAGAAGAGCTAAGAGAAATACATGATCTGATAAGGCAACGAACAAAGATTATGAGTGACAAGATGAAAGCCAGATATGATAAAGCAATTAATTCAGAAGGTTTTCAGGAAGGAGATTTGGTGCTGTTATACAACCCACAACGTAAAAAAGGTTTGTCCCCGAAATTGCAGTGTAATTGGGAAGGCCCATACAAAGTTGTAAAACGGATCAACGATGTAGTGTACCGCATACAAACCATCGGTAAACCACGAACCAAAATGAAGGTGGTCCATTTGGAAAGGCTAGCAACGTTTAGATCGAGAGATTTGTCTGATCGGGACGATCAGACTTAGGTGGAGGGCAGTGTCACGGATATTAGCATCACTAAATTATCCCATCACTAAGGCGATGCTAAGGCCATGCCAAGCAGTATTTACGTTAATAATTAAATCAAGTATACACATATATAAGGCAGCCCAGAGAGATGTCACACATAGATGCATTTACTTATATGCCTATGTGCGCGCGAGAGACTGTAAACTACAAACATTCACATCAATAATTCAATCTTTATGTATCTACATAAACGAATAAATAATTGCGTCTACACATATGTACGTATACGAGCAGCGGAGCGGCAATGCACAAACACATGCATATATCTTATCTGAGTTGTCACAAGAGAGAGCAATAATTTGTGCACGTAGTTGTGGCTGGCGATTTTGTAGCCGAAACAACTAGTAAGTTCTGGAAATCGAAGAGCCTAGAAGTATGCAGCGTAAACTATAAAAGCGGGGCAAGCGAGTAAGAAGTAATTCAGTTTGATTTGAGTTGTCAAGCAGTTGCGATTAAGACGATATCTAGCGAGCAATAGCAGTATTATTTTGAATAGTAGAGTTTCATTGAGCTATCAATCAGTGTGGTTATTAAGCAAGCTATTCGTTGCACAGTTGAGTGTATTGTGAAGTACTTTAATAAAGGCCATTTTTCCATTATCCAATATTGGAGTTATTTATTCAACAGTTTAGTGATTCGAACTTAGCAGAGGATTGCAAATAAGAGGATTTGCAAGTAAAATTCGTTACAATACCTATGTTTTGTTTAATATAAATATTTAAAATTTTTATTTTTAATATACTTAATACTTATATCTATATATATGTACATTTTAGTATGCTTAAAATGCTTACGAAAACATTTAGTAATGAAGTATTAAAAGAAAAGTATTCGTGCGTTTTTTATGTAGAATAATTCCAATTTGATCGTCGGCCACCGTGGTGTGATGGTAGCGTGCTCCGCCTACCACACCGTATGCCCTGGGTTCACACCCCGGGCAAAGCAACATCAAAATTTTAGAAATAAGGTTTTTCAATTAGAAGAAATTGTTTCCAAGCGGAGTCGCCCCTCGGCAGTGTTTGGCAAGCACTCCGGGTGTATTTCTGCCATGAAAAGCTCTCAGTGAAAACTCATCTGCCTTGCAGATGCCGTTCGGAGTCGGCATAAAACATGTACATAGGTCCCGTCCGGCCAATTTGTAGGGAAAATCAAGAGGAGCACGACGCAAATTGGAAGAGATGATCGGCCTTAGATCTCTTCGGAGGTTATCGCGTCTTACATTTATTTTTATTTTAATTCCAATTTGAAATAAATGATATTGATCCATATATAAGAAAAAGCAATTTGCTTAAAAGTTTATGAGCACATTCGATTTTTTTCGAAGTCAAATGGCTTAAATGCAGAAAAAGTCGAAATAAGTTTAAAATGACACACGATCTAGAAGTTTTAAAATGGCTATCAAATCGTTCCCGAGATGGGAGCAGCTGTTGTTGTTGTTGTTGAAGCGATAAGGTTGTTCCCCGAAGGCTTTGGGGAGTGTTATCGATGTGATGGTCCTTTTCCGGATACAGATCCGGTACGTTCCGGTAACACAGCACCATTAAGGTACTAGCCCAACCATCTCGGGAACGGTTTGTATGGCCACATTAAATCTTCAGGCCATCCCTCCCTCCCCACCCCCAAGTTCCATGGCTGTAAATCATTCAATAGGCACGGTTCGCTTAGCAGCTTGGCAGTTCTGGGTCACCGCCATCACACCGCCCGGCCTAAAGCTCGACGCCATAGTTGAACCCTAACACCAACAACAAGGTGCCTGCCATTACCATCGACAATTCTCCCCAAAACTTTCGGGGAGTGTCTTTAAAGCCATCAGAAGTTCAACAAGCATGAAAGAAGAATTTGTGAAGTGTGGGAGCATTCCGAAGACAGCGGCATAGTTTAGCGAATTACGGAAAATACTTCTGCCGCGAATGTGTTTTTATCGAAACCAACCATCCACTGCATTTAAAATATCAACAGAACAAAGACTGCGCTTTCCGTTGTTGCTGTGGTAAAGTCCTTTACTGAAACTATGTCGGGCTTTTAGGCTTCCCCGAAGTTGTAGGGCAGGGTTAATGGTACGCCATATTTCAGTTCCGGTACCAGCACCTTTTAATACCAGCCCGCCTGAATCAGGAATAATACTTTAGAACAGGCATGCGTACCCAGGGATATTCTAAAACCCTTAACCCGCTCGGGTTGAGATTTGGATTTTTCAATGCGTTCAGGTATTGTCTAGCATTTATAACTGATGCGACTTGTTAATCTGCTAGATCAGTACGATGGCCGTTTTGAAGGTGTTACAGATACCTGCCGCATTTCAGTTAGCGTCTAAATCACTTTTCCACCTTGCGCTGAATGCCGCGTTTCACTCTCAACCTAGCACAAAGAAGGTACGGATCCTGCTTATAGAAATCCGAACAACTGTAGCAGAACTTCGAACTGTATCCTTCTGATTTGCTTGCTTGACTATCCGCTTACACATTATCATTTATATTCAACTTTTTTCACATCTCCAGGACAACTGAGGGTTTAAGCAACTGGAAGTACTACAGCAACAACAACAAATAAAATTGTTGGGAGCGTTGACAGCATACGACTTCTTGTTGTAGCTATAAAGACATTCTCCAAAGGTTGTGGGCGCGGTTGACAATTGGGTACGGGGATTGTGAAGCTATAAAGTTTTGTATTGGGCTTATAAACCCCTTGATTCTGGGCGTTCTCCCTTTGCTGTATAAACCCATAATGTTCAGGTACTGGCATCCTCAGTTAAGACATTTCACGTTAGTTTGAGTGTTTTCTGTATATATAGCTGTTTAATGTTAATAGGGGCAAATCGCGAGATGAGTATGTCGAAAGTCCCCCCTTTCTTACGTTTTTTTGTCCAGCTATTATTGTTCTCTATAACAACACTTAAACCTACTCGATTTAATATGAATTTAGTGTCAAAGTGCTCATTTGCTCATCTCTTACCACAGCAACTCCAAAAGCCTTCTATATGATCTAGGCGTGGCGGGTATTCACAGCATGATCAGTTATCTCGTTCAGTACTGCCCCGTACCCCAATAACATAAGCAATAACGCAATGTAATAAATAGAAAACTTGTCAATTTGTTTCTTTTTTACTAATCTTACCTGGACAATGTGCGGTAGGGGTTTAGCACAAAGCATCGCTAAAATGCGTAAGCAAAGTGTTTCCACAAACAAAAGCGCATCTTCTTTGGCCGATAAACGTGGGTGTACTTGCTCCAGCACCTTTGCAACATTAAACAAATATAGTTTAATTGTATTATTTCTAATATACATATGTATGAAAGTTTTTGCATTAAATAAGTATAAATAGACATACCTTTTTCAAGGACGGTATAAATAATCCTTTCCAGCGCCCTGCGTTATTGCTTTTTGTAAAATCATAGCCATCATCATCGCAGCTGCTTATACAGGAGGTATGATTCTGCGATGAGAACATTTCGCCATTCTAATCGTACAGCCCTAATGTCAGTCACCACGAACAACAACCACCACGACCTACACTGTTTGGGTTCACTTTGCTGCTGCAAACACACCTCCGTCACAATAATTAATGGAGACCATGGATGGGTATCTCAACAAGAGAGGCTATTTTATTGCACACATAGCCGTTTTTTTACACCGAATTTTCTAATCATTTTTTTTCAATTTTGGATAATAAATCTTAATGGTATGTATTTTGTAAGTAAATCCATATAAGCACTGTAACAAGAATTTTTTTCTTGTAGGTATGTGGAAATCAAAATTTACTATTCTGCATTAGAATTGCTCACGATTATTCGTACTATGCAATTACATATTTCACTTTCTTTCTTCTGCATGTTTATGCACACATTGATATGAGTTTTTTTGCTAAAACACACTTTAGTAGACCAAAAAATATTAAAGAATGCGTATATTAATGTCTGCAAAATGTAAATACAGGTTGAAAAAATTAACAAAAAAATCGATTTGATTTTCACACAAATTGAAAAAATTTTCCACTTTTCTGCTGAATTAGAAATGGCGGATTTTTTTGCACGCAAAAATGACGTATTTTGCTATCCCTATGAAAATAATAGGTGCGAGAGAGCACGATACATTGTGGGAAAGCAAAATTTGTCAGCATGCTATTTCATTTGCACAATTTTTCATTCCAAATCGTCACCGCTGTCAAAAATTCGTGTGGCTGTGTGCGTTTTTGGTCACACGATTTTTGCAGGGTCCGTATGGTAGATTTTTAAAAACAATTTGTGAGATGTAATTATGGGCATGAATGTCTATAAAGTCGAATGTGTATCGGATTTTATCGGTTAGATTTGCCGGCATACAAGCTCTAGTTTTTGGTAGTCACATTCGTCACAATCAATATTTTGCCAGCGCTAAAATATATTTTTCGATGATGACGCGCATGGTGGAACGATACAAGGTGGCAGCATGGAACAGCTGATTATAAACTTTTTTTATATGATTTGATACATCAACTATCGGCGCAGTACGACTTTGACATTTGTCCATCGAATTTACAAAAACAAAGTACATGCGATTTTTATTTATGTTTGTAGGTATGTCACCATGCTGCCACCTTGTATCGTTCCGCTATGATGACGCGGCTGTCGTTGTTGCATTTGCATGTTAAATTTCTATCCGTATCTGGTTCACGCGTCATTGGAACGTAACTAACATATACATTAGGGTTGCAACTACTTGTGAGACTAAAGGGCTCCGGCGATTAATGAGATTGAGGGAATTTTTGTATGTGTGCGTGTCGGGTATTTGACGCTTGCCCCGCGATGCGTGAATTTTTGAATGTGTGCGTGTCGGGTATTTGACGCTTGAACCGCGACTATCAACTAAAGAGCCATCAATCAACCCTTAACTCCATCAAGCCTCCGGCGAATAGAAACGAGATTGACTGAATTTTGTGTATGTTACTGCAGTCGGGTGGCTTCGTGACACACGTATTTTTTGTCAGCTACACGTTGATGAAAATCACAAATTTTTGATTTTTTCATTTGACGCTTGCTTATTTATTAGTCGCGGGGTTTGAATGAAAAAACAGCAGTGTTGTGTTTAGTTTGTGTCGACATTCAAAATGAACAAGTGCGCGGAAGAACAGCAATTCATTCTAAAATTTATTGAAAATTATCAATAATTTGCTTACAAGCTTTTCATCCACAATTTTTTTTTTTTTTATCACTCTTTTTCCTTTTCTTTTTATTTATTAAAACTGCTCTAGTTGCAAGTAAAAAAAATCGTCATCTGATGACGACACATTCACGTCCGAACGCTACGGTTTCTCAATGCAAATGTTGATTGATGGCTTTTTATTTGATAGTCGCGGGGCAAGCGTCACATATCCTACACACGACCATACAAAAATTCAGTCAATCTCGTTGTTAATCGCGGGAGCCCTTTAAGCGTGAAGGTCGATAAAAGCGAATGTGTATCGTGTTTTATCGGTTAGATTTGCCGGCATACAACATGAATCACTGCATGGCGGAACGATACAAGGTGGCCGCATCGAACAGCTGATTATAACCTTTTTTTATTTGATTTGATACATCAACTTCCGGCGCAGTACGATTTTGACATTTGTCCATCGAATTTACAAAAACAAAGTACATGGAATTCTTATTTATGTATGCAGGTATGTCACCATGCTGCCACCTTGTATCGTTCCGCCATGAATCGCTGTTGACCTGATATGAAACTTCTCGCTCTCTGAGCGCGCGTGAAAATGTGCATTTTTTATACATTGGCCATAGATGCCATCAGTGTTACCAGGTGATGAAAAAAAAAGAAGCTAGATTGGCAAAAAAAAGGTTAGAAAATTTAGAAAAAAGAGAAGCTATAAAAGGCCAGAAATGTTTTGGTTAATTCATAAAATGTTTTTTTTATATTTTAGTTTACACATTTGTAAATAAAAACTAATAAACATAACTTAAACATAACTTCTTGTTTCAAAACATATCAGGCACATTTTCCTTGACTAGCACATGGAATTACTTTAAATGATTGCATATGTGTATATACACAAAAAAAATATTACAAACTAATTATTTATATAAAATATTCCCCGTCTGAAAAATCAGAAGAGCTTAAGTCTGCGTATAAAGTTTGGCTATTTACCATAGATATGAGATCATCGGTAATTTCAAAATCAATACAACATTTAGATAAGCGTTTTAACGAGCATCTAATATTAAGCAGCGCATTAAGCATTTTAATTTTTAGTTTGTTCCTTAATTTAGTTTTCAGAATTTTTATGCCACTAAAAGTTTTTCAACCTCCGCGTTAATGAGTGGTAATACTAAAAAACTAAATATGAATTCGACAAGTTCTAAAAAAGGTGGTTCGTTCAATGCATTTTTATGCTCTCGGACTTCCGACCAAATTCCATGGTGGAGTGTACATTTTTTCATTGTACAGTTATAAGTTTTCGCCACTGCAGCTCCATTAATGCTATTTGACTTGAAGAATAACTATGCTTCTCTTTTTCAAAGTAAGAAAATACATCTGGCTTTGAAACTTTCAACGAATTTTCAGCAGAAAAAGAATTAATCTTCTGTAGAGAACTCATATTATTAGGTATTAGGTGTTCACAGGAACTATTGAAATTATTTTATTTTAGAAATTATTAAAAATACATTCGGATTAAAAAAGGCTAGAAAAAAGTCACGAAGCTAAACCCAAAATTTCGAGGCTAAAGGCAAAAACAAAAGGCTAAATCTAGCCTCGAAAAGGCTAACCTGGCAACACTGGATGCCATTATGCTCAAAATCAAATTTGGGCATTTCAGAATAACTTTGGGGTATTTTCCATGGTAAAAGTTAAATTTATGATTTTCACCGAAAATTTACTCAAGATTGTCAA
This sequence comes from Eurosta solidaginis, assembly GCF_040869045.1. Lineage (NCBI taxonomy): Eukaryota > Metazoa > Arthropoda > Insecta > Diptera > Tephritidae > Eurosta > Eurosta solidaginis. The sequence goes on from NC_090322.1 coordinate 44,195,783, forward strand.
ATGGGATATCAAAAAACTTTTATTTTTGTCAGGATTACAAATCCGAAGAAAAAAATAACTCATTTTCACCCGTGGAAAATTTATCAGTGACAACACCTTTCATTGAAGGGCTGTACACGAAACGGGTTTTGGTAGCAACTTCCGATTGTTATAAAAGTCAGCTTCTTAGTCTTCGCATTGATGTAAATGGATGCATAAAGGCCATGTTTTTGTGGAGCATTGCGACATTCCATTTTTGACAGCTGAGATAAATTGTAGGTATACGTATAGGTTAACGCAACATGTTTAATTAATAGCTTTTTGCGGACGACAACGCAGATACTTCACCAAGTGATATATTTCGTAATTTCTTATACATTTTTTGCGTTTTATTGTATGTGGATATACATATGTATGTACATAAACGTTTTGGTCGCATCAAAGTGAAAAAAGGGGCTAGCCGCTTATTGTTATCTTATGGCGGTGCCAGAGCAACAAAGCAAATAAACGCAATTGAAATATATTATTTCATATTTTTTCACTTATCTACCACAAAATATTTCTACAAAACTATACCTTTTTTATAAATTTTAATAAGTTTTTATCAGCTTACTTGCTGATTTATTTGAAAATAATGAAACCGAACGGATTTCTTGGAGAATTTTTTTTTTGCGTATTTTAGGCAACTCTATATCCATCTCATTTCAAGCCCCATTCTTGGAAACGAATGAACTTTTGTTTACAATTGAATGAACAGACAGCTGATTTCAAGCCCCTTTCCTGAAAACAAATTGAGAGAGAATGAAAGTTTCGTATCAGGTCATCAGTGACATGAATTGTGGGCACCAATCACTTCCAGAAGATTGTGCATTCACGAGTTCAAAATAGCTTCGTTCTGCGGAACTACGGGGGAATATTTTGAATAATGTGCCACGATTTTCAAACTTTTGTTGATTTGTAGGGGGAGAGGGGGTCCTAAAAAAAGTTTAAAAGTTATTCGCGGAAAACACGTCGGTACTATTGTCGCTTTTTTCGTTGTTGCTATTAAACAAACGAAAAAAATGAAGGTGGTGAATAGTGTTGCCAGCTCCGCAACATTATCTTTTTATCTTGGTAGAACATTATAAGGTGGTGGCACGCCGACATAAATGCAAACAAACATACACTATCAATGTACTTTGTTTTGTAATTCTCTGAATAATTTGAAAATAATGTATTTAATTGGAACAATTGCAGAATACATACATTACATACAAAATACATACAAAAAAAAAAATAATAAAAAATCGGACTTAATAGAGATTTTTATGCTGATTCCAACGGTAATTCTGCGTAGAACACCTTTTTGCATATGCGGCCTTTGGCCGCGTTTATAAAAAATAACCCTATGCTACGCCATGCCAAGTCCGGGTGTGTGGTATAACCGTTGCTACCGCCACGGTGATGTCCTTCTGCGTAGTACACCCTTCTGCGCAGCACCCCAAATAATATTAGACTACAAATTATTAAGTGTTTTACAAAAACAAAATACATTGATAGTGTATGTTTGTTTGCATTTATGTCGACGTGCTACCACCTTATAATGTTCTACCAAGATAAAAAGATATTGTTGCGGAGCTGGCAACACTATTCACCACCTTTATTTCTTTTCGTTTGTTTAATAGCAACAACGAAAAAAGCGACAATAGTACCGACGTGTTTTCCGCGAATAACTTTTAAACGAGATAAAAAATATGGTTTCTGCTTTCGGATTCTGAATCTTGACGCAAATACGCGTCTTTTGATACCGCTATCGACATGTGCTACCCGAATTTTAAGTGCAGGACTTAAGTTGCAATTTTATTAAATTTGGAAATTAAAAAGCTTATATTTCATAAACTAAGAGTTTCCTAGAGCTGTGGATGATAATTTTGTGAGTTTTAGGACACCCTCTACCCCTAAAAATCAACAAAAATTTGAAAATCGTGGCACCTTATATAAAATCCAACCCTTCGTTGTTAATCGCCGGAGCCCTTTAATGCGGCAGTTACTCACGAACGTACGTACCAAAAACGTGTCAGCTGACACGACCTATCTTATGAGTGTGCAATGTAAACGAAAACTCACCGACGTGCAACGGCCGTACGTACGTAGCCCGGAACGTAGAAATCAAAACAATTTTGATTTTTTCCGTAAGAACGTGTCATCTGATCGCTCTCTCACTAGACAGAGTTGCCTAGTAAACTTTTGTACGCTAATTTTTGACCGTTTGCAATTTTATGCAAAAACGCCTAATTAAAGTTTGAAAAATTGTGAAAATAATTCGAAATAATAATGTAAAAGTGCTGATTATAAATGTTTTATCTATTTATACTTATTTAATATGTATTCCGGCCTTTTACAATATCAAAAATTAAATTGGAAAAAGTTGATGTTTCCATAAGCATACATGCAAAATGGTCAATGGCAACAGTGCTTATCTGTAAACAATACACACACAAATATGTTATGTACATGTACACAGACGCACACATTGATTCCTACGGGCTTGAGAGTTCGGTCAAACGTGCTTCGTACGACAAACGTCCTTACGTACGGCACACGTCGGTGAGTAACAGCCGCATAAGCGTGAACGTCGATAAAGTCGAATGTGTATAGGGTTTTCTCGGTTAGATTTGGCGGCATACAACATGATTTCTGGGCATACAAGTTCTAGTTATCGGAAGTCACAATCAATATTTTGCCAGCGCTAAAATATATTTTTCGATGATGACGTAGTATTTGTATGAGAGAGTTTTATTTGTATAACTAACCATGTAACTAATAAACTTGATGTAACCAATATCTTTATTTTGTGAAAATTGTGCGTCATTTAGAACTGGAAAGAAAAACTCGTCGCTATGACTGAAATGCGAATCCGTCCACGTCAAGTACTTGTTCTAGTCTTAATTTTTCTTGTAATTTTGCTGATTGTGCATAGAAACGGCAAACGCAGTTGTCAAGGGCCTGAATTCTTGCAAGTCATATACGTTAAACAAGCTGAAAAAAATTTGCCAATAATATATGCCATAACACCAACCTATACGCGTCCATCACAAAAAGCGGAACTAACAAGGTGGGTATTTAATTTCACCTGCAAATTATGTACACTAATTATTGAGCTTCCTTTGTTCCTTGAATTTCTATGGTTTCTTATATATGTATGTACCTATATGTTTTTTTTTTGTCTGCACAGGTTATCGCATGTTTTCATGTTAATGCCAAATATGCATTGGATCATTGTTGAGGATGCAAATGCAACTACAACCCTTATACGCAATTTGCTGCAACGCGCTGGCTTAACAGACCGTTCAACCCTACTTAATATAAAAACGCCAGACAATTTTAAATTAAAAAGTAAAGATCCGAATTGGCTAAAACCACGCGGCGTAGAACAACGTAATTTGGCATTAAGCTGGATACGCACAAATATTGATCCACAACAACAAAGTGTAGTCTTCTTTATGGATGACGACAATACTTATAGTGTTGAGCTTTTTTTGGAAATGACGAAAATCGAACCGGGACGTGTTGGTGTTTGGCCAGTCGGCTTAGTTGGCGGTCTAATGGTGGAAAAACCAATACTCAACACAGAAAAAACACAGGTGATTGGGTTTAACGCTGCATGGCATCCCGAGCGACCATTTCCCATAGATATGGCTGCTTTTGCTATAAGTTCGGATTTACTATTTAAATACCCACAAGCACAATTTGCTTTTGAAGTAAAACGTGGCTATCAAGAAAGTGAAATTTTACGTCATATAACAACGATAGAAAAATTGCAGCCATTAGCTAATAATTGTCAAGATGTTCTTGTTTGGCATACACGTACAGAAAAACCAAATTTGGTTGCCGAAATAAGTTTGAAAGCGCAGGGAAAATGTTCAGATGCGGGCATGGAGGTTTGACATGCGTGGTTGTAATCTGGAGTCTCAACCATTCTTGCCTTCCAACGAAAACTATACACGTTTGAAGTTATAAACCAAAAGGATATTTACATACATAGCAGCTTGCTAATACGTACGTATGAATGATTTTTAACTTATTATATAAGAGTATTGATTAGTCACGTTAATTAAGTGAAAAATATGAGCGTTCAACACTTTGCCATATTACGCTGAGAACATATCCCTGCGATTAGGTTTAGATATAGTTAAATAATATCTATGTTATGGAGAAAGTAACAACATTGTGTATATCCAAGAGCTTCCAGTATTGCGTTGTACAACGTACACCAAATGTTTAGATTATAATAACTCGAATCGAACGAAGAACATAGAACTTTAAAAAATCAGTGAAATTGAACACTTAGTTTTATTTAATTAGTTTTTACTAAAGTTTTTAATTATCTTTCTTACAAACATATGTTAATAGACTCTAATGTAGCAATTTCCTTTAAAGCAAGGCACCTTATTTTTATAAACACTATTCTCTTTTTTTTTTTTTGCTTTGATGCTGTCGTACATACAGCTAAAATGGATCGTATTAAGGTGGCAGACACACTATATCAAAGAACAATACTATATTTTAAATAACTTATACCCCATTTAGTGGCAATTTTTTACCGCAAAAAAAAATTTTAGCTGCGTCCGGTTCCGAGAAACGTGAGTGTCTGTTGACTTAAGTCTGAAAAGACGAAGCACAGCTCCCGAACTACCTGAATAAATTATACCTCATTTATTGGCAATTTATTATAGCAAAAAAAAAAAATCCTGAAATACCCCGATCAGACCCCTGACGGATCCCGAAAACCATCCAGAAATGAACGAGGAAGGGTCCCAAAATGATCCTGAAATAGTCCCAAAATAACCCCGACGGGATCCCGAAAACTATTCAGAAATGATGCCGGAGTCGTCCCCATACGATTCAGGAAAAGTGCCGAAATTGCCCTTACGGGATCCCGGATGGATCCCGAAAATCATCAGAAATGCTGCCGGAAAGGTTCCGAAATGACCTTGACGGGATCCCAAAAACTATCCAGAAATGATGCTGGAAGGATCCCCAAATGATCCCGGAAGGGTCCCCAAATTGTCCCGAAATGATCCTTCAGAAATTATTTTCTGAAGGGTTCCAAATGATCCCGAAATAACCCTGTCGGGATCCCGAAAACTAACCAGAAATGATCCCGGAAGGATCCCAAAATAATCCCGAAATGAACCCGACGGGATCCCGGACGGATACCGAAAACTATGCAAATATTATCCCGGAGAGGTCCCCAAATGATCCCGAAATAATCCAGAGAAAGTGACGAAATTGCCAGGGCGGCTGGGACTTAAGCCAGCAGGCACTCACTTTTCTCGGAACCGGACGGAGCAATGCTTTTTTTTTTTTTTTGCTGTAATAAATTGACAATAAATGAGGTATAAATTATTTAAAATACATGTAATATTGTTGTTTGCTATAGTGTCTGCGACCTTAATACGACCCTTAAAGGCCCTGAGAACTTGCCATATTCATAACATATATGGAAATTGGCATCAACAAAGTTTGATCTCACAACTAAAGGCATTTATTTGCCTTTGACATGCGTCACACTTTAAAACAAACAATCAAAAATATTTATTGCCTCGTAATCATAAAAATTTATTTGTACATGATACAAGAAGAAAATATCGCTATTTCGACTGTTGAGTGGAATATCACCATATCTTAACTGCTGTTTGGAAAACGCTTCATCTTAAAATAATTCGTAATTCGGCGTTTAGTCGAGCTAGGGTGATATTCCATTCAACAGTCAGTTTATAGCAATACCCTTCAATTACTTCATATCACTGATCTTAAAAGTCGTTAACTATTGGATTTGTTAATCTGTATATAAACTCGGATTCTGAAGCCATGACAACCACCCTGTTCTCCCGCACAAAATTTTCCTCCCACAAGAGTCCCTGCTTCAGAGTCTCCATAACACGTATTTTTTCAGAACATCCAGCACAAATGAGTGTTTCTCGTAAAGAACGCGGTGTTTGTTTATTCTCATAATAAATATACATACTTGCATTCTTCTAAGTTTACTATACAAAATGCAACAGTTTGGAGATGATAATAAGATCTCATACGTTTTGTTACTGAACCCCATTCACTAATTTGCAGTGATGTACCCACTATTAATGAACTTTCACAAAGAGATATTGATTTTACTTGATCAGTCTCCGAAAAGAATCCATCCACTTTAACCACAGTTATATCTATATACGATGACTTTTTTATTAGTCACAATGATAATATATCCAGTACATTGTTGCCCTTCTCCTGTGTTTATTACACTTATAATCGGCTACCCCAGGACGCACATCCTTCTCGCTGTATTGTACAATGCGCAGCTGTTGCCACCGAATTCATATTGACTAAGGAACCAACGCAAATATATTTGTTTTTAAAAAAATGTCGACCGAATATGGGCTCCGCTCTATTCTTATATCTACGCCATATAGAATGCGAAATTGGCCATTTGTATGAGTCAAATGGCAGCTAAACGCGAGATAGCGAAATGAATGTTTGAATTCATTTTAGTTTAAGGTCTTTTGCACTACTGTTTAAGTATAAAGTATTACGTGATACATTTTGTGGGCGATATCTATACCTAATTGGGTCGTGTGAATAAAAAATAAACAAAAACTTTTTCTTAGAGATTTCAGGAATACTTCTCAATTTTAATTAAACCTATACAAAAAAATAAAATTTTTTTAATTAGTTGAACAAATAGATTTTGCTCTACTTATATAGAAAATTCAAGGAATTGTTTGTTTATATACATATGTATTCGCAGAGTAGAATTGTGTTATTAATTTGAAATGTTTATAACTTTATTTGTTATGAATAAATACAAAAAAACAATGGGACACTTAATTAGTTTTATCTGTTTGCAAACCTCCAATGTTCTATTGTATACTGCCACAAAACCATAGTTGAGAGCAGTGCACTAAACTTTTACTTACAACACTGCTCGAATTTAGGTGGGCCAACATAATCAATATCTTCTGTTGAGTGTTAAAGAGAAGTTAATTTGTTCTGAATTGAAATTTTTGTTCATCTTTTACATATTCGTAAAATTATTGTGATATACCAATATATGATCTTGATTTTTCCGACACCGTCCAGAAAACAATCCTTAAATAGTCCCAACTAGTCGCAAAATATTCGCAATCGCGACGATATGCACACAGTGATAAACAGAAGAAAGGTTATACTAGATTATAAATAGGGTGTCATTGCGATTTGTTAGTAGCCACTATTTAGATCGAGGGACGAAAAATATTGGAAATGCTTGGCTTCTTGGAGCCGATCTTCGAAATTCGGGAACGGAAAGTTCTCTCTTTTCGTTAACTTCCATTTTGCTTTTTCACGAGTACGACTCGGCTAGCATACTCGGATGTGTATTTGATGATGTCGTGTTCTAATAACACGTCGATCATACCATTGACGATGACTTTTTTTGGCTCTGGAATGCAAAATGGTGGTTGGGATACAACCTGACCGTTCTCCAGTTCGATGCTCGCCTCGACCACGAGTTAATATCGTTTGGTCGATATTTGAGTAAAAAGAATATTTTTTGGTTGCACCGAAATGTGCACTCTTTATTCATAATCTTTAGACTAACTAATTTACATAAATCTTAGTGCTACTTATACTATTGAGATGCGTCGGCCGTTGTCTGTTTACTAGTAGGTAATTATTGTTTGTCTTAGTGATAGTGCACTTCTATATTGCAGTTCGTGGTAAATCATGTTGAGACAAGTTCTGTTATTTTGATTTTGTGTATATTGTTATCATACAAGGTTAAAGGGCATATTGTTGTTTATCAACATTTTGTTTGTAAACAGTAATTATATATAAGTTAAAGGACTATAGTCCTTGGTTATAAAAAAAATTAATTTGTTGGGCCAACTCGCCCAACCAACAACACTAAACAACGCAAGTTCAAATAATAATCTTCAAGTATATTTTAATGTACTTTTGTTTACAATTATAACTAAAGCTAATTTATTGTTAACGTTAATCCGTCCCGAACTCGACTGCCGGGTCTGCCGCAACTGCTCCCCTATATAGCCAAACAACAAGCCGCGACGCGCCTCTTGCGTAACTTGTTGACAGCCCGCTGTGTGAGAATGTTGAAGTCGGTTTCTTCCCACAGGTGCGTATGTGTATATTTCACAATCATGTGCAACAGAATTTTGCTGACTGTGCGTCTGGAGAAATTCCGTAGCATAAGTGTTAGTTGCCGTCACTAACCATGGCCTTGAATTTAGGTGTTATGTTGCCATGCGCGGCCGTATGTTGTGAGAACCATAATTTGCAAGTTTTAGTTGCCGTCACTAACCATGGCCTTGAATTAAGGTGTTAGGTTGCCATGCGCGGCCGTATGTTGTGAGAAATATAATTTGCTGACTCAGCGCACGTGTACTGGCCATACGTGGGAATGTTGCAATAAGGGCAACTGGCACGTGTTAACTCTTCCCCCTTCCTTAAGTGTCTACTTTCCTGTTCGTGTATAAGAAGAGCCTTTATGTCCTCGTTAGTGCGCTCCCTGAAGTTTGCTAAATCCTGGTAATTTATCCTAGCTGTCCTATTCAGAAAAACATCAGCTGGCTTGCGCTTTATTATGGAATGTATCGTGTTATTATACCTATCCACAGTTATTGCGACGCGTTCTTCAGGTGTTAATTTAGGAAATTCAACGGAAAGGCAGCGGTATATTTCGATCTAGGTAGAGTGTAGCCTCTCTACCTGACCATTGGCCTCACTTCGCTGCGTTGGCGTTTGGTATATTTCTATCCCTAAGGACCTGATATAATTTAATACAAGTGATGACAAAAATCCGCGTTCGTTGTACCAAGGCTCGTGGCACTGTGAAATAATGCAGCGCGATCGTTAGGTTCATTCGCAAATGAGGAGATGACTTATTTTTGATTGGGAAAAGCTTAGCAAATTTGGTAAATTTGTCGATACAACTCAAATATTTTTGTCGTTCATCGATGAACGAAAATATCGATGTGCAATATTTCGCACGGATAACTAGGAATGGGAGTTGGTTGCTGTTGTTGTTGTAGCAATGCTTCGCCCCGTTTCAACAGGGGTGGACCATAATGAAAGGGGTGTTAGAGGCGTTGGTTCCACATTACAATTAAAGAGATGGTTGGTGTCATGTGGGGACACATTGCAAGCAGGGCATACATTTTGTATGTCGGGGTTGATTCTGGATAGGTAAGAGTTTAACCTGTTACAGTATCCAGAACGAAGTTGAGCAAGAGTGATACGCGTTTCCCTGGGAGTATGCGTTTTCTTCCGCAAGTTTTGGATACTTTTCTTTAAGTACTGGATTCACCGGGCAATTCCCGGCATAAAGGTCCGACGCCTGTTTATGGAGTTCACCAAAGACCTGCTTGTGTTTTTTCGCTTCATACGGCTGGGTTCTCAGGTGCCGTATTTCCTCAAAATGCTTACGGAGATGACTCCTTAAGCCCCTAGGCGGTGCTGGTTCATCAACCAGATGTCTGTTGGGATGCTCAGGTTTCTGGGTATTCAACAGGAACTGTTTGGTCAGCATCTCATTTCTCTCCCTGATGGGGAGTATTCTCGCATCATTATGCAGATGGTGTTCTGGGGACATAAGAAGACAGCCCGTGGCAATTCTGAGAGCAGTATTTTGGCAGGCCTGTAGCTTCTTCCAGTGGGTAATTTTTAGGCGTGGCGACGATATGGGTGACGCGTAGCACTAATCGGCTGGCTAATTGCTTTGTATGTAGTCATGAGCGTTTCTTTATCTTTTCCCCATGTACTGCCAGCGAGGGATTTGAGGATTTTGTTACGGCTCTGAATTCTCGGAACAATTGCGGCTGCGTGCTCACCAAAATGTAGAACCTGATCAAACGTCACACCCAAGATTTTGGGGTGTAGTATAGTCGGTAGCGTAGTTCCATCGACGTGGATGTTCAAAATGGTCAACATTTGGGACGTCCATGTTGTAAATAAGGTCGCGGAAGATTTAGTCGGCGATAATGCCAGATTTAGCGAGGCGAAAAAACTGGAGAGATCAGGGGCGTAGACTACGGGACGCCCTTGGGCGTGAACAGCAAGAAGTCACAAAAGATTTATAAAAGTTACGTGGACGTCGGGTTTTGGTATCAAGCCCAGAACAACCTGTCCGATGCAACCATTCCTTACACGAGACACACTGAACAGAGTATGACCGTCCTAAAAAGATTCTTTTCCGGCAGATGCAGCAAAACCATTTCTCAGGACCGGGGTCAGGAGACGGACCTGGATTGGATTCGATGCCTTCCCGGAGTAAGAGAATATGGAGCAGTCCTGCTGCAAGGAGCTGCTGGGAGGATGACAATTTGTGGGAGGGACGCAACAAATTAAATGGGGTCACACTGAAATGACAGTCCTTGGTCGGGAAAAATCCCGAGTCGCTCCGGTACATAGAACCGACTGCCTTGGGAAGCGAATTGGTTGCTCATATGGTTTAGATGGGTGCCTATCGTATTTGTTCAATTTACATGTTTCGCATTGGCTAATGTATTCCCTAATCTGTTTGGACATTGCGGGAAAATAAAATTTTTTCAGTACCTGTTCCCTATTCTCACGAGCATTTCGATGCGCGCGCTTGTGCTCCTTCTCGATAATGTCGAATACCCTATCAGCTATTGTCACACCTTCTACCACGCGCTCCGTGATCCTAATTTTATATCTGCTGAAATTGTTAACGTATGCAGCCTGCAAACTGTGGAGGTCATCTTCCGGAATTTTAATGCCATTTATAACATTTGGGTTGAGGTAATTTTTGAGGACTGGTGACAAAACTTCGACGCTTAATACACGCATTGTGATAAAGTACCTCTTGTACCCCCTATGAAGCTCTTCTGTACACTCACAACTCGCCCCCGCCAAAAAATTATTTGATTTCTAAACACATGTATGGGTGCCTCTACGTGAGGTATGAGGTGAGCTATTCTGCTCTGCGGAGTGCATGGTACCCTCTGAAGCAGTGTCAGTTTCAGATACCTCAGCTATAGTACTCGATGGTTGTACAGCTATGGAGTCAGCGAGTGCGTTCACTTCCGTCTTGAGACGGGAGAGTGCATCAGCGACTACATTTGTCTTACCTGGCTTGTAGATTAACTCGCAGTTATATTCCTCTATACGAGCTTTCCATCGCTTGAGCTTTGCATTGTAATTGTGATTACTCAAGGAGAATGTCAGAGGTTGGTGATCAGTGTAAACCCTAATTTTCTTTGCGCCGTAAAGGTAGGAGCGCAAATTATCTAGTGACCAAACAATAGCTAGAAGCTCGGTGGGGTGCGATAAAGCCATGCGAGATAACGCCATATGGCCTTATCACTCAATTCAAAGAGAGATAAAGCCATATTCGCGCCAAAATTTCTGTATGGCTTTATTTCCAATTTCAAAGAGCGATAAGGCTATATGGCGTTATCTCGTATGGCTTTATCTCTCATTTGATTTTCCCTTTTACGGAATATTTTCGGTGGGGTGCAATAGAGCCATACGCAATAACGCCATACGGCTTTATTTCCAATCAGTTTGAGAAATAAAGCCATATGTCCTTATTTCCAATTTGCTAATGGAAATAAAGCCAGTATGGCCTTATTGCCATTTTCAAAACATGGGCGGCGCGATACCGGCCTAGTGAAAAACATAAAAATTGTATAGGTATTATACAAAATCTGTAAATAATAAACCAGAACTTCATTAATTTATTAGTAATAAATTTGCCTCTATTATTTACAAAATTATGGTTTCTCCTTTTACGAAATGTGCACTATTAGTGATTTTAACCTTTCGTAAAAGGAAAAATCTTTGACAATTCAATCTTAATAGAGTGATTATTAAAAACAGTTCTGCTTATTCTGCTTAAAAATGAATATGGAAAAATTGAAACAAATAGAGAGTAATCGTATAAACGCAAGGAAGATCTTACTAAATAAAAACGCCTTGTTTGCCATTTATTTTAAGTTTTACCTCCTTATGGCTTTATTACTTATTTGAGAGAATTTTCGGTATGGCTTTATTTCGCTTTGCGATTTAAGCGAATTGGAAATATCGCCATATGGCCTTATTTCCATTTCGCTTAAGAAATAAAGCCATATGGCGTTATTGCGTATGGCTCTATTGCACCCCACCAATATTTTCTGCTCTATATGCATTCAAGAAGGTGTAAGCATTCTGTAAAAGGGAAAAATCATTAGTTTTTCTTCTTGCAATGAAAAGTAATGATTTTTCCCTTTTACAGAAATGTGAAATACTTTTGAAAAGCTAACGATTTTACAGAATTTGCCACTGACCATTTTGTAAAAAAACAAACTTTCAGTTTCTTTATATTTCTTTAAAGATAATAAAGTAAACACAAGTATAACATTAAAAGAAAAACATTATTCCAACAAACAAATCAAACAACATGAAAACCAAAAATTACGTGTAACAAAAAATTAAACACTATTTCAATATAGTTCTAGGTATATAATAACATATGAGTTTAATTGTATTATTAACAAAATATTTGTTTTGCTTCTTTTATTATACTGCGACAAATTGGGCACAATGTTTGTACGCCCTTTAATTTGCTGTTTTCTTCCATTTTTTGAAAGCATGTTTGACAAACTTTATAATGATGACATGGGTCGAACAAGAGTTCCCTTTCCCTTTCGCAGCAAATTACGCATAACAATGTCATATTTTGTTGCGTTTGTATATGATCTGTACAATGTTGATCTTCAATACTGTCGTCGTCGTCTTCATAATCATCATCGGAACTATGGATTTAATTGACGAATTTTTCTGCAAGTATGCAGTCTTCCATTTTAGAAAACTGACAGAGAATTTCCATCAAAGATATTTTATTGTTTTTTAATAAGTCTAGCCGTTTTTTAATAAATTTGTCGCGAACTTTATTGCCGAATGTTTTTGATTTATATAGATTCGTACAACCAGAAATAGATTTTGAATAATCCATGGATTTTACAAAATCTAATTCGAAAAGGGTTTCTAGGAAGTTGTAAAACGTGCCTCGCTGGAAGTTTCATATTCAATCTGCTATGGAAACCTTCAGCAGAATTACTTGTCCTGACAGGTTCTTTATACACTGAAAAGTTTACAGGTTTTTCCTAAAACAATAAAATTTCATAAAATTATATATATATATGTAATTTAGTTTTCTCTCACTTTTTTCATCCATTGTCGCTCGAAGTAATTTATAAATGGTTTAAAGAAGCTTTCTGTATTATTTGATGCATTAACAAATTTTACATCCATAGCATCTTGTTTTAAAATGCTATAGGCTTCTATAATATTAGCCGGTTTCAATAATGGTAGATACATAAATTTGGAAAATAGGTTTTTGGCATTTTTATCTCTGTTCAATTTAGCTGTGAATCCAGGAATTTGCGTAACTTTCCGTCAAAGAGTATTCGTGTAGTGAAACCAACATCCAACCGTTTTCACTGTTGGGTATACGCTTTTAAAAGCATTACGTAAACTGCATTCAAAATCAGTGATTACTGACGTCGGCTTCAAATCGATGACATTTGATTGCAAATATTGTGTTTAAGCGACTTAAACTATGAACATTTTTCGTTCGTTTGTTTCAGTAGCCATTGAGTGTGCTTGTAATTCTCAACTGGTTAGTGAAATATTCTAAAGACATAGTTTGAGAGTTTTAATTAAAACGGAGGTTCTTCGGATGGTGTGCTAATACATCAGAGCCCAGTGCTCGCCTCCATATCACACTTTGAAGGGGTTCTTCAAATAGAAGATGAGGTGGCTCATTAGAGCGAAACCTCAGAGTGCCCAACGCTCGCCCCAAATTAAATAAATAGAGGTTTTTCTTGTAGAAAATGGGGTGCCAATACCTCAGAGCCGTCCCGTGCTCGCCTCCATATCACATTTTAAAGGGTTCTTCAAATAGAGGATGAGGTGGCTCAGTAGAGCGAAGCCTCAGAGCCCCCAGTGCTCGCCCCCAAATCAAATAAATAAAAGGTGTACTGATGCTATGCATCCTCCCATGACTTAAACACACCAATAACACTAAAACTACCCAACTTAATAAACTGAATCCCTTAAAATAAACACAAATAAATAAATAAAGGTGTACTGATGCTATGCATCCTCCCATGACTTAAATACACCAATAACACTAAAATTACCCAACTCAATAAATGGAATACATTAAATCAAAAACCCCATAAACTCAATACAGTCCGTTAATAATAATAATTTATAAATTAAAAAAAAAAGGAATGCTTGGTGGGAGTTGAACCCGCAACCCCGGGCGTTTGGTCGGGTACGTCAGCCACTGTGCCACGACTCATACGCTTACAAGCACATAAAATTACTCATTTATAACTCTTATTAAACTGCTCGCCCTCAATTGCCCAAAGCTTAGACATATTGCAAAACATGTTTATATGCAGATTCTGACTTATGAGACATTAAAATATATATGAACGGATATGCCTGAAAAATAATGAAAAATGATCGAGTTATTTTAAGATAAATAATAAATTTTAATTTTAAAGTTCTCACATGGTCTGCGTGAATAATGTGAATTATAAGCAATTGCTTATATTTCTTTGAAATAGGTACTATGTTAAATGTTCCATCAACTATATAATTACGTTGTTCCATGTGGTTCCTTCCTTTAATAGCATTAGAAAGGGTAGGAGACACAAATAATGAGTAGGCAAAATTTTCTTCTACTATAGTGTCAATATAAAGTTTGTCATTTTCCTCATATCTGGACATTGTGAATTTTGATGTAATTTCTTTATTTTTATAAACTTCAATAATTTCTTCAAAATTCATCGGATATTTTGGATATTTTTCTTGTTTTATATGAATCAAATGCCTACGCATTTTACCGAACTCCACTGAATGTGATGTTTCCTTATATTTTTTACATTGTGCATCAAATATATCTCGCACACTTGAACGTTTTAATGATGCACTCATCACTTCAGTTTTTATCGAATTTATTAATTTTAATTTATCAATTAAGGCACTTTGTTCCCCATGATTGTGGCCCTTCTTGACACTTTTCTCTGTTTTACGGCAAAATCTTGTGCTATTAAATTCAATGGCAACTGCAGCTGAACAGTTATCCACATAACAATAATAATATTTAACATTTTTATTCATATATTTATATTTGAAAATTTGATTTTCTTTTTCAATTAATAATAAAGAACTGTTTTTCCTAAAACCTGGAATCAACTTATATTCAAAAATTATTTCTTGATTTTCCATTTTAATCAAAGCACAAAACACGTAGATTATGAAAATATGCAATTTGACAATATGCAATATGACATTGATTAAGAAAGTTGCCAGGTGAAATGAATAACAATTAAATGCACATTCACAATGACAAATAAATTCATATGAGAGATAAGGCCATATGGCTTTAACTCACAATTGACAAAAAAAAATATGGCATTATATCTCAATACGAAGCGTGATAATCCCATATGGCTTTACCTCGCAATTGGATGGGAGATAGAGCCATATGGCGTTATCTCGCATGGCTTTATCGCACCCCACCTAGAAGCTCTTTTTCATTCGTAGCGTAGTTTTCCTCGGCTTTGTTTAGAGACCGCGATATGTAAGCTATCGGTTTATCGTCGCCTATTGATCCTTGTGATAGTACCGCGCCAATGGCGTAGTTTGATGCGTCCGTTGTCAAATTAAATGTTTTGGAAAATCTGGAAATGCTAATATGTCCACTGACATCAATAGTTGTTTCAGCTCGCAGAAGGCTTCTAAGGCATCCTTGTCAAGCTTAATCGCTACGTTTTTGGACGCGTTCGCTTTTACCTGTGCATTTTCCCCTCGAGTGAGGTTGGTGAGTGGCTTTGCGACCTTGGCGAAATCCTTAATGAATTTCCTATAATATGAGGTCATACCAAGGAAACTTTTTAAATCCTTCAAATTTTCCGAGGGTGAAATCGTTTTAATAGTTTCTACCTTTTTTGGGTCAGCGCGTACTCCATCGGGAGTAATGACATAGCCTAGAAATTCGACTTCTTTTTCAAAGAAGCATGTCTTTTCCGAATTAACCTTTAGATTCGCCTCCCAAAGCGTTGCAAAAACCTTCTCAACATTAACAAGGTGTTCCTCTGCATCCTTGACATTGATATCGTCGATATAGACATAACAAATTTTTCCGATGTACTTCTTGCGGACATCGTCTATCATCCTTTGGAAAATGGCAGGCGCATTTTTCAACCCGAATGGCAACCGAAGAAATTCGTATTTGCCATTCCTTGTGGAGAAGGCTGTCTTTGGGATGTCCGAATCCTTCATGGGAATTTGGTGAAGTGCGGAAGTCAAATCAATTGTCGTATAGAAGTTGGCTTGGCCAAGGCTACAAAGAGTCGCGTTTATATCGGGAATTGGGTAAGTATCGGCGATAGTTACAGCGTTCAACCGTTTGTAGTCTATAACCATACGATACTGTTTGTCCCCATTCGCCTTAGGCTTTTTGGGGACTATCCAAATTGGAGAATTGTATGGGCTTTTTGACGTCTGGATAACACCTTCGTCTAGGAGCTCATTTATCTGTTTTTCGACTTCATCTCTCATACATGCTGGGTGTATCTGCACTCGTTTGTGCAACTAGACAAAAAAAAACTGTCACTATCAAATTGCCGTGGCAATCAAATCAATGTTGCCGCGTGGGTGGTTTAACATATAATAATTCATTTTATTCAAATTAGAAGCCTACCAGCAAACATTTGTTTCTTTGCATATGTTCATATGAATATGTATGTACATAGGTTAAATATAAAGACAGTAATGAGCGCATCTATATGTGTATTTGTGATTGATGAGCATAAAGCGAATTCAATAAATCAATACATATAATTCAAATGAGAAAATGAGTGTTTAAATTTGCATGAGAATGAATGTATAAGTAATTGTAACTATGCAGAGATGCATTCATATAAAATATAAAAGTATAAAATTTAATACTTAAGGTATGTATAGAGTGCAGATATACGTTTATACAAATTTGGTTACTTCAAGAAACTCGTTAATACAATTCTTTCACTTGTGATTATGAATTCATTTGATACAAGTTAGTAATTACATGCGAGCTATAAAGATGAAATACAACAGCGAAATGAAATATGGACATATGCAGTGTACGATAATAGTAGTAATATTATATATGAAATATGAGAAATACATATGGTTGATGTTATCTAACATTCCGGCCCCGTTGAACGATCTGCGGTCTTCAATATACGCTTGTTGGGAGCATCGCTAGTTTGTGAATTGCGCGGCGTAACACACCGGTTGCCGTTTTTACGTCTGCCACACGCACTTTACCGTCAACGCCGGTTTTGATACCTATTACTCTTCCCACCATCCATTTTTGGGGTGGCAAATTGTCTTCGTGCAGCAGTACGAGGGTGCCAATTTCCAAATTGGGCTGCGGCTTGTCCCATCGAGTTCGCGCCTGCAGGCTCAGTATGTAGTCCCGTTGGAAGGCGGACCAGAACTGTGCCTTCAGGGACGAGAGCCGCTGCCAGCGATCTAAGAAGCGCAGTTTCTCGGTTGATTTGTGGGTTTCGGGCATTGCTGTGAGCGAGTCTCCGATGAGCATATGTGCCGGAGTTATTGCTTCGCCATCGTTCGGATCGTCGGATGCGCCTGCGATTGGACGCGAATTGAGGATTGCCTCTACCTCTATTAACACGGTGCCTAGCTCTTCGAAGGTTAGTGCTGTGTCGCCGATTACGCGCACTAATAGGTGCTTGGCGCTCTTCACGGCTGCCTCCCATAGTCCGCCGAAATGCGGTGTGCGTGGGGGTATAAAAACGAACTCCATGCCTTTCTCTGCTGCGAATAGGTATATTTCTTTGCGTTTGGCGTCGTCTTCGATTAGTTTGGTGAGTTCTTTGAGGCGTGCGTTGGCGCCGACGAAATTCGTTGCGTTGTCGCAATACAACTTCTCCGGTATTCCGCGACGTCCGACGAACCTTTTAAGTACAGATAAAAATGCATTAGTTGAAAGATCAGAAACGGGTTCTTTATGTACGGCTTTTGAACTGAAACAAACAAAAATAGCAACATAAGATTTATAAGGTGGTCGGCCTCTTAACTTGTGTGTGGTATAAAAGGGCCCACAAAAATCAACTCCGCAAATAAGAAACGGTCTAACGGAGCGCAACCTATCTCGTGGCAGGTCACCCATTATTTGGCTCATCAGTTTAGGCCTGTATTTAAAACAGCGAACGCATTCATGAACTACCTTCCTAGCCACATCTCTGGCATTTATGACCCACAACTTTTGTCGCATCAAACCGATTAAAATCTTTGGACCTGCACGATTAAAATCTTTGGACCTGCATGACAATTCTTTTTATGCAAATGGTCAATATATTTGTGCACAAAGGTTGATGATTTTGACAACAACAATGGGAATTTTACATCGTTTGGAAACTGAATGTTTGAGGCGGCCTCCAACGCGAATCAGAGACAAACTTCGATTTTTTTCGCTATGCTCCTCTATGAAAGAGTTCAGCTTTTGGATGTTTGCTTTTGGATATTCGCCCTTCTTCAATTGCTCCGTTACTTCTGCAAATTCGAATTTTTGAACTGTTTCTACAATTTTTAAAAATGCCCAATTATATTCAGTTGCAGTTATATTTGTATTTTCTGTATTTGTTAACGGCCTTATGAATCTATAAAGATATGCCACGATTCGCACAATTTTGTTAAAGGATGATATTGGGTTAATAATATTTAATATTATATTTTCCTTTAACCCTAGATTCAGTGTGGTTTTAACCTGTTTAATTTCTAACTGTGCGTTGCTCTCTGCTAGTTCAAATTTTGGGTTTTTTGGCGAATTCGTCGAATCTGTTAATAGAAAATTTGGCCCTTCACGCCACAGAGGTTGTATAAGTTGATCAATGTCACATCCGCGTGAGGCGAGGTCAGCCGGATTTTGTTTACTTTGCACATTTTTCCATACAACATTGTTTGTTTTTTCTTGGATCTCAGCTACTCTGTTCGCTACGAATGTTGATAGAGTTGATGAGTGCTTTTTCAACCAATATAGCACTATTTCTGAGTCCGACCAAAAATATACGCTTTGAACTAATAAAGATTTGAACAGTGGCTCAATTACTTTATAGAGTCTTGTGAGCAGTAACGCGGCGCAAAGTTCAAGCCGCGGAAGGCTTTTGGTTTTTAAAGGCGCTACTTTAGATTTGGCTGTTAAAAGCCGTGATGTTACAACGTTATTATGTGAGCTTCGAATATATATGCAACAACCATATGCGCGTTGCGAAGCATCACAAAACCCATGAACTTGTATGCCATTATTTGGCGATATATTAACAAGCCGAGATATTTCCATCTTGTCTACTTGAGCCAAATCTTCTGATAGATTTTGCCATATTGTCTCAATACTTTGGGGAATTGATTCATCCCAAGCCAACTTTAATAGCCATAATTCTTGCAGTAGTATTTTAACTTTGATAATAATTGGACAGAGCAAACCTAATGGGTCAAATATTCGTGACGACACTGACAGTATATTTCTTTTTGTGGCCTTTATTTTAAGTGAATGTCGGTCGATTTTAAATTTTATTGTATCTTTTTTCGGAGACCAAGTATTTCCGAGGGCCTTGATTGTGCCGCTGTCATCCACTTGCAACGATTTTTCTTTATCGTCGTTTCTAAATAATTTTGGATGATTGGAGTGCCACTTTGCAAGGCTGAATCCCCCGGCCCTTAAAATCGTAACGACCTCTTTTTCAGTTTGTTGCAAATCATCTATGTTATCAGCGCCCGATAACATGTCATCGACGTAAAATTCTTCGCGTATTACCTTACATCCTAGCGGATATTGTTGAGCGTACATTTCGCTTAACTCTTTCAAACATCGAATGGCTAGGTATGGCGCTGGCGCTGTACCATATGTGACGGTGTTTAGGCAAAATGTTTGGATTGAATCTAATGGGCTTTCTCTATATAAAATGAGTTGGAACCTTTTATCATCGTCATTTATGGCTACTTGCCGGTACATTTTCGTAATATCAGCGGTAATTGCATATTTGCGACAGCGAAAGCGTATCAATGCGCTGAATAATTCTGGTTGAATGGTAGGGCCAACCATTAACGTATCATTTAATGAAACTTTTGTGGAGCTTTTGTATGACGCATCGAAAACTACTCGTAGTTTGGTAGTTGCGGCGTCTGGTCTTAAAACGCATTGATGCGGAATAAAATAATGTGATGAATTTATATCAATATCTTCGATTTGACTCATATGACCTAAGTTAATATATTCATTCATAAATTCTTTATACATGTTATAAACTTCAGGCGTTTTTTGTAATCGTCTTTCTAATGAAAGGAATCTTTTTTGGGCAATTTCATATGTAAACCCGAGGTTTGATGGGTCTTTTTTGAATGGCAGTTTTACCTCAAATTTCCCGCTGGGCAACAGTTTTACGTTCTCTTTAAAGTGGGCTTCACATTCTATGTGTTCTGGCGTTAACTTTGAAGCGCAACTTGCAACCTCGTCTATTTCCCAAAATTTTTTAAGCGCCCCACCTATGGTGTTATCTTTTTCATCAAGGTCTTGTACAGTGGCAACTGTTAGATCGCAACCCGCTCTTATCATTTTTGGGCTAGCTTTACATTTTCCTGAAACAATCCATCCCAATTGGGTCTTTTGTAAAGTCAGTAACTCATCGTTCAGCTTTATTTGACCCACTCATAAGAGGCTAAAGAAAATTTCAGCTCCAATTAAAATATCAACCTTTCGTCGTTTAAAGAAGAATGGGTCGGCTAATTTTATATTTGAAGGTATGTTCTAATCTGTCGTGGTAATATTGCCTTGTGGTTGATATCCTGAAATTGACTTGATAACCCAAAGATCAACAGTAGCTTTGTATTCATTTACACGAGATTTAATAAAGGTTGAGACCCTGCCCTTGATATTTGCCTCGATTTGTCCAACACCCGCTATTTGCAACTGTTTGCGATCTTTTTTCAGTTTTAGTCTTTTGGCCGTTTCTTCGCTGATTAAATTGATTTGCGACCCTGGGTCTAATAACGCTCTAGCTACCATGTATTCACCGTTTTGGCTTCTAATTTGGATCACCGCAGTTGCTAATACTACTACGCCATCTGAGACCGAAGCATGACTGACTGCACCATTGGTCGAATAGGTTACAGAAGCAGTGTTTGATGCAACCTGAGACGTAACGGGTGCATTATTACTTGCTGCAGAAACGGACGTCACTTGGTATTTGTGTAGCAGTGAGTTATGTGGGCGTTGGCAAACCCGACATCGTCCAGCACGATAACTAGACACGCTGTGACCTGTTTTTAAACAATTAATGCAAAGCGCATTTTTCTTTGCAAAATTAAATCGATCGGTAACCGTTAAATTAGCAAATGATCCACAATTAGTGATAAAATGACCTTTTAATTTGCAATATGCGCATTTGTTAACTTTGGCTTCGGTAATACTAAATGTAGATCTTTCAGATCGCTTTCCCGATGGCTTATTTTCTTTGAGCGATGAGGGCTTATAATTTTTATGGTCATTTACTTCTAGAGACTGACAGCGCCTTATAAGAACTTTAGCGCAATCATTCCATGTTGGCAGTTTAGAGTAATCGAGTGGATCATTCCATTTTGCCCTTGTTGCACCATCAACTTTAGACATGGCTAAATGAATAAGTAGCGCATTTGTTATGTCCTTATCGTTACCCAACGAATGCAATGAATCATATGTGGCAGATATAGTATCAACGGCATTGCGGAGGAGGGACGCGTTTGGCTGAGAAATTTTAGGTATGCTAAACATTTGCTCTACACTGTCAAAAAAAATTAGACACTTTTTGTCATATCTTTCCGCTAAACGTTCTAATGCTTTCGGGTAATTTTCGGCAGTAATCTGAAACGCTTTTACTGTATGTAGAGCTTCACCAGATAAACTGCTCAATAAATGGTTAAACTTTTCAATATTCGAGAGGGACGTTTCATCATGAACCAAAGTTGTAAAAGTTCCAATAAAATTTTTATAGTCCGCATATTTGCCGTTGAAATTTGGCAATTTTAAATTTGGCAAGCGATTTATAGGTGCAATTGTAGCACTAAACGTAGTTTCCAGTGCTGTGTTATCATGTAATCTGTTTCTACCCAACAACGAAAGCAACTTGGATTTTGTCGAAACACATAATTCCTCAATTTCACCTCGTTTCTCATCTTCAGAGTCAATTTTTTCTATCTCCGTTTGATATGCCATAACTTGCTTCATATACGAGTTTAGAATGTCTAACCTACATTCAAGGTCTATTGGGTTCGAAGCAGCTGAAGAATCATCAAGAAGATTCTTGATGCAAGTTATATTTTTGCGAGAAGAAGCACGCTGTTGTTTCAGAGTAGCAAGAGAATTGGCTACTGAATCACCGGCGTTATCGCTTGAAAGTGGCATTTTGAGCAAAGTGACTTTAATGTAATAAACGAAATGTACAAATAAGCAACAATTGAACAGGGATTCAATATACCCTTGTTCCACACCCAGCCCGAACTGTGTGAAATTTACTTTTCGGTTTGATTTGGTTTCGATTTATTCTCAAATTTATGAAACGGTTTGCAATATACCTTTGGCTCGAAAATATCAAAAAATTTTCAATCTAATTTAGTAGCAACTCTGCTCAAGAATTTCCGATGTAAAAATTGGGTTCCAATAACTCAATTTTAAACCATCAAATTATTAATTGAATGCTAATATTAGCGCATTGTCAACTTATCGAAGTTGAAAATCAATTTTGTTAAATATATGACCACCCTAATGCCACATTAGTATACCAACTCAATGTTGGGTTTTACTGCTAGCATAATTGCATTCACAGTACCATATTAGTCTCATATATTTATTAAAATCGTATGATGCCGCTAACTCGTCTTTATTGAAAAACATATATTTATGTATATGTATATGTACATATACTACTTTAAGGCATACCTTTGAAATTATATGTGCAAATTTTGAACACCGCAATATCATGCCTTCTTTACATAGTCAGCCCTTATACATTTACCGCTCTTTATATATATATATTCCTGCTCCCTTGTATACCTGTTGCTAACTCTTTGGTGGCGTTATATAAAAGTTACCGGGACCTATATACAAAACTGCCGCTATTTTTAATGGCTCGGCCTTTTGTGTTTCTAGAAGAATCCACTAATTTTCCCTTTTTATGCACCGTCTTTATTATGACCTTTTCCTAATGAATCCTTTACTCACATTTTTTTTTTAACTTTGAAATTTCGTTTTTATTCTTAATTTTTCTGTTTTAACGCCCGCAATATATTTTAAGTTTCAAATTTACATACCTCATCCAAACCTATGCACATTTCTTACGTGTTCACCAACCAACTGCAACAACAGATGCACCTCAATTTGGCCACAAGCCACCACACCAGCCAATTCGGATCACCAATCCCAGCAATCAGCAACAGCCGTATCAACCAGCGAGAACCCAACTCAATTGTCTTCAGCAGCAGGAGTCGAACAGGCAATCAACAACAACTCCACATGTACCACCAAATCTGTATCTATTTTTTCACCGCAACCAGCAACAGTATCACTATTATATGTTTTATTTATTTATTTGTTACACCCACGCAGCAGTGATTAGAAATTTAATAATTTTGTTTTTATTAAAGCACGGCATTTTCACTTTGTATTTTCTTTACAAAAACTAGGACTTCACTGTACAGTCCTGTCACGGTCGCCAAAATGTATTTGCACTCGTTTGTGCAACTAGACAAAAAAAAACACTATCAAATTGCCGTCGCAATCAAATCAATGTTGCCGCGTGGGTGGTTTAACATATAATAATCCATTTTATTCAAATTAGAAGTTTACCAGCAAACATTTGTTTCTTTGCATATGTTCATATGAATATGTATGTACATAGGTTAAATATAAAGACAGTAATGAGCGCATCTATATGTGTATTTGTGATTGATGAGCATAAAGCGAATTCAATAAATCAATACATATAATTCAAATGAGAAAATGAGTGTTTAACTTTGCATGAGAATGAATGTATAAGTAATTGTAACTATGCAGAGATGCATTCATATAAAATATAAAAGTATAAAATTTAATACTTAAGGTATGTATAGAGTGCAGATATACGTTTATACAAATTTGGTTACTTCAAGAAACTCGGTAATACAATTCTTTCACTTGTGATTATGAATTCATTTGTTACAAGTTAGTAATTACATGCGAGCTATAAAGATGAAATACAACAGCGAAATGAAATATGGACATATGCAGTGTACGATAATATTAGTAATATTATATATGAAATATGAGAAATACATATGGTTGATGTTCTCCAACACTGGGTATGGGTAGGATTTACTATACACCGGTTCGTCAGTTGATGTTTTTACTTCTGCACGGACATTCGTGTTTGCAAGCTCATAACCGTTAAGTGGTTCGAAAAGACCAGAATATTTTTCCAATAGTGAATTGACCTTTCCATGAATATCAAGAGGTAGGTCCTTCCCTAATGTAAAGTTTACATCGAGAGATCTTCTGCCTTTCAAGGGGATTTTGTAATTGTCTATACTAAGGAGGTTATTCTTCCTATCTATTATCGCGTCTAATTTCCTCAGGGTATCGTCCCTAATGATTCCGCAGAATTCACCAAGAGTCGGTAAAACGAAGAAATCAAATTCGGTGGAGTTACCCACACTTTCAAATAATTTTAATTTTACCTTATCCTTTATTGGCACTTGGATTTTGTCGAAACACATAATTCCTCAATTTCACCTCGTTTCTCATCTTCAGAGTCAATTTTTTCTATCTCCGTTTGATATGCCATAACTTGCTTCATATACGAGTTTAGAATGTCTAACCTACATTCAAGGTCTATTGGGTTCGAAGCAGCTGAAGAATCATCAAGAAAATTCTTGATGCGAGTTATATTTTTGCGAGAAGAAGCACGCTGTTGTTTCAGAGTAGCAAGAGAATTGGCTACTGAATCACCGGCGTTATCGCTGGAAAGAAGCATTTTGAGCAAAGTGACTTTAATGTAATAAACGAAATGTACAAATAAGCAACAATTTAACAGGGATTCAATATACCCTTGTTCCACACCCAGCCCGAACTGTATGGAATTTACTTTTCGGTTTGATTTGGTTTCGATTTATTCTCAAATTTATGAAAAGGTTTGCAATAAACCTTTGGTTCGAAAATATCAACAAATTTTCGATTTAATTTAGTAGCAACTCTGCTCAAGAATTTCCGATGTAAAAATTGGGTTCCAATAACTCAATTTTAAACCATCAAATTATTAATTGAATGCTAATATTAGCGCATTGTCAACTTATCGAAGTTGAAAATCAATTTTGTTAAATATTTGACCACCCTAATGCCACATTAGTATAACAACTCAATATTGGGTTTTACTGCTAGCATAATTGCATTCACAGTACCATATTAGTCTCATATATTTATTAAACTCGTATGATCCCGCTAACTCGTCTTTATTGAAAAACATATATTTATGTATATGTATATGTACATATACTACTTTAAGGCATACCTTTGAAATTATATGTGCAAATTTTGAACACCGCAATATCATGCGTTCTTTACATAGTCAGCCCTTATACATTTACCGCTCTTTATATATATATATATTCCTGCTCTCTTGTATACCTGTTGCTAACTCTTTGGTGGTGTTATATAAAAGTTACCGGGACCTATATACAAAACTGCCGCTATTTTTAATGGCTCGGCCTTTTGGGTTTCTAGAAGAATCCACTAATTTTCCCTTTTTATGCACCGTCTTTATTATGACCCTTTCCTAATGAATCCTTTACTCACACTTTTTTTTTTTTTTTAACTTTGAAATTTCGTTTTTATTCTTTATTTTTCTGTTTTAACGCCCGCAATATATTTTAAGTTTCAAATTTACATACCTCATCCAAACCTATGCACATTTCTTACGTGTTCACCAACCAACTGCAACAACAGATGCACCACAATTTGGCCACAAGCCACCACACCAGCCAATTCGGATCACCAATCCCAGCAATCAGCAACAGCCGTATCAACCAGCGAGAACCCAACTCAATTGTCTTCAGCAGCAGGAGTCGAACAGGCAATCAACAACAACTCCACATGTACCACCAAATCTGTATCTATTTTTTCACCGCAACCAGCAACAGTATCACTATTATATGTTTTATTTATTTATTTGTTACACCCACGCAGCAGTGATTAGAAATTTAATAATTTTGTTTTTGTTTTTATTAAAGCACGGCACTTTCACTTTATATTTTCTTTACAAAAACTAGGACTTCACTGTACAGTCCTGTCACGGTCGCCAAAATGTATTTGCACTCGTTTGTGCAACTAGACAAAAAAAAAAAACTGTCACTATCAAATTGCCGTCGCAATCAAATCAATGTTGCCGCGTGGGTGGTTTAACATATAATAATTCATTTTATTCAAATTAGAAGCTTACCAGCAAACATTTGTTTCTTTGCATATGTTCATATAAATATGTATGTACATAGGTTAAATATAAAGACAGCAATGAGCGCATCTATATGTGTATTTGTGATTGATGAGCATAAAGCGAATTCAATAAATCAATACATATAATTCAAATGAGAAAATGAGTGTTTAACTTTGCATGAGAATGAATGTATAAGTAATTGTAACTATGCAGAGATGCATTCATATAAAATATAAAAGTATAAAATTTAATACTTAAGGTATGTATAGAGTGCAGATATACGTTTATACAAATTTGGTTACTTCAAGAAACTCGGTAATACAATTCTTTCACTTGTGATTATGAATTCATTTGATACAAGTTAGTAATTACATGCGAGCTATAAAGATGAAATACAACAGCGAAATGAAATATGGACATATGCAGTGTACGATAATAGTAGTAATATTATATATGAAATATGAGGAATACATATGGTTGATGTTCTCCAACACTGGGTATGGGTAGGATTTACTATACACCGGTTCGTCAGTTGATGTTTTTACTTCTGCACGGACATTCGTGTTTGCAAGCTCATAACCGTTAAGTGGTTCGAAAAGACCAGAATATTTTTCCAATAGTGAATTGACCTTTCCATCAATATCAAGAGGTAGGTCCTTCCTTAATGTAAAGTTTACATCGAGAGATCTTCTGCCTTTCAAGGGGATTTTGTAATTGTCTATACTAAGGAGGTTATTCTTCTTATCTATTATCGCGTCTAATTTCCTCAGGGTATCGTCCCTAATGATTCCGCAGAATTCACCAAGAGTCGGTAAAACGAAGAAATCAAATTCGGTGGAGTTACCCACACTTTCAAATAATTTTAATTTTACCTTATCCTTTATTGGCACGCTACACCCACCGAAGCTACATTGAATAATTTTTTTACAGGAGTTGTTTTCGTTGCAATAGCATTTTTTATGAAATTCTTATTTGCGCCGGTATCCACAAGGAAATCTAGCACACGACCATCAGGCAAGGTATATTCTAGGTATGGTACACTAAATGACCGGAAGACAGAAAATCCTCCGAGTTGTCTTCACTTGACGAATCCTTCAGGTCCACATCTTTCTCTTCGCTCTCCTCGGGTGTAGTATGGAACACCCTTTGCTGCTTCCGTGGCAGATTTTCTGAACTTGCGCTACTTTTAAACGGATCTGGGCGATTCATGTAATTAACGTTGCGTGTCTGCACCGAGGGGTCTACGTCCATTTTCTCTACAGGCGAATGTAGTGGGGTGCTGGCATTTCCAAATCGACCTGACGGGCGATCACTCCTTACATATGGGTGCTTTTCCTGGTTGCGCCAAATAGGTTTAGGGGGTAACTGGGGAGGCTTGCTCCTATTCCTAAATGAGGAGGCACCTGGGAAAATGTTAACAGGGACAGCCACACGGTTATTGGAAATGTTTGTATGAACGGAAACATTGCGGAAATCCACATTTTGGATTTCCAAACAGGCTGAATATGCCTCCGGCAACGTTTTAGGACGTCGTATAAGAACCATTCGCGACATTTCGACGTTAAGCCCACGTATAAAAACGCCCAGGGCACGATTACGGTAGGTTTCTACCAGAACTTTAACGGCGTCTTCCGTGTAGGATTCGGCTTTTATTTTATTAATAATAAGGGAGAATTGATGATTCACCCTGGCGTAGAATTCGTCAATTCTCATTCCCTTTTGCTGTAGCTGGTGCAGTTGGTGTTCGAGTGTTCCAACATCCCTCTTATCTGCGTAGTGCAGGGAGAGGCATTCCTTAATTTGTCACCAATTGCTACCGAATATATTGTAAGAAATAAGTGTAGAATCAGCTGCACCCCGTACCTTCTGCCTAATATGTTGGAGAGTCGCTCAGTAAAGGGGCTTTCCCTTCATTACCGCAAAGTCTGAAAGGAGCACTTCCACAGAGTGAATCCATGAAATGTACGGGACAGGGTTACCGTCAAACACTTGTAGCTCCTTAACACAATCAGGTAGCCTACAGATATCTTTGATCTCAGCCTCAAAGGTGGGTGGCCGAGCTACCACTTCTTCAACCACTGGAGTAGTGGACGCTGTAGATGGATAGCTAGCTGAATCGACGCGAGCCACCCGCCTTTCTAGCAAATTTATTTTTTCAAGAAGGGCGTTGACGGCCCCAGTCAAATTTGTCACTGTGGCTCTTATATCTTCCATTTTTTGTGGGAATATTTTTATTTTACTTTACCTTCGTGTTTTTTATACTCATGTATACTTATGTATTATATCAGAATTACCCTGCAGCGTGTCCAGGCGCTCTCAGGAATTTTCACTACGTTGCAGTGCGTCCACGCACTTTAGGAACTTCTATTAGTAGGTAATGCTGATGATCTTGCCAGAAATTTTCCTTCAGTTTTTTCCACGGTTTTCTTCTTTCAAACAAATTCTTTAGACAGTTCTTTCTTTTTGCAAATTTCCTTTTTTATTTCAAACAGACAGTTTTTTCTTTTTAGCACTTTTTTCACAGTTTCTTTTTTTCAAACAAATTCTCTTTTGAATTTTTTTTTGCACAGTTCCTTTCACTTCCTGGGTCCCTGCTCGGGCGCCAGTTAAAGGACTATAGTCCTTGGTTATAAAAAAAATAATTTGTTGGGCCAACTCGCCCAACCAACAACACTAAACAATACAAGTTCAAATAATAATATTCCAGTATATTTTAATGTATTTTTGCTTATTATTATAACTAAAGCTAATTTATTGTTAACGCTAATCCGTCCCGTACTCGACTGCCGGGTCTGCCGCAACTGCTCCCCTATATAGCCAAACAACAAGCCGCGACGCGCCTCTTGCGTAACTTGTTGACAGCCCGCTGTATGAGAATGTTGAAGTCGGTTTCTTCCCACAGGTGCCGTATGTGTGTATTTCACAATCATGTGCAACAGAATTTTGCTGACTGTGCGCCTGGAGTAATTCCGTAGCATAAGTGTTAGTTGCCGTCACTAACCATGGCCTTGAATTAAGGTTTTAGGTTGCCAAGCGCGGCCGTATGTTGTGAGAACCATAACTTGCAAGTGTTAGTTGCCGTCACTAACCATGGCCTTGAATTAAGGTGTTAGGTTGCCATGCGCGGCCGTATGTTGTGAGAAATATAATTTGCTGACTCAGCGCACGTGTACTGGCCATACGTGGGAATGTTGCAATAAGGGCAACTGGTGCGTGTTAACTTATATAAGTAGAGTTGGGATTCTACCGGGTATTTACCATTTTTATGGGTAAATACCAGGAAAATACCCGGAATATTCCTTTTTTGTATCTTTTTATGGGTATTTAAAAATCTTTTGAATCGGGGCTGCTTGGAACTACAAGTCAGTAATTAAATTTATACGTCATTTGAAATTAAAAAAATTTCGTTTTGATTTTAAACAAACAACCCAGCAAACACTCGGAGTCAACAATTAGTCTGAAAGGAGTCCAAACTTTGGATCGTTTGCACTCGTTATGGACTCATTTAGGAGCCTGAAGCGAAAGCTAGATGCTCATATCTTGCCTCTAACATATGTAAGTCTTATACAGGCCTCCTTCCGATATCATATATGAGCCTTATTGGCGTCATATACTGCTAATTTTGAGTCTTTTAATGACACTACTTCAGGGCGTTTGGGAAGTATTTTTGACATATATCCGAAGCGGAAAATATAAGGGAGAAAATTGTTGTGATAAAACTCCCATGAAGATAAGATAGAAATTAAATAAGTACTAGTTGAATTATTTATTTATGTAGAATAAATTTTCGCAGAAAATTTTCTGAGTTTTTATTCCGGAGCTGCCTAGTTTACTGATTTTAATACTTTTCGTTTGTTCATAATTTCATCAAATTCGAGTCATAAAAGGCTCTACGGTGATAGCATTTTTGAAGCTAATATTTTTCGGAGCCATATTGAACTCCAGAACTGTAAGAGAATGTTTATAGGGTACACATATTTACGCAAACAATGCTACCCCTCAAAGACGTTCACGGCGCTCGTAATTTAAGAATCCGAAAGGAATCCAAAATAAGTGGGCAATGTAGGAATCATAAAAGTGTCGAAACGCGTAGGAGGGTAAAAGAAAATTTTATTTTTGCCTTTTATTTAACGGCCTAAAAGCTCCTAACCTAGCATGCAAAAATTATCATTTATCAACTATTTATGTTCGTCACCGCGAGTTTGGAACATATTTTGAAACTTAGTTACGACAATTTTTCATTTTAATACAAAATGAATTACATTTGTTTATTATAGTTACCCTTGCTATTCTTTTTTTGTTTAAGCATCGACGTTTTTCCTTTCATGGACGCTTCTCGACATCTTTAATGTGCCCGCAAAGCTGTCACGCTCTGTCCTGGTGTGTCGAACTATATATAACCCCAAAAAGCCAATTCTGAATTGATTGGTTACGTAAGACTGGAACATCATGCTTGGGTATATGACTCATTGGGTTTGCGATAGTTGTTGATGTAGTTGCTTCATCTTGCGGTGTAGAGGATGGTGGATTCATTGTAAGCTTTTTGATTTGGAATGGTCACTTCACTTTTTATTTTTTTCTGAAATATTTTTTTATCTGAAATTAGCACTTCACACTTTGAGTTCTTCACAACGACTTAATGCATTCACAAAAACGGTTGCGTTATATATGGTCTACGAGACGAGGTAATAAGAATAAAATGGTAATTTCAATTCTACCTGCTGTCTCTTGTGGTGGCTTAAAAAAAACAACACAAACAATTTTACGATCTGAATTGTGTCACAGTGATACCTTCATTTTTTAAAACGGTTGAATAAAAAACCCACACAACTATGTTTACGACATGCAAATGCATCACAGTGATGCCTTGGTTTTAAAAGGGTTGTAAAAACGCTAATTTCTAATAATTTTTTTTAATTTCTTTTCTATTACTAAGTTAAATTCATTTTTAGCACGCTTTTATTAGCTTGGCCTGTATGTAACGGAATATTTGAGCTTAATTTTCACCGGTTTCTAGATGTCTGATTAATTTGAAACTTTGCATACGTATCAAGGACCGATGACAATGCATTAATGTGATGGTGTGGTGACATAAGGTCAATTGGCCTTATTACCAAATAGCCATTTAGCTGATTTTTTCATGTAAAGTGCAAAACCGGCGATTTTTTGAAATGTTTGCATGGTGAACCCCCCAGGGGGGTTCCAGGGGGTGTGCCACTGGCATCGGTGGGTCGGGCCTCCAAAGTTAGTGGGGGTCGGTCATACATTTGGACTCGATTGGAGCACTCTAAATGGGTCAAAGTGGGATTTTTCAAAATTTTCAAGTTCGACCCAAATTGGGGGACATCAGAATTCGTTTTAGAGGTATGGTTCCTTCGGCAAAGTTTCTTATTTTGATCCCTAGAATATGATTTTCACAGAGCAATGGGCGATATTTTGCCTCCCCACAAATCGACCCGGCCTAATATATATGTATGCAGTATATATGCATATGTATGGGGTGTATAAATTTATATACCTACATACGTATGTATCTTTGTACTAACGTCGTTAACTCTCCTCCCTCTTAAAACAGAGCGTCCCCGCTATGGTGCTGCTACGAGTTGCTGTTGATAAAGTTACTCATATAATTTATACATTTGGATATTCTTTGATATTTTGCGATCTTATGGTCTAAATTAATTTTACCATGCTTATGTGCTAAGGGACATACGTTAAATAGGCTATATTTAGTTTCGAGTATTGGCTATTTGTATATTGTTATAATTGCTTCTTTTAGGTAACAAATATGAATGTCGGCATATTCTAATATATTAACTATTGGAAGATCTAGTTTTTCGTGGTTTATTAAATCGTACACATCTTTCAAATTTAATGTGCCAAAATAAAAATGATTAGTTTTCGCTAAATTTATAGTGTTTGTTATTGATTTGAGTTCATTATAAACTTCTGTTATAACAATGTTTTCAGTTATTGTTTTGGGATCAATTGTTTCGAGTATTGTTTCGAACTGTGAGTTAATTGTTCTTTGCTTGTTATTATTTTCTATTAGCATATTAAGTGAAATATTTGATTTCTACAAGGTCATCGTGATCTGGTGTGCCAGTGATGAATTATAACACGGAGCCAAGAAAGTTTAGTGATCTTTTAGGTCTATAAATATTTGGATTGAGTTGATTTTTCATAGTTTCGATTTTGTTCACTAAATGGTTTTCTAGATTATATGATGATTTCATTATACTTTCGTATCGCGCTAGTATTTTTGAAAGGTTAGATATGTGATGCAAGAAAGCTGTATCCTGATAAATGTAGACAGGGTCGGTTTCGACTAGAACAATTTCCTATTAGCTAAATCTATTATATTGTCGCAAAGGGCGATAGAGAAGAGTAAGGTAAACACTATTCCGTACATGCCTTTACTCTAATATTGTCCTTATGGATAATGACTTTTATTTGTCGTTACTGTTTCGCCGTTGTCTTTTTTGACAATATGTCTCGCGTATTTTTTTTACGTTTTTATTCCGTCTATGCGTCTTTGAATATATTACGTTTCCTTCTTTGTAGTTGAGTTGTTTGCGATTGCGGTTGTGGTATCGCAAAACTCTCTCTTGGTTTTGTTGAAGACGCTCTTTGATGTCAGGATACCCCCTTTGATTGAAGGCCACGTCATCGGGCTTCTCGTTGGTTACCGAATGGATAGTTTTGTTGTATTTTCGGACTGCTTCAAATATCTGTTCAGCAGGTGCCGAACTGTGTTGATGTGCTAAAACTGTAGCGAGTTCTATTATGGTACCGCTTGTTGTCGAATGATAGGCTGGAGTTTTGGTATGCGTTATTTGTAGTCGCTTGTATATTTCGTGTGCACATATGCCAGTAAATATTGATTCGTTATCTGTCATTACAAACTTTGCGTTTAGGTATATTTGTGATAGTATCTCGTCAACGTATTTGTATGTGTCCTTTGATGGTATTTGTCTCAAATTGCAGAATTTTGAATATTTGTCGGTTGAACTAATGTACATATTAGTGCTCATAAAAAAAAAGTCTATGTGTATGTATTTGCCTACCTTGTCCGGTACTGGTGCTGAACCTATTTATTTGGTCAGCGTTCATATTTGTGTGTGAGGCAAATTTCGCAGTCCTGTACTTCCTTTTTACAAGCGTCACGTATGTCCGGCCAGTAATATTTGAGCTAAATTTCCTGTGCGTAATTTTTGTAGTTTCTGTGAGCACGTCTGTGTGTGTCTTGTATGATTTGTCCTTGTTGTTCGGTTTCGGTGATGTCGTCAACCAATTTTTGGCGCTAGTACAATCGATACAGTTGGAAATGTGTTGATAATATCATTTTCGTCGTAAAATAATATTTCCTCGTCTATTTGCAGGGCATAAGTTACCTTTGGTCTAATTATATTTTTTAGTCTGTCTAGCAATTCAGTTTTGGTGTTAAAAAAAAATCGTATGTCGGCTGTTAGAAAATATTGTGAGGATATTTCGATGGAATTCTGACCGGACTGTGTTACAATAATTTGATTTCTAAATGCGTTTAGTGGTTGCTTTACTCGTTTGAGTTTTTGTGTTGGGGAGCTTGGTGCTGAATGTTGGGAGTCATCAGAGTTTACAGTGTTGTTTATTTGCTGGCAAGAAAGTGCATCAGCGACAACGTTCCGATGTCCGGGTTTGTAAACGTGTTTTGAGCCGTATTCTTCGATGAAATTTTTCCATCTTTAAAATTTATTAAACTATTTTATGAGCTCGAGGCCTTATCCAAATAAAAACGCAGTATAAATATTTTATATTTGTATTTTTATTTTGTATTCGATATTTCGACTTCAGTCTGAAGTCATTATCAGGAACAATTGAGTATGTTATGCAGCCTCGAGCTCATAAAATAGTTTAATAAATTTTAAAGATTAAAGGCCAATAATAATTTTATAAAAAAAATGTTTCCATCTTTTCAATTTTGTATTGGGATTTTTCTCTGATATAGAGAAGATTAAAGATTGATGGTCAGTGTAAATTGTTAAATCTGCTATACCATTCAAGTAATTACGTAGTGTCTGTAGTGACCATACAATTGCGAGTAACTCTTTCTCATTCGTGGAGTAATTCTGTTCTGTTTCACTGAGCGTTCGTGAAATAAATGATATGGGTTTTTGGTTTTGAGATACAGTAGTCGCTCACAAATTAGAACCCCCAGTAATTAGAATCAATTGTTTCAATACATTACACGATCTGAAATTAGAATCGAAAATTCTAATTTCTGAGCGTATTTTGTTTTTGAAAATTTGAAATGTCAAATAAACGTAAGAAAAATATTTTGTGCTTGGAAACCAAAGTTCAGATCTTGGAAAAGCTTGGCAAATGTGTTCAAGGAAGCGGTTAGCCCTAGAATTTGATGTGGTGCCATACTCCATCAAATCGAATAAATCATCAATTTTACACGCTGTATTAGAAATACCTATCATGAGGCTAACAAAAAATCGTTGCACATCGCTGAACATTAGTTATGAAATTTTTTATTCATTTTTGGCTTTTTTAATGTATTTCTATCGACCTTTAATGTATTTTTAATGAAAAAATATATTTATTGTAATTGGAGTTTTTGTTTTTTCGATCTTTTTTTGATTTAACGTATATATACATATATGTATATTTAATAAAAAAACATGTGATATGTATTTTACTGGATTGTTATTTTATGTTTCCTTGTTTTTTATGAATAAAATTGAATAAGACAAAATTTCATTGTAGTTTATTAATGCAAATTGACTTAATTTTTAAGGTTTTATACAAATAAAAGAACGTCCAGGAATTAGAATTTTTCAAAAATTAGAACCACCCTAAAAACAAAGTGGTTCTAATTTGTGAGCGTCTACTGTAATACGGCTCCTATAGCGTAATTACTAGCATCTGTGGTTAATTCAAAAGGTTTGTTAAAATTTGGTTGGAAGAGTTCAACTTGGACTTGCAGTTCCTCTTATTTTATTCTAGTGCAAGTTCATCTAAGGTGATTTTTATTTTTGCGCTTTGATTCTTTGATATGCCACCTGTTGTAAATTGATTATTCCACGCACTTTAGTAAAAGACACGACATATTTGGTAGTAATTCAAACCGGAAGTAAGTACATATTTATTCAGTAGAAAAGTGGATACATATTCAGAGTTGCATTTAATGGTTTTAAGTGTCGTTCGATTTTACACTTCAATACTTTTCCTGAACGACATCTTTTTATTCTTAAGATTAATTAATATATTTTTCGTTAATTACATTGGTTGCGTGCTAATTCAAGATCATTAATTTAAACAGTATAATTAATTGTAATTAATATTTTCATTTCATTTGTAAACGAAACATTGTATTATTATTATTTTTTTAATTTTGTTGGAGTCTAAGTGATTTACAAATATTGATATGATTTAACTTGGCTATGCCTTTGGTTAGGATGTCTGCTAGCATGTCGTTGGTTGGTATGTATATCAACTTAATTTTGCCTTTATCCAAGTGTTGACGAATAAATTTACCTTTAATGTCAACGTGTTTTGTGCGAGGTGAGTACGAATTGGTCAAAGCCACTTGTATGGCACTTTTATTATCGCAATAAAGAGTCATGCCACTGGAAGTGTTTAGCATCAACTCTTCTTGTAATCGCATTAATTACGTTGATTCTTGAATCGCTGATGTCATGGCCATGAATTCTGCTTCAGTTGAAGATAGAGCAACAGTTCGCTGTCGTCGAGTACACCAAGATATCGGACCTCCCTGGAACATAAATATATAGCCCGTCGTTGATCGCCTTTCATCGAGGCCACCAGCCCAATCTGCGTCGCAATATCCAGTAAGATTGCTGGCTTCTCTGCTAAACACAATGCTGTAATTCATGGTGCCCTTTATGTAACGCATTACGCGCTTCACTGCAATCCAGTGTGCTTTTCCTGGATTTGTTGAAAAACGACTGATAAGGTTTACAGCAAAACTGATGTCAGGACGCGTTATTTGTGCGGCAAACAATAAGCACCCAACGGCTTGCATATGCGAGATTTTCGACATATCACGCTGTTCAGACTCGTTAGTAGGACACATTGTGGCACTCAAACGCTGATTCAAGTCAATTGGTGTTGCCACCGGGTTGCTATCAAGTATTCCAAAACGCTTCAACATATCTGTTATATATTGAGACTGGTCAACTTCGAGAGTGCCTTTCTTAATGTCTCTAGTAATACGCATACCTAATACTGATGATACTTCACCAAGATTTTTCATGAAAGTTGCTTTTTCAGCGTAATCATGTTAGATTCGTCATTTGAAAACAAAAGTACGTCGTCGACATATACGGCAACGAATAGCATTACGTTGTTGTGTACTTTGTAATATACACATTGGTCTACGGTACTTCGGGTAAGACCTATCTTTAGCAAAACATGATTGAATTTCTCATTCCACAATCGACTTGATTGTTTCAGTCCGTATAAAGATTTTAAAAGCTTAGAAACACGACCAGAACCATCATCAAATCCGTTGGGTTGTACCATATAAATCTCGTCGTTTATTTCAGCATTGAGAAATGCTGTGACTGCATCCATCTGATGGATAAGTAGGTCATCTTTTGCAGCTAACGCCAGGAGAAAACGCAGCGAGGTGTATCTAACTACAGGAGCAAACGTATCCTCATAGTCAATACCCTTTATTTGACTACACCCTTTGATCACTAATCTAGCTTTCCGTCGTATTACCGCACCATTTGCGTCTGTTTTTGTTTTAAACACCCACCTGGATTTCAGTGCTTTCTTACCAGGTGGCAGTTCACTCAAACACCATGTATTGTTCGAGTGGTGAGAGTTCATTTCATTATTTACAGCGGCTTTCCACTCATTTGCATGTTCGCCGGCCATTGCCTCTACTAGATTTTGAGGTTCATTCCATACAAAATCGGTTACACAAAAATTGTAACCATCTCTTTTGGCACCGCACTCTTTCAATTATTGTTCGGTTAAACCGCTCAGCCACTCCGTTTTGCTCAGGTGTATATGGTGAGGTGGTTTGATCCACAATACCTTCCGACAAACAGAAGTTCTTAAATTTTACGTTAATATACTCGGTGCCATTATCTGAACGAATCACTTTTATTTTGCGCGAACACTGATTCTCAACCAGTTTCTTGAATTTGACGAACTCATAAACGAATTTCAATAAATAACTAGCGCCAGAGAAAGACTTCTGCAAATGGACCCATTACGTCCGTGTGTACTAAATCGAGCAAATTTTTTGCCCGACTGCCACTGCTTTTAAAGGAAGCCCCCGTTTGCTTTCCTTGCACACAAACCACACAATTATCTGTACTTGCTTTTTCAAAGTCAATACCAACAGATGCACATTTAACTTTTTTAAATGCTCTGGGCAAATGTGCCCCATTCTTCTAACCATAGCTGATAATTATCGCGAGTAAAAAATGCATTGTTGCTTTTCGAGTCGTGACTATATTCTGTATCACAATTTAGACGATATAAGCCATTCACCACATTTGCGGTTGCTATCAACTTTTTGTTGCTATTGTAAATTTTGCACTCATTACCTTCGAACATAATTTTATTTCCATTCATAGCCATTTGTCGTACCGATAGCAAATTTGCACACAGGTCTGGTACGTATTCCACATTTTTCACTACAGCATCTGTTTGTTTTTTGTTCGCGTATAAACGCATATTTACGTCACCTTTTGATTTGACTTTAATTGTTTTATTATTTGCAACTAGAATGTTTTTATTTACAACTGGCACTTCATCAACGATCACATTACAATTTCTAGTCATGTGTGAGGTTGCGCCAGAATCAACAAACCATTCTTCTTTATTACGAATGTCATGCGAAAGAAGTGATGCGAAAAGAGCACTTCTGCTCTTTTTGACGTTACCATCGCGCTTAATTTTGTTAGGACAATTTCTAGCAATATGACCAAGCTGCGTGCAAGAATGGCATCGAAATTGATTTGATTGATTTGACTTTCCCTTAAAGTTGGACTTTGTGGTTGAATAAAGTGCATTCTCACCACATGTATTCGCGTTATCAAATTTAACATCTTGCAACAAGAGTGTTTTTATGCTATCGATCGTAAGTTTATCTTTGGTGTTTTCGACGGCTAACACAAGTGAACGAAATTCGTCTGGTAGCCTCGCCAACATTAACGATGCGGTAAGCTCTTCGTCGATGTTGAAGCCGGCATTTTGCACTTTAAGTGACGTCATCACGACCGAATTTATGTATTCCTGTACTGATACGTAATTAGAAAGTTTACACTTCACTAGTTGCTTTAATAACTCCACTTTTCGCGTAAGACCAGTGTCTTCATATGCGGAAAATAATGCTTTCCATGCGTGATGAGCCGTTGTAGCCATAGCGATATGTGAAAAGTTATTTGGCTCTATCATCAGGGTTATTTCAGCTAGTGCACGTTCATCGCTGTCTTTTTCCTTGTCTGAAGGTTCTGCGGGTAGTTCTGTTTCAACTACCTTCCAGCACCTTTATTACAAGATAGGATTTGGCGTGGCGCTTCCAAACCTCGAAATTTTCGCGACTTTTTAATTTTTCGAATGGAAATGTTACTGCGTTTGTCGCCATGTTGAGAAAAAAATCACTGATTATTCTGTTAAAAACAATCAATCCGCAATTAATAAATGTAATTTTAAGGTTATTAGTGGACTAACCAAAAAATTAGTATTAGTGCGTACACAAACAAAGAATATCAAGCACTTATATCCACTAAAACATATTTACATAGTCATGCTTCTAAAATGAATAACCGCTCATAAGCCACGAAGCAGTTCAGTACTCAATTGTCTTATTGAGCAAGAAAGTCAACTGTTTTATATGAAAACACTAATGGCGGGTTTTACAATGCATTTTTAAGTCGAACTTAAGTTTAGTTTAAGATTTTGCGTTTCACCAACAGTTTCGTTAGCTGAACTTAAGTTGAACTTAAGTCTCCAACTTTGACAAATTAAGTTGTTCTTATTATCTTTATGAACAGCTGATTATATGTTGCAAATTCAATTTGGAAGATCTAATTGAGACAATTTAAACAAATTTATTAAAATATGGATTTTGATTGGAGTAGCGATGACTCGGAATATGAGGAAGTAATAAATATTGTTGTGTTAAGGAGAATAAAAATAATTCGTGAGCGTCCACAATATTTCCAACTATGCGATGAAAAAGATTTTCGCGACCGCTTTCGACTTAGCAAACAAACATCTTGGGGTGCCCTCAATTTAATTAAAGATGCTATAAAACATAAAACTGAAAGGTTTGTGTTTGCCTTTCTTACTATTTCCTGTAGCATTATGAGCTATCTTATTGTTTTCAGGAACTATGCTTTGTGTCCAGAGAGGATGTTTTTATTAACACTACGATTTTATGCAACAGGAGGAATGCTGCAAACTGTTGGCGACTTATTTGGGGTCTCCAAAGCAACTGCGTCACAAGCAATAACATTAACATTGTAAGGTTCCATTTCGGAACCTCCGGAAAAGTTGTACATAAGTGCACACCCTACTGCACACTCCACAATCAATTAACAAACAAAGTATTTTACTTTGGTTTTCAGTTCTTTTATTTAGTGTTAGTTTCCAGTTTCTTCCTTTAATGCATAGTTTTAATTCTATGCACTATACTTAGTGTTGTAGTTATTTGGTTTCAAAATAATTTAGTTTTTTTTTTAAATTTGCTCGCACTTCTTTGAGTGGTCACTTGAATGTACAAATTTATATCGTGTCTATAACATTTTTTATGTCAGTGATGTGGGCCGTAGTTGTATTTGACATGCGCGTTGCCACCTGTACGCGCCTGTCAAATACAACTTAAGGGCAAACCACATAGAGTACCTTATTATATTCTGGTGTAAGGCTTATGTTCCTTATATCACCCTTCCTTTTCAAAAGAAGAATTTGGCAAATTAAACACGTGTGCCATATTCTTCTTTTGTATTCTATTAATTGGTTCGGATGAACGAAAATATTAGGGTGTACCTTCCTTTTTGAAATTCGTTCATCCGGAGCAATTTTATGACTATTTAAAATATGTTAATTAAAATTGTGGGATTTTGAATCTTTGTTTGTACAATATTTACATTTTATATATTCAACTTAAGGCTTTTTGTTGTTTATAAAATATTAATTTGTTTTTTTTTTTTCGCTTGTACTATACTATGAATAATTTCGAATTACATTTTTTCGTTTTGATATACAAAATTTTGTGTTCTATATATATTCTTGTTTTGTTTTTATATATATATTTTTTTTTGTTGCCTTCGTGGCTATTTAATAATGACGAGTATGAAATTACTTCTAAAAATTTTGGATTTTGTTCAATTAAAGTATTACGGTAATATTAATTTACTTTACTAAGGCGGTTTTTATGTACCACTTTTTCTTTGCTTTTAACTTCATCGAAAATAGTTACATTAGGTTCGTTAATTTTGGTTATTGTAAACGGACCTTGATACATATTTTCGTGTTTATGATGTGGTTCTTTCTGTAAAAGTACTTTATCTCCGATTTTTACAACTTAAGGACGTACCGTTTTATCATACAGGTTTTTAGTTTGTAATTTATTTTTATTAATTAGATTTTGTGCCATTTTGTGCGTTTTCTGCATCCTAAACTTAACTTCTTTGGCATAGTTTTCGACATTATAGATCGGGTCAATTTTTTCTTTTGTTAATTCATTAGGCAAAGTCTTTTCATTCCGCAATGTCCACCAGAAATGGGATCATTATGGTAAATTTTCATAAGTTTTAATTTTGTATCTTCATCTGTTACTGTCTCCACTGGATCTGTTAAAATAATTTCTAATGATTTTAAAATTTTATTTCCAATATTTTTGAAATTTGTAATAGTATAATGTTCGAACATAATATCGTTTTTAGGCCATTCAATTTTCTTAATCTTGTGTTTTCCAGCTTCTGATTCAAGCCTCGAAAGTAATTTCTCTAGAGTCATTATTTCGTTAGCAAGCTCAAAACTAAGTAACTCGAGTTTCTTATGTTTAATATGCGCAAAAATTCTTAAATTTGTTGTTTTATTATTTTTATCGTACGTAATTGCGGATCTTATTCGTGAGACTTTTTTCGAAAAATTAAAATTTGTCGTAGACATGTAAAGTAATTTGTTTTTCGTCGTTTTTGTCTGTTTTCCTATGTAAATTTTCGTCGGTTGCCTTTTTTGTCATGGCTCTTGTCTGTACTGCCAAAATGTGTTTGTTAGCTTCTTTAATCTCATCGATTGTTATACGCGATAGTGCATCAGCACAAACGTTTGATTTACCTTTTATATATACAATAGTAAAGTTATATTCAGACAGTTCCAGTATTATTCTTGAAAGTTTTGAAGATGGGTCTTTCATATTGAATAAGTATACTAGAGGTCTATGGTATGATTTTACAATTAAATGGGTGCCATAAACGTATGGTAGAAATTGCTTGATTGCAAAGTAAATAGCTAAAAGCTCTAATTCTATAATGGGTTTTTTCTGTTCGGCGTTAGTAAATGCTTTAGAAGCGAAACAAATTGGTAAACACTACCTTGTTGTTCTTCACTCAAAATAGCGCCACATCCAGTTGTGGAAGCATCAACTGTAATAATGAATTGTTTAGTAAAATCTGGATATTGAAGTAATTTTAGTGAAAGTAACTCTGCTTTCAAAGATAAAAATGCTCTTTCGCACTCTACATCCCATACAAATTCAACTCTTTTTCTGCTTAATCGGTTTAGAGGCGCTGTCAGAGATGCAAAATTGGGTATAAACCGTCTGTAATAGTTTGCAAACGCGACGAATTGTCGTACCGCGTCTTTGTCAGTCGGTTTTGTATACTTTTTAATTGCGTTTATTTTAGAGTCGTCTGGCAACAAACCTTTGGCTGAACATTTGTGACCTAAAAATGTAACTTCTGGTCGTAAAAAGTTGCATTTATTTGGGTTAAGTTTGAGATTAAAAGACCTACAAGTCTCGAAAACTTTTGAAAGATTTTTAATATGGTGTGCTTCGCTACAACCTATGACGATAATATCGTCGACGTACAAAAATGCGACATTGGGTGGTATACCCGAAAAAGCTATGGTCATCATTCGTGAGAATGAATTTGGTGCTATATTTAAGCCGAATGGAATCACTTTCCATCTAAATGCGCCACGGTCTGTGCTGAAAGAAGTAATGTCACGTGAGTCAGGATGCAAGGGGATTTGATGAAATCCTGAAAAAATATCTAATGTGGAAAAATACTTTGCTCTACCGAGATTATCTAAAATATCGTCAACTCTAGCTAGTGGAAATTTATCAGCAATGAGTTTTTTGTTTACTGCGCGAAAATCTACGCACATACGATAAGCTTTTTGACCATTTGTATCTTTCTTTGGGACTACAATCAAAGGACTATTGTAATTCGAATAACTGGGTTCAATCAAATCATTGTCTAACAATTTATTTACTTGGCGATTTATTTCTTCGCGTTGAGAGTATGGCAATCTATAGTTTTTAACATATACCGGTTCGTTGTCTGTCAGTCTTAATTTTTGCTCGTAAAAGTTATTTAAAGTCATTTTGTCCATGTCAAGAGCGAAAATGTCGGCATAATCTATGCAAAGGTCAATTAATTTACTATGAGCATGTTGAGGTATTTGATTTTTTAAAATTGAAGTCAGTTTTTTCGTACGTTTGTCTTCTGTTTCTGTCTTGTTAATTGTATAAACATTGTAGTTTGAAAGTTTTTCTGTCCGAATACTTTTTCTTTTTACATACTTTACATCATCCGTGGTGTTGATGACTTTGATTATTGGGTTACTGGAATTAACAATGCACCTAGCTGTGAAAACACCTTTTTCAATTTCCTGCGAGTCCACGAAAAGTGGTTCGGGTGAATCGCCTAAATCAAAAAGTCTGAATATTTCACATCTTGGTGGAATGATACAACTGTCGCTTTCTGTTCCGTGCAGGATTGGTATCGCGACTTTTTCATTACCTACCCGAAAGGAAGTACTGTTTCTTTCATAATTAATAATGAATTTGTTAATTTTCAGAAAATCCTTACCCAGTATGCCATCGGATGGAATATTAAAGTCTTCATTTACTACATGTAAAGTATGTTTAATAGAAAAGTTTGAAAAATTTAAATTTACGGTAATTTTACCTAAAGTGGAAACTGAATTGGAAGTGACACCGGTAATGTTAATAATGTCGTTCGTATTTAAGGAAATATTTCTGTCTAAACATGATATCTTTATTAAAGAAATGTCCGCTTGAGTGTCTACTAGGAAAGAACAAAATTTTTGTGACTCGTTAAGTTGTAATTCAATGAAATTAGAGTAATTTAAATTTAAACAATAGATGGCTATTGGTGAGGGAAGTTCGCTTACTCGCTTAATTCGCCTCCCTCAGAGTTCGCTCCTGAGGGGCACTGGCGTTTAAAGCGCGAACGTTTGCGTTTCTACCTCTTCCGTTGGATGATCTAGAATTGTTACCTCCATTGTTACTATTATTTGTATTTGGATTGGAATTTGTAATTGGACGCGTATTATTATTGTTGTTATTCTGGTATCTATTTCCATTATAATTCCTATATCTTTGATTATTATTGCCGTTATAGTTGCTGTTGTATGCAAATGAATTATTGTTTCTATAGCCAGTATAGCCGCGGTTTGGGTAAAAACCTCGATAACTACCACGTGAATTTCTGAATGTGTTGTTACCACGTGATCGAAAAGCTAGAACCTGACGTTAAGTTACTTCGTTGTTTTGTTCTACAATTAATTTTGCTACTACGTCTTTCGGA
Organism: Eurosta solidaginis; assembly: GCF_040869045.1. Classification (NCBI taxonomy): domain Eukaryota; kingdom Metazoa; phylum Arthropoda; class Insecta; order Diptera; family Tephritidae; genus Eurosta; species Eurosta solidaginis. Next base: position 44,240,130 of record NC_090322.1, read on the forward strand.
TCAGTAAATGCTGTTGAGGCTAAAATGGTTTTTACTAAATTTGATTTTGCATTTAAACGACACACGTTAACAGGTTGTTTGACTGCCATTTCGTGAGCTTTCGCTTTAGTGATCCCTTCAATAATAAGAGACCGCTCAAGTGAGTCAGCTAAATCTTCAACTTTTTTGGCAAAATCTGTATAATTGTTACCGTTAACATGCAACGCTGCAATTCTCCCTGCTACAACTTTCGAGTTGTCTGGTCTGATCCTATTACGTAGAGCTGTTTTAATATCATTGACTGAAGTTACTTGCCATTATCGCTATAAAAATATCATTTAAATCTGCAGTAGTGAATTGTTCAAGTAATGCAATTTTGTCTATAAAAGAATCAAGTGCTAGAGGATCACCACTGTAGTTTTCTCTAATAGAATTAGCACATGTGCTAATAAAAATTCTCTTTTCCTCAAGTGTTGCCATGATTTGATCGTTAAGACCTGGAGCTGAATTAGCAGAAGGTGAGGCCACGTTTGTACTATTTGGATCGTTAAGATCTGATTTTAAAGTAGAAGTTGAAGTTAATATTTCACTAGTTGAATCGTTAAGATTTGAAACTAAATTAGAAGTTAAATTTTTACTGGAAGAATCTTCGAAGCCTGGGAAATCTGCTGACAACGATAATTTATTTTCCTGTTTGGTGACTTTATCGGTCGAAGATGAAGTTAAACTTTCGTAGCTTGAGGCTGATTTATCGGAATCGGATTCTGAATCTGAAGTTTTTTGCACTTGCTTACCACTTCTAAGGTTGTACATATGAAATTATCAGAATAGCACAGATAATTCAGTTCAAACTATGAAATTAATGAAGTATTTATTTGAATGTCTGAATTTATATTTAAGCTGAAATATTGAGGAAAAAGAAAAAAAAAATTTGTAAAATTGAACTGATTTATAGGTGAATAGTCGCTAAAGAAATATTTAACAATTTATTTGAAGAATTAGTGAAAACTGCATTATACTTGTATAGAAAAATCTTTAAGAAGTAATTGAATTTAAACTTTGCACAAAAGTATATAGGCATTAGTTGGTAAAAATCTCAAAATTGTTGTAACTTGTTCAAAAGATCCATTTATATTTACGCTTTGTTAAAAAAGTTGTATATTTTCACGGACGCACCGCTTTATAAAAAAATCTCACTTGGCTTTTCACGGGACCACCGTTTATATCAAAAAAAAATTTTTAATTGGTTTTTAACGGAACCACCGCATGTATTAAAAAATTAATTGGTTTTTCGCAAACCACCGTTTATATCAAAAAATTCAATTGGTTTTTCGCCAACAATTCATCAAATTTATAGCGTACCTGGAGACTGCTTATCTAGTTCACTCAGTCTTATATGGTGAGGTTTTGTTGGAAAATGTAGGTATTAAAAAACTGAAGTAGAATGAAAATTTGAAAACGCAAATTCAGGCATGTGAAACTTTAAATAGAAAGAAGATTTGTGAAATGCTTTGAAATTTTGAAAAAATGGGAGTTTGAAAGTATGAGAATTTGTAAAATGAGTTGAAAGTATGAAAAATTTGAAGAAAATGTAAATTTGTAAAATGAATTCAAACTGGAGAAAAAAATTAAATGTAGATTTGCAAATGTTAAGATGTATAAAATGGTTCGAAAAAATTTTAAAATTATTGAAAACTGAAGTAGTTAAATTTAGACGCACGCACCGTTTTAGTAAAAAAATCCAAGTGTTTTATATAAACGGACGCACCGTTGGTATCAAAAAATCCAAAATGTTTTACATAAACGGACGCACCGTTGTAATCAAAAAAAGATTTATCATATTTAATGTGAACACACCGCACTTAATAAAAATTGTAAATTTTTGTATACATATATGTAAAAAAACCCTTAGGAAAAATTTTATTAATACATACATACATACATATATCATATACTTATTTTTCTGCTTCACTCTTGCTATGATGATGGCTGCCGCTGATGTTAATGCTGGCCTTCGCTGCCGACGGTGGTTGCTGCTGCTGGGCTTTGCTGTTGATGGTGTTCGTTGCTGCTGACGTTCGTTGCCGCTGGCGGTGGTACAGTTTATGGATCCGTTATCTGAGTGGCGTGGGTTTCGCATGCCGTTATTATGTATATTATAATTAAATGATTTATGTTATCTCTGATCTTTTTACTTTAAAAATTTGTAGTTCGTAGAATTTAGTTCTTTATGTTATTTCCGTAGTGTTTAGTTTTTACATAATTTGTTGAATTAGGAAATAGTATTTTGTAGATTTTTGTTATTTCGCATTTTGTTGTAATTTTATTACATTCGTTAAGTTAATTTTATTATGTTCGGATCACACGCACTCAACTCTCCTATACCACCACCACGAGGCTCCAGCCTCACGGTCGCCATGTAAGGTTCCATTTCGGAACCTCCGGAAAAGTTGTACATAAGTGCACACCCTACTGCACACTCCACAATCAATTAACAAACAAAGTATTTTACATTGGTTTTCAGTACTTTTATTTAGTGTTAGTTTCCAGTTTCTTCCTTTAATGAATAGTTTTAATTCTATGCACTATACTTAGTGTTGTAGTTATTTGGTTTAAAAATAATTTAGTTTTTTTTAAAATTGCTCACACTTCTTTGAGTGTTCACTTGAATGTACAAATTTATAATCGTGTCTATAACATTTTTTATGTCAGTGGTGTAAGGCTTATGTTCCTTATAACATCACACCACTTAACACTTTTAGGGAAAGATTTCATAAAATTTCCGAAAGAAGCAGGAATGAAAGAGTGTCAAAAGAATTTTTTTAAATTGGCTGAATTTCCACGAGTATTTGCTATAATTTTGATTGTACACACATTAAGATTTTATCTCCTGGTAAATTTAAATACATAAAATATCTTAATAGTTGATGTAAATATACTATATATCCATATTTATGTATATCAAATACTTGTTTTAGGCGACGAAGATGCGGAACTTTTCCGGAATAGCAAAGGATTTTTTCCATTAATGTTCAGACGCTTTGTGACAGCCAGCTTCGCATACAAGATATTGTTGCCGATGGCCAGGTTCAACCCATGATGCAATGATATTTCGAAACTCAAGAATTCATTTTCGCCTAGAATCTGGTTTAAAAACGGACTTGTTGTCGCCGACAGTGGATACGAAAATACTAATAGAGTTATCACACCACTCTTACAGGTTAATACCCCAACTGAAAACTTGTTTAATGAATCCCAAATTCACACACGAAACTGTATAGAGCGGTCATATGGTGTCTGGAAGCGCCGGTTTCCAGTGCTATCAGTAGGATTACGTATGCACATAAAAAGGTGCAGAGTATTATTGTAGCAACTGCTGTGTTGCATAATATATGCTGTGACATTCGGGATGAGGTAGCTCCGCAACTATCAGGAGATTCGGAGAGTGCGGTAAATAATGTACTCTCTGTACCTCACAATCGTTCTAGAGCCCATCAAAGTTCCTGCAGCTCCCCAAGAACGTCTTTGATAAATAACTACTTCGCGAATGTGTAAAAAGTTCAATTTTAAATAAAACTCATAATTGTTTGCCCATCTCAATAAAACACCTATGTAAGTTTTACGGATAATTTAATTCTTAGTTCATTTAAAGAAATTGCAAAGTTATTCAGTCAAATATACACTCCTGCTCATATTAATAGGTACAAAATTGAAAATTATTTTATTCGTAACGTATATTTACTTATGGGTTTTTTATAATTTTCATTTAAAATATAGCAAAATCTATAGTAGAAACTGAATAAATAAAATCCCTATGACTTACTTAGAATTCAGGACAGTGGATCAAATTTTGAAAAATTTTTATCAAAAATTGAAACTTTTTTATCCGAATTTCAAACAATTTTTTGAGTATGCTCATTCTATTTTAGTAAAATAATGTGCGAGTTAGAAGCATCTCAAAATTTTCCCCGAATTTTCAGAATTTTTTTTGCCGACGGTGTTGAATATATTTTATTTTTATTTTATATAATAATACAAATTATTATACAAACAAAAATAACGCAGCGCTAGAAGCATAGGCTTTCGGCTGAGGTGTTGAATATTTTTTCCATGTTTTGATTGAAAAATCACTTTCGTTCATGAGTTGTATGGAAGAAATACTCAACACCGTCGGCAAAAAAAATTCTGAAAATTTGGGGAAAATTTTTAGGTACTTCTAACTTGCACATTATTTTACTAAAATAGAATGAGCTAAAAAACTGCATACTTGATACAATTTTTTCAAAGTTTGATCCATTGTCCTGAATTCTAAGTAAGTCATAGATATTTTATTTATTCAGTTTCTGCTATAGATTACGCCATATTTTAAATGAAAGTTATAAAAAACTCATAAGTAAATATAAGTTACGAATAAAATCATTTTCAATTTTGTACTTATTAATATGAGCAGGAGTCTATGCTTATCAAATAGAATTGCCTTCTGAAAAGTTTTCAGGTACTTTCCTCTTACAAAAAAAAAATTCAATAAACTCATATACTGTTACAAAGAAACAAGGTAGAATATTGCCTATACTTTCTACGAAAGGTCTTTGAAAAAAAATATTTTATAAATTCTGCGAGTCATTTACTACGTTTATATGCTCACATAAAGTTTTTCAATTTAATTCATTTTATTTCAAAAAAAATTATAAACGGATTTGCATGCCGACTTGAACAAATCTTTCATTTTACTTCAGACCGATTTTCAAATGTGTCGGAAAAATTTCGTTTTGATATAATTCGGTTTTATGTTCATATATACATGGCAGTTGTTTATAAAATATTTTGCTTATAATAATAATAATAATAATTGCTTATTCAAAGAACTTTTCATTGATTCCTGCTTCAAGCTTCTTTTCATTGATGAAAAAGATAATGCATTACCCACTTTCCCACTGGGTATTGCCAAAAATAAATAATAAAAATCCATAAATACAGTGAACCAAAGATAAAATGGGACAAAATTGAAAATGGTTTTATTCGTAGCAAATGTGACTAGAAATTTGTGGCACGAAATTTTTTTTGAAGGTGAAATATTTTAATGAAATTTGGTGTTATGGTTCACAACGATAATATGAAAGTACATATTTAACAATTCTTCGAAATTCAAATAATTTTTAAAGTTGTTTCGACATTCCTTTGTTTTTGCTAGTTCTCTCGTTATTGGACACTTCAATTTTGCCAATTTTTGAAAATATATACGCACGATAGAATCTTCATCCTATCTTCACTTTTTATTGTGCAAAAAAGTTTTTTTGCAAATATTATTCGCAATTTTTTTAATATTTTGCACTTCTTCATCGACTATAGGATCATACTGTTGAGAAATGCAATTTGAAAGAAGATACCATCTTGTATATATTTTAAATATGAGTCAAATAAGTTTCACCAATCGCGAAAAAATAAGCAAAAACTAAGGAACATCGCAAAGATGTTTATATATAGCTATAACTTTGAAAATAATATTATATATATATATTATATAAAATATATTATTTATTATATATTTCAAACAAAATTTAAACTTTTTCATGTGTTGTATGGAAGAAATTACTCAACACCCTCGACGAAAAAAGTTATGAAAGTTGAGGGAAAGGATTGATCTGGTTTTTACTTGCATATTATTGTACTAAAACGGATTGGGTTACAAAACTGCGTACTCAAAAATTGTATGTCCATTTTTTTAAGTTTGATTAAATCTCGGAAATTTGTGTCAACTTTGAAACTTTTATTTATGCGTCATCTGTTATAAATTTCGCTATATTTTAAATGAAATTAATTCAAAACATATAAATAATATACATATGTTACGACCAAACCATGTTCAATTTTGTCCCAGTTTATCTTTGGTTCACTGTACATTCTTACAACAGGAAAATATTCCACTAAACCAATTATAACAAAACCCTTTAAAATATAACGGCATATCTAAAATAAAGAAAATTCACTTTTTTTGGTACATCGTTGCAATTACTTTTGCTCATGCAAGTCTTTTCTTCAAAACTTGAAGTTCTATCTCGTGTTTCTCTCTCATTAGCTCCCTTTCCAGCTTCGCTTTTTCTTCCATTAAACTAATTCTTTTTTGGTGCTCTTCCTTTAGTAAGTCGATTTCTACCCTCAACTTCTCCTCTGTCCATTTAGCTTTAACCTCCGCTAAGTTTGACCAACTAGACTGTGCGTTAGTATTTCTTCTTCCCCTTGAGCTTGCCTTCAATTTGGCACTTTTTGGTTGCCTGAGCATTCCCGGGCTGTATTTATTCCCCGCTCTTGAGTATTCTCTTTTACTTCAACAGCTTCGTCACCATTTTCATTTACAGGGTCTGTAGAAATAAAACAAGAAACAGTACAATTTACTTACAAATTATAGTTTTCAACAGTTTTAATATCTGAACAGTTTTAATCATCTTCCAACCACTATTTCTTCTTCTTCCGGATCATCTGATGCTTTTGCTGATTGCTCTAAGAATTGCGATCACGTAAGTAAAATTCTATAAACACAAAGCTTATACGTACTTGTATGTGGGATGAAATCGCTGTCATACTGACTTTCCATTCCATTTATTTGCTTTTCATGCAAAATGGATAAAAGCATGTCTTCCTTATCTGTGAGTTTTGTGGAAGGCGGCCAACCCCCCATTGCATACACTGACTTTTTCTGCTGCAGCCTTTTTCTTCAAATCTGTCTTTAGATTGTTATATTTTTTTTCAAGGAGTTTTCATCCCGGAATAAAGAAGATTCACTTTGAGAATTGAAATCCTCCTCGACCTTTCTCCAGGCTGCTTCCTTTTTTCCTAGCGCCGCCACATCCGATTTCTTGCATTCAATTATGTCCTTATATTTAGCTACAAGAGTGACAAGCAAATCAATTTCACTTGGAGCAAAATTTTGTCGTCTTTTATTTTCTTTCATTTCAACCAATTATTTTAACAACTTTTTATTTCCATACAATTTCACAAATTTCTGTTTTTTGTACAAGGACAGCTGTCAAAATATATAAACAAAGCATTTCATTGCAGTGTTACTATATTCCACCATTAAATATTTTCCAAACTTAAGTATGCATGGTAAAACGCAAACTTGAGCAAAAACTTAAGGTGTACTTTAAAACCGATGATAAACGAAGTATACAGTGTATTACACACGAAACCAACGTGCTACTAAGTTAAAGCAGGCATGCTTAACCAACGAAACGATATCATTTCGTTACGATAATCAACGTTAATAAACGAAACGAAGTCATTTCGTTTCGTTTATTAACGTTAAGATCGTCAAATTAACGAAATGATTTCGTTTCGTTTTCTGCCATATCAAAACGAAATCAAATCGTTTATGTTGATTATTAATTTCAAACTATGCTGGTAAAGCTGATTGATGGCGGAGTCATTAAAGGTGAAAGCATTATCCAAGCTGATTGCAACTTTTCTCATGAATTTTGACAGTACGAACATTTCTCAGAGTATTTTTGACATTACCACCAACGAATTACACAAACAAATTACATAGAGTTTGTGTGTGTATGTGCGCTCGTTGTTGCCACCTTACGGCTTCACCATGGCTATAGCATTGCCAGCACAATTCAAACATAAAGTATCACGTTTTCGTTAACGTTTTTAACGTTAACGAAAGCTTTTCGTTTCGGTTAAAAACGAGATACAATTTATCTTGATAATTTCTTTATCGATAATATTTCGAAGTGTTTCAACGGAAACGGTGGAAATTTTTTGATAAACGATTAGCTTAACGTTAAGGTGCATCCCTGAGTTAAAGCGACTATGATTTCAGTTTCTACTCAACAATGTCATATATGTATGGGACATATGTGTTGCAGGGTACTCGTATGTATTTTCTATTTTATGTGCTAGTCACTCATAGTATTTTTCTGAACTTGACTAAGTACACATTTAGACACAATCTTTTGGCTCATGACTAAGTGCACTAATTTTATTAGTACTCAAAGCAGATCTCTGATACGCATATATGTAAAGAAACAAACACCTATGTATAAGTGGTTTATTCAAATAACGAAAAATAAGTTATCCCAAAACTTGATGAAGCATCTTCTCTTTTTCTCCAATTCTTATTTCTCATTTTCCATTGTTTCGAAGATTGTACATAGGTATTGCAAAAATGTATGTGGTTGCCATCCACAAGAAATAAATGTACTTAAAGCCAAATAATGGTTTACAGTTCGGCCAATCTGACACATGATCGACCCTGATCATACAAACTAAATATTTAAATACATGTATACAAAAAAATATCTTCTCTTTTTTTTTTTCTTCATACAAGTAACTATCGCTAATGAATTTAAAATGACCCATATATTGCCTTTTGTTAGTCCTACATTGCAGCATCAATCAATCTGATCGTTCCTCTTCCATAATCGTATAAATCGCGACTCAATAATACCATTATATGGCAATTGTGTAACCTGACAGTTTTTTATGTCTCTGATAACATATCTATCATTAGGAAGTTTTTTATCTACGATATATGGACCTTTAAATTTTGGTAAGAGCTTTTTATTAACACCGACTGTATTATCGACATTCTTTATCATGACGTAATCGCCAACTTCAAATTCCCTAGCAGGTGTATTATTTCTAAGCAAATATTCTTCGTTGTGCCGCTGGGATGCCAGTATTGCCTCACTCGCCTCCTGTCTACAACTGTTAGATTACATTGTTCTATATACTGTTGTTCATAAAAAAAATCAGTAAATTCATCAACGATGGGTCCTCTTTGGCATTAGCTAATGCTAGGAACTCACTGAACTCAAGGGATGTAAACAGGTGCCTCTATCTGAGATTATCCTATAAGGTCGACTATAATACTGAAAATAATTTTTTAGAGACTCGACGACCTGTTGTTGTTGTTGTTGTAGCAATGCTCGCCCCACCTAATAGCCGCGACCGATCACAAATTGTCATCAATATCCTCTTATTTGGGGGTCGCCTGGATCAAGCTGTCTTATAAGGTCACGTTCTCTCGCTAAGTTTGCGGCCTCCGCCGGGAAGTGGGGCCGGATTTCGGGAATTCTCCCGGCGGGAATGAAATGTGCCGAGGCGGATTTAATGACCTTACGGAAGGCACGCTCCCCTTTGGCGGGCATCAGTCGGGATAGGGAGGGCAGCAAAGCGGCTGTCTGTAAAGGATTTATATTCTTCCCACTTTCCTTTTTTGAAGTTTATGAAAGTGCGTTTTTCAGTGACGATGAAGTCGGCGGTACGCTCAAGCGAAATAAGTATGGGCAGGTGGTCGGATGCCAATGTTACCATCGGCTGCCAGTTGACGCAGTTTACGAGTTCTGCGCTCACGATTGAGATATCTGGCGAGCTGTGACAGCTTCCTACCATACGTGTGGGGGCGTCTCCGTTTATTGTGCAGAACGTCGTTTCTTCTATTTGATCCGCAAACATCTCACCCCTACTGTCCGCCCGCAAGTTTGAATGCCATAGATCATGATGGGCATTGAAATCACCTAAGATAATTGATTGTTGCCAGTGAGTAAGGCCCTGATATTAGGGCGGTATCCACTGGGGCAACAGGTGGCAGGAGGGATGTAGATGTTGATGATTTCTAGGTTTGCATCGCCTGACCGGACAGATAGGCCTTGACGTTCTAAGACATTGTCCCTGCGGTCGATGCCAGGATCAAATATATAATATTGCACAGAGTGGTGTATGATAAACGCGAGACCGCCTCCATTTCCGCTCTCGCGGTCTTTCCTGTGGACGTTATACCCAGAGCAGGTCTGCAATGCAGATCTTGCTGTGAGTTTAGTCTCTTGAATCGCAGCAATGCGGATGTTGTGCCGCTTCATGAAATCGACTATCTCCGTAATCTTCCCAGTTAGTCCATTACAGTTTAACTGCAGGATTCTGAAGTGCATAAGGGGAGACGTCGCCACTCTGGGGGTAAGTGACGGGTGACTACGCCTGGGTTGTGGAAGGCCAGGACGCAATTGCTCTTGTGGCCCTGGGACTGGGCGTCCTTGGGCAAGCATTGGGGTACCCTGATGATTTGGGTTTGCGACCTGGCAAGATGGCGCGATGAAAACCGTCGGGGGGTTGCCGTCGCGGAGACCAGAACATCTGGGAAAGTGGCACCACCCAAGGCAGGAGCTGCATTGGGCGGATGTCGCAAACCTATATATTCTGTGCTGGCAGACGGTGCAAACGGAGGTAGGGACTAAGAGTCTGTTTCCCTGACCTGCACGATTGCTGCCGGAAAAGAGGGGGGAGAAGACGGGGGCAGGGGCTGATGCTCAGCATTGCTACCAACTCTACTACAAAGGTAGTAGTTATGAGTGGTATCAGCTGTTTGAGTTGTTGGCGCCGTGGGGCGCGAGCAGCAGCGGGTACTTGTTGTGGCTTGCTGAGCAGCGGGGCTGCTGGAGGGTAGTGGGGGGGGGGGGGGGGCGCTAAGGCGTAGACTACGGGACGCCCTTGGGCGTGAACAGCAAGGAGCCACAAAAGATTTATAAAAGTTACGTGGACGTCGGGTTTTGGGATCAAGCCCAGAACAACCTGTCCGATGCAAACATCCCTTGCACGAGACACACTGAACAGAGTATGACCGTCCTAAAAAGATTCTTTTCCGGCAGATGCAGCAAAACCATTTCTCAGGACCGGGGTCAGGAGACGGACCCGGATTGGATTCGATGCCTTCCCGGAGTAAGATAATATGGAGCAGTCCTGCTGCAAGGAGCTGCTGGGAGGATGACAATTTGTGGGAGGGACGAAACAAATTAGATGGGGTCACACTGAAATGACAGTCCTTGGTCGGATAAAATCCCGAGTCGCTCCGGTACATAGAACCGACTGCCTTGGGAAGCACTCGAAGCGACTCGACGACCTCTTTAGTACTAGTTGAGTTAGCTGGGTATAGTTTCCCAAATTTGGTGAAAGCATCAATTACCACTAACAAATGTTTTCTCTTTGACTTTAAAGCAGGCAATGGTCCCAGATAATCAATGTGAATGGTGTCAATAGGTATCGGCTTCTCGGGGATGCTGTAGAGGTTCCTTTCGCTTACTCGGGCAGGTGCCGAATATCAATACATTTTAAACAATTCTTTACAAACTTGTCAATCTTAAGTCTCATTTCCGAAAACCAATAATGTAGTTTTATCTGGTTATACGTTTTATCCACCCCCAAATGGGCGACCTTTTCGTGTATACAACGTATAATATTATCTTCCATTTCTCGGGGGACATAAAAATACAACTGGCCCCTCATATCTTTTCAATAAACTAACCCATCTTTTATATCAAAAAGTTTCGATGGTTCCTTTTCCAATCTGTCCCTTATTTTAATAATATCAGGGTCACGAATTTGAGTTGCCTGTAGCTGGAACTCTAAATCATCTTCATTAACAGCAAGAACTACCTCACTTCGGCTGAGAGCATAAACATGCCCCATATTAGCACCTCCTCTGTGTTGAACAGAATAGTCATAGTTTGTAATTCGAAAGCCCATCTCGCAATACGCGGGTTAAGAGTCTTTTTGCTTAACGTTAGGGTAAGTGAATTACAATCAGTGATGATCTTAAAGGGTATTCCTACAACATAAACCCTAAATCGCCGCAACGCATAGATAATAGCTAGAGTTTCTAACTCAAAGCTACGATATTTGCTTTCAGTGCTTGTGGTTCGTTGCGAAAGGTAAAAAACTGGGTGAAACTTTCCATCCGATTGACGCTGTAACAAAACAGCGCCATAACCAGCGGTGGGCACCACTACATTTACGCGGTTACCAAATTGAGAATGTGTTAGTAAACACGAACGCGTAGCGAGCACGAAAGCAAAATCAATTATTTATTTAGTTTGATTTAAATGCTTGAACGGTGAACACGTGTCAAACGCACTCTTTGTAACTCTGTTTTAAGCGCGCGTGCAACACTTCCGCACTGTACGACCATCGAAATCAAACTAAAATAGCTGTCGTTGATTTTGACGAAGTAGTCATTGTACTCTCGCTTATCGTATACATATATGGTCGCTTAGCAGGTGCTAAGCTAACGCCCACCCCGGGCCATAACCCTGGGTACTGGCGTCACAATGCAATTCTGTCACATTCTTGATCATATATTGACAAAACCGGAGGGTCAGTGAGCCTTGCTTTTAGTTCAGCAATCGAATTCAAGCAAGCTTCGTCAAGCTTAAATTTTGAATTCTTCTTTAGTAAATTCTTTAGTAAATTTTTGAAAACTGTGGGACAAACTTTCTAAAGTAGGAGCATAACCCAATAAGTGAGTGCAATTGTTTCAGAGTTTTCGGTAAAGGAAATTTCGCAACAGATTGTTTGTGTTCTTGGTTTAGCTTTATGCCCATATAACTGACATCATACCCCAACTACTGAATACTGCTTTGACAAAACTTAGACTTTGGCAACTTTAATAGCGTTTTCTTTTCTGAAATAAATTGTTGCCTAAGTAAATAGTAAAGCCTTAATAGAGTTACTCCTACCCCAGAAAATGTTCAACATTTATAGTGCATACAAAGAACATTTCAACTCACCATATTCACTCATATTAACAGAGTATATGTGGAACTTAAGAGCGAATTGAGATTTTCACAGAGTTGCATTGCCACACCGCCATTTTATACAGGGTAAAAGTGTAACGCTTTTGCGTTGCGAGCAGGCAACAATTTTCACAAAAGAACGAAATACCCCGTAAAGGCGTTGCCTCTTTTTCAGAATAGTACAACAACCCTTGCGCGGCGTACAAAAAGCGTAACACTTTAGCTAGAAAAGAAAACGCTATAAGTCCGGACCATGTCGAGCTATCTGCTTCAATACTGATTCCAATAAGATTAGATGTTCGTCTAATCCCGCTGTGGCTAGCAATATATCGTCCATATAAACAATCAAGAGACCCTTAGAAATAAAATCTTTTAAAATAAAAGATATAAATCTTTGAAATACAGAGGGGGCATTTTTGAGACCAAAGGGCATCATTACATATTCAAATTGGCCACTTGGTGTAACGAATGCGGTGCATTTGATTGATTCTTCAGTTACTTTTACTTGGTGAAAGCCATTTTTTTAGATCTAACAATGTAAAATACATACTTTTTTCCTCCAAATACTCCAAACAGTCTTCGATAAGAGGAAGGGGATAATTATCTCTTACAGTGATTTTATTTAAATCTCTGTAATCAACACACATTCTAGTTTCCCAATGTTTCTTTTTTTCTAACACTATTGGTGATGCATATGGGGAATCACTATGCCGAATTATACCTTTATCTAAAAGCTCTTGAACAATTTTTTCAACTTCAAATTTATCTTTATAAGATAGTCTTCGCGGATGTGAATAAACAGGTTGATCTGAGGTTAGCCTAATAGACATTTCGTAGGGTTTTACGATACTCTCTTGAGAATGGTTCAAATAACAATTCATGAGAATCGGTTCAGCCGTTTCGGAGGAGTTTAGCCTCTAACACCGTGACACAAGAATTTTATATATTAGATAATATAATTTGTTTGGAATTTCAGGTTTTTGGATTTATATAATTTATCATTAAATCACATATGTTTATGGTTTAGATTTTAGCTACTAAGTCGTATGTTTACATCTTATATTTATTTGTAAATTTGATACATTTCAAGTGTTTTTTTTATGTTTTGGCATAGAAATGCGTTTCAAACTAGTTATTACCCACATAGCATATGGAAGATTGATTAAAGTATAAATCACCACAATGAGATATTTTCGACTCCTTTTGACGACTAAAAACTGTTTAATCAATTCTGCGATCAAGAGAAGACTCGAAATCGACTCCCTCTTATGAGTGAAATATGATTTATTGAAAAAGCAAAGACAAAATGTAAAGCGATCACAAAAAATGATTTAAATAAGATCCCAAATATACTCTTAAATGTCTCGAGAAAGAATCGCAAAAGCTTTAAAACACACTTAAAAATTATTCCCATAAGACTCATAAATGATGGTAAATATGACTCGAAAAATACTTAATACTGATTAGAAGTATAGGTTAAAAGAGACTCACCAAGTGTAGTTGCGCGTAGGGTACCATTTTCTCCCGACGAGGGAGTCTTTTCTGATCAGAAAATGAGAGCATATATGCTTATTTTTATCATGCTGGAGACTCGAAAAAGACTAATATGATTAATAATTTCAAAAAATGCTGGGTGGGATATTTGAGTATTACATTTCTAAATTTGTAAATTTTGTATTTGTAAATAAAGCGTGAGTTGCCTAAAGTTATTTATTGTACCTTTTGTACACGATTTTTATGAACAGTTTTTAATTTTTTCTTTTCTTTATCAAAAACTTTTACATTCGTCCCATCTATTTCTTTAACTACGTACGGCCCCTGATATATACTTGCATGTTTATGGCGCAGTTCTTTTTGTATTAGAACCTTATCATTTACGCTAATTGTTGACGGACATGCATGTTTGTCATAATAATATTTATTTCGAACTTTATGTTTGTTTAAAAGTTCTTGCGCCAATATGTGTAATTTTTGCATGCGGTATTTCGCCTCTTTCACGTAATTCTCTACATCATAAATTGGATCAATTTTTGCTTTTTGAAGTTCACTAGGTAAAATGGATTTTTTACCGAATACTATTTCGAAGGGTGTAAATTCATTATCGAAAACTGTATTCGAAGTGGTATTGTGAAAAAACGTGAAATACTTCAAGTAAGTATCCCAGTCCGACAAATACTCAATGTTTTCGTTCGATTGAACCTAATGTCGCATGATGATACGCTGTGGAAAAATCGTGTTTGATTTTTAAAAGTTTTGTCAGCTCTGAGAACAATTCATTTTTATATTCCGTGCCTAGATCAGATTTGATATAGTTCATTGGACCATATGTTAAAATAAATGACTCGAATACCGCATAAGCTATTGTTTTCGCACTTTTATTCGCAACCGCTACTGTTACTAAGTACATTGTTAAATTGCAAATTATGGTACTGCGAACCTGTTACCATACTTCGATTCTGGGAACGGTCCTATTGTATCAATGACTACTATTTCCAATGGTTTACAAGGTGTTGGTGTTAACACTACCTTTTCTTTAGTTTTTGGTTTAACCTTGTTTAACAGGTAGTGTTGGTAAGTTTTCACAAATTTCGCGATGTCTCGGGTCAAATAAAATTTATTACGAACATTTGCGTACAGCTTTTTAACACCACAATGTCCACCTGGGATGGCATCATTGTGATAAATTGACATAATTTTGAGTTTTTTGGCTTCCGTTGTTATGATCTCTACCGGGTCGGCCAGTATTATCTCTACGTCTTTAATATTTTGTTTCCACTTTGTTTAAACTTTAAAATAGTACAATATTTGAAAAATAAATCGTCTTTTGGCCATTCTATCTTATTAATACCGTGATTGTCGGCTTCGGATTGTAACCTCGAAAATAACTCGTCTAGATTTGTTATTTCGTTAGCAATCTCAGTATTAACAAGTTCAATTTTTTTATGTTTTATATGCGCGTGAATTTGTAATTTTGAAATTTCAGTTTTCTCATCATAGAAAATTGTCGATCTAATACGTGGAATTTTATTAGAAAATTTAAATGAAAATTTGTCATAAACCTTGACTGTATTGTCTGAGTCGTTAGAAATAGTTGGTAAATTTGTATCAGATTGTTGTTTTCACCCGTGTTTTTACCGCAAGAATTTGTTTAGTCGAGTCCTTTATTTCGCCAAATGAGATGCGTGAGAGTGCGTCAGCACCAACATTACTTTTTCCTTTGATATATCTATTGTGAAGTTTTACTCGGCTAGTTCAGGACGTATGCTTGCTAATTTTGATGTCGGATCCTTCATATTAAACAAATAAACCACGGGTCTATGATCTGATTTTACGAGAAAGTTGGTTCCATAAATACATATATGGTCTGAATTGCTTTATCGCAAAATATATCGCTAATAACTCTAATTCAATAATTGGTTTCTTTAGCTCCGCCTTAGTGAATGATTTAGACGCAAAACAAATGGGTAAATCGTTATCTTCATGAACCTGACTCAGTATAGCACCACAACCTGCCTTGGATGCATCGACCGTAATTATGAACTGTTTTTTGAAATCTGGATATTGTAATAACTGTGGTGACATTAAAGCGGATTTTAATGATTGGAATGCGTTTTCACAAGCACTATCCCAAATAAAGTCTGCCTTTTCCTATTCAAGCGGTTTAAAGGTGCTGCCAGAGAAGCAAAATTAGGTATAAACCTTCGATAATAATTCGCAAATGCTACAAAGAGTCGCACAGCGTCTTTGTCGGTTGGTTTTGTATATTTATTAATTGCTTCAATTTTTGACGGGTCTGGCAACATTTGTGACCCGAAAAGGTTAAATAAATAAATAAATGTAAGGCGCGATAACCTCCGATTGATCTAAGGCCGAACTTCTCTTCCAATTTGCGTCGTGCTCCTCTTGATTTTCCCTAAAAATTGGCCGGACGGGACCTACGTGTTTTATGCCGACTCCGAACGGCATCTGCAAGGCAGATGACTTTTCGTTGAGAGCTTTTCATGGCAGAAATACACCCGGAGCGCTTGCCAAACACTGCCGAGGGACGACCCCGCTTAGAAAAATGTTCTTCTAATTGAAAAAACTTATCTCTAAAATTTTGATGTTGCTTTGCCCGGGGTGCGAACTCAGGGCATACGGTGTGGCAGGCGGAGCACGCTACCATCACACCACGGTGGCCGCCGAAAAGGTTACTTACGGTCTAAGGAAATGACATTTATTAGGATTTAATTTAAGATTAAACTTTCTACATGTGCTGAAAACTTGAGACAGATTTTTAATGTGGTGCTTTTCGCTACATCCAATCACTATAATGTCATCCACATACAAAAAAGCTACGTTAGGCGGAATTCCTGAAAAAGCAATCGTCATCATTCTAGAAAAAGAGTTAGGTGCAACGTTTAACCCAAAAGGTAATACTTTCCATCTGAATGATCCACGGTCAGTGCTTAACGAGGTTATGTCGCGTGAGTCGGGATGAAGCGGTATTTGGTGGAAACCCGAAAAGAGGTCAAGCGTTAAAAATATTTTGCACGGCCAAGATTGTCAAGAATATATCTACTCGAGCGAGCGGAAATTTGTCGGCTATTAGTTTTTTGTTTACTGCGCGGAAATCTGCGCACATTCTATACGCTTTTTCGCCGTTTGTATCTTTCTTTGGCACAATTATAAGTGGACTATTATAGTTTGAAAAGCTTTCTTCGATTAAATCATTTTGCAATAATTTACTAACTTAGTTGTTTATTTCTTCGCTCTGAGAGTGTGGAAGGCGATAATTTTTGATGTACACTGGCGTTGTGTCTGAAAGTCGGAGTCTGTTCGTAGAAGTTGTTTTGCAGCATTTTGTCATTATTTAATGCAAAAATGTCCGAATACTCTAAACATAACTCAAGCAAATTACTTTCTGCATATTTAGGTATTTGTTTTTGTAAAATTTGTTTTAGTTCGCTAACACGATTAGTTCGATTGTCTATTTTATTGATTTTGTAAAATTTATATTTAGATAGTTTTTCTGTACGAATGTTGCAACTTTTTATGCATTTAATTGTATTTGGGGTATTTATAACTTTTACTATCGGATTATCGGTATCGATGATGCATCTTCCTGTAAAGACGCCTTCGGCTATTTCTTATGAGTTCACGACCAGTGGTTCTGGTAATTTTTCTAAGTCAAAAATTCGGAAAACTTCGCATCTTGGCGGAATAACACAAGAGTCACTTTCCGTACCGTGTAGGATTGGAAGTGAGAATTTTTTTCCTTTTATCCAAAAAGAAATACTATATGTCGCATAGCTGATTTCGCATTGGTTTTGTTTCAAAAAGTCTTTACCTAATGTTCCGTCCGACGGAATATTGAAATCGTCATTCACCACATGCAACGTATGCTTAATAAAAAAAATTGGAAAATGTAAATTTGTTGTGAACGTTCCCAAGGAAGAAACCACATCTGAAGTAACTCCCATAATATTAATTATATCATTGTCATTGATTGATAAATTTTTGTTAATGCATGAGATTTTAATTAATGAAATTTCGGCTTGCGTGTCGACTAAAAAGGTGCAACATTTGTTAGATCCGGTTATGTTTAATTGGATAAAGTCTGAGAAATTAAGATTTAGACAGTAAATGTTTTTTGTAGAAAATTTTTAGAAGAATCGGTTAATCGTAAATCTCTTGCTCCCCCAGTGCTCGCTCTTGAGGGGAATGAGCGTTTAAAGCACGCACGTTTGCGTTGTTACTACTCCTAGGAGTGGAAGTTCGTCGATTCGCATTATTCGTGCGATCGTTATTACTACTATTGTTGCTGTTATTGCCCTGATATCGCCATCTTGAAAAATTCGAAAATTGCTGTTACCGCGAGACCTGAAAGCAAGTACTTGGCGTTCCTTAACTTCGTTAGACTGTTCAACTATTAATTTTGCTACGACATCTTTGGAGTCGGTGAATGAAGTAGAAGCGTGAATTGACTTAACGAGGCTTGACTTTGCATTCAACCGGCAAACGTTTACAATTTGCTCAATCGCCATTTCACGCGCTTTAGCCTGGGTTATACCCTCAATAATTAACGAACGCTCCAACCAGTCCGCCAATTCCTCAATACGTCTAGCAAAATCAGTATAGTTGTTGTTATTTACTTGTAACGCCGTGATTCTTTCAGACACAACCTTCGAGTTGTCTGGTTTTATCCTATTACGTTGAGCTGCTCCAACCAGTCCGCCAATTCCTCAATACGTCTAGCAAAATCAGTATAGTTGTTGTTATTTACTTGTAACGCCGTGATTCTTTCAGACACAACCTTCGAGTTGTCTGGTTTTATCCTATTACGTAGAGCTACTTTAATTTCGTTAACTGAAGTTACTTGCGTCGGTATTGCTTCACGAGCTTTACCCTCCAGTTTTGATTTTAAGAATGCTATAAAAGTACCAGTTAAAGTTTCATCGGCAAACTCTTCAAGTAATTCAATTTTGTCTATAAAGGTCTCAAGTGCTAGAGGATCACCGTTGTAGTTTTCTCTAATTGAAGTAGCACACATGCTAATGAAAGTTTTCTTTTGCGCAAGTGTTGCCATGATTTGATCGTTAAGATCTGAAGCTGAATTCTAAGAAGATGAGGCAACGTTTGCGCTAGTTGAATCGTCAGGATTTGACTTTAAATTAGAAGAAGGTGAAGTTAATTTTGCACTGTTTGTATCGTTAAGATTTGGATACGGGTTGAGAGACGTTAAATTTTTGCTAGAGGAATCTTCGAAGCCTGCGAAATCTGTCGACAAAGATAATTTATTTTTCTGGTTTGTGACTGTTTCTGTCGAAGATGGAGTTAAACTTTCGTAGCTTGAAGCTGATTTATCGGATTCTGAATCTGAAGTTTTTTTGCACTTGCTTCCCATTTCTAAGGTTGTACATATGTAGTTATCATAATAGCAGAAAGAATTCAGTTCAAACTGCTATGAAATTAATGAAGCACTTGTTTGAATGTCCAAATTTGTATTTGAAGCTGAAATGTTGAGCAAAAAGAAATTTGAAAGAAAAGAACTTATTTACAGTGAATTGTCGCTGACGAAATATTTAGAAATTTAGTGGAAAATTTAATTGACACTGCACTATTGACATGAAAAATCTGTAGGAAGTAACTGAATTTGAAATTGGTTCAAAAGTATATAGGCACGTGGTAATCACGGACGCACCGCTTTATTTAAAAAAATCTTAATTGGTTTTTCACCGAACCACCGTTTTATATCAAAAAAAATCTCAAAAATGTGTTAATCACGGACGCACCGCTTTATTAATAAATCTTAATTGGTTTTTTCACTATACAATATGTGTGTGGAAATGGTCAAAAATGCTCGAAAATTTGAAAAAAAAAATATTTGTAAAAGACTATTTGAAAAATAGGTTTAGGGAACACGTTAGGAGTTTATTGAAATACCGTTTGCAAAAATCGCACTCTTGGATTCACTTTATCCCAGATAAACCCGACTAATTTTTTTTTTTTTTTTGATTTTTCGAATTGTATGGTATAATTCTGTTTAAATACCCTTCAAATAAAGTGGAAATCATGCTTATTATGTTTTTGTCCCCACCCTTGGGTCACAGGGCCCCATCCTTCTGCAAGGTCTTTGGGATGATACCACAATAATTTGTAACAACAGTTTTTCCACACAATTTGGTTTAGAAAATCCATTACTTTATTTAGTGTTTATTTTTAGAAAAAAAGAGTGGTATAAATTCCTTTTTTTGTTAAAATTTACATGTTGTGCGAAAGTAATTGTTCATTTATTCATAGATATATGTATAGAATGGAAAAAGGAAGTAAATAATTATAATTGGTGGTAATTGATAAAACAATCCACATATTAAGGAACATTGTATTTGATGCATTTCGTTGGTGCTTTTTTGGAACATTTTCGGCAAACCATTTGCTGCTTTTTACCTGTTTGCACAAAGATAAGCTGCTTATAAAATGATCCTTAACATTATCACCTTACCTTCGTTTGATATTAGTTCCACATAAATAACTTCAACACATATTGGTTTATGCTGATGAATTATAATGGGTTTGTTTAATGAAATAGTTTTGTCAGGATGTATCAATGTAATATTAATAAAGTTATACAATGAATGTGATTTAATGAATTTTAATATTGTACAGAAGCTCGGATAATTATGACTCTTCGGCAACTCCTTACTGACTGACTCCTTCGTTAACCCAAGCGGCTGTTGGAGTTGAATAGTTTATGATGATGCAAGGTTGCATGTTTTTGTACTTGACATCTCGGCCGATCCTGCTAACAAATCGTCCCCGATTTGGGACTCATCGTCATCTAATTCGGGAGGATTGGAGCACCAAAGCTTAATTTTGTACGCTGAAAATACTGAACAAAACTTTCGTGCTGTTTTGTGCATGCCGGGAATGTCCTCGATTAAATAGCGATCGTGCCCCAGAACTTTTGCAACTTGGTAAGGCCCGCGATATTTGGGCTCCAGCTTTCGTGACTACCCCGTGGCTGAAGGTTCATTTTCAATAACCACGAGGTCATTTTCGTTATATAGCTTAGGTTTGGCGTGTTTCTGATCAAAACAATCTTTCCACTTGGATCGTTCGTGTGCTATGTTGTCCAGCGATTTCAAACGTTTTTCAGCAATAGGCATATGTTGTTCTTGGACGTCGGTTTCATCATTAACTGCTGCTACAAGTCGGTTATGAACTATGTTTCGAAGATCGAAGTCAAAAATTAATTCATTCGGGCTAAATCCTGATGTAGAATTTTTTTTGCGAGTTTATCGTAAATTGTAAATTTCGTAGCGTTGTATCACACAATTTTGGGTCTTCGGTAGACGTACGTATATAGGACAAAATTGTTTGATTAGCACGTTCAACTTGCCCGTTTGCACGAGGGGTTCGAACAGCAGTCTTGACGTGCTGAATTCCATTGATTTCGCAAAATTCTTCAAAAGATTTTGAGGTGAACGCTGTACCTCTATCGGTTACGATTTTCGATGGTAGACCGAAATAACTAGTAAGATCGTTAAGAGCTTGAATGACGTGTGTAGTTTTTGTGTCTCGCACTGCCTTTACCACCAAAAACTTTGTAAAAGCGTCTGATATCGCCAAAATATAACAATTGCCCTTCTTGCTACGAACGAAAGGTCCTAGGTGGTCAATGTGTACTAAACGAAAAAGTATTGGCTCGGGTGGCTCGCTGTACAGACACCCTTGAGGTTTGCCGGCGTGTGCCTTTTGATAGCAACACTCGATACCTGACGCAATCTATTGCTGTACATATTTCCTCATTTTCGGGAACCGAAAAGCTTGTCGAATACGGTCGAGAGTTTTCTCTAATGCAAAATGACCCATATAGTCATGACAAGATTGCACAATACGCCACCTTACTGATTTAGGAACTACAAATTTTAGGCTGTCTGCCTCGCATCTATATACTCGGTGTTTTTGTAAACGATATTCTTTTCGTAGCATTGTCTCGTTAGGTGATTTAGTATCACCTCTTAAAATTGATATTATATCGCGTACCTTTTCGTCTTGTAGCTGAAGTGTATATAGCCAGTCATTAGTATCGGCTGTTACTTTCATAATGACGCCAGCTACTTCTACCTCTTTCCACGGCTGATCTGGAGAACGGCTCAAAGCATCCACGTGAGCCAAACGCCTTCCTGCTCTATGAATTGCTTCGAAATCAAACTATAAGAGTCTCAACCACCAGCGCGCTACTTTTGATTTTATTTCTTTGTTTGCTCGAATTTTGGCAACTGCCGTGCAATCAGTTACTAATCGGAACCTCTTGCCTAGCAGATATGTTCGGAATAGTTCTAGTGTCTCTACCACAGCCAAAACCTCGAGTTCGTAACTGTGGTACCGGCTTTCAGCTTCGGAGCAATGCCGACTATAATACCCAACCGGCTGCCACGTGTTCGTATCGTATGACTGCAATAGTACACCGGCAAGACCAACGCTACTAGCATCGGTATGTACTTCGTGATTAGCAGACACATCATATAATGCTAGCACTGAGCTACGTGTAAGTTTGTTAATCAGTTTTTCGAATGCAGCTTGTTGTGCATCGTCCCAGCAAAAATTATTTACTTCAGCCTTACAAAGCAAACTAGTGAGCGGTTTTGAGATGAGTGAGTAGTCTTGTACAAATTTTCGGAAAAATCCCGTAAGACCCAAAAATCGTCGTAATTCCGTAAGATTGGTAGGTTGCGAGAAATTCTGTATGACAGAGATTTTCTTAGTACCTGGCGTTATACCCTTTTCGTTTACAATATGGCCTAAATGTTCAAAACCAGTAGCTAAGAATTTACATTTTGCTAAACGTAGCGTTAAACCACTCTCACGCAATAATTCAAGGAACCTGCGTAAACGTTCTAAGCCATCTACAACAATTTTGCTTGGTATGATAACATCGTCGAGGTATGCCATTACTTCGCCGGAAGGCATCTTAGCAATCAATCCATTCATGATCGATTGAAAGACCCCGGGTGCGTTTACCAATCCAAATGGAATTCGGTTGAACTCAAAATGTCCATCATTGGAAACGAAAGCCGTAAATTATTTTGATTCTTCATCTATTTCGATTTGATGATACCCCATTCTCAAGTCAAGTGTAGTAAAATAACAATTACCTGCCAATTGTGCGAACTGCTCCTCCATAATAGGCATCGGAAAAGACATTTTTTTGGTAATTTTATTTAGACAGCGATAGTCGATGCAGAGCCGATGCTCACCGTTTTTCTTTTCGACCAACACAATTGGTGAGGCGTACGCGGAATCAGACGGACGTATGATATCATTATCGAGCAACTCACGGATCATGCCAGCAACGATCGGACAATTAGCAAATGGAACACGATAAGGTTTCATTGTAACCGGTACGTTACTGTTTAATTCGATATTCATTTTTGCTATTTTGCACCTTCCGAGATCAGATATTTTTTCTGAAAAAACGTCTTGAAAAGTCGTTAATAGATTATTCAATTTTCCGCGATCCGCACTATTAAGATGCGATACTTCGTTTATTGAAAACACGCCTTCTAATCGACAATTTCCATTTTCTATCACTAATCGTTTTCCGTCTTGACATAAACTATCTTCGCCAAGTAAAATATTTTCGCTTATCAATTCGTCATCTACCACTAACGCACAAATTTTTAGTTTAATATTATCGATTTCAATATTAACGTCAATTTATTCTTTGCATATAAATTCACCACCACCGAATCCTCTTAGCACTACGGCATTTGGCTTGGTTTGTCCGAGTTTCGCGGCTAATGGTTTACGAACAAGCGTACGACCACTGCCTGGGTCAATAAAAGCATTTGTTATATGACCATTAAGGTTTACATTTTTCAAAATACAGTCACTGTTTTTTAGTACATTAACCTTTGCTTTCTAATTTTCAGTACACTTTTCAGTAGTATGATTCATTCGATTGCATTTTCCACATCGCGGTTTCTTTTGTGGTTCTGGACAATTTTTCGAGAAATGACCAAATTTCGCACAGTTGTAACATTTAACGTTCAACACGCGCACTGTTTGATCGACTTTGTATGTGACCATATTTGGTTTTAGTAACATTCAAAATTGTTTTGGATTTACATTCGTTACCGGTTTTATCTCGTTATACGCACAGTATTCATTTATATCTCTTAACAAATCTGTGCAGCGCGTATAATTATTCGAAATTTTCTTTTTCAGATCTAAATCGTTTACACCATGGATAATGTGTCGAGCTATAACATTTTCAGGCATACCTGCCTTCGTTCCTAACGCTTGCATCTTAAAATAAAATTCTTGCGGGGTTTCATTGTGTTGTCTTTTCGTTCGCGACATTTCGACATGTACGTCCGCGCTGTTTACCGTATATGGAAAGCCTTCCAAAAATCGGTTAACAAATTGTTGCCACGACACGAACACTTCTTGTAATGCATCTACCCAGTACTTAGGTGGACCTCGCATCTTTTGTTGCACAGCACAAATTAAAATGTTTTCATTCCAACAATAAGGGTCTTTTAGCGTTTCTACTCGTGTAATGTATTGAAGCGAATTTAGTGACGTTTTCGATACCGGATTAAATTCAGGCAATAGCTCTACCACGTCGCGGACTTTACAAAGCGGATTTGTAACTAATGAAATAGGTTGCACAGTAAATGGAACTGTGGTATACGGTGGCACTACGCGTGGTGCATTGTTAAAATTTGGATAATACGTGTTTTGCGCTTGTGTGTACACATTTTGTGGTGGACACGACGCCCATGTTTGGCTACTTGGAGCCTGCATTACATTGTTTACACTTTATGGTGGATACGAACCACAATTTTGGCTACCTGGAGCCTGCATTACATTATTTACACTTTGTGGTGGATACGAACCACAAGTTTGGCTACCTGGAGCCTGCATTACATTATTTACACTTTGTGGTGGATACGAACCACAAGTTTGGCTACCTGGAGCCTGCATTACATTATATACATTTTGTGCATAATTCCCGTGATATGCAACTGTGCTTGTAGGAACTATAACCCATTGAAACACGGCTCTTTCCACTGGTGAAGATACTCGCTGTGGTACGAAATTATTACCATTATTTATACACTCGTCTTGGTTATGCATTTGTAAATTAGCGATGGTTTTCTCTAGCTCTGCGATTCGTTGCATAAGCATCGTATGTTCATTTGCACTTTCAAATTGATCTTTACTAAAAAATAATTCAAGTCTTTCTATTAACTCTGCTTTATTTCCAGTACACAAAATTTTTGAATCTGCATTTTTGACGAAGTTGATTCACTTTTAATTTTCGCAATTCCTCCATCGTTTCTTTTGATTACTCTATTCGCTTTTAGAATATTATTATAGGTACATTCGTTTTCACTTGCACTACCGTATGCATATGTATATATGAACGAGACAGCTGTTGCGATACTGTCGTATGTATGTACGTAGGTAACCGTGTATATATGTAAGTATAACGTTCGATCGTTTAAACTTCACTGCTGTTTGTTTGCTTATGAGTGAAACACAAAACTCGTATATCGTAGCTGACATTTATTTGTTTTCACTACTCTGCCGTGTGCTTATGAGTGAAACCCAAGACTTGTATATCGTATCTGACGTTTATTTGTTTTCACTATGCCGTGTGCTTATGAGTGAAACCAAAGAGGATAAATACAATAAGAGCCGTCACTCGTTATTTTTTAGACATTTACTCGATGTATACTGAGAGGTAGTCGCTACTTTTCTTTGGGCGAGATGTTTATAAATGTCTTCTATATATTTTCATGGGGTATTTGTGTTTATTTTTCCCGACTGTATTTAATTAATAATTTCTATTTCCAAAACTCACAGTTGCACAAGGGGCCTATGGATAAATGCGAGACAATTAAAAATGTCCCTCTCAGAAAACATTCGGCATCAATTTTTTCAATTTCCAGCGAAATACTCGCCACAAAATAACGAGTGACGGCTCTTATTGTATTTATCCTCTTTGGTGAAACACAAACTTTTATATCGTATCTGACGTTTATTTGTATTCACTACTTTGCCGTGGTGCCCAATTTAAATATGGAACCGTGCAAGCTTCCAAATTATTAAGGACTAGGGCGTTCTCCTCGCCTTTTAATATTTTATCAACCGTCTGTGGGACGTAGGTTTGGATTCATCAGGGAGAGTTTTGTGAAGGTATTTTTCAAAAAATGATTTAAATACTCCACTCCTTAATTTATAGAAAGGAATGTCGGTTGCAATCATCATTTTAGTGAGATCTTCGTAAAACTCATTATTTTGCACAAAAGGCACTATCATTTGGGTCTTGCTTTTTATTAATTGTGTCCCTTTTGCAATCAGCCTTCTCAATATCGCATATAAGGTCCTTTCAAGTGTATTGTGCGAAAGATTGAAGCCCACCGTGAACCGGCTGATTGGATCTTATCGGTGCGGCTTCAGACCTGGTAAATCTACCATCGACCAGATTTTCACAATGCGCCAAATCTTGGAAAAAACCCGTGAAAAAAGAATCGACACACATCACCTCTTCGTCGACTTTAAAGCCGCCTTCGACAGCACGAAAAGGAGCTGCCTATATGCCGCTATGTCTGAATTTGGTTTCCCCGCAAAACTTATACGGTTGTGCAAACTGACGTTGAGCAACACCATCAGCTCAGTCAGAATTGGGAAGGACCTCCCCGAGCCGTTCGAAACTAAAAGAGGTTTCAGACAGGGTGACCCCCTATCGTGCGATTTCTTTAATTTGATACTGGAGAAAATTATACTAGCTGCAGAACTTAACCGCACTGGAACAATATACTATAAAAGCGTGCAATTACTGGCATATGGTGATGACATTGATATCATCGGCCTAAACACCCGCGCTGTTAGCTCTGCTTACTCCAAACTGGAAAAAGAAGCGGTAAAGATGGGTTTGATGGTGAATGAGGACAAAACGAAGTACCTGCTGTCATCGAGCAAAGAGTCAGCGCATATGCGCCTTGGCAACCACGCTACTGTTGGCAGCCATAATTTCGAAATAGTAAAAGACTTCGTTTATTTGGGAACCAGCACCAACACTAGCAACAACATCAGCACTGAAATCCAGCGAAGAATCAATCTTGCCAATAAATGCTACTTTGGACTAGGTAGTCAATTGAAAAGTAAAGTCCTCTCTCGGCGAACGAAAATCATACTCTACAAGTCACTTATCGTACCCGTCCTGCTATATGGGGCAGAAGCATGGTCCATGACAACAGCAGATGAAGCGGCTTTGGGAGTGTTCGAGAGAAAAGTTCTTCGAAAGATTTATGGAAATCTACGCGTTGGCGAGTGCCGAAGAAGATTTAATGATGAACTGTACGAGCTATACGCAGACATCAACATAGTCCAGCGAATTAAAACGTAGCGGCTGCGCTGGCTAGGCCATGTTATACGAATGAAAGATGATGCTCCGTCCAAGAAAGTGTTTCTATCGGTACCCGCCTATGGAAGCAGAGGTAGAGGGCGGCCCCCACTCCGTTGGAAGGACCAGGTGGAAAACGATTTAAACTCCCTTGGTGTGACCAATTGGCGCCGGTTGGCGGAGCGAAGGAGCGACTGGCGCGCCTTGTTGGACGGCCATAACCGTTTAGACGGTTAAGCGCCAATTAAGTAAGTAAAGCAGTCCCTTTTACATGTTTTTCACGTTTGATGTGCTGCTGAATATAATACTTTTTTTCATGATTAACCTTTGTTGAACAGATGCTGCAGAATAAAATGGATCCATCAGTATAAAAGGTATCCGAACCAAACTCTTTAATGAGCCCGTTGATTTTTAATTTGGTTGCAGCTTTTAATTTTGCCATTTGTTTTAATATTGCTATGATTTAATTTTTTCACGTACAGAATCTGGCAAATCGTTTTGAATAAAACAGCTGTCAAGTTAGAGCTTTAACAATTTTCGTGGATTTGGCAATAAGTTTGGTACGCAACAAGGTGATATGAGGAGTATAAAATTATTATTTGCTGAAGTATTTCATGTGAATACATTGCAAGATAAAAATTTCTTCAACACCAGTTTTATATACAATGCAATTTAAAATATGAGCTCTTGAAAATTTGAAAATAGAAAAAAGGCAAAAAGGCATTTATTTCCAAAAAGGCAAATCGAAATGAGTATATCCGGGATCAGGTAAAGCTAATTCGTTGTAATTTTTAATCAAAACCACAATACCTGGTTCCACAGAAAAAAGGCAATTTCCATAGAATCCGTTCCCTGGTGATAACATTACCGTCTTCGATTTCAATTATAGTTTTTCTAATTTTGCGATTTGATTTTTTATATCACTCACTGTAGCTTTTATGAGTTCCGAAGACCCTTTCTCATATTTAAATAGTATCGGCCGGCACAATTTAACTGATGACGTCCGTGGATTTTTCCAATATTCTGAAGCTTCATCTTTAAACGGAGGGGAACAATAGAAGCCATAAACATATTACCATCTGTAATTGTTCCATCGTCTACATTTATTCTTTGTTAATATGCGCTTTCTCCTGATGATCCATCACAGCCCCATTTATTTATCAATGTTAGGCTTTTTGGCAGTGATTTCAACTTTTCAAGAGTCGCATAGACGTATGATCCATTAAGTTTTGGAAGTAAACTTCAGCTGATACTTCGGTTATTTTGGCTCTTGGGGGAACTGCTTCTTTCTTGGCTTGAGTGATTTGTTTGTATCCAGGGAAAAGATCAGCAATAATGACTCACGCCATATATTATATTTATCCTTCGATAACCCGAGATCTATAAACAGCGCCAAATACTCTTCAGGAGTGTATCTCCGAGGCATTTGGCGGTGTGGGAATGCTGTTTTGATGCTTCTCAGTCGCACTGGACTTGCTAACGCAACTGCTCCTATGATATGAGACTTCTATTTTCTTCGTCCTTTTTATATTTAATACCCAATGCTTCTGAAAGGTGAGTCGTGGCGATAGTTCTAGTATAATCTGCCAGCTTCCTTTTCCTTGTGTAGATCGAACATTCTTCTATGGGTTCGATTGGTTGATGTGCTAGACATTTCGTCGTCCAAAAAACTTTTACCAGCTAGCCAGCTTTCATGCTTACTTAGAAACCTTGAAGTAGAACGACCGACTGCTTGCCATTTTCTTTGTATTGGAATGTAGAGGAAGCCAATTTTTCTTTCAAGACTTCGTCTTCTTTGTTGCATGCTTCATTTGGTAATTCTGTCATAATAGCCTCAACGAACTCCGCTTGTGTTTTTGAAGCTTTGAATACCTCATCGAGTATATTTTACTAAAAAAATATGTGAGCTATGTTTATGTTTATTTAAATAAACAGAATACTTTATTCTATAAACTCCAAAAAACGACTGATTTTGGGCGTTGTATTAAATATTGCTTTATATACTTGTCGACGACTTTAAATAAAAGGCGAAAGTTTTTTATGTATTTAGATTACATTTAATTAACACGGTAAAACTTTAAATAAAATACAACAGATTTAAAAGGCAATATTAACTTGACATGACGCGTTAAAAAAATTGCTGCCCTTGCTGGCCACTCGACTCGTCTTCTTTTCGATAACTGTGCTGCTGTTCAATTAGGTCCCTGTATAAATACAAATGTGTGCACAATGAAAGAACAGCAAAATCATACGATTATGCCGCTATGCATTGAAATTGCAGTAATGTTCAAAGCAATAAACAACATTAGCATGTATTTGTTATTGTATGGTTTTCTATGTTGGAAAGTGCACCGTAACTTGTATTAAAAAGGTAAATAACTGAGCAAACCCAGCAGACAATTAGATCAGCTCAGTAGCCCAGCAATATATTTTAATTTGCGATGTTTGCTAAATTTATTATGAAATGGCATCTCACCCCCCGGTGGATCCGCATGAGGATTCACCAACCATCAAAGCGGCTAGCTTACTGGCTGGTCGACGTATTAATCCGGATGTGGTTCGAACCACAGCACTCCGTACTTGGCCGTCTTTCGCAGTGAATACCTCCGTCACCCGACCTCGCATCCACTTGCTTCGTGGTACAGTGTGTTCACACACAATCACTAATTTCCCCGGTTTTAAAGGCGTTGCCTGATCTCTTCATTTAGAGCGTCGTAAAAGTTGAGGCAAGTATTTGGTGGTCCATCTCTTCCACAGTCGATCTTTTATATTTTGCGATATTCGCCATTGTTTTCGAAGGCATACATGCTCGTCGTTTATACTAGGAGTTTGCGTTGAGTTGAGGCATCCTAGCAGAAAGTGGTTGGGTGTCAAGGGCTCGTCTTGTGGCGTTACAGGCAGTTCAGTTAGCGGGCGGCTGTTTACGATGTTTTCGGCTTCTATCAGTACGCTTCTGAACGTTTCCAGTCGCGGAGTTTCTTCCTTTAAGACTCGTTGTAATAACCTTTTGATACATTGTACGAGGCGCTCCCAGCAACCTCCTGCTGATGGGTTAGATGGACAATTGAATACCCATTGAATATTTTGGCGAGACATTTCCTGTTCAATAAGATTAAAGTCAAATAAACGGTTTTCTTCATTAAGTTCTTTTTGGGCTCTCACGAAGTTAGTACCGTTGTCGCTTCTAATCTTCACTGGCACTCCTCGGCGGTTGACAAAATTTCTAAAGGTAATAATAAATGCGCCAGTCGATAGATCTTCCGCTATCTCTAAGTGTATGGCTCGTGTTGTCAGGCACGTGAATAGTGCAACCCATCGCTTCTCCCTTCTTCGACCAATTGCAACAAAAAATGGCCCACAATAGTCGACACCGGCGTAAGAAAATGGGCGAACGTATGTTGTAAGGCGATCTGTTGGCAACTGGCCCATGAGTGGTGTAGCTGGCTTCGCATTGTTGTAAATGCACACTGGAAACTCCCTCTTGATGGATTTCAACACGGCACTTAGGCGTGGAACCCAAAATTTTTGGCGTATTTCATTTATTGCCAGACGATCATTTTGGTGATGCAGCTTACTATGGTATTGCTGGACGATTAGACGCGTGACGTGGTGATTTTGTGGCAGAATTACAGGACGACGCGCGGAAA
This sequence comes from Eurosta solidaginis, assembly GCF_040869045.1. Lineage (NCBI taxonomy): Eukaryota > Metazoa > Arthropoda > Insecta > Diptera > Tephritidae > Eurosta > Eurosta solidaginis. The sequence continues at coordinate 44,271,224 of NC_090322.1, forward strand.
GAGGTAAACAATAGGCGGCATCAATTATACCGTTGACCTTCAACAAACCATCATCGTCTAAAAACGGCGTTAGCTAATATATGGCTGATGACTTCGATATTGACTTCTTCGTTTTAATGGAATGTATTTCTTCGGCGAATGATTCTGTTTGAACTTGACGTAAAATAGTTTTTTCCGCATCGGCAATTTCCATGGCGTTTAATTCCCCCTTGTGACGAATATCACATCTAGTGTTTTTAGCGAACCTTAGTACCCAGGCCAGAACTCTGGTGAGCTTTAAATATAAAAAAAAATTACAAAATTTGGTTGGATATTCCCCTTGGTTTGTAAGTATGACTCTTTTATGTGCTTCCTCCACAGCACATTGTTCAGACATCAATTCGCATGTTTCCCGCGGCCAGCGTGCTTCTTCTTCATGGAGAAAGGATGGACCATTCAGCCATCTTGACCGTGAACCGTACTGAAATGTTGTAGATGTTCTCGTTGCTTCGTCTGCTACGTTAAGCGCTGTAGGAACCCATCGCCATTGATCCGATGTTGTCGTACTTAAAATCTCAGCTATGCGGAATGCGACAAACTGTTTGTACGTTCTGCTAGTTGAACGAATCCACAATATGACAGTTTTGGAATCGCTCCAAAATGTTGTACTATTGATGCGAAAGTCATGACAGTGGACCAATGATTCTTTTAGGCGACACCCCAAAACCGCGGCTTGTAGCTCTAAACGTGGTATTGTCATACCCTTGAGTGGTGTGCATCTTGCTTTGGCCGAAACCAGCGTAACATCGACCTCGTTCCCTCGTTTTATTTGGAGATATCCGACGGCCATATGCCGAGGAACTTGCATCCACAAAAATATGTAATTGAATATCATCAGCAACAGACAATAATGCAGAATAACAGCGCGGCACCGTGAAATTCTTCACCGACTGAAAATTTTCCCACCATGTCTTCCATTGATGTGCCAAGTCTTGAGGTACTACCTCATCCCACTCAATTTCTAGTCGCCATAATGACTGAACTAACAGCTTCAAAAATATGGTGATGTTTGCCAGAAGTCCGAATGGGTCATAAATTGACATAGATATGCCTAACAGTTCTCGCTTTGTTGGCGTTCGCGTGCCATTCAGAACATCCCGGTTTCACAAAATGAAACTGAAATTGAAATTCAAGAGCATCATTAGTGGTATTCCAATACATACCAAGCACCTTTTCAGTTTTTGTATTACGATCCATTTTGACGAGTTCCGAGTTACTATCTAAATTTTCCCCATTTAATTTGTATTGAACCTCTTTATTGTTACATATAAAATTACGTAATTTAAAACCCGCGGTGGCATTTATTTTAATGGCTTCTTTTGTGATATTTAGAGCTTCTTCGGCGCTATCAAAGCTTATGACCAGATCGTCAACGTATGTGTTAGCTATGACAGCATGGCTGCCACCTGGCATGGCGGTCTCAAATTTAGCGGCGTTGGCGTTCTTTATATATTCGGCGCAGCAAGGTAACAAATAGCTCCAAATATCATCGACGACATTACATAGGTAGAGATTGGTTCGTTTAACTTACCATATCGCCACAAAAAACGTTGAGAATCTTGATCTTTATCAATTATTCGTACCTGAGAGAACATCTCTTGTATATCTCCGGCTACTGCAATAATACCTTGGCGAAATTTATGGATGATCGCTATAAGCGGTTGCGCTTGTTCCGGGCCCTTCAGTAGTGCGGAGTTTAACGATGTAGAATTTGTAACGGCGGCTGCGTCAAAGACAATACGCAGTTTTCCCGGTTTCGACAGATTAACAACACCAAAAGGAGGGAGATACCATGTTTTGGGATTTTCAATAGCGGCTTCATCTTGTGTCAGCTTTCTGGCATACCCCTTTTCTATATATTTGGCGATTTCCTTTTTATAATTTTCAGCATAAACGGCATCCTTCTGCATTCTACACTCAGTAATCAATAAGCGCTGCTTCGTCATTGCATAACTCGACGGGAGTTCGGTAAAATCTTGTCTCCAAAGCAATCCTACTTCATACCTCTGGCCGATGTTTTTTGTGGTTTCTAACAAGATTTTCCTGGCTCGCTGATTTTCATCCGATTCCAATACGATTTTGGTACTCCGGACTCCAAAGCTCTCATTTGAAAAATACTCCTCCATTAAATTGTTTAATTGTTTATATGATTCCGACTTACGTATATGAAGCACCCTGGGCATGTCAACGCTTTCTTGCTGGTGTGGTCCGTATACCACCCAACCCAACTTAGTTTCCACTGCTACTGGGTGATCATGTCCGGCTTCGACGACTTTGTCCAAACCCAACAGTAAGGCTGGTTCGACATCTTCATAGTTCTCTATAGGCAAATATTTTAAATGATTAAACTTACTTTTTTCAAATGATTGCTTTGGCAAATGGAGACCCTTTATCGTATGGACGTTTTTCAGTGAGTATGTATGGCGACTATTTACTTCTCCTATTTCAAGAGACACTTTCCTGGAGCTTTCTGTTGTCTGGCTGTCACCGTACCATTGAAGAGTGAGAGGCATGACACGACCTCGTAGACCTAACTGTGTTGCGACATCTTCTTCCAAAAGCGACACTGATGACCCTTCATCGAACATCGCGTAGACAGACATTTTTCCTCGAGGACCTGACAATGTAACTGGGACAACTTTAAAAATACTGGTTACCTGGTCCTTTCGACATTTCAAAATTCATTCCCGGTCGAACGACGACGTAGATGATGATCCCATATCCTTGTGCAACATCTTATGATGCATACGTTTGCAACCGTTGATGGAACATTGCTTGCGGCGACAACAATTTAAAAGGCTATGACCTTTTACCAGGCATCCAAAACAAAGACGATGTTGTTTGACCAGTGACCACTTGTTGACTAGGTCGAGCGACTGAAATCTTTGGCATTCTGGCAAAGCGTGAGCTTCGTTGCATGAAGGACATGCCAGTTGCTCGTGGTTGCTATGAAGAACTCTGCGAGCCGACCCTCCATTTGGTCCGGACTGATGATTAGTTTGTGCATTATATCGCGGCTGTGGTAATGTTTGTTGGCTAGAACGCAGAGAACTGTTACTAACCCCGGGCATAGTCGCCACTACTTTTGCCAAATCGCTCAACCAATTTGAAAATACGTCAACAGTGGGGAAACGGGAAACATTAGCGGCATACTTACTCCATTCAAATTGTTTGGATGAAGAAAGCTTAGAAACCAATTGTTCCAGCAACATGGGATTCATAAGATGGTGCTCACATTTGGCTGACTTAAAAAACGCTGAAATATTGGCGACACGATTCGAAAATTTTAATATCTGCTCAAGGTGGCTATCGTTAATGGCAGGAAACTGCTGCACTTTCTGCAATTGGCAGCGTATCAGCAAGTCCTGGCGTCCAAAGTTGAATTCAAGTTCCTTCATAACTTTTGGAACGTCATCAGGGTATATTAGCATTGACGTTACTGACCGCTTTGCATTACCCTGAAGTGCTTTCTGCAGTCGCATTAAATTCTGCCGGTTGTTGTAGGAGAACTGGGCTGTGCTGTCGCTGAAGTTCGCTTAAAATAGAGGCCAATCCTCTGGATTGCCATCGAAGGTAGGTAGTGGGTGTAATTTTACGGCGGAACTCTCTACCAGCCACATTGGGTTTGATGACGACGATGCTTGCAACTCCGCTGGTGGTATTGTTATTTGCGGTGCTGTCGGTGGAGGCTGTGAAAAATTGGTATATGTACCCGCAGTTAGAACGACATTACTAGCCTCTGCCTCGATCCGCTGTCGAAGCTGCTGCACCTCTATCTGACTACGACTCGTTTCCTTTCGAAGTTCTTTTACAGAGTCTCGAAGCGATGCAATGCTTGCGACCAAAGATGCCAGCGTTTCGTTTGCACCATGCGTCGGTGTGTATGCTGCGGTGCCCTCACCTATGTTCACTGCCGTAGTTTCTCCATCGGACCCGGTGTCGCTATCATTCGCTTGACCGGACGTAGTCCTTACTTTCTGACGAGTGTTCATATTAAAAAGCCAATTAAAAAAAAAACAATGAAGATTTCTGAGGAAACAGTGCCGAACAGTTGCCTAAACCTTTATATGTTAGCCTATATTTATACTGCCGACTGCCTTGACACCCTACACCTGTAACGCTGAAAAAACTCCTAGTATAAAACGAACAATTTATTTAATGTAAATGGATTAATGGCGAAATTCCAACAGGCTTTGAATCAAATTTACTTGCTTTGTAACTTACGACTTTATGACACTGACCAATTTGCACAGATTACCACCAAATAACGAACGTTGACTATGATCACTTGCCGGAGAACAATCTTGACACCAAATAAACGATGACGTTGACTTTGACTTGACGGAGAACAATTACGTTGACTGGACGGAGATTTGCCCAGATCACCACCAAATAACGAACGTTGACTATGATCACTTGACGGAGAACAATCACGTTGACACCAAATAAACGATGACGTTGACTTTGACCACTTGACGGAGAACAATTTCGTTGACACCAATAAACGATGACGTTGACTTTGACTTGACGGAGAACAATTACGTTGACTTGGAGATTTGCCCAGATTACCACCAAATAAACGAACGTTGACTATGATCACTTGCCGGAGAACAATCTTGACACCAAATAAACGATGACGTTGACTTTGACTTGACGGAGAACAATTACGTTGACTTGACGGAGATTTGCCCAGATCACCACCAAATAACGAACGTTGACTATGATCACTTGACGGAGAACAATTACGTTGACACCAAATAAACGATGACGTTGACTTTGACCACTTGACGGAGATTTACACAAATTACCACCAAATAAACGAACGTTGACTATGGCCACTTGACGGAGAACAATTTCGTTGACACCAATAAACGATGGCGTTGACTTTGACTTGACGGAGAACAATTACGTTGACTTGACGGAGATTTGCCCAGATTACCACCAAATAAACGAACGTTGACTATGATCACTTGACGGAGAACAATTACGTTGACTTGACGGAGATTTGCCCAAATTACCACCAAATAACGAACGTTGACTATGGCCTGACCAATTTGCACAAATTATAAACGATGACTTTGATTATGGCCACACCAAATAAACGATGACGTTGACTATGACCACTTTACGGATATTTGCACAAATTATAAACGATGACGATGACTATGGCCACCAAATTAACGATGACGTTGACTATGACCACTTTACGGAGATTTGTACAAATTACCACCAATAAACGAACGTTGACTATGTTCACTTGCGGAGAACAAATTACGTTGACTTGACGGAGATTTACACAAATTACCACCAATAAACGAACGTTGACTATGTTCACTTGACGGAGAACAATAACGTTAACACCAAATTAAGCGGAGAACTCCGTGGTATAAGATTTAGGCCAGGCACAGTTCACGTTCACAAGTAATTTGTTGCATTAATTTATTTTACCGTGACGATTTGATCGACTGCAAGGGAAATTTTTTTAAACTTTTATGTCGCCGACTTTAAATAAAAGGCGAAAGTTTTTTATGTATTTAGATTACATTTAATTAACACGGTAAAACTTTAAATAAAATACAACAGATTTAAAAGGCAATATTAACTTGACATGACGCGTTCAAAAAATTGCTGCCCTTGCTGGCCACTCGACTCGTCATACGATTATGCCGCTATGCGTTGAAATTGCAGTAATGTTCAAAGCAATAAACAACATTAGCATGTATTTGTTATTGTATGGTTTTCTATGTTGGAAAGTGCACCGTAACTTGTATTAAAAAGGTAAATAACTGAGCAAACCCAGCAGACAATTAGATCAGCTCAGTAGCCCAGCAATATATTTTAATTTGCGTTGTTTGCTAAATTTATTATGAAATGACAATACTCAAAATACTCAATACTCAAATACTAAATTCGCCTCCTTACCTAATCAACTTTAAGCGGTTCCACCTCCTAAAATCTGTTTAATAAGAGTTATATATTCGTAATCCCTGGAAAATTCTCTATTAAATATATGTATTAGGTCTATCGAACGCTTTCACGAAATTTTTGATTTTTGCTAGGCTTTTCGGGCAGAGGCGCCATAGTGCGTCGGTTCTGCCGATGCCGTTTAAACTACTAGAGAAAACATCTTTGTAACTCATTCAAAAGATTTTGTATTTTAACTTGCTTAGTTGGAACTCTGAATTTAGACAATAGTTTCAAAATTTACATTTGGATATTACCAATTCTGCTGTAGCTCGTTTATTCTCGAAAATAGTTCGACCATCCTCAATCTTCATCGTAACGTTGACGTTTACAATGACGTCTTGTCCTAAAATTACTTCTCCTTGCAATAGCTCGTCGTCAGCGATGTAAACGTCCGCTTTTATGACAGCTGTATGCTGTACTGTGAAGAATTGTAGCAAAGGGTTTTTGTCTCAGTTCTTTGTTTATTACCACTCGCTACTACCAGATTTCTTGGCGTCGGCGCTGGCTGCGAACCGCCCTGCACAAAATATTTATTTTGATAACGACTTGTTAATGCTTTTAGCTCATCCAGCCGCCTGCAGCAAGTGCACGTTAGGAACCATATTTCCAATGCCATCAATTATAAAGTCAATAACTTCGCCCTGCTCAATATTAGCCCTTTCGGCAATGGCTTGCATATTTAGCGCATAGCAATGTAGCATTTCATCCGTTTTCTTCCAGCGACGTTGGGCAAGCATTTTATAAATTTCTTGTCTGCTAACAGCGAAGTTGAATTCTTTCAACAAGGTATTTTTAGGGCACTGTAGAAAAGAGCATTTGTTGTTGTGAGGAATACTCACGCTGTCCCAATCAGACAGCGACGAAGTGCGAGTAATTTAAAATTGTCGTCTGCCCCTGTCGTATCTAATATTTCTGCAAAATCGCGGAGGAAATGTTCCACCGCGTAAGCAATATCATCTCCACTAAATTTAGGCAAAGCAAGTTCTACGTCTCCAAAATCTAAGCGCTTGCTACCCATGGTGAAAGAGCGGTTTCCCATTACCTCAATTTGTGGCATTAGCTTCAACATCTCGAGGGGTTTTTGAAGGGCTAACACTTCTTCATCTATTACGGATAATTTGGGTTGTGACTTATCCACATAACTGACGGCACTATTGGTAACGGCATGGTGGAAGCGTAGGCTGCACCATCTGCAAAAGAAACGGAACGAGTGGGATCATTAGCGGCAGCATTATCGACAGTACCAATGTAATAAGTGGCGTCATTGACGGCGTTAGTAGCATCGTTTGTAATTGCACCGGCAGCATTTGTATTGACATCATTAGAAGCATTAATATTGGAGGTGGTGCTAGTATTACCGCCAACAGTATCAGTAACCAAACTTTCAGCACCATTGCTATGTATCACACTACGCAATAAATTCCGCAACTGAGTTGTTGTGGCAGATGGTGGAAAATCCACGTGGGCCTGACTAAGTCCATTCATGAGGTTTTGTCGTGCGCTGACCATTGTAGGATGTGCGAATTTTTATTTACGAGTTCAATCTCACACCTTATGTTGCAAAACTTTAATGACTTGTGCTTTTATAACTTCGATTGAGGCTGATATAATAAAAGACTTGCAGAGCACACCTTGTGCTTTTTCCTCCATATCGGAAGTGACCATCTGCCTTATTTAGATTTGCCAACATTTACTTAACTAAATCTTATTTACAGATTTACCCTAACCCAATCTTATACTAGGTTTACACTATCCTAAGCTTAGGCTAATCTTATACTTGTTTACAGTTTAATAAATGAAAAGTATGAAGGCGTGGTGTACTTCGCGCTCGTTACCCGAATTATTAATAATCTCTTCCTCTTTTTCGCTCTTGTGTCCGGCTGTTCGACAGGTAGGGTAGCGTTGCCGGTTAGTGTGACATTGGCAAGGTTGCCGTCGCTCACAATTTCATAGCATACAATTAAAAATATTTATTTACTCACAGTTATAACAATTTATTTGTACATGATACAAGAAAAAAATATAATCATTTAGACTGCTGAGCGAAATATCACTATGTCTCAACTGCTGTTTCGAAACGCCCTATCTCAGAATCTTTCGAATTTCGGAGCTCAGTCGAGTTAGGGTTATGTTCAAATAAACAGTCAATTTATAATAATACCATTCAGTTACATCCATCTTGTTATAAAGGTTCGAACCCTTGGATTTGTTATATTTATATATAAACTCGGATAATTGGGGTTACTACAAAAACCTTGTGCTACCGCACAAAGTTGTCCATTCACAATGCCTGCTGCTCCAGAATCTCCAAGACCCATATCCTCCCAAAGACGCCCAGCACACATTATGGTTTCTGCATAATATTCCGTTATTAGTATATTCGTATCTGGATATCTACATTGTTGCGTGTCTTCTATTTGCAAGGACTAAGTTTTGAGAAGAGGAGAACCAGTTCTACTGTTTACATCTAACAAACCCCATCCACTAATTTGCATCCATAAGCCCGGTTCTAATGGATCATCGCAAAGTGATATTATTTGCACTGCACGATTCAGTTCACAGGGTGTATCCACTTTAACCATAGCTATATCCGTAAATTTTGTTTGTGGATCATAAGCACAATCCACATTGCAACATTGCCCTCTTCCCATTGTTTATTGCACGTAGATCGGTTACACCAGCTACAACAATAAGATTTCGCAGATTTTCATCTCTTACGCAATGCGCAACTGTAAGCACCGATTTAATATTGACTAAGGAACCAGCACAAAGTAGTCGTTATTATTATGTACTATTGCTAATGAATGTGGGCTGCTCTCTATATCTATATCTTGGCCATCTATAATGCGAAATTGGGCACTCGTATGTGTCCAAACGCAGCTAAGCAGGACAAACAGCAGTCCGAAACGATTTCGTAGATTCATTTTAGTTTAAAACTTGTTCTACCACTTTTTAAGTATAAAGTACACCGAGATTAATTTTGCTGGCGCTATTTATACCTAATTATTAACAAAATTACATCTAAATTTAAGTTGAAGCTATACAAGGTTAATCTTGTATACTTAGCGTGCTTTGCACACAGAGTGTGTTAACTTTGGTAACAACGGTTGATCGTAACAGCATAAACGAATCGAGATAAATATAGACCTCCATATATCGAAATGCTGAGGATGACAAAAGGAATTGATTTAGCCATCCATCTGTCCGTCTGTCGGTGCACACGATTAATATATTGAGAATAAAATATTGAAATTTGGTACATATGGATTCCTTGGCGCTGATCTCCCATCGCTATTAAAAATGAGGGATATCGGATGTTAAACACGCCCAGCTTTTACATATATAACACTTTAGAAAACACATAAAACCTGATAATTTAGTAAATACTTCATCTATATCAGTGGTCGCCAGAAACTTATTATGGATGAGTGAGCACAACTACTGTTTTAAAATAAGGTTTGCTCGGTTTTAGATTTCAAAGAATTCTGATTTATTTGCAAAAAATATCTTACTTTTATACACTTTTCTTATCCTAGTTTTCTTAATTTTGTTGTTGTATACATAAATATTTACAGAGGTTAATTTTACTACATATGTATGTGTATGAGTGTGAATGTCTTATATTTAACTATGTATATTTATTTACGTATATACATATGTGTAACGAACCCCGAATGTCGGGTTTATAGCTGGGGTATAACTCAGCGGATGGGTTCAATAAAAGATGTTAGTTAAACGTTATAAAATATGAATATTTATTTCAATCCTTTGGAAAAGCTATATATATATATATGTATATACGTATGTGATTATAATATGTTTAATCAACGAGTGTTTTACACGCCTCGGTGGTATGCCTGGTGAATATGCGTAATCGGTGAGCGTTTTACACAACTCACCGGATCCCTAGTAAAATACGTAGTCGTCGAACGTTTTACACGACTCGGCGGTATACCTATCATAAACAGCTGAAGTTCGACACCACCAGCTGCTCCGTAGTGGATGTTCGACACAGCCCACCATATACCTCACTCTACTACTTCTAAGCCAAGAGTCCCTTGTTCTTGAATTTGCCGCTCCTTTTATACGATTTTTGAGTCGGCTTCCGTTGCTTCACAATAAATGTTCTTATAACTAAGCTAAATATATGCATGTGTGTTCGCTATCGTTTGACAATTCCATTTCTCCTTGTTCGCTTATACGTAAGTATGTATGTTTGTGCATAATTATGTGAGTTCTTACACTCTGCGATAAAAGTTTTCATCTCCTATATATAATTTAATATGTATTATCATTATACATATATGTTTTAAAATGTATGTATGATTGTACAAAGTATATTTAATTCAAAATGTATGTACATATGTATATGTATAAGTAAATTCATTTCATGCCATATATATATATATATAAATTATTATAATTCAGTTTATAATTTTAACATGAAATTGTATTATCTACAATGAAAAATCAAAATTTGTAGAGGCCCCGAAAGCCTGTAATTTTGGGGTCTGACATATGTTTGTTTGATATCCAACAAACATTTAGGTTAGAAAACGATTAGAAGACGAATCGAATTCTAATGCATTTCTCTAAGGTAGAAGTTTAGAGGACGATTTGCGAAACTGTCCCGAATTATAGCATTCTCGACAAAAAGGGGATTTTGTTCTCGATATCGAGAGAAGAGTTAGAATTCTAACGTCAATTTCTAATGAGTTTCTAATGAGAATGTTGAAGTGATGCGCAATTAATTCAATTATTCAAAATCAGCGAAATTTTCATTATTTCATTATATCAAATACTCTTATTTGGTTATAAGCTTATGTATTAGGAATGAACATATTTCAAAGGCTTTTTCTATTATAATAAATTAAAACCGTATTTAAAACTTAAATATAATCGGTGCACACATATAAAACAGTTATATTCAGTCTTTTGAGATTAAACACATGCACATTTCATAATAAAAAATAACAATAATTCAAAAACCTATCGTATGTTTGACAGTTTTCAGTGCTAGTTATTGTGTTGAACTTTTCGCTTCCACTTATTTCCTCAGGATTGAGCTCAGCGTTGGTTTGAGGTACTGTAAAATCAAAATAAATAAGAAGGAACGATAATGTGTAGCGTAAGAATATTATTTTTTTTATTGGAGAAATGCATTTCCTTTTATACAAAATTTCTTAACTTACATATACATAATAACACTAACACTTACAAGCTAAAAGTATCTACATTCCTAATGCCTGTATGCTGATAGCAGCATATTATTACTTTGACCTAATTATAGCCATAGAGTAATGTCAATATTTTGGCAGTCACATTGACGAACCGATAATATCGATCAGTAACGCTAAACGATACGTTTAGTGTGACGCGTTAACAATTAGGGTTGACAAATGTAAATAGATATTGTAGATATGTGCAATGGGTGTCGGTGTGTTTGTATGATGTTCAACTCAAGCTGGGTTCAGAATGTGGGTTTACAACCACTTAAAATTGATACACCGATTTGTAATTTTATAGCTCATTTTAAATTAAAAAATACCACTATTTATTTTCGTTAAAACTTTAATATAAAAATTATTTTTATAGTTTAACTCCCGAAAGTATGCTTGTGTTTATTTTTAAAGAATTTTATAGAATGAAAATTTTTTGATTATAATAATTTCAAAATTGAAATATAAAAATTAACAAGAACAATTCATTCAATTTCTACAAAGTAGTTTTATATAAAGTTGAACATAAATATAAATAATATTAATATCATAAATTAAAATAACATAACCCGACACAGAATAATTTATTTGGGTCGCTGTGTGTGGTCGATACTTGTATATGCATTGGTATATGCATAAAAGGACATTATATGTAAAGTGTATTCTGGTAATACTACAGTACGGATGAGGAAGCGTTTTCTTCATGCCATTCAAATAGCACTTCAATAATCTGCTCGCTTTTCCTTTTTAACTTTTTTTTTGATTCATTTTCACTAAGAATGAGTGACCATGTCGTGCAAATAATCGATAACTGTGGCAATAATAATTTTCTTCAAGCTGGCTCTAGGTCATATGTATTAACCACACGATTGTTTTTGTTTTTATCTCCAATATATTTCAATCTCCACCGGAGATCGTCATCAGGGATTGGCTGTTAAAAAGGCAGCATCTATTCAGTTCAAGATGTTGTTAGACCTATAGTTTCTAATAGTGGACTGTATTTAAGAATGTTAATTACTATTATCTGGCGGCCGCCGTGGTGTGATGGTAGCGTTCTCCGCCTACCACACCGAAGTTGCTGGGTCCACGCCCCGGAAAAGCAACATCAAAAACTTTAGAAACAAGTTTTTTAAATTAGAAGACAATTTTTCTAAGCGGGATCGCCCCTCGGCAGTGTTTGGCCAGCACTGCGAGTGTATTTCTGCAATGAAAAGCTCTCAGTGAAAACTCATCTGCCTTGCAGATGCCGTTCGGCGTCGGCATTAAACAAGTAGGTCCCATCCCGCCAATTTGTAGGAAAAAAATAGGAGCACGACGATCGCGCCTTAAATTTATTTTATTTATAATTACTATTATCTTGTAAATAAGAAAAAGTGTTCCAGATTGCTTGCAGAACTTTTGGGGCCACGTCGGCACCAAGCATCACTCGAACGTGGCGATGTAAAAACGCGTGCCTGCGAGCCTGATATTGCAGTATGGTGTGGCTACTGTAGCGTCTAGACTCGTCAATGGCGAATGCCTCTGAAAGTTTGGCAACGCCATGGCTTAAGTGGTAACGGTTGACGTTTGCCCATGTTTGCCTCGCAGCTTGACAAAGCCCCCACGTCGATCACCTAGAACCGTCACCTCAAGGCGGAGTTGGCGGATGAGATCTTCCGCGTTGATGGACGTTGTAGGGCATGGATCGAGTAGGGCTCTCACCAGGTGCATGCGTCCACCTGACTCGACCTTAACAACGGTCGTGGGTGCAACCAACGTGAGGCACTGGGTCAGCTGTGGCGGCTCACGTGGGTTGACAACTGTCCCAGCCCGGAAGCGACTAGTCGGATTGAGGTGGAATGCAGGTGATTCCACTTTCCCTTAAGTGCGACTATGATGCGCAAGCTACCTACGTCGATTTTTATTGCTCCTTTTTTGGCTGTTCTTTTGAAGTTGGAAAGTTTGCATTTCCAATCCTCTTGCGATCACCTCGTTCCTAAGTAGAGGTCGAAAACAGCGCGGTTGGAAAGTTTTCATTTCCCATCCGCTCATAGAGGACGGGTGGAATGCAGATGATTCCACTTCGCTAGCTACCCCTGGGCAGACATTTCCGCTCCAGAGGACTCCGTGTCGACCTCGGATGCGTTTAATGAGAGGGTGTCGCCAAGTGTTTTGTTGACGTCGCGTCGTGTACTGAGGTTCCCCGATATGCAGCGTGGTGTGGTGGTCATCTTCGCATTTGTAAATAAATGTTTAAACAAAATTGATTAGCTGACGAACGCTGATGAGTAGCGTTGGATAGCAATTTGTTAATTGTTCTTTATTGACGAAATTCATTATTATTTATACAAAAGTTCCCAACCTATACGTATATACATATTTACATACTAAAGGTGCATGACTCAATAGTGAGGAATGGTTTGTCAGCAAATTATTATATTGACCTACATATTGTCAATATAACTCCCGCTTGAGCCGTTTGGTATGAAGTATCAATATATTGGGCGACTTGGCAAGTGCGAATGAACTCATGGTAGTTAGCTGGGTCAATGAACGTATATTTGTAATGTTAAGCGTGTTTGAAGTGAGGTGAATTCCACGCGATACTACACCATCGGCGTTTTAAGTGAGCGTATATAATTTTATGCTTAATTATAGACGGGCACTCTAATGTCACTGTGATAAGTGTGCCGTGTTGTTTCATTTTACGTTGAATGACCAAGTCGACTTGCTTGGTGTTACCAAAAAATTTCTTGAATTCAATTGTAATTATTAATTATGTCATAGTGGTAACTTGATATTATTAGTTTATATGTTTCATTTTTATTTTTATTCGTTTGAATTTGCTTTACATACAGTGCCCGTTATGCTTATTTTCGCTTTTTCATAATATGCTGACTTTTGCTATGTTTTTTTTTTTGTGTATTTACTATGATGAGTAATGTTTTGCACAGCCGAACCTTAAGAGCGTCGACTCACTTAAAATTCTGATATGTAAAAACAAATTTGTCTAATTTTACTTGTTTGTTTAGTTAACATTATTAAAGTCTAAGAAAATTTTGGTTTTAACGGAAAAATTTGTTTAATTAAAATTTTTTTTTTTTCAACTAACGATAAATTTTAAAACTAATTGTTATGCTATTTTCAGTGATAGCGTTAATATCCTTTTTTTTCTTTAGATTTTAACATTAAACAATTTTTTTTCAATAGGACATTTCAATTTTCTTTGTGTTTCCTTTAATTTGTTTCAACATTTTAAATTTTAACATTTGGTCTTAAGTTATTTTTCATTGTGAATTTCATCTAATCCTATTTAAAAGAAAAAAATCCCTAATACTTATTCTCTATTGCTGCCAGTCTTATTTTCAGAGGGTTCTATTTCGCTGCCAGTCAAAATTGTTAATTTCCATGTAATATTTGAGCCGTTTAATTTGAAAGCGGCATAAGTCACTTTGTTTTTAAGTCGAGATATTTAAAGGTTTGCGTTTTAACACGTTTAAAAATATGGATGCTAACTTTCGAGAAGATTTACTTGTATTTGTTATCTAATGATACTAACATTTTTCTCAGTATAAATAATTTCGTATAAACATTAAAAAATCACCACTTTTCATTACGGTAAAGTGACTTAAGCCACTTTCAAAATAAATAGTTTAGATAAATGACTCACTTATATTAATTTTGTCTGACGTATTTTACAGAAGTGATGTTTTGAAAGGGCAGTGATTTACTAAAATTGTTGAATAAATTACATATATAATAATAATTCATACCATCAACATATTTAATATAAGGGTTTGATTTAAGTATTTTTTATTTTAATATTCATAAAATACAAAAATAATTAGTTCATTTTGAAACATAATGTAAGTATAAGTAATTTATATGAAAATACATCAGTTCAATTTAATTTTCGTCATCAATAGGAGTGATTAAGTCCTCGGAAATCGTGTTTTGTTTCAAATTTTTAAAATAACTGTGGTATATGGGGGGTATATAATTAAGCAAGTCCATCATGTCTTTGTATTTTGCTGAAGAAACAGGACGAGATCCAACGTATAACGGATCCATCTCTATTTGTGAATAACGCCTAGGTCTTCCTCTTTTTGGTGACAAATCCAAAATTAAAAATTCATCTTTTTCATCTAAAGTTAGTTTATAAAACATTTTATAGGGAATATCATGGTAAAATCGTATCCATTGAATTTTTAGCCAATTCACTTTGTTTTGGTCTGTATTTACTATTCTTTTTGAAACAGATTTTTCCAATGATTGTGTTGAAATAAAATCTTTTTCCGCCATGTTGTGTACTGTGAAGGATTTTTTTCGGCAGGCGGCTATCACGCTATAGTAATCATTTGGAATGTATAAAAAATTTGTTTTTTTCAAGGCCGTTTCTATTACACCAAAGTCACGATCATTTGGTAAGTATGAATGGCCCGAAATTAAAAATTTGTGATCCAGAATTTCAATATCGTTTTCTGAAGACTGAACAATTTTCATCCAAGTTAAGGCCAGTTTTATGTAACGATTTTGTCCTGTACATGAGTCACTATATGCAATAACATGCTTTTGAGTTGTGACATTTTTAAGATGTTTTATACAACACAAAGCAACTTCCTGAGAACCTCTTGATGCTATGGTTTCATCCCAAAGATACATGTCAATATTATTGTTATGAAAATTATGGAATCCCAAATTTAAAACGTACATATTCCTTTTGTAATACGATATGGAAGTCGTAAGTTTGGGAAAAGGCAATGCTTTTTGAAAGTCAAATGAAAATCCAAAATATTCATCTGGATTTTCAGCTGCTTTTTTCTGATCTTCTTGTAGACACTTTCTGGCCATTTCTGCCGATCTCAAATGTAAATCGTGTTGAAGGTTTAATTGCCTTTTTTCACCTTCATCCTCACAAGCTTGAATCTGTAATTTTAAAAAATCGCATTTTTGACATGTGTCTTTTCCAAGTTGATGAAAGTGCAAATTAAAGTCATTTTTGAAGGATTTCCTGTATATCCACTCCTTAGCATGTTGTTGTTTATCATTTTTACACTTCAAGATAGAGATTGTACATTTTCCTAACATTTAGATCTGGACTTAAATATTTTCTATGGGGATTATGACACCTTGTGTAATGGCTACTAAAGGCAGGGAAGCTTTGAATGTGCTCTTTGACCGCAATTATGAGAGATTCTTCAGTTTTTCTTCGGGAATTTTCAGATTTTCCTCGCAAATCTTCTCCAGGAACATCCTTTTTAAGAGCACGAGCCAGACGTCCTTCTGAGATATTGAAAGTATCCAGAAAGAATGTTTTACAAACCAACACACTTACATTTTCATGTGTCAAATAATATTTAAATTGGCATTGTCTTGGTTTTGAATTGTAGTTTCTTGGTCTTCTCTTTTTGGGTGTTTCTCGTTTAACTATACTATGTAAAAACAAATTTTGCTTCGTAAAGTTTGCTAACTTCCAAAATTTATCAAAGATAAGTTGTCGATTAAAAGAACTTATTTTTTCTTTACAATTTTTTGAACAACAAGGTTTAACTGCAATTCTTTTGGTAAAAATAATTTTGGAGTTTGCTGTTACATATTTTTCACCACTATTTCTTTTATCCTTAATAATGTTTTGAGTATATTTTTTTCATTTCTGCATCGCCTTTTTCGTACACGATGAGTTTCTGTTCCTTCCGTTATGCTGTTTTCCTTTTCTGATGACTCCGTAAAAGTCGATTCTTTATCTGATGAAATCACTCTCATATGTCTCTTTCTGGGGTTAACGCTTTTTCTCATTTTAGAAAATATTTCTATAAAATAATAATACGCATTGAAAGCCACCTAATTCCATAACTAAAATAAGTATGTATTAGAATTTTATTAGGCTTTGCTGGTCTAGTGTAGTTAGTCCAAGTAAAAACTCGTACTTTTTCTCCAATATCACCCTACGTTTCGCCAAGCTCCTTGGCATCCTCAGGGGTATAATCTTTATTTTAAACAAAAATAACAAAAAAACAAACAGAAAATCAATTTTTGAAAACACATAAATCACTATAAAAACATTGGTGACAAACTTATATAAAAAGTATTAAATTAACGTGTACAACATAAAACAACAAACACTTAAAACTAAAATCATCCATCAGTACCATGGTCATTGGGTACTTTTGTCATACTAAAATGTCATAAACAAGCCAAATAGCTAGCAGCAATAAACTTGGTGTCTTCTTTTCTGTTCATCGTTCTCTCCCTTCTTTGTAATATGTGTAAGCTTTCCAACGTGTATATCGTCTTTTCTCTCTTCTCCACGTCTATTATTGTTGCATTTTTTAGATCAGGTGTATGTCCGTGTGTTATTGCGTGTTGAGCAAGTGCAGTGCTGTCTGTGCAGTATGTTTTACCTGATTAGCTGTCTGATAACATCATATAAAAGTAATTTTAATAAAATAATGCTAATTATGTGTACTATATTAGATGTCACTATAATATAATTTACACAACTGCACTATTCTTTCGCACTTATAAAAATAAGTCCAATGATCACAACTTTCTTAAAAATACTGAAAATAATTCAAAACAATACTTCACACATACTTATCACATGTTTCTCTTTCTTTCACACTGAGCCCCGTAATTAATTTCCTGAGTACAACGACTTACACCACTGTCAAAATAAACATGTTTGTTATACCGTTAATTACCAATACTTCTCTCGAAGAAATCTCAATAGTTCTCAACTTATTGAGTGCAAATTTTTTACAAATGAAAAGATACCGTTCAATTGTATTTAGTGTTGCCATTAACTCGATTTTTTTGAAAAAGTGACTTATGCCACTTTCAAAATAAACGGCTCATTTATTCCTTATAATGTTCCACCTCTATATATGCTCGCATGCTGCCAGTCAAAATTGTTAATTTCCGTGTAGTATTTATTCCTTATAATATTCCACCTCTATATATGCTCTCATGCTGCCAGTCAAAATTGTTACCAATGTCCGTATTTTATGCCATGTAAACGATGCTTAATTTCTTGATTGTACTGCTGCTGCTAACATCGCTCCTTTTTCGTTTTTTAACAAAACTTTTTTCTTTAATTTAAAAAAAAACTGGGCAGGATCTCTGGCCAGCCAGGTCATTTAAGCAGTTGTGCCAATTTTTGATCTGAACTGGCAGGATCTTCCTCCAGCTAGATTTTTTAGCAGTTTTGCCAATTTAAATCTAGACTGGCAGGATCGCCATGTAAACAAGGCGAATCCTGCTTGTTTATTAACGCGACAAGAAAGTTAAACAAAATTGATTAAGAGCTGACAGGTTCCCCTGACCAGCTAGATCTTTAGCAGTTTTGCCAAATATTGATCTAGACTGGCAGGATCGCCATGTAAAGAAATGTTTAAACAAAAGGTGATTTAGCAGACGAACGCTGATGAGTAGCGTTTTGTTAATTGTTCTTTATTGACGATTTGTTAATTGTTCTTTATTGACGAAATTCCTTATTATTTATACATGTAATCGTTGGTCCTTTGCAAATTTAACGCGTACAATAAAAAACTCCGTTTCAATGGATATGCGTCGTGTACGCTGAGCGTTTATTTTGCTGTGTCTTCTCTGGTTGCTGACCAACGATTAATTCGAATTAGTCATGTGCAAACAGAGCAAGCTTACAGCGTCAAAAATTGTATATTATATTTTCACATGAATTCAAAGTAACGGGGAAGTACATATGTGTATGTTTTTCTGAGTTCAATTTTACATTGTGGAAACAAATAGAATATAATAGAATAAGCGAATTATGTATTTACATAAACGTATATATGAATGCATGAGTAAACTTCAAATGAATTATAAATGTATACGTGCTATGTTCATGTATGTATAAAGCGAATGGTGGAATGTAAGAATGCAAAATGATAGATCGCAATAGATTATAGAGCGTGTGAGCGTATTGTGGTATAGGGTAGATGAGACGTTCTGCGACATTCCCACCCACGTGAATCACCACGATTCACTAACTTCAGACCACGTCCAGAACGGCTAGCTTGGACACTGCTCGGCGTTTCACTCCTGTAGTTGTTCGTACCTCAACTTGTCTTATTTCACCATCTCGGCCAGGGTATAATTCCTCTACAACACCACGACACCATTCCCTTCGTGGTACGTTGGGATCACATATGAATACCAGGTCTCCTTTGCTTATCGGGTTTCTTCTTTGGCACCATTTGACACGACGGGTCAGTGTTGGAAGATACTCTGCTATCCAACGTTTCCAAAAATGATCTCTTAACTGACGAGCGATCCGCCACTGCTGTCGTAAAGCGCAAGTATCAGTCAATACTTCGTCTGCTCTAGGTGTCTGTGCAACGTTAGGCGATAGCAACAAAAAATCGTTTGGCGTTAAGGGCTGTTCTTGCTGTGCATCGATGGGCAAATGTGTTAATGGACGGGAGTTTACAATGTTTTCCGCCTCGATCAAAAAACAGTTAAGGGTATGTTCTCTTGGTGCAATTTCTTTGACAGTTTGACGCAACACTTTCTTCACTGATTGCACGAATCGTTCCCAAACTCCTCCTTCAGCTGGGTTAAACGGCGAGTTGAAAACCCATTCGACACCCCGATTCGATAATTCGCCCTGTACCCTTTCGCAATCGAAGACTTCGGTGAATCGTTTTGCTTCGTTATTAACGCCAACGAAATTTTTTCCGTTGTCTGGCCGGATCCTTAAGGGCACACCTCTACGGTTTATGAAATTTCTTATGACCGCTATACAAGAGTCGGTGCTTAGATCATGAGCTATTTCCAAATGAACCGCTCTTATAGTAAGGCAAGTAAAGAGAGCCACACACCTTTTTTCAGTGCTGCGTCGAACAGTGACGTTTAATGGACCGAAATAGTCTAGGCCAGTGTACGTATGTAAATGGCCTAACGTATGGTGTAAGACGGTCGACAGGAAGGGGTCCCATTAGCGGAGGCACAGGGTTTGTTTTTCGAATGCGGCAGACTTGGCAACTAGCGACAACGCTACGTAAAATACTCCTTAGACGTGGTACCCAATAATTTTTTCGTACGGCACATAATGTTGCTTCGGTGTTTTGGTGCCCCATGACCTCATGATGATGCATTATAACCAATTTCGTGAAGACGTGTGTTGACGGCAATATTATGGGATGTCTCGTGTTCACTGGTAACCAACTGGCAGCTTCGATGCGCCCTGATACACGTAAGATTCCATCTTCGTCGAGATATGGCAAGAGCTGTAGCAAAGAACTTTGACGGGATATTTCTTGCCCACTACGAATTTGCTGTATTTCCATCCCGAAAGCTTCGTTTTGAACAATGCAGTGTAATAGACGTTTCGCGGCTTCCAAGTCGCTGACAGTTAAACCATAGCAATTATTTCGTTTTTCAACTTGGCGGCGACAAATTTTGGTAAACAAGATCACCCAGGCTGTAGTTCTTATCAACCTGGTGAGAGAAGAAAAATTAGTAAAATTTATAAATTTGCAACTTACAACGTTCAATGCGTATTGCGGCCGAAGCTCATCATTGACGTGGCAAGGTTAATTTCCCCAATGTCTTCAGAGGGCCATTCACTTTCTGGTTGGTGCAGAAATGAGGCGCCATTTACCCAGCAACTGTTCTGATCAAATGTTAATTTGTGATTAACTCGCGTAGCTTCATCAGCTGCGTTTTCATTTGTAGGTATCCATCTCCAATTGTTTAAATTTGTGGCATTTAGGATTTCAGAAATCCTATGTTGAACAAATGACTAGTATCTTCTTGTTTCGCTTCGAATCCAGTTTATGCCAGTTTTTGAGTCACTCCATAGGAAAAACTGGTTAATGACTACTTCATGTTCTTCACGTACGGTTTGCATAAGTCGAGTTCCTAGGACTGCTGCCTGGAGTTCTAGGCGTGTTACGGTGAGAGGCTTTAGTGGAGCACATTTGGACTTTGCGCTGACGAAGGCGACACTAATTTCATCGTAATGGTTTTTTGTTCTCCAGTAGGCAACAGCGGAGAATGCGGTCTCGCTGGCGTCTACAAAGACATGCAGCTGCAATTATTCCTCTGGTTTACCAATGGTAAAGTAAAATCGTGGAACGTGATATGCTGTCACTGCTGGTAATTGTTTACGCCATTTTTCCCACGATTCAATTATCTTATGAGGCAATGGCTCATCCCAATGCGTTTGTTTACGCCACGTTTCGCGCATTAGCAGTTTCGCACCAATGACGTAGTGACTAACGAACCCTAGTGGATCAAATATTGACAAGACCACACTAAGAAGCTCTCTTTTGGTTGGTGGTCTGTCACCTTTAATAACAGATGCATTCACTTTGTGAAATTTCAATACAAAGTTAAAGCAATCTATACTTGGCTGCCAATGAAGCCCAAGCACCTTTTCTAATAATATACCTTCTTTTATACCCATGGTTTTCGTTTGATCCACGCCGTGGTGACAACCTTAACGGAGCTCGATGTAAAATTCCGTAGCTCGAAGCCAGCGTTTAAATGTATATCTCGTACCTTTGTTGCAACGGCGATAGCTTCATTTTCGGTGTCGAAGCTGTCAACAAAATAGTCCACATAATGAAAATTTAATATAGCTTTTACTGCACGGGCTGCGTATGGATCTTCAACATTATATTCAAGCGCATTTCGCGTCTTTACGTATTGTGCCGCGCAAGGCGAGCAAGCGGCTCCAAATTTCATCACACACATCTCATACACATCTGGCGAATTTTTGTTCTCACCATCTCTCCATAAGAAACGCTGGGCACATCTGTCTTCTGGACGTATCAACACTTTGTGAAACATTTTTTTGATATCACCGCACACGCCCACTGCACGTTCACGAAAATGGAAAAGAATTGACGGTAAAGATTTGTATTCCTGCGGGCCCTTGAGCAGATGGCGATTTAGGGATACACCATTGACTTCCGCAGCAGCGTCAAAAACTATTCGTATCTTGTTTGGTTTATTTGCGTTCACCACTGCAAAGTGTGGTAAGTACCAGGTTCGAGGCGTTATCGAAGCGGCAGCGAGTGGTGTCAGCTTACGGGCATACCCTTTCTCGACGTATGAGGATATCATAAGCTTATATGCCGAAGCAAAACTTCCGTCCCGACTCATGCGTTTTTCAACGCTTTCCAGTCTCTTCAGCGCCATATTGTAACTGTTTGGCAATTAAACTTCGTCTTTCCTCCATATTAGTCCGGTTTGAATCCTTCCATCGACGCGGCTGGTTGTAGATTCTAATATGGCTCTTGCTCGAACATCGTCTTTACATTCAACGGGCGTGGCAGCGCGTACGCCAAAACTTTCAATTTCAAAAAATTTAGCAACCATGTTGTGCAGTGTATCATCAGCGCTTCTATCTACATGTAAACATATGGACGGCTCAGGCGGACGTGGGCTAGTTGGACCAAACACTACCCACCCCAGCTCTGTATTGGCGGCGTACGGTCCATTCTTTCGCATGGCGATAGTCGTGGATGCAATTCCCAAATGGCAGTTATCTATGCCGATGAGCAACTTTGGAATAGCGCCAGACTGTGGCTGTATAGAAAGCTGATGTTTCGTATCACAAAGTAGGTCAGCGTGACTAAGGCTTTGTGTTGGTAAATGAAGATTTTCGACGGCGTAAACGTTGCGCATCTTAAACTTCTTTTTCACACTTGCGCCGCTTATGTATAGGTCTACTAGGGTCGTTGGCTCTTGTACGGCATGTCCACCAAACAATTGGACGTTGATACTGTGTGGTTGTCCACGTAGATTTAATTGCTCGGCAAGGCTTTTTTCGATCATAGTGATAGATGAGCCTTCATCCAAAAGGGCATACGTATCGATTTTTTTCTGCCCTCCATACACAGTTACTGGAAGAATACGGAAGAGGAGCTTATCTTTTTTCGTATTGATGGCGCAGCTTAATACTGCAGCTCCATTTTCGCTAGACTGTTGGCTATTCATTTGCACTGCTGGTGGGGACTGGTTTATTACAACAGGCGTTGAGGCCTTCTTCGATGACAATGACGATGATATTTTTGTTTGAGCTGGCTTGTCCTCGTGAAGGAGCATGTTATGAATGCGGCTGCATCCGTCGATACCACAAGCTGTTCGTTGCTTACAATCACGCGTGGTGTGACCTGCATTGAGGCATGCAAAACACAAACGGCGGGATTTGACTTCAGCCCATCTTTCGTTCACGGAAGCTTCAATGAGGCGTTTACAGTCATAGGGCTTATGTTTGCTCTGGCATATCGGACATTTCTTCCGTGGCTGTTTGTCATCTACATGGAGCAGTACTCGGCGTTTTGTATCACGGGCGACAAAGTGGTTTTCATCATGTATCGAACAAATAATATCGGCAAGTGAACTTACCCAATCGCTGAAATGCACTGTGGTGGCGCGCGGCTGTATGGTGTTGGCATACCTCCCCCATTCAATGCGCTTGCTCATTGGAAGTTTGGAGATCGAGTCATCGAGTAGTGTCGGATTGGCTAAATGATGGTCGGCGTTCGCTGATTGCAAGAAGGCACAAATGTTTTTTACCTTAGTCGCGAATGGAATCAACTTGTTTAACGCGTTTTCAGGAATTGGCGCAATTTCCCGTACTTGCATCAGCTGGCTACGGATGAGCTGCTCTGGACGACCGAATCTACATTTCAATTGCTCTATTATGCAATTTACATTGTTTGGGTGTATCAATAAAGACTTCACAGTTTCGCGCGCATCACCCTTCAAACACTTTTGTAAACGTTGGTTGTTGTCGAAGTTCGTGTAACCATACGTTGACGTAGATTCGGTAAATGCAGTGTAAAATATTGGCCACTCTTCAGGGCGACCACTAAACTCCGGTAGGTCTAACAATTTTCTTGGCAAATTTTACTTTACTATAACTCATTTTGCTTTTGGTACCTTTAATTCAATTTTGTCGTATTTTATCTTATTTCATTTTGTTTTATCTCATTTTATTTAATTTTATTGTATTTAAAAAATGTTTCGTTTGTTTGTTTGTTTGAACACAAAATCAGTCGGATTATACAATTTCCGTATGTCTAAGTGTGTGCTATATTAGTGCAGTTAACTAGAATAGTTCAAAATTTTCAGTATATGCTTAAAATATAGGTAGGCCATTCACAAGGTCGCCGTAGGTGAAAAGCTTAAAAGTGTCAGTAAATAATAATTACATGTAAATATACACATATTTATATTTTTACATATTCCATGTTTATACTTTTATTTATTTGAAATTTTTCTTTCTTTCTACAAAACAATATTTATTTTTCTTGTTTGTTTTGCTATTTTGTTTAGGATTTCTTCATGAGTTACTTCAATAGTAGAGTGGATGTTGAGTAGAGCCAGCCCATTCATCCTCTCCTGGCCCATTGTATTTCTTAGATAAGTTTTTAACCTTCGAAGGGAAAAGAAAGAGCGTTCGCTAGGAGCAACGGAAACTGGAAGCGTCGCAGCAATTTTTATATATCGATGTACCGTAGGGAAAAAAGACACAGATCAATTATTTAATGCATCAATGAACGTGCTTGGTCGCTCCTCCTTTGGGATTGTCAAACAATGCCTGAAAAAGTTTTGCTATGTTTTTTATTATGGCGTAATACAAAAAAATATTCTTGATCATATTTTCATTTGATTTACTTGATGAGAGATTTCTTTCATTGCATTTTTATTGAGAGGTGGGTAAAGCCGCGTCAAAACCGCACATGTTTTCTCATTTTCGTATGTTTCACCTGAGTAAAGCCACGTCAAAACCGCCAATGTAGTTTCATTGATCTCTAGAATTTCAACAATGAAGCAAAAATGTATAGGTAATATCGATACAAAATTACACTTTTCGAGACTCCTCTTCGTTTGCAAGAAAACATTTTTTTTTAAGGGAACATTTTAGTGAAAAGTTAATAACTCGCCTGTATATTCTTTTTGTGGACAAAACATTTGCCTACTCTCCAAAAAAATGTTATAGATGTATTGCAAAAAGCCTGTGAGTTATTAACTTTTCATTAAAATATTCCTTATTTTTTTTTAAACACTGTATCTTGCAAACGAAGCGGAATCTCGAAAAATCGCTCAAGTGTATTTTTGAATCGACATTTCCTACATATCTCTGCAGTCTTTGTTGAAATCCCAGAGATCAAGAAACTACATTGGCGGTTTTGACGTGGTTTTAATCAGGTGAAACATACGAAAATGAGATGACTGAGCATGAAAATAATGCAAAATTCGATATTTTAAAAGGAGCGACTACCAATAACTTCTCTCATTGTGAAATATTATTTTATTTAATTCTTTCCCATTTTCATTATTGCTATTAATGCTAGTTTCTTAACAAGGGTTTTAAAAGTGAATGGAGCAATTATTCTAGTACAGACGCATTTTTTGAATATAGTTTTAACCCCCAAAACACCCCCCCCCCCCCCCCCCTGAATACCCGCGTGGTATGTATGTATGTAACTCGCTAATCAAAACCTAATGTTAATTAGAAACCTTGGAACAATTTGAAAATTTGAGAGAAAAAGAAATTATATTTACATTTTGTAGTCCTTTGCATAACGCAAGATTTGGGTGCGCAACGATCACCCCGAAGAACGAAATGAACTAATTACAATAGCCATATTTAGTTTTTCTCTCAAGGCATTAATTAATTATTATATCCTACCCTTATTGTATTCTCTACCCTTAACTCTGATTTGTATTCAACAATTTGTTTAATTTTGTTTTTGTTTATTCAGAACTGACTCACCCGGGGTTTGTTGTTACTATTTGTGCTTGTTGTTGTTGGGTGGTGCAGGAGGCCGCTTAGGTGGGCCTCTGCCTTTTTGTTGTCACTGTTGGTCCTGCACGAGGCCGTTTAGGTGGGCCTCTGCCTTTTTGTTGTCACTGTTGGTGCTGCAGGAGGCCGTTTAGGTGGGCCTCTGCCTTTTTGTTGTCACTGTTGGTGCTGCAGGAGGCAGTTTAGGTGGGCCTCTGCCTTTTTTTTGTCACTGTTGGTGCTGCAAGAGGCCGTTTAGGTGGGCCTCTGCCTTTTGTTGTCACTGTTGGTGCTGCAGGAGGCCGTTTAGGTGGGCATCTGCCTTTTTGTTGTCACTGTTGGTGCTGCAGGAGGCCGTTTAGGTGGACATCTGCCTTTTTGTTGTCACTGTTGGTGCTGCAGGAGGCCGTTTAGGTGGACCTCCGCCTTTTGTTGTCACTGTTGGTCCTGCACGAGGCCGTTTAGGTGGGCCTCTGCCTTTTGTTGTCACTGTTGGTGCTGCAGGAGGCCGTTTAGGTGGGCCTCTGCTCTTTTTTTTGTCACTGTTGGTGCTGCAAGAGGCCGTTTAGGTGGGCCTCTGCCTTTTTGTTGTCACTGTTGGTGCAGCAGGAGGCCGTTTAGGTTGACCTCCGCCTTTTGTTGACGCTGTTGGTGGTGCAGGAGGCCGTTTAGGTGGGCCTCTGCCTTTTTGTTGTCACTGTTGGTGCTGCAGGAGGCCGTTTACGTGGGCCTCTGCCTTTTTGTTGTCACTGTTGGTGCTGCAGGAGACCGTTTAGGTGGGCCTCCGCCTTTTGTTGACGCTGTTGGTGGTGCAGGAGGCCGTTTAGGTAGGCCTCTGCCTTTTTGTTGTCGCTGTTCTGTTGTTGCTCGGAGCGGCGCGGATGATGATGTTCATGCGCGGTTGGGGTGTACGTTTGAATGTGGTATTGGCGCGCGGTGTTGCGCTGTCAGCGGTGGTAGCGCGCGGTTTGGCGATGGTGGAGCTGCATCCATGAATTTCATAATTACCGAAAATTTGTCTTAACCTTTTCCCTATTAACTAGCCTCCTACCACCAGTCAGTAGAACGTTCAGAATGTAAATCTCCCAAGCGGACCATAACAACTAAAACCGATTTTCGACCGGTAATATATTCTTAAGCTCTTTAAGAGGCTAAGTATAATTTTTTGATGCCCCTGTGTCGATTAGTAATTTAGCTCTTCTCCCGCAATTGCCCTTTCGATGAAAGGTAGCAGGGAGCTTTTTTCTAAAAAATTGATTTGATCTGAATCAGACAGTTCGTCGTCCACTAATGCATCCTCCGAATTTGCCACATCCCGATATTCTTCGCTCTCTTGAACAGAGAATAAGTGATCGATTCTTAGTTGTTTTGGCCCCGTTAATCGATCAGAGTCGTGATTCGGCTTTTACGCAGCCTGCCCATTGTTTCTGATTTGTATGAGGCGGCACCCAATTCCGACACGGAACACCATTTTTGGGTTGATGTTGCATGCTTTGCCTATAGCGAAGTGAAGAATCTATTTCCATTGGCTGCACTTGGTCCATTTTTTGTGGAGGCTTATTATTGGTACCCTGACTTCTATTAAAATGATCTTTGCGCTTTATCTTCCAAGTTCATAGCGTAGGTACTAGCAAAACAGTGCCCCTCGTGATGTGACTCTACCTCCAGAGCTAGCGCTAAATTCGATGGGGGCAATTCAAAGACTCAATACACTTGTGCAAGTTTGATTATAATTCAATAAAACAAGAGCATTTAATATTTAAAATACACAATGACAATTCAAAGGTTCAATACACTTGTACAAGGTTGATTATAATTCAAAAAATTTAAAAGTTATTGGGATGCTAGGAAAAACTCACCTGTGGGATGGCTGCTGGCTCGTGAACGTTCTAAAGAGAAGTGGACGAGTGTCAGTCAAAGGAAGTCCGCGCCACCTGCCGATAGCCAACTTTCGTCGAGGTTTTCCCCTTCGAAGTTAGCGCTCGGCAGGGGTGGGCCGTTACCGGTAAATAATGAAATAAACTAATGTTCATGTTAGGGTGGTCCGTCATATTTAGGCTGGTGGCCTAAGCATGGTCAAAATACAATATCTGCATGAATTCACTCCCACGATTCGTGTTGTATTGCAGATTCACCGTAATTAGCTAAGGCTGGATGGCCGCAATGAATTTCTAGCTTTGACTGCAACTCTAGGAGATAAATTTGAAATCTGACTGCTAGTTTTACGGCTGGCCTTGGGCTGCAGGTGTTAACTTACATTCTATAGAAATATAAACATATTTACTAACTACCTGTGTAAAAACTAAAATAAAAAAATCATTTTCCGGCATAACTTTCCGTTCCGGACACTGCAAAACATGTGTGATGTACTGCCACAAGCATAGCATGCACCTGGCTCACGTTTCTGTTTCATACACCGGTTGGCGTAATGTCCCTTGGAATTGCAGTTTTTGCACTTATCTTCATTTTTATTGGTACTGGTGACTTCAGCTGTATTTTGTTGAACGCTTTTAATATACATATTTGCTACTGAATTAAAACATTGAAGGTTCGCCTGAACTTTCAGCTGTTCGTCTGGTATTCCGTCAATAATATATTGCAACATTTCCGCTCCTCGATTTGCAGCGGCATAGTATAATTCAGTTCTTTAATTTCTTACGTTTTGGCACTTACTTATTTCTTACTTTTATTAGTTTTTCATATTGATGTATGAATTTTCTGATAAAAATAAAAAAAAAATGTTTCTACAAACGCGACGCGCAAACACACCGAAAATAAGACAAGCGATGCATCTTAGTTGACAGTCACATTAATAATTGAAGCGAAACCGCGAATACCGTTGTAAATGACAAAATCGTTTTTTTACAGGAAAGAAAAAAAACGTTTTGTGGAGGCTTTGTGATTGTTTTTTGTTCCTGTATTATTGTTGGCTTGTCCAAAACAATGACATTAATAACTTATATGAAAAAAATTGAGGAATTTCAATTTCGAATTACAAGTAAGCGGTCATTTTAAAACTTTTTTCAGTGGAAAAACGTTTCATATCCCAAGCGCAACAGCAGTTAAAACGTTTTTCCATTATGCACAGCATCTGTACTGATGGCTTTTAAAACGTTGTTCCACTGATAATTCTACGGTTTGTAGGAACGGATTTAAAATGTTACTATCGCAAAAAAAAAAAAATTGTATTGGTTTGTTTTTTAAATAAAGAGTATATTATAGAATGCTTACAGTTTATTTATTTCATACAAAAAGTTAATTCGGCATCAAAACAAAAATGTGTTCAAAACAGAAATGAAAATATTCCAAAAACTGTGAATAAAGCTTGGTTTGCTTTGAGCCCATTTACACAATAACTTTCCAACCTATCTTTTTTGTTTACTTCTTTTTAAATATTAATTTCCGAGTGTTTTCACGGTCACTTTTACATAAAGAGGGCGAAAAACCATCGTGTAAAGGTGCTCTTTCAAGTAAGAGATTTATATACTATCTTTATTTACCGCAGATCGATTTATAGAACTCTGCGTACTTCTCAGGCCAATAGTCCTTCATTTGACCAACACTAAATGTTTGGCAATTGAAATAGCAACGACAATTATAAACCTAAATATAAACAATCAATAAAATAAAAATTACAGCAAGTGCACTTAAAACGTTTTTCCACATTACTTGTTCTGGAGCGTTTTTTTGAGGGATACTTTTGTTTTTCCTGGTTGTATATGCATTTCCACTATTTCTTAACTTTTTGTTTTTAATATCTTTCCAATTTTCAACATTACATTTCCTTTTTGTACCTCTGTTACATTTATCAATTACCTGCGACAACTGCGATCGTATCATTTTGCGTGTAACTTACAACGTTCTTCCACGGACTGACTTCTTCTAATTGCTTTTTAATTGCTCTTTAGTACGTAATTTTAACTTATTTGATGTTTTAGAGATGCAAGTAACAATAACGGAAATCTGCAAAAAAACACGTTTTGCAAAAATTGGCTTTTAAAACGTTATTCGCGGCTCCGCTTGAATTAATAATTTTATTTTCGAATTAATTCCTGAATCTCATCCGTTCTTACGACGATACTTATAGATATATATGCTATTGCAAAAATATTATCTTGTAATAAAAGAATTCTATATTTAGTATTCAGATACAATTGCAAGAATGAGAAAATTTTTCGTAATATAATAAAATGTCTGACAATTACAAATGATAACTAGATGTTTATACCATACAGTAAGTATATGCAATGTAAAGTAGATATTAATCAAAAATATTTAACATGTGATACCTGTATTCTTTCTTCTCTATTTTTGCCCTCATATTTGGGAGCCAGTAATAAAGGCACAGTCTCCTCCGTTCTAACGACGATACTTATATATGTGTATTTCATCCAACAGTTGGTTGCTCGCCAAATCTTCATTCAACAGTATATACATATCGCACTTGTTACGTTAAAGTGTAACAACTCAAAATTTGAACATTTTCAGTAGAGACGAAAAACTGTTTCCGTAAATATCAATAATGTATTACAAGGAAAAAAATGTAATTGCACAAAAATATCATTAAAAATAATATAACCGTTGTTTCATTTTTTAATTCTTTAGTAGTTGCACGAAAATAACAAATTTTTGAGTTATTACTCTTTTGCTGAAAATACAGTAACGAATTTATCATCATAATGGTAACAATACGATATAACACAAAAATATTAACTTTTAATAAATTAAAATTATATATTTAGTATTCAGATTCAATTACAAGGATGAGAAAATTTTTCGTAATATAAAAAAATGTCTGACAATTACAAATGATAACTAGATGTTTATAATATACAACAAGTACATATATGCAAATGTAAAGTAGATATTAATCAAAACTATTTAACATGTGCTTCCTATATACTTTCTTCTCCACTTTTGCCCTGATATTTGGGAACCAGTAATAAAGGCACGGCTTGTTCAATGTTTTATCGACTGACAAATGGCCCGCTTCTCGTGAATTAGCTGTATTACGTTGTGCTCCATTTCGTTTGGAACGTAAAGGGCTCTCTTGCCGTTTGGTTTTGTCTTGTATACAACTCCGTCTACTAATTCATATTTATCTAAGTCCATTTTCGTTGCCGGCGATATATAGCTAGGACTGGGCTTTTTACTAACTTGGGCTTAAGTTCATGGAAGGAATCGAGGCATTTTTCGTCAAAATTAAAATTCGAATTTCTTTTAAGCAGTGTTTGCAATGGTTTGGCGATCTGAGAGAAGGACGACACGAAGCGCCGAAAGTGTAAAACAGACTCATGTAATACCCTCTTGTCTCAGTTCATCTATAATAGATTGTACTTGAGTACGCTCAGCATATGAAAGTCTGCGAGGAGTGCATTGAAAAGGACGTTACTGGTTGAATGTATCTTCATTTCATACTTTTGTGGTTCAGGTTCTACGTGAGGGTAAAAATAGGCACCATCAATAAGGTGGTCCAGGTCGTCGCCCTGGCTACTAGTTAGTCTCCTGCAGTATGATCTGCTCTCCATAAACAAAAAGTATGCTAAATGGTGGAATAAATCGTATTTTATTTGCACTTGACTCTAATAGATCAGTAAAGCTGAAAAACTACATAAAAAATATTTTAACTCGCGCTTTTATTACTCACAAGAAAATGTTTTCCCTCCGAAGATTTTATGTTCCTGACTATGTGCTGGAGTACTATATGCAAGCGTACATATATACATAAGTGGAATGATAAGGAATGTCACGTTGGTAGAGCTAGACACCCTGCAGCGTAATATCATCGAAATTCTTTAAAATTACTTGTAGTTATTTCAACGCATCTATTTCGTTACTGAAGCAATTTTCTACAATTCAAAAGAACAATATTTATTGCTTTTTCCAATTTACTCAATTCGGCATATCATAGCATAGCAGCTGTTGTTGTAGCGATAAAGAGACTCCAAAGGTTTGTCATCATTGTCTATAAAATGCGCAGAAACCGTTCCATTGCTTTAGAACTTCATAGGTGACGGTAATATATTTCACTTCTGCCGGTTTATTTCACAACTCGATTCTGCGGCATTATATTTATTTTCAATATACACATTTTTTAAGGTTGGTTTTGAATTAAATTAATATAGACTTCAGCATTTACCATGCTAAATGTTTCCAGGTCCTTGGTGTCCATAGAGGAAACCGACTCGTCTATTTCTCGTTTTGCGACTACAGTAAGATTAGTACTTACGAATACAGCGCTTACAAAATTTCCGAGAGATCTGAAAATTTATATCTAGTTATTTTTTTACGTAAAAGCATTTGCTTTCTTATCCTGAATATTCCATTTTTATTGGGAACAAATCTTACAGAGGAACAAATCTGTAGGATATCGGGAAGTCACAAAGATTGATTTTTTATTTGGCTGCCCGTATTCGTCCGGAAAATTCAGTACAACAATTTCCAAATTTTATTCTTTTTGCTGTTTTTCTTCAATTTATTTACTTCTGGACATGCATGGAGATCTGCGTGGTTCTGTATGCCGAAATCGCTACCAGGATTCAATCATTTAACATTTAACTAAAGTGCAATGCAATTTTGTAATAAGAAAGTTACTCATGTAATGTTTATGATCCATTTTTTTAATTTGGTTTTTCCATTTCTATTTATTTATTTATTTTGTTTTACTTTTTTCCCCTTCATCAGAAAAATTTTCATCAAAAAAAATTTCTTTTACAGACAGGAATATTAGGCAATTTCCCTATCTTAGATTAATATAATTGTCAAACCGACAAAAAGATGTAAATTGAAAATTTTCTTTACATCCAACTAAACCAATGAAATGTCATTGTCATTATTATATTATGTGTGCCATTAAACGAACACTAATGAGGATGTGTAGGAATTTTGCATTCAATTACTTTTCAAACCAATCATCATAAATGTAACCTAGTTTACATATATCGAGATTATCTCCATTTTCGTACTTTACTCCTAATCGTTAAAAAATAAATCGATTTCGCATATACATTTTTGCTTTCGATAATCTTTAATTATGAACAAATTTTAGAGAAAAAATATCACTTTGAGAGTGTAATCTCTAATCGGAAGAACAAAAAAAGCGAAGCGTGAAGATTTGACAGTAAATAATCTAGTTCCCAGAGATGTTCCATATATATATATAAATTAATAACACGGAATATTTTGGTTTTTTTTTTTTAAATTAACTTTACTATCTTAGACCGTCGACGTGGCCGAGTTTACAGAGGCTGGTTGAAGGTTGCTCAAAAACTAAACTTTATTTGTGATCTTAATTATAGGAATACAATAATTGCTTACATTATAATTGTGAAATACATTGGCCTTGAAATGTCTTGCCCTTGAAATGGTTGGTCCATGAAATTATGATATCAATTTCTTTTTGATGGTAAATTCCATCAAGACTTTAATTAAACTGCATCTGAATAGATGCGCAAAACAGCTGAATAAACAAATAGTAAAGAGGCAAACTTGTATTTGTTTAAGATGCGTTTTTAGTTCGCAGCATGAATCGATTGAAAATATCATGTTGATTACAGTTATGGTAAGGCTAGTGTATGGAGGCTGTCGGTAACTCCCCCTGAATTTGAGCAGATTACTGAATACCATTTAGGTACTTGAGTTCTTAGATATTTGCTTATATATGCCGTTATGCGGCCTAGTGAAGCTGGGTTTTAACTCACCCTCCTCTAAATCGAAGCTTCCCGTCTTCTTCGTCTGAAATGTTTTGAATTTTAATAGCAATATCATTATTTACCTCCACACTGGCGCTATACATGTAAATTACAATCGTTTAGAATACTGAATGATTCCCTAGTTAAATAATAATACAAATTTACTAATTTATCCACTGTCAAATATATTACACTATTGTAACGGCTTTTCCTTTTGCTATGGTTAGTTCAACCCGTCCAGGGTTTCTTAAATCCAATAAAGCTCTCTATCTGTATGTTCTAGATAAATCAATTGCGTTTTTGTGTGTACATATAACTTAAAGGATCAAAGATCCTTACACTAAAAAAATTAAAGGGCCAATTTTCTCCGGATACAAAAAACAACAAAGAGCTTTCCAAGTTAAATTTTGACAGGCTTATTTATTCACTATTTAATAATACACTATGAAAGTAATCAGTTGGCGAACCCCGACGCAACTGACCTCTGCGTGGACTGTTGCTTCCTTTTATAACATTTCGTGCAGCTACATTCTGTAACCAGACATATGCGACGTCTGGGTGTGAGTGTGGCCTTGACTTCCCGCAGGTGTCTTACTTGGCTGGCATGTGCAATGCAAAAGTCTCACAACAGTGTGAAATAGAAATATGCTGACTCCGCTGCAATGTGCATAAGTTCTGACTTGGTTCCCATAGGTTTGATAACGTTGCGCAATATTGTCATTGCGCGATATGATGAAATGCACTTGGCCTTGAAGCGGGTGTTGGGGTGCAATTATGCTGGTTACAATAATTATGCTAACGCAGCTGCTGGTAGCCCATCGAACGTGGGGAGAATAATTATGCTGACACAGCGACAGGTGGCTATGGGATTGTGGAAAGAATGATTATGCTGACACAGCGGCACGTGTAAACTTCAGCTTGTGGGAATCCGACATGTTGGGTGTCGCCAGCATGTTAACTCCTCCCCCTTTAAAGATCTGCGTCCTGCGGATTAGTTGGCAAAGAAGGATTTTCGCCTCTTCGACTTAGCCGATTTGCCATGTTTATTTCAGGTAAGAGTATCCTTGCTGTGATCTTCCTCCAAATGCACCAAATGAATAGCATAAGTAGCAATAACCCTGATCCTTCAGAAAGTGCGAACCAATTGGTCTTGTCCCTTAGGTATTTCAGAAGTTTAATGTTTTCCATTGTTATTCCGTGTACCAGGTTAAGGTTTAGTGCCATGCTGTGGTTTGTAATGCTGGTGTAATAAATTTACTGTATATTAATACAAAAGAGATTTTGTGGGCGCTTATGTTCAGCGCTAAAATCAGATTATCCGTTT
This sequence comes from Eurosta solidaginis, assembly GCF_040869045.1. Taxonomy (NCBI): domain Eukaryota; kingdom Metazoa; phylum Arthropoda; class Insecta; order Diptera; family Tephritidae; genus Eurosta; species Eurosta solidaginis. The sequence goes on from NC_090322.1 coordinate 44,306,207, forward strand.
ATTGATAAAATTCATTCCTATTTATACAAAAGTTCTTAACCTATACATATATACATACTTACATTAATATTTACATGCTAAAGGTGCATGACTCAATAGTGAGGAATGGTTTGTCAACAAATTATTATATTGACCTACATATTGTCAATATGATTCCCCCTTGAGCAGTTTGGTGTGACATATCTATATATTGGGCGACTTGGCAAATGCGAATGAACTCATGGTGGTTATCTGGGTCAATTAGATATGAACGTTTGTTTGTAAGTAAATTTGTAACACTAAGCGTGGTTGAAGTGAAGTGAGTTCCACGCAATACTACACCATCGGCCCTTTAAGTGAGCGTATATAATTTTATGCTTAATTATGGACGGTCACTCTAATGTCACTGTGGTAAGTGTGCCGTGTTGTTTCATCTTACGTTGAATGACCCAGTCGACTTGCTTGGTGTTACCAGAAACTTTTTTCTGAATTCAGTTGTAATTATGTCATAGTGGTAACTTGATATTAAGAGTTTATGTGTTTTCTTTTTTGTTTTTATTCGTTTGCATTTGCTTTACATACAGTGCCCGTTATGTTTACTCTCGCTTCATAATATGCTGATTTTTGATATTATTTTTTGTTTTCGTATATTTACTATGATTACTAATTTTTTTTTTTTTTTTTTTGCACAGCCGACCCTTAAGAGCGTCGACTCACTTAAAAATCGGCATGTGTTTACATATTGAGTTAACATTTCTTTATTGTTGTTTTTTTTTGTGTTTGGTGCTTATTGTGAGTAACGTGGAATATTTATTGTTTGTATATTTAGAAGATTTTTGATTAACGTATTTTGGTTATTATTGGAGGTTTAAATTAGTTCCTTATCTTTATTGGTTCTATAGCTCATTTAGTAAATTGTGCAAATCTATTTTCCTATCAAAATATTTCTATGTATAAATGAACTAGAGTGCCATTCCCGTTTAGCGGTCAAAACAAATCTGCATCTTTATTGGTATTTCTATAGATTTTTATGCATCTTTTGCTTACAAATTATTTACTTTATTTTCTTATTCTATTCTTAGCTTAATCTACGCCCTCTGTTATGCATGCAGATGTTCATATGGGAATTTGACAATGTCATAATTTTTCGCGAATATTGGTTCACTAGCTTTGAGCAGTGAACAGAATATGTAGGAAGACCAACTTAAGTTTGGTCATGTTTCATTATGTCGAAACAGAAGCGCATACTCAAAAATGCATTGTTTAGTCTGGTGTCCGAGTGTGGATAAAATTATCCAGAATTTTGCTGTGGGAATGTGGCAAATGGTATTAGCGTTAACCGCTGGTAACCGCTGTGGAAAGGTTTCTTATGTGCTCTGTGATATTAACTCTATGTGCCAATGGAGTTTCTGGGTTAACGAAAATTCGTTGTTCCTTGTTTATGAATAGCGTTTGGTTAATTGTGACAGAGTCTTTGAATGTTACAAGGTAGGTACCATTAATTTGGGTTGGTTGCTTGTTGGAAATTTTGATGGTTGCAATCGCGTTATTTTTTCCTGCCATAAACGTATGGTCTGAAGAAGTTTATGGCCCAATGGATTGCTGCTAATTCTTTTTCTATTGTAGCTTTGTTTTTTCACCTTTTGTGAATAATCTAGAGGCGTAAGCAATTGGTAACTGTTTGCCATCGTGCTCTTGGCTAAGGACTGGCCCGCAAGCATACCCACTAGCGTCTGTTGTTATGCAGAATTCTTTATTGAAGTCGGGGTATTGCAAAAGTTGTGGGCTGATTAATGCTTCCTTTAAGTAGGCGAAAGCTTTTTGACATTCTTCTGTCCAGTCGAAGGAAACATTATTTTTGCAAAGCCTAGTTAATTTTCTTGAGTACTCTGCGAAATTCAGTACAAATCTTCTGTTATAGTTGCAGAACGCTACGAACCTTTTAACTTCATCTGCTGTTTTTGGTGTTGGGTAGTTTTGAACTGTTTCAAATTTGCTTGGGTCGGGTAGTATTCCCTTGCTTGTGCATTTATGTCCTAAATAAGTTACTTCTTCACTGAAAAATAGGCATTTATCTGGATGTAATTTCAAATGGTATTTCCTACAAGTCGAGAAAACATCTTTTAAATTTTTCAGCATGTGTTTTTCTGAACACCCTAGTACAACTAAATCATCCATATAGAGAAATGCTTGGGATGGTTTGAGGCCCACAAATGCCAGTGTCATCATTCTTTGGAATGAATTTGGTGCTATTTTTAATCCATAGGGTAGTCTTTTGAATCCGTATGTACCATTTTCTGCTGTGAATGAGGTTATATCTCTAGAGTCTGGGTGTAATTCTATTTGATGAAAACCTGACATAAGGTCTAGGCATGAAAAATATTTTGCTCATCCAAGTTGGTCTAAAATATCATCGATTCTTGAAAGTGGGAATTTGTCCGCTGCTAGTTTTTTGTTTACTTGTCTGTAGTCAACTACCAGTCTCCATCTCTTTTCTGTATTACCTGGTAGTGATTTTTTAGGTACCAGTAAAATTGGACTGTTGTATTCTGATATTGAAGGTTCTATAATGTCATCTTCAATCAATTTATTAACCTGTTTACTTATTTCTCTTTTTTGTGTCTCGGATAATCTATAGTTTTTTATGTATACTGGCGTGTCATCATTCATGTGTAGTTTTTGTTTATAAAAATTATTAGTGGAAATTTGTTCTGTTTCTAGTGCAAAAATGTCTATGAATTCTGTGCATAATGAAGTTAATTGTGAATTGACAAATTTTGGGAAATTTTTGGTTAATCTTTTTAATTTTTCTGTGTCATTTTTTATTTATTTATTTATTTATTAGTCTACAAATTTAACAATTAATCAGACTAAAGAAAGTATAGTATAAAAAACAAACAAAAGGCTTGGCAACTTAAATATATGATAATTACAAAAATATACTGTATACTTATGTATTAAATCATTCGAATGCAAAGACACACAGAGGTATAGGGGGTTACACCTTACATATTTAAGGTAGTAAGTAGGTACTTTTTAATCCTGAAAATCGGATCGCATGTATCTAAATTTTTGCAGTGATTATTGAAATCATGACAAATACCACGAAGTGGGTCATGCATTTCAAAGTTCGTTCTGCATGTACTTATATACGGTTGTTGAAAATATCTAGACGGTCTGATTGGCACGTTGAACTTAATTTCGCTAAGCAGAAAGGGGCTAGCTATCATCCCTCTTAAGAGTTTTACTATAAATAAGACATTAAGCATCTCCCTACGACTCTGTAATGTAGGCAACTGTAATAGTTTTAACCGGCTGCAGTACGGTGGAGGATTCCTTGACGTGTCCCAAGGCAGTTGTTTAAAAGCAAAAACTGTTTTTGGACCGATTCTAGTTTATCGCAGTGAATTTGATAACGTGGGTTCCAGATTATCGAAGCATATTCCAATATTGGCCTCACCAACGATGTAAAAAGAGTTTTAGTAACGTACGGATCATTAAATTCCTTAGACCACCTTTTCACGAAGGCCAAAGTACCTTTAGCCCTATTAACGCCAATTTCTATATGTAACCTAAAGTCAAGCTTAGGGTCCATTGTAACACCTAGGTCAGTGAAGTTGGTAACTTGCTTAATAACATAATCTCCAATCTCATACTCATGGGAATTAAAGGGTTTTCGTGTAAAACACATGCACTTACACTTCGGAAGGTTTAGTGGCATGAGGTTAGCATTACACCATACAACTAGGCTGTTCAGATCCAACTGAAGAAGTGCTCTATCCTCTTGTGAGCGGATAGGCATAATAAATGTCACGTCATCCGCATACATCAACGGCTTACAGTGCTTCAAAACACTTGGTAGGTCGTTAATGAATAGTAGAAATAACACAGGCCCAAGGTGACTACCTTGTGGAACACCAGAAGTTACATTGATGAATTTGGACCAACAGTTGTTAAAAATAACTGTTTGTTTACGTTTATTCAAATAAGAAGAAACCCAAGAAAGAAGTAAAGGAGGAAAACCTAACCGGTCGAGTTTGTGTAAGAGCAGAGAATGGGATACTTTATCAAACGCCTTACTAAAATCTATGTAAATAACATCCATTTCGCAGTTAGATTTAAAGCTATTGGATACAAGGGTCGTGATCTCTAGAAGGTTAGACACTGTTGACTTTCTCTTACAAAATCCGTGCTGTGATAAGTCAATAACCGAAGATAGACTGAACGCCAGTTGCTTTGTGACAATGGCTTCGAACAGCTTGGGAATGGCATTGAGTTTAGCTATTCCTCTGTAATTTGTGACACAAGATCTGCTGCCACTCTTATGGAGAGGAATTATAAATGACCCTTTCCACTTCATAGGAAACATCCCTTACTTCAGGGAGGCATTAAATAAACAAACTAGAGGTCGATATAGGTATTGTGCACAAGTTTTTAGCACAACCGGCGGAATAACCGGCAATGTAAGATATTTTCAGATTTTCCAGATGCCAAAGAACATCCTCAACACTAATAAAAGGGACTAATGCTGAATTCAGTGGGGACAAACTAAATGTATAATCTGATGGCACCAAATCGGATGAATTCGAATAGCTAGATTTGAAATAATCCGCAAACATATTAGCTGTTATGGCATTATCGCTCGAAGTATGATCGTTAAGCTTCATTGTAGAAGGAAATCCTTTAGTCTATCTATTCGAGTTAACAAAACTGTAAAACGCCTTAGGGTTACACAAAATTTTACTCCTAATCCTACTAATATACTCTTTATAGCAACTACTGTTTAGAGTGTTATATTTATGACGTAATATAGAGTAGGCAGCATAGGCAGTTCTCGTACCAGACAGTATGTATGGCTTGAACAAACGCGTCTTTTGGTTTTTCAAATGTTTTAGTTCTTTAGTGCACCAAGCAGTTGATGAAGCTGTCGAGGTATCCGATAAAGGTATGCATTTATGAAAAATATCGCGAAGCACATTGTTAAAGTGAGACACGCTCACTTCAACATCCCCGTCGTACTCAGGCCAGGTTATTTTTGAAATCTCGCTGATTAGCTCGGACCAATTGGCTTTCCTGAATAGAAACCGGCGAGGAGTTTCGCACGCAACTTTGGACCTATGCTCAGGAAGGTCGTGAAATTCAAAATAAAAAATAAGAGCAGGATGATAGACATCTTCAGGCAAAGCAAACGGATCACATCTATTTACAGAACATCTCGAAGTGTCATCTACAAATATCAAGTCCAAACATTTACCAAATTTGTTGTGAACATTGTTCAATTGATAAAGTCCGGCATCAGCTAGATCCTTTAAAAAATCATAAAAGATAGCACGGGAAGATGCAGGAACCAGAAAACCATCAATGCGACTCCAAGACACCCAAGGCAGATTAAAGTCACCAAGCAACACCACAGAATCCGAGGACCTGGTCATAGAAACCACTGATTGAACTACGGACGAATGCTTCAAATATAAGGAAATATCAAATTGTGGTGGAATGTAACTTGTTACAAGGTATATATGTGGGTAAAAAGGGGTTAGTGATATAAGACTGTCCTTTTTACTAAAGTTCAATAAATTATTTAATGTTTAATTTTGAAAATAAAGGTTTTGTTACAAAGTTAATTAATGAAAATTACAAATGGTTGAATGTAATGATATTTGATTAATTTCAATGGTCAACTTTCACACGCGTCGTTTGCCGTCGTTATGGTTTGAGTTCTCGGCGTCAACTCACCATTGCTTCTCGTTTGACCTTTGTTGCTTCTCTTTGTTGCTTCTTCGTGTCACAAGGTTGCTGAGAAAAGGTCGAGATGTTGTATAGAAACCCAATCCCACATATATACATTGAAGGCAGATTAACACGCACGAGTTAGGTTTCCGCGTCGAGGAATTAATAAATATATATTTTTTCTGAGCGGAGCTCCTTTTTGAATTCCTTTATTTACAGAACTGCCTTACATTTTTTAATTACGTCTATTTATACTATTTCTAACTATTGTTTGTTTGCTGATAAGGTTGTTATTGAAAACATGCTTACATGTTGGGTATAAAGCTTTGTTACTTATCAGAGAATATGCTTGTTTATTTATTCTATCGTAATCTCTTTGTTATTATACTATCATACAAGGTTAAAGGGCATATCGTTGTTTGTGGTTATTTTTGTTTGTAAACAATTATAATTTATACGTATCTATCTAGTGTTCATGGTATGTATGTTGTATATGTGTGTGTATGTAGGTATGCAGTGAGTGTATGCATACATATGTACATATATGTAGTAAATATATATGTATAACGTCGTTATCTCTCCCATGTGCTAAAAATGAAATGTGCTCATTTTAAATCTGCTGTATTTGGAGGAGTTCGGCTTCATATGCTCTTTGGAGCATTAAGCGTCTCTTTTCCTCTCGTTGGTTTTGTTGATATTGGCTTAATTTTATGTATAAGTAAATTGTTGAGGTAAAAGTTATTAAGAAAAAAATAATATACAGTGTAAATTTTAATGGATGCTCTTCTATAGGGATAACATATTTATATAATTGTTGGATATTATTGAATTTATAATTCGAGTTTGATGCTAGTATTTTCAAGACATCTACTTGTTCGTTATTATGTGCGTGAATAACATTTTTAATTTCTTCTTGATGATTTACATATGTTTTATTATCTATACTTGTAGAATTCTTAAACTGTATTAAATGTGGTCCGTTTATTTTTAAGTCGTTCCAAGTATGTTCATTAGTTGTTACAATATTACCATGATCTAAAATTTGTATTGGAATATTATTTTCTTGTATTATGTTACATTGAGCTTGTTGATTTGATAATAGTGGTATTGTGCTCTAATTCTTGTTTACAAATACTAATGCCTAAGTAATTTTTACATTTTGATACATTAATAAATTCGTTATTAAATTTTGAAACTTTCTGTTTTAATTCATATTTTCCTTGTTTAAATGCTAAAGGAATCACTTGGTACAATTGACATTTATTATTATTATTGCGGTTTTAAACATGCACACATGGATGTCGGAATATTCTAGAATATTAATTACAGGAATATTATATATTTCGTTGTTAATTACTTCATTTATTTCTTTCAAATTTAATGTTCCTGAATAAAAGTTTCCTAACTTAGCAAAATTTATTGTATTCGTAATACTCTCCAATTCTTTCAGGACTTCTGTGTTGTGTATTATTATTTTCTATCAATTGGTTTAATCCTGTTTTAATTTCTATTAAGTCATCGTGATCTGGTGTCCCTGTTACGAATTTAAGTATCGAGCCCAAAAAATTAAGAGCTCTTTTAGAAAGATATTCTGGTGGTACTAATTGTGTTTTTAAGGTTTCTATTCTGTTTATGAGTATTTCCTCTTGTTGTAATTCCTGTGTTCCATAGTGTGATGACATAATGTTTTCGTATGGGCCTAATATTTTAGATAAGTTCGCTATGTGATACAGGTAAGCTATGTTGTCAAACATATACATCGTATCTCATTCAACAAGCACAAATTTTTTACCTTTTAAGTCCGTTATTTTGTCGCTGTTAGCAAGTAAGAAAAATGTTATTGCGATTCTGCACATTTTGCTTGTTTCCTAATATTGTCTTTGTGTATAACTTTCCCTCTTGCTGTTAAAATTGTGTCCCCACGATCTTCTTCTACCTTGTGTTTATTATATTTCGTTGCTAATTTATTTCTTCTATCAGTTTTTACGTATATGAAGTCACCTTTTTTGTATGTAATTGTGTGTCTGTTTTTGTTATGGTATTGCAGGAGTTTATCCTGTTTGTCGATTAAAATATCCTTTATCTCGGGGTATTTCTCTCTGTTAAAAAACACTTCTTCAGGTTTGAACCCCGTGGTGGAATGAATCGTCCTGTTGTACTGTGTAAGGGCGTTAAAAAGTTCTTCTCCCGGTGCCGTATGATTTTCCTGTGCTAGAGCTGTTGATAGTTCAATTAGTGTGCTGTGTATGCGTTCAACTTAAGCGTTCGTCGTTGAGTGGTGTACTGGTGTGACTGAGTGTTGTATATGTAGTCTGTCGTATACTGATTTAGCTGTATGCCCATTAAACACATTCTCATTGTCTGTCATTAAATATTTCGCGTTAGTGTATATTTGTGCGACTATTTTTTCAATGTATTCATGGCAGTTTACTTTATTTGGAAGTTTGCGTAGATAACAATATTTGGAATATTTACATGTAGAACTAATGTATATGTTGTTATTCATGTGGAATATGTCCATTTGTATATATTCGCCTACGTGTGTTGGTATTGGGGTTTTATCTATTGGTTGTTGGTTAGGGTGCCTCTCGTATTTATTTTGTAAACATACTTCGCAGTTTATTGCTTCCTTTTTACACATTTCTCGAATAGAAGGCCAAAAATACTGAGTAAGTATTTCCTGTATGTTGTTTTTATAATTCCTATGTGCTCTTTTGTGAGTTTGTATGATAATCTGTCTTTGTTCGTTCAGATCAGTTACGTCTTGAAGTTGTGTTTGTGCTACAACAATTACATGTGGCGAAAATGGAGCTGATATTGTTTTTGAAATGAAATAAAATTTCTTCATCTAATTTTAGAGCATGTGTTACTCCTGGTCGCATAATTGATTTTAGACTTGAAATTAGGGTCTCTTTATTTTTATAATAGATTGTATGTCGTGTGTTATTTGTAAAGATAGTCTGTGACACAATTTCGTCTTTATTTGCGTCGTGAATTGGTATAATTTGGTAGCGGAAAGAGTTTAAAGGTTGTTTGACCCTCTTAAACTGATCCACAGGCGAGCTTTCTGTTGAGTGTTCTGAACAATTTGTTGTGTTATTGATTTGTTGTCGGGGAAGTGCATCTGCAACAACGTTCTGGTGGCTGTTGTAGTTAGAATCAACTGCTTTTTATTTAATACATGTAAAGCTTACAGGGTTGCCGTACTTAGAACTAGGTAGTGTAGATATTATTAGTAGTATGTATATAAAATAGATCTATTACGATATATTTATTTAAATGCAACATCTTCCTTTTCTTATTTAGTTAGCTGGAATTAATAATGTATAATTGGCAATGCCAAATCTCAATTTCAACAATTAAATTCAAATTAAATTACGTGTTAAAATCAATATTGTAAACGTGAAGGTGGAATCACTTTTCTACCTTTTTTGTTACATAATCATTATTTTTATCCGAATCATTATTTTTGTTTACATTCATATTATCAATTTCATTTTGATTCTTAATTTCATCAACAATTTCATTTTCAATTTTTTCTTCATTTGCATTCTCTTTTTTGTTATCATCGATTAACATAGGACTTTTTTTCGATTCATTAACATTTTTATTTTCTGGAATATTGCGTATATGCTGCCTATTTCTACGATAAGTTACACCATCAGAATCTTTTATAATATATGAACGAGGTTCATTACAATTTTTCAAAATTTTTCCAGGATAACAAACAGAAGTTGGATTTCTTTTAAACATTACTTTATCTCCTATATTTACAGGCTTTAAGTACTTTGCTTGATTATTGTAGTGATTTTTTACTCGCATATTTTTGATTTTACGTTGTTCTTTATATTGTTTGTTGTCAACAACATTGGGTCTGAGATTTTTTAGAATTGGTGGTATTTTAGTTTTGAGTTTCCTGGACATTAATAGCTCAGCAGGACTAGGAATATTTTCTTTTGGAGTATTCCGATAATTAAGTAAAGCTAAATATGGATCTGATTTACTTTCTTGACATTTTATTAACATTTTCTTTACCGTCTGTATGGTTCGTTCTGCTAAACCATTTGACCTGGGCAAATATGGACTTGATGTGTGATGGTCTATGTTCCACTCACGACAAAATTCTAAAAATTCTTTCGAATTAAAAGGCGGACCATTATCTGATTTGTGGTATGCCATGTCGAGCAAAAATGGATTTTAATTTTGTCTTTACTTCGATACTGGTATATCCACCACTCAACAAATCAATCTCAACATATTTTGAATAATAATCGACAACTAATAGATATTTCTTCTTATTGAATTCAAATATGTCACAACCAACTTTAAACCATGGGATCTCTATGATATCGTGAGGCAACAAGTCCTCTTTAGCGTTTGCGTTTTGATATTAGGCCAATAAATCGACTGTCTCGCTAGACTTTGAGTACTCTGAATTCCCATATGACCCTCATGTAGATTTTTTAAAATACCCTCTCGAAGAATATAAGGTATGACTATTTGCTTATTTTTTAAAATTATTTCATCAACAACGCTTAGCTCATCTTTGATTTTGTAATATGGTTTAATTTTTTCATTTACCAATTTTCTTTCATTTGACCAACCATCTGTTGTTGTTGTTGTTGTAGCGATTAGGTTACTCCCCGAAGGCTTTGAGGAGTGTTATCGATGTGATGGTCCTTTGTCGGATACAGATCCGATACGCTCCGGTAACACAGCACCATCAAGGTGCTGGCCCGACCATCTCGGGAACGTTGACCAACCATCTCGTATATATTTATATAAAATTTGAAATGTATCGTCTGTCTTTGAATACTGCTTTATTCTATCGAGCTCAACACTTGAAACATTAACTTCTTCCATCAGCATATCACAGTGGAGTGTTAAATCTTTGTCTAGCTCCTCCAAAGCAGTCTCATTTAATGGGGCTCTTGACAGCGTATCAGCTATAAACAAATGCTTGCCTGGTTTATACTCTACCAGCAAATCATACAGCTGTAGCCTCAACATAAATCGTTGTAACCTAGCTGGGATTTTGTTAAGAGGTTTTTTAAATATTGAAACTAACGGTTTGTGGTCCGTTTCCACCAAAATTCTTTGACCATAGATGTACTGGTGAAAGCGAGTACATCCAAATAGGATCGCAAATAGTTCTTTCTCAATCTGCGCGTAGTTAGTCTGCGCTTCTGTTAATGAAGCTGATGCGTAAGCAATTGGATTTTTTCCATGCAATATTGTGGCTCCAACTGCATACTTGGAGGCATCAACGGAAAGCGTAAGTTGCTTATTCGGGTCGAAGTAAGCAAGGACTGGAGCTTCTGTCAGCTCTTTTTTTAAATTACTGAACTCCTTTTCTTGAATTGGACCCCAATGCCATGGTACGTCGTTTTTCAATAAATCTCTTAAATTTTTATTTTTTGTTGATAGATTTTCAATGAAAGACCCTAAATAATTGACCATACCTAAGAATCGCTGTAATTCACTTACCGAGGTTGGTGTTGGAATTTTGTAAATGGACTTTACTTTCTCTTCATCAGCACTAACTCCATTTTTATCGAAAATATGACCAATAAATTTTATTTTGTCTTGACAAATTTTTGACTTTTGTTTATTAAATTTTACACCCACGCATCTTGCTCTCTCTAGAACGTTATTTAAAATTGCGTTATGTTCCTCAAGAGTGGAAGCATATATTAGAAAATCGTCAATATAAATTATAAGACCGTTTATATCTCCAAAGAGCTTTACCATTTGTGAATGAAATATTTCAGGTGCTGCTTTTATTAATGCCAAAAGGAAGTCTCAAAAAACGAAATCGACCAAAAGGTGTATTAAACGTACATAATTTCGATGAGTTTTCAGCAAGTGGTATCATCCAGAAACCACAGTTAGCATCCAAAGAACTGAAAAACTTAGAGCCTGCTAGTTTTGCTTTACATTCGTCGATATTCGGAAATGGAAAGTGCGGTCTCAGTATAGCCTTATTTAAATCTCTTGGATCAAGGCACAATCTTAATTTGCCATTTGGCTTTTTCACCAAAACTATCGAATTCACCCACTCTGTAGGTTCATTTTCACGTACAATGACTTTTAACTCGACCATTCTTTCCAATTCAGATTTTAGCTCTTTATACAACAAATATGGAATTTTTCTTGGTGGGTGAACAACTGGCGTAAAATCTGGTTTTAATTTTATACTACACTTTTCATTTAATAGCCCTAACCCTTCAAAAACCTCTGCGTAATCAGTTAAGTTTTTACATGCAATATTGTTAATCGTTTTAACTTATTTCATATCTATTGCTGTTGTTAGACCAATTACATTTTTACAATTCATCTTAAAGATATGAAAAGCGCACTTAAAAACCTTATTTTGATACATTAAATTTATAGTAATAATACCCATTAAAGGTAGTTGCTCACCAACTTACCAAGTTAATAAACGTGAATTTGAATGTTTAATAAATCTATTTATATTTAGTTCGGCTGCCATTTTATATGATAATATATTAGTTTGAGCGCCTGTATCAATAACGCACTGCACATCTATGTTGTTGATTTTCACTCGTACTGTCCATTCTTTTACCTTATTTCCATTTTTGTTTTGATTTTGGTTGTCTTTTGCCATGACCTTTACACCTTCTTCACTCGTTTCAATTGTTTTCACAATACGTTTACCTCTTTTATCGAACTGCATTATCGAATGCATCACAGCTTTTGGTTCTGTGTTAATTGTGCCTACGAAAAGCTCGCTTTCGCTCTCTTCTTCCTCGCATGACTTGAATATTTTGTTCACATAACTTTTGTTCTGATTTTGTTTTTTTTGGCCTTTTTGTTTTTGTTTGTCAAATTTACGTGATTTATTTTGTGTTTGCGCAGTCTTTTTGTAACACATTTTTGCAAAATGGTCTTTTTTATTACATACATAGCAAGTAGGACCTTGCGCTGGACATTTATGTTTGTGAATTTGACCACACTTTTTGCAAAGCTTTTTGTCAAAGTCTTTGTTAACCACTGCTGCTACATAATTGTCTGAATTTTCATTTGAATTTTTTAATTGATTCGAATTTGCTTTCGCGGTCTCTATACTTTTTGCAATGTCTATTGCGTTTTGCAATTTTATATCACCTTCTGTGAGGAGTCTTTCTTTTATTTGAATATTACTAGACGAAAGGCCGCAAACGAAAATGTCTCTCACGAGATCTTCACGAATGTCACCGAAATCGCATGACATATTGAGATTTTTTAAATGCGTTATGAACTCGTCAATGCTTTCGTCACTCGCTTGTTTCTTTGAAAAAAATTTGTGTCTTTCCATGGCTATATTTGCCTTTGGTATAAAATAATTGTCAAACTTTTTTAATAAATCATTATATTTTACATTATCTAAGTCTTCGTTAAAAGAATTAAATATTGAAAGACACTCCGCACCGAGATGATGTAGAAGTAATGCTACTTTACGTTGATCTGACTGTTCTTCGAGACCCAAAGCACGTATGAAGATGGAAAACTGTTTTTTCCAATTTTTCCACGCGGATGCTTGGTTTGATGACTTTAAGTCCAAGGGCGTAATGGTGGTCGCGATAGACATAACCTGACTTTGCGGATTTGACGACCGCATGACGTCGACACTGACTGCTTTCTGGTCTGAGCCCACAACACTCATTATTTATTCTTTCTTTCTCAAATTTTATTATAAAAGGCGCGGCAGGTTTTTTTTTTTAATTATTAACCACTTATTTTTCGGCTACAATTGGTTTTATTTTATTTTTTGACTTGCGACTTGATTTACACTGCCGAATACACACCTGACACCATGTTGCAGTCAACTGCTTTTTATTTAATACATGTAAAGCTTACAGGGTTGCCGTACTTAGAACTAGGTAGTGTAGATATTATTAGTAGTAGGTATATAAAATAGATCTATTACGATATATTTATTTAAATGCAACAGTGGCCAGGTTTATAAACAAGCTTGGCACCGTATTCTACAATTAAATTCTTCCAACGCTTTAATTTGGCATTTGGATTTTTTCAGAAATCGAAAATATTAGGGATTGGTGATCCGTGTAAATTGTTAAGTTTGCTACGCCGTACAAATAGTTTCTAAGTTTTTGTAAGGACCAAACAATTGCTAGTAGTTCTTTCTCAGTTGTACTATAGTTTTGTTCTGTTTCATTTAGTGTGCGTGAAATGAATGCGATCGGATGGCGACTTTGAGATAAAACTGCCCCGATAGCGAAATTGCTAGCATCGGTTGTTAAACTAAATGGTTTAGAAAAATCGGGTTGGAAAAGTTCAACCTGCTCTTGTAAGGTGTTTTTTATCTTTTCCAAGGCTTCTACTGCTGCTGTGTCTAATTTTATTGGTGCTTTAGTACTTTGATTTTTCGATACCATTCCTAATTCTCCTCTCAAATAGATTGTTAGAGGTTTCGTGATTTTGGCAAAATGTTTAATAAATAAATTTCCTATAATAACTAGCAAGTCCTAAGAAGGATCGTAGTTCTTTTAAATTTTTTGGTTGTGGATAGTTTTTTACAGTTTCGATCTTTTTTGGGTCTACTGTGATTTTATTGTTTTTTATAATATGTCCAAGGTATTCAACTGAATCCTGGAAAAAATTCGATCAGATTCTTTAATTAATATCTGATGAAACCCTGATTCTAAATCTATTGTGGAAAAAATCGTTGCTTTTCCGAGGTTTTGTATTGTCATATTAATATCTGGGATTGGATATCTGTCAGTAATCGTTTGAGAATTTAACTTTTGGAAGTCAACAACCATTCTTCGTTTGGCCTTGCCTTGGTCATCGGTGCCCTTTTTTGGAACAGTCCATATAGGTGAGTTATATGGGCTTTTGCTTGGCTGTATTATATCATCATTTAAAAGTTTCTCAATTTCTTTCCTGACAAAATCGTGATCAGACATAGGATATGGATACTGTTTTGTCCATATCGGATCTTCCGATACAGTCTTGATAGAAGCTTGTATTGTGGTTGTAAAAGGCAATTTTCCATTAGTATTATTATTTCTATTCATTAGCTCTTCGACCTGATCTTTAAATTTTTCATTGTTTATCGTATAGTTAATCTTTGGTTCCACTTTTAAGGTCTTCTTTTTTTGATATTTTAAACTATAGTCAAATAAATTAATTTCTGCTTTTATTACACGTAATCCCTGTTCACCTAAAATCATATCGTAGTCATTTAGTTCATCAATTTCATAGAAAGTTAAATGATGCCCGTACATCGTTATTATTTTTTTAGCCTTTATAATTGAATGACCATGTAAGGTTTTGGTTTTAAATGGTTTTAATTTAATTTATACTTATGTAATTGCTAGTGGAGCCAGTGTCGATTAATAAATTTACGGGCGTGCCGGTTAGGCCGCATTTTGTTTGTAAGCAAGGCAGTCCGTTTACTCGCCTAAAAAGTACTGCCTGTTTCAAATTGTTCTTTGTAATTTGACAAATCTACCGACTCGAGGTCTTCTTTATCTAATTTATTTATTTTTTGGATCTTCCTATCTTGTGGAGTAATCGCGTTATTGTAACTAGGTGCCCTATCTCTTTTATATACAAAATGGTTTCGACTTACGGTATTATTATTTCTAGTTGTCTGCACATATTGCCTTGAGGGATCCACATCCATTGGAATAGGTTTGGGTTGTTGTTGCTGCTGTTGTGGGTGCTGTTGTTGTTGGTGAAAAACATTTCTTCCTTGGTAGTTACTCCTTTGAATCCTTACGTTCGGTTTATACTGTCTCTCTTCTCTGTGTGGTTGTGAGTACGTGTATCGATTTTCATTCGAAAAATGTCTGGGCTGTGTCTCAAATTCCTCGTTCATGTTATCGTGGTAAATGGTGCAAGCTGTCGCATATGCTGATTCCAAATTCTTTGAGTTATGACTGTACAATGTACCGGTTGTATATTTTGAGTTTAACTCAAAAATAAACGTTCTCACTGCCTGCTCGTTAGCGTATGATTTCATACTTTCGCTGTTATTCTCACTCGACATCTCAATTTTTGACAAGGCTTAATTAAGCGCTTTAGAAATCTCACTATGAAATTCTGCAAGGGTTTTCCTGCCTTGTGTGATTCGTCTCATTTCATCGATAAGGACATCTAGTGGGCGTTGGTCGGCATATGTGTAATCCAATCTATGCACGATTGAATAAAAATTCAACTTGGTGTTGTGGTTGGTAAGAATATTAGCAGCTGGTCCTGTGATTCTTGTCCGTACTATTCCCAGGGCGCTGTAATATTTCGGATGGTTTTGGAAGTTCTTTATAGCTTCCATGAATGTCCAGACTTGGGATCTCCATGACCTGTATTGTTCTTTATCCCCGTCGAACTTCGGTAGAGATTTGTACAACACCAGGTCGATATCCTTGGGACCGGCAATGTTTAGTTTAACCTCTTCATGTAATATTATTTCTTTTGGAGAGTTTCGTTGCTCTAGCATGGCTATTTGCTCCGTGAAATTCGCTTCTTGTTGCCGGACCGTGTTAGTTAAACTGGTAACCTGGGCCATTAGTTGGGCTACTTGTTACTCCCTAGTGGTTGATTTTTTTAAATTTCTGTAGTCGTCGTAGATTTTTTCTTTTTTTTTTCCTTCTAAGCTGGTCCAGCTTGCAATCGTACTTAAATTGTTTCACTGTATGGTTGAATTTAAACACACTACGCACTTAAACATTTTGCTCATCGGTGTAGGTGAGGCTTTATCTAGTTTGTTCGTATTTTGCTTTGTTAATTATTTTTAATTTATTAATTATTTATCCACTTTTTTCAAATATTAGTGGTGAGGGAATTACCCTTTTTTAATTCATTAATTATTTATATACTTTTTCCAAATGTTTAGTGTTGAGAATCTTATTCTCCGTGGGATTTTTTCTATATTTTTATTAAAAAATAGACATGGCTTAATCGGTTGAGCCCCCAGTTAGGTTCCGCGTCGAGGAATTAATAAAAATATATTTTTTCTGAGCGGAGCTCCTTTTTGAATTCGTTTATTTACAGAACTGCCTTACATTTTTTACTTACGTCTATTTATACTATTTCTAACTATTGTTTGTTTGGTGATAAGGTTGTTATTGAAAACATGTTTACATGTTGTGTATAATGCTTTGTTACTTATCAGAGAATATGCTTGTTTATGTATTCTATCGTAATCTCTACTATCATACAAGGTTAAAGGGCATATGGTTGTTTGTGGTTATTTTTGTTTGTAAACAATTATAATTTATACGTATCTATCTAGTGTTCATGGTATGTATGTTGTATATGTGTGTGTATGTAGGTATGCAGTGAGTGTATGCATACATATGTATGTACATATATGTAGTAAATATATAAGTTAAAGGACTATAGTCCTTGTTTTATAAAAAAATTAATTTGTTGGGCCAACTCGGCCAACCAACAACACTAAACAACGCAAGTTCAAATAGTCTTTTACAAGTATATTTTAATTCAATTAATTCACAATTACAACTAAGATTAATTTACTGTTAATTCTAATCCGTCCCGAACTCGACTGCCGGGTCTGCCGCAACTGCTCCCATATATAGCCAATCAACAAGCCGCGACGCGCCTCTTGCGTAACTTGTTGACAGCCCGCTGTGTGAGAATGTTGAAGTCGGTTTCTTCCCACAGGTGCTGTATGTGTGCATTTCACAATCATGTGTAATAGAATTTAGCTGACTGTGCGTCTGGAGTAGACCCGTAGCATGAGTGTTAATTGCCGTCACTAACCATGGCCTTGAATTAAGGTGTTAGGTTGCCATGCGCGGCCGTATGTAGTGAGAACCATAATTTGCAGGTGTTAGTTGCCGTCACTAACCATGGCCTTGAATTAAGGTGTTGGGTTGCCATGCGCAGCCGTATGTTGTGGGAAATATAATTTGCTGACTCGGCGCGCGTGTACTGACCATACGTGGGAATGTTGCGATAAGGGCAACTGACGCGTGTTAACTCTTCCCCCTTTAAAGATCTGCGTCCCGCAGATTAGGATTTGGACAAGTGTCCTCTTTATGTTGTCTTCTAATGGATAGTCGCAATTCCGGGAATTTTGGCCCCGTTGTTAATTTCCTCCAAATTATCCAAATCATGAGTAGGAGCAGAAGTAGCCATTGATTATCCAGCCGTACCCATCACGTACGGTTACCACGGGCGAGTCGAGATCGAATACCACATATGCTTGTGCGGATGCACAGAGGCAGATTATAGGAGTCGAAGTACACATAATTCTAATAACTAGTGAAATACATAGTTAACTATTGCTATTAAAAAATTTACATTTCAAAGTTTAAGTACTAGTCTAAGTAAATTTCAAATTTCATTTTAATTTAGGTAGATTTTAGATTTCAAATTGTAATTAACATTTCAAGTATAAAGTAGACTATTTTTAAATCCTACTGCTATACCTAATGAGTGGAGTTCGGGTCGGCAAGGGTTTGACAGGATTTTACGAGGACCCAGGAGTGATGTTAAAAGTGGAATTTTTCTGACAGTTAGTTTTCAGTAATTACTTTAGTAAGTTAGTTGTTAGTTTTTGTTAGATTTATATTTTTTCTTTTTTTGTTAATTTTTTGTAAGTTAGTTAGCTTTAGTTTTTTGTTAGTATTAGTATTTTTCGAGGAATGTTTCCCCTTTTTTCCTTTTTTTTTTTTGTGGCTTTTAGCGCCTTTCATTTGTGAGATCATGTTTCTCTCTCAAATAATTCTTTAACTTTTGTTCTTTTTTTGTTTTTGTTTTCTTTTGCGGCTTTTAGCGCCTTTTATTTGTGAGATCATGTTTCTCTCTCAAATAATTCTTTAACTTTTGTTCTTTTGTTTTTCTTTTTTTTTGTTTTCTTTTGCGGCTTTTAGCGCCTTTTATTTGTGAGAACATGTTTCTCTCTCAAATAATTCTTTAACTTTTGTTCTTTTGTTTTTCTTTTTTTTTGTTTTGTATTGGAATGCAGGCATACCCTCAGATGACATGACGAAGGCTCGTGAGTATCCCCTTTGAAAGTGAACAACATAAGTTTTTGTAAGTGAAAATTTTCCCGCCCATCGAACGAGTGACTTCTCATGTCAATTAAAGCCAATAGTCCCATGGAGGAATTGAACCACTTCGATTGATATCGCTCGGACCACCGAGTTAACTGGAATTGAACCAATACGACAGATCGAATACAAAAGTGAATTTGTACCCGGACCACCGGGGCTTAGGGATCTATGCATGAGTTTTCTACCTCTTGACCAACATTATTAATTCTTCGGCCTTGCCGAGCTTTTGAGTGCTTGAATTTCGACCAGAGGAGCCAACATTTCTCGAACCAGCTATGGGGGATCGTGTGTATCCGTTTTGGAGGTCGCATTGCCATTTGTCATGTTCGATGGCGCCACCTCCTACTAAGGCACGATTTGTCCTACTTAAAAGCCCGCTCTTGTTTTGAAGTTCCCTCTTAGTGCCGAATCTCGCCTCTTATGTTTTTTGTAAGTTTTTAATGTGTCCTTGGACATTTTGTCTGTTTATAGACATTTTTGTTTTCGTTAGATATTTTTAATATCCGATTTGTGGAATTTCTTCCCACTTTGCGTGGTTATAGTGGAATTTCTATTTTCCGCCACAGCTTCTTTCTTATAAAGTGGCTTTTGCTTGCTTTTTATTTGTTTATTAGCTATGAATAATTCATCGCCACTGTCAAAATTTCGGGGGGCGAACGAGTTTTATTATTTCTTAAGTTCCTACTTTCCTGTTCGTGTAGAAGAAGAGCCTTTATGTCCTCGTTAGTGCGCTCCCTGAAGTTTGCTAAATCCTGGTAATTTATCCTAGCTGTCCTATTCAGAAAAACATCAGCCGGTTTGCGCTTTATTACGGAATGTATCGTATTATTATACCTATCCACAGTTATTGCGACGCGTTCTTCAGGTGTTAATCTAGGAAATTCAACGGAAAGGCAGCGGTATATTTCAATCAAAGTAGAGTGTAGCCTCTCTACCTGACCATTGGCCTCGCTTCGCTGCGTTGGTGTTTGGTATATTTCTATCCCTAAGGACCTGATATAATTTAATACAAGTGGTGACAAGAATCCGCGTTCATTGTCCATGACCAAGGCTCGTGGTACTGTGAAATAATGCAGCGCGATCGTTAGGTTCATTCGCAAATGAGGAGATGACTTATTTTTGATTGGGAAGAGCTTAGCAAATTTGGTAAATTTGTCGATACAACTCAAATATTTTTTTCGTTCAATTTCGAAAATGTCGATGTGCAAGATAACTAGGAATGGGAGTTGGTTGCTCATATGGTTTAGAAGGGTGCCTATCGTATTTGTTCAATTTACATGTTTCGCATTGGCTAATGTATTTCCTATTCTGTTAGGACATTGCGGGAAAATAAAATTTTTCCAGTACCTGTTCCCTATTCTCACGAGCATTTCGATGCGCGCGCTTGTGCTCCTTCTCGATAATGTCGAATACCCTATCGGCTATTGTCACATCTTCTACCACGCGCTGCGTGATCCTAATTTTATATCTGCTGAAATTGTTAACGTATACAGCCTGCAAACTATGGAAGTCATCTTCCGGAATTTTAATGCCATTTATAACATTTGGGTTGAGGTAATTTTTGAGGACTGGTGACAAAGCTTCGACGCTTAATACAGGCATTGTGACAAAGTACCTTTTATACCCCCTATGAGGCTCTTCTGTACACTCGCAACTCGCCCCCCGCCTAAAAATTATTTGATTTCTAAACACATTTATGGGTGCCTCTACGTGAGGTATGAGGTCAGAGCTGTCCTGCTCTGCGGAGTGCATGGTACCCTCTGAAGCAGTGTCACTTTCAGACACCGCGTCAGCTATAGTACTCGATGGTTATACAGCTATGGAGTCAGTGAGTGCGTTCACTTCCGTCTTGAGACGGGAGAGTGCATCAGCGACTACATTTGTCTTACCTGGCTTGTAGATTAACTCGCAGTTATATTCCTCTATACGAGCTTTCCATCGCTTGAGCTTTGCATTGTAATTGCGATTACTCAAGGAGAATGTCAGAGGTTGGTGATCAGTGTAAACCCTAATTTTCTTTGCGCCATAAAGGTAGGAACGCAAATTATCTAGTGACCAAACAATAGCTAGAAGCTCTTTTTCATTCGTAGCGTAGTTTTCTTCGGCTTTGTTTAGGGACCGCGATATGTAAGCTATCGGTTTATCGTCGCCTATTGATCCTTGTGATAGTACCGCGCCAATGGCGTAGTTTGATGCGTCCGTTGTCAAATTAAATGGTTTGGAAAAATCTGGAAATGCTAATACGTCCGCTGACATCAGTAGTTGTTTCAGCTCGCAGAAGGCCTCTAAGGCATCCTTGTTAAGCATAATCGCTACATTTTTGGACGCGTTCGCTTTTACCTGTGCATTTTCCCCCCGAGTGAGGTTGGTGAGTGGCTTTGCGACCTTGGCGTAATCCTTAATTAATTTCCTATAGTATGAGGTCATACCAAGGAAACTTTTTAAATCCTTCAAATTTTCCGGGGGTGAAATCGTTTTAATAGCTTCTACCTTTTTTGGGTCAGCGCGTACTCCATCGGGAGTAATAACATAGCCTAGAAATTCGACTTCTTTTTCAAAGAAGCATGCCTTTTCCAAATTAACCTTAAGATTCGCCTCCCAAAGCGTTGCAAAAACCTTCTCAACATTAACAAGGTGTTCCTCTGCATCCTTGCCAAATACGATGATGTCGTCGATATAGACGTAACAAATTTTCCCGATGTACTGCTTGAGGACATCGTCTATCATCCTTTGGAAAATCGCAGGCGCATTTTTCAACCCGAATGGCAACCGAAGAAATTCATATTTGCCATTCATTGTGGAGAAGGCTGTCTTTGGGATGTCCGAATCCTTCATGGGAATTTGGTGAAATCCGGAAGTCAAATCAATTGTGGTATAGAAGTTGGCTTGGCCAAGGCTGCAAAGAGTAGCGTTTATATCGGGAATTGGGTAAGTATCGGCGATAGTTACAGCGTTCAACCGTTTATAGTCTATAACCATACGATACTGTTTGTCCCCATTCGCCTTAGGCTTTTTAGGGACTACCCAAATTGGGGAATTGTATGGGCTTTTCGACGGCTGGACGATACCTTCGTCTAGGAGCTCATTTACCTGTTTTTCGACTTCATCTCTCATACATGCTGGCTAGGGGTAGGATTTACTATACACCGGTTCGTCAGTTGATGTTTTTATTTCTGCACGGACATTCGTGTTTGCAAGCTCATAACCGTTAAGTGGTTTGAAAAGACCAGAGTATTTTTCCAATAGTGAATTGACCTTTCCATGGATATCAAGAGGTAGGTCCTTTCCTAATGTGAAGTTTACATCGAGAGATCTGTCTTTCAAGGGGATTTTGTAATTGTCTATACTAAGGAGGTTATTCTTCCTATCTATTATCGCGCCTAATTTCCTCAGGGTATCGTCCCCAATGATTTCGCAGAATTCACTAAGAGTCGGTAAAACGAAGAAATCAAATTCGGTGGAGTTACCCACACTTTCGAATAATTTTAGTTTTACTTTATCCTTTATTGGAACGCTACCCCCCACCGAAGCTACATTGAATAATTTCTTTACAGGAGTTGTTTTCGTTGCAATATTATTTTTTATGAAATTCTATTTGCGCCGGTATCCACGAGGAAATCCAGCACACGACCGTCAGGCAAAGTATATTCTAAGTATGGTACGCTAGATGACCGGAAGACAGAAAATCCTCCGAGTTGTTTTCACTTGGCGATTCCTTCAGGCCCATATCTCTCTCTTCGCTCTCCTCGGGTGTAGTATGGAACACCCTTTGCTGCTTCCGTGGCAGATTTTCTGAACTTGCGCTTCTTTTAAACGGATTTGGGCGATTCATGTAATTAACGTTGCGTGTCTGTACCGAGGGGTCTACGTCCATTTTCTCTACAGGCGAATGTAGTGGGGTGCTGGCAAATCGACCTGACGGGCGGTCACTCCTTACATATGAGTGCTTTTCCTGGTTGCGCCAAGTAGGTTTAGGGGGTAACTGGGGAGGCTTGATCCTATTCCTAAATGAGGAGGTACCTGGCAAATTGTTAACAGGGACAGCCACACGGTTATTGGAATTGTTCGTATGAACGGAAAAATTGCGGAAATCCACATTTTGGATTTCCAAACAGGCTGAATATGCCTCTGGCAATATTTTAGGGCGTCGTATAAGGAGCATTCGCGACATTTCGCCGTTAAGCCCACGTATAAAAACGTCCAGGGCACGATTTCGGTAGGTTTCTACCAGAACTTTAACGGCATCTTCCGTGTAGGATTCGGCTTTTATTTTATTAATAATAAGGGAGAATTGATGATTCACCCTGGCGTAGAATTCATCGATTCTCATTCCCTTTTGCTGTAGCTGGTGCAGTTGGTGTTCGAGTGTACCAACATCCCTCTTATCTGCGTAGTGCAGGGAGAGGCATTCCTTAATTTTTCCCCAATTGCTATCGAATATATTGTAGGAAATAAGTGCAGAATCAGCTGCTCCCCGCACCTTCTGCCTAATATGTTGGAGAATCGCTCGGTAAAGGGGCTTTCCCTTCATTACCGCAAAGTCTGAAAGGATCACGTGTAGCTCCTTAACACAATCAGGGAGCCTACAGATATCTCTGATCTCAGCCTCAGAGGTGGGTGGCTGAGCCACCACTTCTTCAACCACTGGAGTAGTGGCCGCTGTAGATAAAGAGCTAGCTGAGTCAACGCGAGCCACCCGCCTTTCTAGCAAATTTATTTTTTCAAGAAGGACGTTGACGGCCCCAGTCAAATTTGTCACTGTGGCTCTTATATCGTCCATTTTTTTTGGGAATATTTTTTATTTTACTTTACCTTTGTGTTTTTTATACTCACGTCATGAGATAAATCATCCGTACTATATCAGAATTACACTGCAGTGCGTACAGGAGCTCTCAGGAATTTTCACTAGTGACCACTATTACGTTGCAATGCGTCCAGGCACTTCAGAAACTTCCACTAGTAGGAAATGCCGGTAGTATGTAATGCTGATGATCTTGCCAGAAATTCTCCTTTAGTTTTTTGCACGGTTTCCTTCTTTCAACAAATTCTTTAGGCAGCTCTTTCTTTTTTGCAAGGACAGTTTTTCCTTTTTAGCACTTTTTTTCCACAGTTTCTTCTTTCTTTTTTTTCGAACAAATTCTTTTTTGAATTTTTTCACAGTTCCCTTCACTTCCTGGGTCCCTGCTCGGGCGCCAGTTAAAGGACTATAGTCCTTGTTTTATAAAAAAATTAATTTGTTGAGCCAACTCGCCCAACCAACAACACTAAACAACACAAGTTCAAACAGTCTTTTACAAGTATATTTTAATTCAATTAATTCACAATTACAACTAAGATTAATTTACTGTTAATTCCAATCCGTCCCGAACTCGACCGCCGGGTCTGCCGCAACTGCTCCCATATATAGCCAATCAACAAACCGCGACGCGCCTCTTGCGTAACTTGTTGACAGCCCGCTGTGTGAGAATGTTGAAGTCGGTTTCTTCCCACAGGTGCTGTATGTGTGCATTTCAAAATCATGTGTAATAGAATTTAGCTGACTGTGCGTCTGGAGTAGTTCCGTAGCATGAGTGTTAATTGCCGTCACTAACCATGGCCTTGAATTAAGGTGTTAGGTTGCCATGCGCGGCCGTATGTAGTGAGAACCATAATTTGCAGGTGTTAGTTGCCGTCACTAACCATGGCCTTGAATTAAGGTGTTGGGTTGCCATGCGCAGCCGTATGTTGTGGGAAATATAATTTGCTGACTCGGCGCGCGTGTGCGGGCCATACGTGGGAATGTTGCGATAAGGGCAACCGGCGCGTGTTAACTTATATAACGTCGTTAACTCACGCAAAGCAACTCGACATCGTCAGAGTTGGCGAAATGCACCAACTCCGCAGAAAACCTAGTGTGAATAGCAATCAAGACTCCCCCACCAATTATACCCAGCCGGTCTTTTCTGAAAATCTCAAAAGAATCAGATAAAATTTCAGAATTAAAAACAGTCGTTTCAACCAAGTTTCAGTGAAAACCAGAACATCATGAAGACAATCATGGCTTTGAAGGAACGTGTCTGCTAGTTTGGTGTTTAACCCCCTGACGTTCTGATAAAAAATATTTAGAGTATTCCTCATTAAAGAAGAGATAGTGTTAAAGTTTAAATTACGAACAGCAGCATTACTCATTGTGACACTACTACAGCTTTGGAATGTAAGTTTTTTGAATCCTTAACAGGGTGGCTGCTCGGCTTCTTGGTATACAGGTGCACCACAGAATGAACCGGCCAAAACGAAGAATCCAGCACTTTATCAAAGTATAAGTCAGGAACCGAAACTTTGAACGATGATATATCTCTGTCATATTTGAAATTGAACTTGTATACATTAATGCTGCTAGTTGGTGGAACACCAAGCTTACTACAAACATAATTAGCGATATCAGCTTCCGACAACGAAGCATGCAGCCTTGAAACGAAGATAGTCTTACGAGGGGGAACGGCAGTTACCTCCCTCCGAGGAGTATGTGCATTAGCCAATGGATTAAGATTTTGACTAGCAGTACTAGTACCAGTAATGATATGGTTGTTCGCAGAACTATGCAATTGCTCAGCAGCGGGAAGAGAAGAGTCACCGCCCAAATTAGTAGATCTGGCAACAGCAGTGTTGTTATCAGCACCATCATTAATATCATTAACAGCGACAATTCCGACATCAGCATCAGTAGCCGTAGAAATAGCGGTAACAGCAGAAACAACAGGTATTGAAGAGCCACTGGTAATAGTGACGGTGTTAGCAGCAGTCTTGGTTGTTGCATTGCCAATTGTATCGAATTTAGGAGCAGCGCTCACAGGTATAATTGACGGCACGGGGCCACTGTTAACTGCAAGTGCACTAGAGTGAGGGGAGCGAGCAGCGAAACATTGGCACAATGTGTACGGCTGAGTGGGCGTTGGAGTGAGAGGGCCAGTCACCGACAAAGCTTGTGGTATATGCGCGCAATTGTAGATATATCTGTTCGATGCATGCGCGGCATTGAGCGAACTCACAGCATCATTCAGTGTATTCATTCCCTCAACTATTGTTTCAAATCACTTCGAATTACTGTTGGCGTTGTTGGAGTAGGTGTTATTGTTTATTGATTGTTTATTTGCCTTAATTTCGTCAATTTGTGTGCACAAATCCTTAAATCTCACTTCAAATGTAGTAAGAATAGATTGAAATCCAGATTTAAGGGAAACTAGGACGGTATCGTAGGTTTTATTCAACTTATCATGTGCATTCACGCACTCGCCACACACTATATATATATAAACCGATCCACATCAAATTCCGATATGGATTCGCAGCAGGCGCCATGAAAGATTTTTCTACAAAATCCACTGCATGGTACAATTAGGCTATCTTTTTTTGAGAATAGCTTTTCGCATTTACGCAGAAAGGATCCATTAGTTCTTTAATATATAAAAAACAGGCAAAAATTTAAAAGTACAAAACAAAAGTATCAAGAACATAAAAAATAAATAAATGTAAGGCGCGATAACCTCCGAAGAGATCTAAGGCCGAGCTTCTCTTCCAATTTGCGTCGTGCTCCTCTTGATTTTTCCCTACAAATTGGCCGGACGGGACCTACATGTTTTATGCCGACTCCGAACGGCATCTGCAAGGCAGATGAGTTTTCACTGAGAGCTTTTCATGGCAGAAATACAATCGGAGCGCTTGTCAGACACTGCCGAGGGGCGACCCCGCTTAGAAAAATTTTCTTCTAATTGAAAAATCTTATTTCTAAAATTTTGATGTTGCTTTGCCCGGGAGTTGAACCCAGGGCATACGGTGTGATAGGCGGAGCACGCTACCATCACACCACGGCGGCCGTATCAAGAACATGGAGCGAGCAAAAACACGTCTTTACACGTCAACAGTACAAAACATTACTCTGTTTATTGTGTGTTTTTGTTTTAATTAAATTATAGACATCTCAGTTTTCAGTATGTATTTTGTAATTTTGAATAGTTGTATTTTGATGTGTGGTGTTAATAATTCTGACGAAAGTTTGATCTTTATTTGTGATTGTGTTTGCTGCAAAAATGCCTTCAGCCAGTTGTTGATGGGGTATGAATATGGATTTATTATCAGTGTTTACTGTTACTTGTCTAATGACTTCAGATCTAGCAGGGATTGTAATTGTGTTAGCAGTTAGGTAATTTGTTAGATACATTGTGATGGTTTGGGGAAAATCATATGGTCTTAGGATTAGTTTATCCTCTGTTTTGCCATAATCTAGAATACAATTATATTTCTTTATAAAATCCAAACCTATTATTCCATCGCACGGTATTGGAAAGTCGTCTTCTACAATGCCCTTTAAGTCTGTTATTTGTTTTGTATTTATTTTTGTATGATTAATTATTTGATTCTTTTTAATAATGGAGATATCAGCTCCTGTGTCTACTAAGAAATTTAAAATTGAGTTATATAAAGTTGTTTTTGTAGATATATAACTATTTAAGTGTAGATTTAGTACACATATTTTCCTATCTACTGATTTTGAAGTGGAGTTTCCTGGTTTTCCTGCTGATTACAGCTAAGTACATTGCGTGTTTGATTATAGGATCTATTTTGGTTTTGCAATCTTCCTTGAGGATTATTATTATTGTTAGTATTCGCTCTAAAGTTATTGTTATATCTTGGCTGTGGTCTAAATCTCCTACCTCGGTAACCTCCATAGCTGTTAAATTGGTAACCTCCACGGAAATGACTTCGGTATTGGTTTTGTTGACGTATATTTAAAATTGTGTTCGAGCTGCCTGTGATTTCCGTGCAGCTGTTTGTGAACTTTGAGATTGCGTCGTTCATTGTTGTGAACGTTCCCGCCTGCATAATCATTTTCACTTTTTCATTGGAACAGTTCTTACACATAGCTTTGACTGCTGCTTGGGTAGCATATCTCGTTGCCAAGTCTGGGTTTAATCCGTCCGAGATATAGGCTCCCTCCAATGACCTAGTTATCTTTTCTATTTCTGCAGTATACTGGTTTGCAGTTTTGCTGCGCTGTTGGATATTTAGTAGTTTTGCTGTCAAAACTTCTACTGATTCGCCTTTTATTGCTGTTCTTAATTTTAATTTTATTTGCTCAATTGTAGTTTCGGTGCTAATAAAATTTCTTGCGGTGCCCTTTAGCTTGGTCTTTATCATGGTTATCGCTAAAGCTTCATGATTGTCCTTGATTTGATCTAAAATATCAAGAGCATCTAAGAAACTATGCAAATTTTCAGGCTTGCCATCGAACTCTGGTAGCGCTGATGAGGCAGTTTTGATAAATTCTCTATTGTTTGCGCCATTGTGACGTTTATTAGGGGTATATGTAGTGGTTTATGTTCTTCCTCTGATGAAGTTTGACTCAATGATGGTGAGGGGGTACGGTTTCTTGAAGGTTCGGTTAGAACGGAGTCAATTTGGAAACTTTCTTCTATAGTAGTTGGTATGGGGATTTCGATGTTATATCTTGCTAATGAAGATACTAATTTATCCCGTACTGTTGAAAAAATTTGTTGAGCCTCTTTTTGGTGATCGTTAGTAAGTATGTGATTTACTTTACTGATCAACTCTTATAACATTTAAGGCTTCTAAAATTATGTTCAAATGTTTTACTATCGCTTCTGTTTTTATAGTAATATTTTTGTTTATGCACTTGTATGATTTATCGGCTTTTAATTTTTCTTCTGTTAATTTATTATGGATTTCTTGCCATGTATTCATTTCTCTTTGAAATTTCCTTTAAACTATTTGTACATTATTGAATTGTCTCAACTTGTTTTTTAACAATTTTTTATTAGAATTGCAATTGCGACAATCAAAAATGTAGTTACACAAACAAAAATATTTAAGCATTTATCGGAGATTTCTTCTTTATTTTCTATAATTGCTTTTATTTTCGAGATTGTTTTCTTTCTGTATTTTCTTTACCAACTTCGTATCCTGCAATACCTATTAGTATACCATTTAATATGGTTTTCCACCATGCTGTTTTTAAAAATTAATGAAGAAAATTTGTATTAAATTTTTATTTATTTATTTATTTGTCAACCAATATATGACTTATTATTATGTTTTAATTCTAAAATTTGTAATTTTGTTTTGTTTTAAAAATTTATTTTTCATTTGGGAAGACCATTCGTAACATCCTAGCTGTTTCTTCTTCCCTTGTTGTAGCGTTTTTCACATCTTCTATTGTAGGTTCCCTCTGCATACCTATTTTCTTCCAAAATGGTTTTAACCATCGAAGCTCTTTTTTCATAATCTACCTTTCCCTTATCTATAATTACTTTATCTTCCCATGCAATTGGGTGTTCCCAGTATTTATCTGGCATTCCAATTTACTCAAAAGTTATATTTATTTTTTGTTTCACAGTTCTCTAATTTTCTTTTTTAATTTTAACCTATCCTCGGTACTTGTTGTTAAATTTAATTGTTTAAAGGTCTCAGCTATCTCTTTCTGTTTTTTAAATTGTTTACCTCCCCGTTTTCTTTTTCGGATTTTTGGGGTAGGTATTTTGGGTATTTCTTCCGTTTTTATAGACTGGTTCCGTCGCCAATACTCTTCTATAGTAATTGGTGTCGGACCTTGTTTAGTGGTGTTACGGGTTTTAAGAACTTCCTCAGAAATTTTTATGAATTCTCTTATAGGGTCTTCACACTTTTTAAAAATTCTGTGAAATTCTTCTTCCGTTTCTATTTCTTGCATACTAGAGAGATAACTGAGCTTCTTTATTATTATTATTTTTTTTTTTTTCAAATAAAAAAAATTTTGTTCAACGCTTAACACATATGTTCTTCCTATTTCTATTTTACTAAATTTTCTTTACAACGAATCTTTTCTTCATATTAATTATTTTCAATTCCTACTTAGAGAGAGAAAAAAAAAATCCTAAGCAAAAACTTTCGTTTTTGCTCATAGTTTAGCGTCCATAAAGGCCGCTCAATTGATTCTAAGACTTAATGTTAATTTTATATACTTAATTGCATCTGGTTATATTGTGGTTTTCTTCATCCAAAACGGAAAACCTTGTGGTTTTGTTGCATATCTGATATGTTAATGTGGTATTCCACTTCCCTATGCGATTTGGTGAAAAAGTTCTTTGTCCATCTCCATTACCATTTCTATTCCACTCTTTATGCAGTCCGATGAAAAAGTTTTTTATCCAGTTCGAATTTTTCCATTGATTAGCTTCGGTTTGTTTGTCAAATAATGCAGCTTCAATTCCTTCCACCAGTATGTCCTGCTTTTTGGCCCGAGTTTATGGCCATTAATTTTATTAAATACAAAAACTTGGCAGAACTCTGGTCAGTTTAGACCTTGTTAGCAATATTTGCTTGTTCAGCAAATTTTTATGTTTATTAGGGATCGAACTGGCAGGATCGCCATGAAATGTTTGATAGTAAATAAAAGAAACTCTGACTTTGGAAGTCGGATAATGATTGATTTTATTAAAAGAAATTCTTTCCCTTTTATACATAATTTCTTAACCTATACATTCATAATTATTCTAATACTTACGAACTAAAAATATGTAGATTTGTATTAGTAGTGTGTATATATGTAGATTTGTATTAATAGTATGCATATATGTAGATTTGTATAAATGGCATGCAGACATGTAGATTTGTATAAATGGCATGCACACATGTAGATTTGTATGCAATGTCAGCATATTGCTATTCATGTTAAATGTTTGTATGTGAATATTTGGTTAATTCACATTATTGGTTGTATGTAAATATTTTGGTGGCAAACTAACATTGACGACCGGAGTGAGTGACTAAGCAAAATGTGTGAACTGACAAGGGTTTCATATTCGGCGTTCCATTGATGTTGGCTTACCGCTGTGTTAGGTCAATGTAATTTATGGCGCATAATATTGTAGAATGATTATGCTATTACAAAAATGTATTGGCATAGAAGTTCATGATGCGTAATGCCGCAAATGTATTGCATAGGTGGGCATGACGCATAATGCTACAGCATATTAACTGATTTACTTATTTGGCATTGAAATTGTTGGCTGTTTACACTACAGCCAGTGAAATGGAAGAAACAAAATCAGCTGATGAGATGAAATTCTTGGCAATGCCACCCGCACGAAATTAGCACAAAGTGTTTAACCACCCCAGGCGACCATGAATGAGGGTTAATCCTAACCTTTTCACCTATCACTAGCCAACTAGTACGTTCAAAGGGTGAATCTCCCAAGTGGACCCTAACAATCGTTTTAGCAATTTTGCTAGTGATCGCCATGTAAATAATAACATGCGAAGACCAATGGCTCCTGGCAGGATCGCCATATTGTAGCTTTAAAAGTGAAAAGCGTGTTGATAGGAATTCAAATACAATTGCGTGTTTATTTGATAAAATTTTCATATTTATAGACAAAATTATTTCCAAATATTTCCTATGTACTATTCCACATATTTACTCTAATACTCACAAGCTAGGTAAATAGTATGGTATGTACATAAGTATATTGTGTAGTGAATGTATGTACATACATACTTACATATGAATGTCGTCGAAAGTGCATTTAAATGAAATATGATTTTTCAGTTGGATGTCAGTTGACTGACCTCTGAATTGTGCTAAAGCGTGCTTGCTCATATGTTTGTAAGTGTGTCAGAATGATTGAACCATTAAGACATACAACAGCATCCTTGCCAAATACTATGATATCGTCAATATAGACGTAACAAATTTTTCCGATATACTTCTTGACGACATCGTCTATCATCCTTTGGAAAATGGCAGCCGCATTTTTCAACCCGAATGGCAACCGAAGAAATTCGTATTTTCCATTCATTGTGGGGAAGGCTGTCTTTGGGATGTCCGAATCCTTCATAGGAATTTGGTGAAATCCGGAAGTCAAACCAATTGTCGTATAGATGTTGGCTTGGCCAAGGCTACAAAGAGTCGCGTTTATATCGGGAATGAGGTAAGCATCGGCGATAGTTACAGCGTTCGGCCTTTTATAGTCTATAACCATACGATACTGTTTTTCCCCATTCGCTTTTGGTTTCTT
The DNA here is from genome assembly GCF_040869045.1 of Eurosta solidaginis. Classification (NCBI taxonomy): domain Eukaryota; kingdom Metazoa; phylum Arthropoda; class Insecta; order Diptera; family Tephritidae; genus Eurosta; species Eurosta solidaginis. The sequence goes on from NC_090322.1 coordinate 44,338,014, forward strand.
AGGGACTACCCAAATTGGAGAGTTGTATGGACTTTTTGAAGGCTGGTTAACGCCTTCGTCTAGGAGCTCATTTATCTGTTTTTCGACCTCATCTCCCATACACGCTATGTATGGGGGTAAGATTTACTATATACCGGTTCGACGGTTGATGTTTTTATTTCTGCACGCTCATAACCTCTAAGTGGTTCGAAAAGTCCAGAGTATTTTTTCAATAATGAATTTATCTTTCCATGGATATCAAGAGGTAGGTCCTTTCCTAATGTAAAGTTTACATCGCGAGATTTTCTGCCCAATGCCTCGAGTATGGTCTACTACTTGGACTGAGTTTACAACGTTTGCCGTTAGTTTTTCTAATTTTCATTCTGGGCCTCCCATCGTAAGAAAAATTAATGCAGAAATATTTTTTTTTTTTTTTGTTTATTTTTCATTTATTCATATGTTGTCATTATATTATTCAGTTCTTCCTAAATATTTGACTTCGAATCTATATATTTCTTCAGCTGTTGTTGCTATTGGGTTCCTTACATTCCATATTGTTGGTTCCCTAGGTATATCAATATCCTTCCACATTTTCTTTCAACCATATTAATGTTTTTTCATCATCTTCGATTTCTATTTCATTTTTAAGGTCCTCAAGTGGGCCTTTTTCATAAGTCCTAGCCTTCCTATCTCTTTCCATATTATTTAAAATAAAAAAAATATCGATTATCGAAAAGTAAAGATGTTGCAGGGACGAAAAATCGTGTGAAGCAAGCTTCACAAAACTTCTAGTAGGTCACATTCACCACTTACCACAGCAGAATTTGTTAACTACCACTATCTGTATTTGTTATTTAATAATTATTTGTACACTTTTTATGCAGGTAATGTGTTCAGAATTTTAACTTTTGCTCTCTAAAACTCCAATCAGTGTATTTCTGTGCATAAATTATGTTAAAAATTGTGTTAAAGTTTTTGGTGTGGTGAAAGTGACCTACTAGAATTTTGTTACGCTCCGCTGCTTTCCACCGAAGTTTGCGCCTGCAACATCTTTACTTTTCGATAATCTTTGCCTTAAATGCAGGTTGCCGTTTTTTTACACTAAATGATTGCGTTTACGGAGCTTCTTATTCTATTCCTCAATAGATGGCAGTAACAACGCAACGCTTAAGGTTGGTACGCAACCATTTTCGGATAGCACCCGACACTTCCACATTTCAGTGGATTACAGCTTCGGCCAACCTGACTATAATCGACTCGATTATTTATGAGTTTTTCTATTTACATATTATGTACTTATATTCTAGCTAAACCTAATGCATGCGAGAAGTGTCGCCTGGGTGTTGCTGAGGGCTATTCAAGCTCTTTTTGGTCTGCTGACCATCTTCTAATGCGCGAAGCTTCAACAATGCCATCATAGGGTAACTGAGTTAATTGGCAATTCTCAATGTCTCTAATTACATACCGATCATGTGGTAATATTTTATGGATCACATACGGGCCCCTGTATTTCGGTATAAGTTTTTTATTAGTTCCGACAGTTTTATCGACATTACGTATTACTACGAAATCACCTTCGGCGTATGTCTCAGGTGGCTTACTACTTTTGGAAAAGTACCTTAAGTTGTATTCTTGTGACCTCTCAATAGCTGCAAGGGCTGATGCCCGAGTTGTCTCGAGACTCGGTGTCCCGTTGACTTCTTGTTTGTCCTCCATATGTTCTGTCAGCTCATCGACTTCAGCGCCCTCTGTTCTACGCCGAACAGCAACACGCTTGGAGAGTGCCCAGTAGTAGAGTGTATGGTATTATTTAAGCTATATTCAGCTTGTCCTAACATGACTGACCAGTTGGCGTGATTTATCGGCTCAGTAATTTTGCTCAAAACGGCTTTGATGACCCTATTTACTCTTTCTACTTGACCATTCGCTTGCGGCGAGGCGGTGGCAACTTTGACATGAGATACATTATTCTTTAACAGGTATGCGCTGAATTCGAGAGAAGTAAAACAAGAGCGAGACGTGGAAAAGCTCAACTTCAATGTCTGCGCCGAATCCTGAAAATTCGATGGCCGGAAAGAATTTCAAATGACGACTTATGGTCTAGAACAAATCAACCTAAGGCTGCCACAGAAATAACCAAGCGTAAATGGTCGTGGATTGGTCACACTCTCAGAAGACCTCCAGTAAATATAGCCAGACAAGCATTGGGATGGAATCCACAAGGACACCTGCACCTGGTGCACCTGCGAAAACTTGGCGCAGAACTGTGGATAAAGAACTCGAAGACGCAGGATATACGTGGAATGACATCACAAGAACTGCACCTAACAGAATAAGATTTAAGTCGGCGGTCGAGGCCCTATGCTCCAATAGCAGTTGAGGAGGATGATGATGATGATGAAAACAAGAGTCGCGGTCTGATATTAACCTCTTCGGTCTACTATAGTAGTTGAAGTATTTCTCGAGACAGGCTATGACTTCTTTTGTGCTTATGGAATTTACCGGATATAGACGGACAAATTTAGTAAATGCGTCGATTACCACTAGGATATATTTCCGCTTTGAGTTAACGGAAGGCAATGGGTCAAAGGGGTCGACATGTAAGTTACTTTCGCTCTTCAATTTAAATGAAAACGAAAGAGGGTTTTTTATGTTTACTTTATTTTTGATCACCGAATACAATCTCGATTAGAGCCTGGCAAAAGACTAAACGTAAATAACAGAATCAAACTATTTTATCCAAAGCGGTGGCGAAGGCAGCAGCGGTCGCAGTTGATATTCATTTCAAAGCATTGTTGTTGTTTACTACTTTACTTCAATATTGTCACGCGCACCTTCACAGACATAGCGTCAGCGTTTTTGGTGTGAACGGATGTTCACATTAAATGCATTAGTAGGTTTCATATTCGGCAATTCATATGGGAAGATATTGTTTCCCATAAATTTGCTTAGCAGGTGTTAACTACCTTCACAGACATAGCGTCAGCGTTTTTGGTGTGAACGGATGTTCACATTAAATGCATTAGTAGGTTTTCATATTCGGCAATTCATATGGGAAGATATTGTTTCCCATAAATCTGCTTAGCAGGTGTTAACTACTCCCCCCGTAAAAACGGAGCTGTCCTCAGCTTCTTTTATAACTCTTTTTACTGCTGCTGCACTTTTGCGTTGCTGATAAGATTTCCAAATTGTAACTATTGCGATAAAAGTTACAGCGATGATTATTAGGAGGAATAATGACATTGAAAATTGTTTTGAGTGTGTGTGTGTGTGTAATTTCCCGCAGGGATGCAATCTGGTCTAGATTTTCCAAGTTTCCACGATGAAGGTAAGGTAAGGATAACAGGGGAACAAGCTCGGTCATATTCAGTATTTCAGCTGGTGCAGCTCTCGGATAGGAGCGAACAGTTCTCTTCCAATTTGTGTAGCTGACGTTGTTAATGCTGGCGTTATTTTTGAAGGATACAAGGAAGGTACCTTTAATTTTTACTTGAGGGAAACTGTCTTCGCGTACTTCAACCGTTTGATCGTTGATGACCACCAATCCATCGTCATATTCTTCCAGAGGAGCCATATGGTCAGCTGGTATCGACTTGCATGCAGCTGGTTGACGGCTCAACATATTCAGTAAGCAAGTGTTCCTTGTGTTTGTAATTCGACAGATAGTTTTTGATGTTGTTTCTTTACAGTTATTAAGTTGATGATACTCGCTACTACACTCCGCCACTATGCTTGCTTCTAACATTATTGCTTTCCTATTATGAATAACTGGCCTGATTACAAGTTTGGTGCATATTTGACTTATAATAGGATACCTGATTATAAAATACATATTTTCTTCATTTTGCAAAATTTTGAGGGCTGAAGCCGTTAACAGATCGCTTACAGTAATATTATTAGAATGCTCTTTGGCAATAAGCTTATTACTTTCTTTATTATTTAACAAAATAGGATTTATCATTTGTAGTTTACCTAAAGCCACTGAATAAATAATTGTCTCAAGCTCATCTATGATGTGTCTATTTCTGGATGACGCGACTTCAAAAAGGTGTTCAGTATTAATATCGTGTTTCTTTGTAGCATTAAGTAACCTGTTAACGGTGTCGGTCAATTGATTTATCCTTAGCTGTGTTTCGGTATTAATGAAGATCTGTCTGTTATTCGATTCGATTAAGGCTTCCTCCCGAGTAGATACCTGGTTGAAATCGTCAAAGTCCGGGGTACCTGCAATATATTTCAATGCAGTTCCCAGGAAGTTGATGCTTCTGGCATGGCGATGATGAATTCTTAGTGAATCCAGCAATCGCATAATTTGGTCTGCGTCTAGTTGTAATAATTTCTTTATGTGTGACTGTGGAAAGTAATTTAGTAAGTTTTGTGTGTCTTTTGAAACAGCTTCGTAATAAGTCAAATTTTGATGATGAATGAGGTAATCATACTTAGAAAATATTGCAACTTCTCCAGTCACAACCTCAATATACGCAGCGCTCGTGTAGTTTAATATTTTACCTTCTGTACCAATGACCGCCACAATCAGACAGATCACCAACGGGCGCTGAAAAAAAAGGAGAAAAAGGTCATCTAAGATTTGCTTTGTGAACCCTTCTGCCGTCGACCAGAACTGTTGTGCCTAAATCTTTAGTAACTGTTCCTTCCAAGTACAGCTTAGTAAACTTATTGCCTATCCTCTTGTTGGTTTTCACAAACACTTTGTCACCTGGATGGTAAGACTTAGTAAGGCAATTCTGGTTCCTATTCTTTAGATCGTTATGCTGTTTCTTAACTAACCTATCTCTTATATCGTCAAGAAATGCCTGCACATTGTGATGAATGATGTCAATTGGTCTTTGTTTTGTTACTGAATGAATAGTTCTATTGTACTTGTAAGCGGAGAGGAGAATAAGGTCATTTGTGTCGATTAAGCCCTGGGTCAACTTAATGCAGCGGCCTATTTCTGTAAGCGTGCTGTGAAATCTTTCCACCTGGCCATTTGTAGTACTGTGGTGAGGTGGAATTGTGTAAATGGAAACATTGAAGAGGTCTTGCAATAGGGCTCTTATCGTACTTGAGTTCAAAGATTTTTCGTTGTCACAGATAAGATATTTTGTGTCCTTGAAGAAGTTCATAATTTTGATTATGGGTTCCTTTAAATCTACTATCGATCTTGTCGGAATTGACTGGACCACAGCGAATTTAGAAAGTTTATCAATGCAAGTTAAAAAAAAATTTTTTGTCGGTTGAATCAATATCCATGTGCAAAATTTCGCCGGGCCTACCTGGAATGGGAGTTTCGCCTATTCCAGGGTTAGGTGGGTGGCGTTGATATTTAGCTTCTTTGCATGTTTTGCATGAAGAAATGATATCCCTCAAGGTTTTTGAAATATTGGGAAAGTAGTAGTCTCTAAGAACCTGATTAATGTTTTCCTTCAGTGAGCGGTGAGCTCTGTTATGCTCAGACTGCAAAATCTCTAGCTGGTCGTCCTTGTTAAATATGTCGGTTACTTGAAGATTCGTGTAGACGAACTTGACCGCTGGAAAGCGCAAAAGTATTTGGTTCTGAATTTTCCCCAGCACAGGAAGTTCACACAGCAATGCGTTGACTCTATTAGGGTTTAGGCAATTCTTTATTAGGGTGGGTATTCTTTCGAGCTTATTGAAAATAATGCGATGCCTGATTTGAGTTTTGAACAGAATTTTCGTAGTTACGGATTCATTGTCCCCATTTTCAAGAATTATTTGGTTCCCGAAACAATTGATAGGATTCTTAGCTGTTTTAATCGTCATTGTTGAGGATTCCTCACTATGAACAGTTTCATCAGATCGGTCAATGCTAAGAGCATTAATATGCTGTCTTGACAACGCGTCAGCGACAACATTTTCCTTTCCGGGTTTATAGTGAAACTTAGGGGAGAACTCCTCCACAAAAGATCTCCATCGCTTTAGTTTTGAGTTCGGATTCTTATCCGAAATTGAGAAGGACAAAGGTTGGTGATCTGTAAATATGTTAAGGTTTTTGCCACCATAAAGGTAATTTCTGAGCTTTTGTAATGCCCAAACAATGGCGAGTAATTCTCGCTCGTTAGTAGCATAATTCTCCTCAGTTTTGGTCAGTGTACGTGAAATCATAGTAATAGGCCGACCTCCTTGAGAAAGAACTGCTCCCAAAGCATGAGAGGATGCGTCCGTAGTTAAGTCGAAGGGTTTTTGAAAATCGGGGTAAAGGAGAAGCACATCCTCGGATGATAGAATATCTTTAATTTTCCTAAAGGCATTGTGGGCTTCTTCGTCGAATTCAACATTAGTTTTCTTTGAAGCGGTGCTGCTTACTGTTCCGTTTTCGCCACGTAAGTACTTGGTGAGGGGTTTAGCTATTGACGCATAGTCTTTTATGAAACGTCGATAGTAACCTGATAGCCCGAGGAAAGAGCGCAATGCTCGAAGTGTTCTCGGGACTTCATAATTAACAATATCCTGAACTTTGTCCTTTGACGTTTTGATACCACTTTGTGAGACCACAAATCCGAGGAATTCGACCTCTGTTTGGAAAAATTGGGTCTTTTCTAAAGAAACTCTCATATTAGCCAAATATAACTTCCGAAGGACACGGCTGACATCGCTGAAGTGACTCTCATAATCCTTGGAAAACACGATTATATCATCGATGTAGACGTGGCATATTTTTCCTATCTCCTCCCTCAGCACGTCGTCGATGGCACGTTGGAAAATACTCGGGGCATTTTTCAGCCCAAACGGCAGTCTACAGAACTCGTATTTTCCATTGTTTACGGAAAATGCGGTTTTCTCTCTATCCCGCTCAGCCAGTATTATCTGGTGGAAACCCGATTTAAGGTCTATCGTTGTGAAAATTGAGGATTTACCTAGATTCGCTAGTATTATGGAGGTGTCAGGTATAGGGTATCTATCATTGATGGTCCTTTCATTGAGCTTCTTGAAGTCCACCACCATTCGCATTTTCTTTTCACCAGATTCGGTCAATCCTTTCTTAGGAACTACCCATATAGGACTATTATAAGGGGACCTGGAAGGTCTGATTATTCCATCGCGTAAGAGGTTGTGGATTTCGCTATTTACAAATTCTGATGCCGCCATTGGATAAGGATATGATTTTGAATAAACTGCCTCGTTGTCTGTGGTTCTAATTGTTGCCACAATATTCGTATTGTAAGGAAGGAGCTCCTCTGGGTTAGAAAAGGCCGCAGAATGCTTAACTTTAAGTTCTTCAATTAATGGGGTCAGTACAATATTGTTAACGTCTTTACAGTGGAGATGTTGCAAATTTTCTGAACCAGTTTTGTATGAAAGAATTAATTTATTGAGGTCAAGCTTAGCATTGATTTTACGCAAAAGGTCGTAACCTATTATACCATCGAATGTTTCAAGAGTTGGTAAAAGAAAAAATTCAGAATTCGTGTCAAAAATGTTGATAGTGCATTTTTGCGTAACGCGATTGGTACCATGAATGGATTTCACCAGGAATGTTGACTCTACTGTTTTTACACCTTGCCATCCACAGTCCTTTACATAGTTTTTAGAAGCGCCGGTGTCGATCAGAAATTTTACAGGTTTACCTTTGAACTTCCTGCTAACAAACGGTAGCAGGGACGCTACTCTAAAAAATTTATTTCGTCGCTTGGTACTTCTGCTATTGCATTGCCATTATTATCAATTTCCCCATCTTTCTCATCGTAGGCGTCGGAATCTGCGTAGGCTTCCTCGTCATATTGGGTAAGGGCATTGATTCGTTGCATTTTATTATAATTAAATTGGTCACTACCATGTGGTCTTTTTGCATTCGCGGCAGTGCAACCGGTTGAAACTGGATTTCCAAATGGAGTCCTGCCTGAAGGGTAATTTGGGCGATTACGAGAAGAGGAAGGCGTCTGTTGAGAAGGATACCTCAATTTAGAAAGACTGGGATCAACCTCCATTGGGGTGACATTTTGTTGAACTTGATTACTTGATACTCTTTTGAAATGAGGGCTATTGGCAATGGGAAAGGACCTAACATTAGTTGGTTTTGCCAAACGATTTTCTGAGGTTCTGCCATCGGCAAACCTTGAGGCGAAGAATGATCTAGCTTGGTTAGATTCCAATTCCTGCGCAAGAGCAAGAGCCGATGGCATGTCTTTCGGTCTAGATGAAAACAAGATGTCACCTAATGGCCTATTAAGTCCGGATATGAATACCCTAAGAGCGTCTTGGCGATATTTGGTCATAAGTGATTCAATAACCTGTCGCTCGCTTCCGTAGGTCATAAGAGTTTTATTAGTTATGGCCGTCAGTTTCCTTTCGACCTTGTCATAAAAGTCATTAATTGTTAGGCCTCCCTGGCGGAGGGTGGACATTTCCTGTTCTACAACATGGATAGGTTTCTTATCAGCATAGGAAAAATCTAGTCTTGCTATAATTGCTTTAAAATTAAGGACGGTGTTGAACGATGAGAGCACAGAATCTGCGCGTCCTGTAACCTTGTTACGAATAATCGCCACGGCTTGGTAGTGTTTACAACTACCAGCAAATGATTCGAAAATTTTGTAGGCGGCATGAGCCGCCTGCCGCCATGACACATAACGTGTCTGGTCACCAGAAAACTCTGGCAAAGATTTCACCACGTCCAGTGATAAGTTACACTCAATATCATGGCTAAATGTTATTTCCTGATATTCTTCTACTGTAGTGGGTGTTTCCATCCTAGCGAGTCTTTGAGTCATTTCGTCTATAGTTTTCTGAAAGTCACATTTTGTTTGGTCAGTAGCTACTCTTATAGCGGCACTAATGACTGAACGAAGTTGCATTTCATCCATTTTCTTTTATATTAATTTAAAATTTAATTCACAAACTTTTTAGATTCGCTGGCTTACAGCTTTTTGCTATCTTGATTTTCAACACGTAATTATCTTGAGCCTACTAAGCTTATTATTTTTTTATTAAATTCACTGGCTTACAGCTCACTTTTTTATAAATTTCCAAAACACAATTTAATCAATCAACTTATTATGCTTTAACGTAATTTTTCGTTTTTTTTGTTTTTTTTTTTTATTTAATTCACTTTCTTAAATCTACTTCCTTACTATCATTTTTGTTGTAGCTGGACTCCTCTTGCTGCTGCTTTGGATCTTCTCTGGTTCAATTCTTCCTTGGTGAGTCCGAAATCACGACCACGCTGTTCGTCCAATAGGATTTAGTTAAAACACGCGCGGCCCCACACTTGGGCGCCAGTTACTTTCGCTCTTCAATTTAAATGAAAACGAAAGAGGGTTTTTATGTTTACTTTATTTTTGATCACCGAATACAATCTCGATTAGAGCCTGGCAAAAGACTAAACGTAAATAACAGAATCAAAATATTTTATCCAAAGCGGTGGCGAAGGCAGCAGCGGTCGCAGTTGATATTCATTTCAAAGCATTGTTGTTGTTTACTACTTTACTTCAATATTGTCACGCGCACCTTCACAGACATAGCGTCAGCGTTTTTGGTGTGAACGGATGTTCACATTAAATGCATTAGTAGGTTTCATATTCGGCAATTCATATGGGAAGATATTGTTTCCCATAAATTTGCTTAGCAGGTGTTAACTACCTTCACAGACATAGCGTCAGCGTTTTTGGTGTGAACGGATGTTCACATTAAATGCATTAGTAGGTTTTCATATTCGGCAATTCATATGGGAAGATATTGTTTCCCATAAATCTGCTTAGCAGGTGTTAACTTGTATGGTATCGAACGGTATAGGTTTTTTTTTTAATATTATGCAGATTGCGCTTGTTCACATTAGCAGGGGCAGAATACATAATGCACTTGATACAATTTCGAATGAAATTTTCAACTTTATCCCTAAGTTTGGGTATCCAATAGTGTTTTTTTATTTGATCACATGTCTTGTCAATGCCTAAGTGACCGATTTTCTCGTGAATCAGCCTAATAGCGTTGTCTTCCATATCTTTTGGAACTAACATCTGCAAGTAACCCTCCCCCTCTCTCCTAAAGACAAGGCCATCCGCTAATTCGTAGTTCAACACAGACCCCAGCTCTAGTTTCTCCCGTAACTTTCTTATGGAATCATCTCGGTATTGTAAGGCTTGTATATAAATGATGTATATTGGATAAGTCTTGTATATAAAAGTCAACTTCATTGGCGTCAATAGCTGATACAAGTTCGCATGGTTCAGCCAACATATTTGGTTCACCAGCGAGGGCTACAAGTGATTCGGACGTGCATCGGCTAAGTGCATCAACATGCGCCATGTTTACTACGCCTCTGTGCAGGATTGTGTAATTATAGTTTTCAAGTTCTAGGGCCCATCTGGCTATCCGCGGGTTAAGCTGTTTTTTACTTAAAGTCATCGTAAGCGAATTGCAGTCTGTGACTATCTTAAACGGAATACCCTCTAAATAGACTGAAGCGACGTAGTGCATATATGATGGCTAGGGTCTCTAGTTAAAAGCTATGGTATCTCGCCTCTGCGGCCGTAGTAGCTTTTGAAAAATACATAACCGGATGCAGACGGCTGTCCGTTTGCCTTTGTAGCATAACCGAGCCGAACTCGCATCACAGTGCAACTCTGTCTGTTTCTTTGGGTCATATATAGCTAGCACTGGTGCGGCCGACAGTTTGTTTTTTAGCTCTTCGAAAGCCTGCAGAGATTCTTTTGACCACTCGAACTTAATACCTTCCCGTGTCAACTTTTGCAAAGGGCCAGAGATCCTTGCAAAGTTTTGAATAAACTTCCTAAAGTAAGAGAAGAGTCCCAAGCACGTCTTAAGCTCCTTCTGATTCCTGGGCAGCCTATATTTTCGAATTGCTTCTACATGTGCGTCACTGGGTCGTACGCCATCTGAACTAACGGCATAACCTAGATAATCGAGTTTATTAAACCCAAATAAACATTTATCGAGCCTTAATTCTAAACCCCTCTCTCTCATCCTCCTAAGTACTCTGCCCACAAGCTCGAAATGAGCTTCAAAATCTTCAGTGGCTACGATTATATCATCCATATACACCATAATTAACCCCTCATCGACTAAATCTTTGAAAGTGTTGTGAATATATCGCTGGAATACTGCGGGTGCGTTCTTCAGGCCAAATGGCATACGAACGTATTCGAATTGACCATACGGTGTTACGAAAGACGTATATTTAATGGAGTCGGCTGCCATTTTCACATGAAAGAAACCGTTACGCAGATCAAAAGTTGAAAAAAAATGTTTTCCCCCCAAGTAACCGAGACAATCTTCGATTAACGGAAGCGGAAAATTGTCACGAGCCGTCAATTTGTTAAGCGGACGATAGTCAACGCACTTGCGTATCTCGCCACTCTTTTTCCTCACTAACACGATCGCAGAGGCATAAGGTGATTCGCTTGGCCTGATTATGTTTTTTCTTAATAGTTCATCTGTTATTTTTCGCAGTTCGGCTTTTTCATAATGGGACAGCCTTCTTGGCGCTGAATGGAATGGTTTGTCGTCGACCAGTCTAATTTTCATTTCATAGTCATATGGACGAACATCAACACCTGTAGGGTTCACATAGTTATCGACTAATGTTTTTTCTAATTGTGCTATATTCTTTTTTCCAAGGGCGCTGTTTATCTTTACCTCGGACACAGATGCGCTCAGCTCATTGAAATTACCTTCAGATGGAAATATATCGAATTTGCACAATCCGTCAGTAGGAGACCCCTGAGACATCATACCCGTGTGTGATTGGTTTATCTCACCGTCAAACTTATCATTGGATCCATTGTTGTGTGACTCTGAACAACCCTCTGCAACCTTAAGACTACATGCACCATTTGGATCAAGCGCACAAAAATAAGATTTTCCATCTAGTAAATGATTATATAATTGATTTGGGTGATCTATGCCGCCATACTTAAGTGAACATAAATGAATATTAAATTTTTTGAGAAAATCTCGACCTAAGATAAGAGGAATTTCCATGGTGTCATCGGGCACCACATTTAAGACAATTGTGTTAATTTTATTTTTAAACTTTATTTCAGCTTTGATTTTTCCAAAAGTTAACAATTTAAAACTTCCTAAACATCTATAAATTGATTGTACGGGGGTTCCGTCAACGTCTATTGGTACTGCGGACTTCCGAACGAAGCTAGTTGGACTACCGGTATCGAAAAGAGACGAAAAATCTATAAATTTTTTGCACTTAATCTTTGTGGTGAGATAGGCGACACTTACCATGTTCATAGATCCTAACATGTGACAGCAGGTTTCCTCATCCATATCTTCGGCCCCACTGGCGGTGACTGCGGCTACTGTTTTCTTCAGTGTTAGTACTTTTCTCGGAAAGGTGCAGCTTCGGTGATCGTGACCCATCTTCCAGCAGCGGAAACAACTGCCAGCCGCCCTCTTCTCATAGGGGCATTTACTTTGGAAGTGCCCCATACGGGTGCAATTAAAGCATCTTGTTTCAGGAACTGCGGATTCGCCTTTAGTTGTTATGGGCTTGGACAACTTAGGCTTGTTGGCGGCTTCTCGATTAGATGAACGAGACGAGAGGCGACGTTCATACAAATCGAGTGAATCTTTAAACTCTTTCATTGTTCTAGCATTCAGTAGTATATAAACTTCTGGTGTATTGTCCTGAAGCCCATCGACTATAAAGTTGATTAAGTCAAATTCATCAATATAATCACACCGCGTTGCGATATTTTCCATTTCTAATACGTACCGACGCACACTGCTCTTCCTGTCCCACTTGTGATTCGCTAATGCTTTATAGACTTCGGCACGACTCACCACACGCCCGAACTCTCTCACCAGCAGCGCCTTTAGAACAGCGTAGTTCAAAATATCTCTGCTTAACAAAAGTTTTGCATCCCCACAAATCGAGTTGCACAAACAAGTGAACTTGAAAAGCTCGTCAGCTCCCACCATTTGCATTATCCTTTCAAAGTTACGTAAAAAGTCATGGACATTGCATGTCTTATTCTCTTCATCGAATTTTGTAATTGTATGTTCAATATCTCGGAAGGTTAAGCGCTTCGACAAATGCGACCTAATGTTGCCAACGGCATTATCAGTATTTGTGTCTTGGTATTGCCGTCTTAGATCAGCAACGGCTTTTTCGAGTTCAAGAAGCTCTTTCTCTTTTTTCAAAATTGCAATTTTTCGGTCAACCTCGTTTTCTTCTCTTATCCCTGAGATGATTGCGTTGAGCAGTTTTGTGTCGGATTCAAAGTACCTGTTGACCGAACCGGTGGGCGCGGTGTTATTGGCGTCAATTGTGGCAGTTTCGGCAGCGGTGGTGGCAGCGACAATGGCAGCAGTTTCAGCAGTGGCATCAGTATCGGCGGACGTAATGGCATCGGCAGTAACGGGGACATCAGTGACATCAGTCACGGCAGCATCAGCAGTGGCCGGAGCACCAGAAACAAAAGCGTCGTCGGCAGTATTTCGATCATTTACATCAGGTGAATCAGAATTCATATCAAAACTCGGGTCAGCGCTCACTGGGATACTAGTGGAAGGGACCTGACCAGCTCCAACCACATTTTGCAGCAATCTCCGCAGTTGCGTTGCCGTAGCTGTGTGTGAAAACTCCACCCCAGCATCATTTAGAACATTGATCAACTCCTCGCGAATATTCATTATATATATATGTATTTTTATTACGTTTGTAGTACGCAAATTCTACCCACACCTGAGCTTTAATTTCCAATGTTTTTTATTAAATAAAATATCAGGAGCTATTCTGTTTTTTCGCAGGCTTGCTAAAACTTCTCTTTATTTAATGAATCTTTCTTTTCTGCCGAAAAAGGCATTGCCACATTATCACATTTTTACAAGTGAGTATACTTAATCACTAAGAAGACCTTACATAATTTTGCCTACAGAGGGCAGCGTCAGTATTTACAGAGTAGAAGCGAACACCTGATTGGTTGTTCGCCACATTCGTTACCTTAAATGTAGGTTGGTACTTTTACTTTTACACTAAATGATTGCGTTTACCGAGCTTCTTATTCTATTCCTCAATAGATGGCAGTAACAACGCAACTCTTAAGGTTGGTACGCAACCATTTTCGGATAGCAACCGACACTTCCACATTTCAGTTGATTACATTATTTCATCTTTTTTCTCTAAACTAAACTCATTAGTATTAATTTTTTTAAAAACCCAATCCAAAACAACATTAGTTTTGCGATCGCTCTCTATCCAAACTCCAAGCATTTCTTCATGTTGGAATTTAAAGGTTGCTGAAAATTACAAATATACTTAAATTGGGCAAAAACGGGCAAATGTTACATACATGATTTTAAAGAACATACCCCAAACTTCCGCCGAACATAAAAATCTGGAACAATACGGGACAATACACACAACTTTCACTCCACAGAACACAGGTTAATACGAAATTTTCGGTTAAAAAACTATTATCGAACAGCTGTTTTCTTGCAATATTTTACTGAACTGTTTACAAGTTTGTTGTTGCTTCAGAAGCATCATGTTTTACAGCTCATATTTAGAACAGAGTTGCAATATCAAAATAATTTTTTGTATATTTTACACCACTGAAATGTCTCAATTAATACTGCGTACCTATTTTTTTGAAATAAGAAACAATAATTTTGGATTTATGCCAAAAAATTTGAATTTCAGACCACTGTAGATAAGGAGCTAGCTGAATCGACGCGAGCCACTCGCCTTTCTAGCATATCTATTTTCTCAAGAAGGGCATTGACGGCCCCAGTCAAATTCGTCACTGTGGTTTTAATATAAATTTTTGGAGAATATTTTTATTTTCCTTTACCTTCGTGCTTTTTTTTTATACTCACGTGATCAGATAAATCATTCGTATTATACCAGAATTACGTTGCTGTGCGTCCAGGCGCTCTTAAGAACTTTAACGAGAAGGTAATGCAGCTGATCTTGGACAAAAAAAATGTTTTCTTAAATTTTTTATACAGTTTTTTCTTCTTTTTGTTGTATGCAGCACACGGTGTGCCTGAAGCAGCCCAAAGTTTGACTAAAATGGACTCGAAATCGGTTATCGCAGAAAGTTTCTACATTGTTTGGACATTTAAAATCACTTGAATTTAAAATCCTAGCTGCTCCCTTTCGCAAGTTATGCGCATTTTAATATTTTCGCATAACAACTTTTGGGTTCGCGCTACACGGAAAGAATTTTTTACTAAAATCAAAGCACAAACAAGAAAATCGAGGTTTGTTTTTGAACTTGGAAAATATTTTCTTATTATTAAGAAAATCTTAGAAAATAACTGTACCTCTTACTTTTAAATAAATAAGCAAACATTTTCTTATTTCAGTCTTGATTTGCACTAAAATAATCAAGACTTTTTTTACTAAAATTACTCCAGTTTTTTCTTGCGTTAGCCGCAAAATTTAAGAAAATGTTTTCTTTTATTAAGCTTTTTTTTTCTTGGCAGACGCAGAATTATTAAGAAATAATTTTCTTGTAGTAAGTAAAAATTTTACTTCTTTAAATAAGTAAATATTTGCTTAATATGGACTAGAATACTCTAGCAATTATTTTCCTAAACTTAGTGAACCTTTTCTTAATAAAACACCGAAATATTTTATACCCAGCAGTTCTAGCACACTTTATTTTTTTAATTTAGTTACAAATTCATTTTTTTTTTATTAATATTAACAACTAAATAAAAATATGTTATAGTAAAAGTATGCCCACTTATGTGAATATTATTTCTGTGGAAATATCAACAATATTACAACATATTAGGCTTGAATGCCGTTTTACCATTTGTCAAACGAAATTTTTGTAGCGGCTTACATTCTAGGTTTGCAATGTTTATTTTTTCATAAAAAGTGGTATATTTATTTATATAATAACACATGTAATGGTGATCCCTTGCAGATATTTCTATTTTTTGTAATATAAAGTATACACATACACTTATTTTAACAATATCGGCTATATTATAAATAATCATTCAGACTATACAAGGTATTTTTAAATACAATACTTTCACCATTTTCTGGAAATCCTATAATTTCCTCAAACATTTCCTCGAATTTATACAAGGGTTTACTTGAGTTTTTAGACAAAGTAAATGTAAATGTAGGTTCAGTTGTATAGTTTAAAATAACATTTGTAAACTTAAAGCAACATTTTTTTGCTAAAGAAAATGACAAATTTTTTCTAGAACTAATAGTATGTGCATAGTTAACAATTTCTTTGTTTTTAGACTCAAACCGCATACACCACAGATTTTTCAAGGGACCACATTTTCTATTTCAATAGACGGATAGTGAATCAATATATGGTGTTTTAAAGAATCATTGAACACATTAGTATATTGACTGTGGTGCAGCTTTATTATGTCTTTAAGTGTTCTTATATACTGAACAGTGAATTTATTGGATAAAATTAAACGAACCATTTCTTCAAGTGTACAAACGTATTTCCATACATTATTCCCTACTGGAACTAAGTCACCAATGAAGCAAGTAAAATATGTTAAATACAATAGTGATTCACGGGCAGTCATGTTTAATTTTCCATTTTTTAAGTTTCGTGGAGAAATTTCCTTTGCCTTTTTTTTCCAGCCATATTTCCATAATCAAAAAAAAATGGAGCGGTTATTAAGATCTTGTAAAGAATAAAAATTATTAAACACAAAATACTTAATAGCATTAATTAATCCATATTTGATTACACCTTCAAAAACATCATGCATTATATCAACAGAAAAGTTATCGACTGCGTGAAATGAAAGTAATTTGTTAAAAACCGAATCAAATTTTATTCCTGTTTCGCTGTACGAGTTGCCAGTCAAATCTCGATCAAAGTCAGTTCCTAAACGCAATAATAAAGAGTTTTCAATAATTGAAATTTTTGTATCAGCCTTTGGCATTGTACAAAACCGACAGAAAAAGGTATGTGAAAAAGACGGGGAAAATCCAAGTAGCGTATTCAAAGCTAAGTTGTCCCCAATAATTAAACCTAGTACAAAATGAATAGTTTCATTAGTTGAGTTAACTTTAATTGGTAGTCCGTGTTCCTCCAGAAATTTTAGTTCTTCAACTAGCGGACTTAATACAGTATTAATGTCAAATTCTTTTAAATATTTCGCTTTAACAAACATAGCTGGAAATATTGCTGACAGTTTTGAGGCTTCCTCTGGAGTTGCAGAAGGGAAAGAGTAATAAAATGCCGATATACTTTGAGTTCCGGTGTGACTTCGTATTGGGTCATTCGTTTCGAAGTCATCGTAGTACAAGAAAAAAGGAATCACTTTCTTGTTCGGAAACTTCAATACTTTTTCCTTCCATAACTCGCCTTGAAAGTAGCTATTGATATGGCAGAGATTATCCTGACTAAGCACTTCAATTCTCTCTAAAGTCTTAGTCAACATATTAGGTAGCTCAAAAAACTTTTTTAGCTGAAAACGTAGAGGAAGAATTGTTCCCCCAAACGTTTTACTATCAACTGATGCAACCCCCTTTGAAACTATTTCTGTTACTACGGAGTCAAAATTGAATTGTGTTGGATTTTGTAAGAACACATTTTGTAGTAAATAATTCGTTAATTGGTATTCACTTTTAAACAAGGTAATCATATTCAAAAAATTATGTATAAAACTTTCCACGCTTTCCCTAACCTCCTGGTCAGAAATAGTTTTGGAAATATTTAGTAGAGGATTAAGTGTAATCTCCAAAAGATTGGTCACGTTACAGATAATTTCTTGTACATGTTTTGTAGTCAAGTCGCTTTGAGCATACATATAGGAAATGAATTGTAAAAGTTTTTGCTTCAACGAATCAACTAAAAAAATACTATCTATGACATAGTTTTTTGATGCGTTTGTATTTTGAATATCTAAAACTTGAGGTTCATTAAAAAAATGTTTGTATTTAGAATTCCGTTTGAGCTGTTAAAATTTTCGGGAAGTTTTATATTTACAAGTTTAGTTTCGGATATGTTTGTATTTTCAGAGCTTCTGTGAATATGATTTAAATGCCTTTTTAAGGTTTTTATACTTGAGAACGATTGTATACATTTATCTTGTTGACACTTAAATAGTCCATATGGTTTTTTGCGGTGAACATATTTTAAATGTATGATTAAATCATTTACAGTTTTTAGGCAGTCTTTACATACAAAGCAAATAAACATTATGAAAACGCTCGAATTGTTAAATTTACGCAAGCCGAAATACAGTTTGAATCTATCTCAAAAAAATATTTTTGTATAAATTGCCAAACGTGAACACATTGCTTTTGATATTGAAGATTAAAAATATAATGCAGTTTGAAAATATTGGACACTGCCTCAATAACAGATGCGTATGAGTATTTTATATCGTCAAATACTCCAACTATCTGCAAATTAGCCGTATCTTCATTACAAATTAATACTACTAGCGGCTGTAATTGTAGTCCATATTCCCCTAAATGCAGGGAAAGTCTTTCTAGAGATGTTTGTAGATCGTTGGAACTGTTCACCCTTACCAAAATTGTTGCTGAGAGTCACTGGTTGACGGCTTCCAAAATTGTTTATTTTTCGATTTAATAAGCTCTGTCGGAGGCAATACAGCTGACATAAGATCAAATATTGCAGCATCACGTAAATCTTAGTAAAGAAAAAAATTATTAAAATTAACTAAAATATACTATTATGAAACTACCTTTGTTAGTTATATCACAAAGTGTTGTGTTCAATAAATGATTCCCATTTAACATGGAGCCCATAGCAATTACCGTAGCTTATTTTGTCGAAGTCTATGTCTATCTGCAATTTCATAAGTGAGTTAAAATAAAAATTTAGTTGTCAGTTGTTATTTAGAATTGGTTGGTTAATTCGAAATGATGTTTCATGCATTCATTATTCAAAGCTAATGCAAATGGAAAATACTTATAAATTAACTTTGCTCCTAGCAAACTCAGTATAAAATATTTTACTTTTATAGTCGAATATTACTGCATTAAACAAATATGTACGTATGCATCTGAAAGCTGTGCTTTGCACTCACCAAAGTTTTTCCAAAGCTTTTCTCGTAGGAAGGCCACTCAAGAAGTAATTCGATTATTGTTTTGTCTTTACTGTTTGATAAGCTAATTCTGCGATAATCAATGGTTTCCACCCAACGTCTTTGTACCTCCTCCCAAGGTTCACAAAAATGTCGGAGCCACTCCTTGTGATCTTCGAAGACAGTCGCTGAAGAACTTGGAATCTCTTCGATATCTTCGGGCAAATAATCGAATTGCGATTGAAATGCAGTCCTTTTTGCAGGAAATAAACTTTCCTTGCGCAAGCGTGCAACTGAATTTTTATAGAAATGGTACAATTTTCCACTTGGATATTTGCTGCTCTTGTTGTAATAAACCTCCTGTAATTGTTTTAAAATTTAATTTCAAATTGGTTTCAAAAGGATAACAAGGAACTAATACATTATGCCGGTATGACACGACGTTTCTTCATGTATTTTTCGGGTATTGTATAAGACCATCCCCTTCGTACAAAAAACAGAAAAAATGCCCCAAAAATACATGAAAAAAACATAGTGTCATATCGGCTTTAGCAATATTCACAATATCTTCATAATCTTTATAAATTTACTAGTCAGCTTACCACTTTTTCTCCAGGAAATTTGGTACAAATCTGATTTGCAACGCACAAAAAATCTTTTTCTCGCATTAATTTTCAATAATATTTGATCGGCCTCTTTGTGTTAAAATCGATGGATTCGTTTCCACCATGAAGTGTTTTAACAAACTTTCAGTCTTCGTTGATAAATATTTTTCTAAATCCTGAGAAATTAAATGTGAAAATATAATTCATAAGCAGATATATGTTTTCAAATTCTATACTTACAAAGTCCGCAGCCCCTAAAGGGAGGGAATTCCTTAGAAACCGGTGTTGTGATAGAATGCAAAAACTTTTGAAGCTGGCTTTCTATGCGTGCAAGGATATTTTTTATCTCACAAGTTTCCTAAAATATTTAATTATGTAATCCTCGGAAATACTAAGGTTTCAAGATTTTACATTTTGTCTCTGTAATGGCTTAAGCTTCGACTGAAATTTTAATTTTGTAGTAAAGTCGTCTTTGAAGATTTTTTCTACGTCGCTTTCAGTCAAATACAAAACTGCAATTCCAAAAGCTTTGTAAAAAAACAATAAATTATTGAAATAGCGATCAATATGCAAAGCACCGGCTCTTTCCAAAAATGCATTAATATTATTCTGTGGAGCTCAGTATGCATTCACCAATTTTTTGCATTTCTGAAAATTTCAAACATACACAAACAGCAAGTTCCTTTAGCATTGCGAGGAGTACATATTTGTTTCTGCAATAAATTGTTGTCTTAATATTAATGCAATTTTGGGGAAAGCCGTAATTTTAGTTAAATAACTTACAATTTAAATGTTCATAAACATTTTCCAATTTCCACTCACTAAGCGTTTTAAGCAAAACATCAGACATTATTTTTATTTCTAGTAATTATGCACTTGTTGGTCTGAAAAACGTCTTCACAAACTAAAAAGCAAACAGTAACTGAAGTTTATCGTTTGATAGAGTTGCCAATAATTAAAGAACGTAGGGAGAAAAATCTATCACTGCTTGTAATTTTGGTATCCAGGCTGCGGAGTGGAAATGTAAGCGTCTGGTTTTTGGTTTGCAATACAGAATGATGGATGCCGTGTTCATACATAACGAAATGTGGATATATTTATTTCATCGTTTAAAACTTTCGTATTTATCTTACGATTTTCTTCGGCGAAAGCTTATTTTTTCTAAAAAAACAAAGAATTACGTCAATTAAAAATAATTGGAAAAAAACGTACGGCTTTTAAATTCTGCCTTACAAAATGCAAAATATGTATATTTATGTATATAAGTTATATTTATTATATATATAAGTTATATTTATTTTTTTATTTTTTCATAAAAAAAACTGTAATGGTTAAACGATTGCTCAGAAATTACAGCCTAGAAAAAAGTTGTGTATGCAATTAGGTAATTCTCTGAATTTAATTTTCGTAGAAAGCGTAGTTTCCACATTACTGTCAAAAGTTTTCTACTTGCTACAACAAAATACACATAAAAAATATTTTTTACGCTTTCTACATTTTCTAGACCCAAACCCATGTGGTGAATTGTAGAGATTTTTCTACAATTTTAATTTCCAATTAAGTAGCGAAAAACTTTAATTTTTGATATAAACTTTGTTGTGTACATTTGTATGGGGGAAATTTAAATTTTTTTTTCATAATTCTTAAAAGCGGGGTGCATATAAGCGGGAAATTGTAGTTGACCCTAATGCTTCATAGTTACAGGGCAACTAAAACTTAATGCTAAAAATTCAATCAGCACAGGCTGTTACAATTTATGATAGGAGTTACGATGGAAATACAAATCCTCGCTCATCGCACGCACGGCATCAATCTTAGTTGGGAATTCCAAAAAAATTAAGGTAATTGTATTAATATTTGGTGGCAATATTATTTAGTTCTTGAAAAATCCCGTTACTATGACTAGTTCCATCGGCTTGAATATCCAATGAGAGACGAGGAAACATAATAGGCGCTGCTAATGCAGCAAGAAATATTTGACTTAATTAAAGAAAATATTTTCTTAATTATTTTCAAGCTTCTGTTGCAATTTGTTATTGTTCCTGGCGATTATTCCCGAATATAAACTAAGAAATTTGAAGAAAATATTTTCTTGATAATTCTCAAATTGTCCAACGGTTCTTCCTCCATATATTTTATTGTTTTTTGCCAATCAGACAATTATTTTCTTATTTTTTTTCCAGCATAAGCAAAGATCTTTTCTCAGTTTAAGTAAATTGAAGAAAATATTTTCCTGTTTATTTAACACTTTTTTTTAGCATTTTTTCTTCGTGGTTTTTGTTTCTGTTTTTTATTAGGAAAAACATTTTCTTATTTAAAGTAAACGTGTTTTACTAATTTCAGTGAAAATCAAGTCAATTTTGACTATTTCTCCAATAATTTACTAATTTGAGAATAAGAAATTTTTTTTCTAGATTTGAGAAAAATATTTTTTTCCGTGTACCGTATAAGAGCATCTTCTAACTTATATTGAATTATACCTTGAATTTGTGTTATTGACATTCACCACGGGTAATTTTCACTGAAAATGTAGCTAATTTCTACAAAAGGTATAATTTTATTCAATCCCTCAAACAATTTAGTTGAAAAATCTCTGTATTAATACCGTTTGTTTGAGTAAGCGTTTTTCGCTCAACTTTTTGTTAGTAAAGTTATTTCCATGATATTTTATTTGCGAACCACTTTCAGCCGAACCCAGGACCAACGACGGGGACGTAGTGGTTATATGGTCCCATTTATTTTTTTTTTTTGCTTTTTTAAATTTTTTTGTATTTTCTTTTATTTTATGTTTTTTTTTTATTTATTCCTTTTTTTTTTTTGTGTTTTTTTTTTTTTATTTTATGTTTTTTTTTATTTTTATGTCTTTATGTATAATCATAAGTGGAGTATTGTGTTGAATATGACTTATGTTGAATACTTGTTACACTATAACGTTTCCAGAATTTCATAAAATCACGAAGTATAGACTCTCCGCTTTGCTCCGACCAATAGTCATTATTGTTATCTATAAAAAGGAAACTTTCTTTAATGTGAGAAAGAATTTTATGAATTTTTAGTGTTTCGGTAAGTTTGTCGATGCTTTTCAAAGCATAATCTAAATGTTTTATATGGGTATCAAGTAAGCTCCCAACTTTTCCAGATGTAAAACAGCAATCGACAATTTTGTTCATTTCTTTGAATAGGGTATAAGTTTGTAAATACCTACCTTTTCGTATATTTCTAGATCTAATAACTTGTCTGCCTCTTTTAGTAACGTTCTACAAGCATTTCCTTCGAATGTATCTCCATGGTAATTTTTGGAAATCAGATTTAGTTTCTTAGGCCACAATAAAGCTTTCTCTTTACCCACAAGACCAACTAATCCCTTCCAGAAAAGGTGGTTTACAAAACCCTGTAAAATATGAAGCTCAGGTATAATACACTTTTGTAAAACATAAACATCGTCATCTTCATCAAAAATAGGAGGATTGACTGTACTGTGACTTTCCATACTAAATTTTTTGTTCTTACCTGGAAGACAATACTTTTCATAATCAGCTCGTAGATTTCCATAAGTTTTTAATTGCATACAATTACTTATTTCTGAAGCATCCGTTGCATCCGTTAAACTCGTTGTGCCACTATCACTTTCAGTACCTCTTAAAGTTCTTAATGAAACAAAACAGTATGGACAGGGATACATAGAAGTTGCCGTTTGCTGCCCATTAATTATTAACAAAAGCTTAAAATCTGCAACAAAATTGAATGAAATATTATTAAGCTTTGTTAAGTCGACTAAAAGTTTAACATTATCATAACTTTCTTTTATTTGTGGAACTATACGTAATAATATCAATTTATCGACACTAGTCAACTTACTTTTTTTTCCAACAGTGTCACCTTCAGAGTAAAGCGATCTATTAGCATATTCGTTTGAATTATCTAAGCTAAACTCGTCATTTTGAGGACTTGTACAATTTAATTTAGGCGAATAATTTTCAGGCAGGATTGTTAAGCTAATCTTAAAAAAATCTTGCCATGAATCAGCCATAACTATTACAATGCAATTTCCTACCAAATTCCTACTGTCTATAACCGAATCAAGCAGTTCTTCAGCATTAGCAAAAACGACTAGCCGTTCCTCCTTGTTTGCTGTACCTTCACAGTCAAATTTATACAAATTTACTTTATATAAATTGCTTAGAAATTTTGATTGAAGAGACATATGCTGTTTACAACCCTTAGGAATCGACTTTCTGCCTACATTACATCTTATAAAATTTGTTATTACCTTCATCTGATTTTGCGATGCTGAGATTTTTACTCTAAAGCTATCTAAACTGTCATTACTAAAAGACAACTCTTTTTTTAGATTATTATTAACAGCGAGTTTTCTTTTTCTACCACCTGTAGCTAAATCAACTTATCTTTTATGATCGCACTGGCAACTTGCTCTTGATTTTTTTCAGGAAGTTGTTCAACTAATTTTAGCAAATTTTCTTTATGATTGTTGCAATCATGACTTATACCTTTCCTAATCTTTTGAAAGCATTTAGAGCAAAGCTGAATACATTCCGATTGTTTATTTTCTTGTGGTACGTTTAACTTATTCAAATTAAATTTTTTTATTTCACTAATATCTCTATTAGTTTGCGAAACTCTACAATAACCTCTACCTTTCTTCACTTTCATATGCCCGAAAGAACTGGCAATAGAACATATAAAACAATTACAATCATTTTTTACTGATCGTGTTTCTTTTTGTATTATTATGTCACTATACTTAGGCATAATTTGTATTTGCCTTTTATAAATTTTTTTCTCATCATCGAGAAATGTTAAGTAGCACGTTCTGCAAATGCTTAAACGATACTTTTTATTGTTTAAATCATAGTTTTCTGATACAAATTTCTTAATAAGAGTTAGAGTTTTTTCGCCTATAAGGAATTTTTCTGGTTTATCTCTAGCATTACTGCATATAATTTTTCTGCCGCAAGGGCCGCATATCTTTTTTCTGTTTTCGTCGTGAGAACATTTCTCACCGTGACTCATCTTGAAATAGAATAATTACAACAAAATAATCTTGAAAGATTTAGTTGATTATCAAATTTTTCAAATTTTTCAATATGCTAGAAGCACTTAGCTATTTTCGCGGTATTATATATGCATTCTGGATTCATATTTTTAGTACGTGTAGCGAGTTTTCTATAATGCACCACCTAGCGGTGAAGGAAACGAGTTGCATAAGTAAGGAGTAACAGTTATTTTTAGTTATCATTCATTATAAACTCATAACATTTTTAATTTTATTATTTGTTTGTTTTTTTTTTTTATTTTTAATTGTTTGAAAAAAATAGAAATTCGAAGTGGAAAATGTCAAGAACACAGGTTTAACGTATAATTCAATATAAGTTAGAATATGCTGTTATACGCTAGCGTGAAAGCACAAGTTGTTATGCGAAAATGTTAAAATGCGCATAACTCGCGAAAGGGAGCAGCTAGGATTTTAAGTGCAAGTGATCTTAAATGTCCAAACAATGTAGAAACTTTCTGCGATAACCGATTTCAAGTCCATTTTAGGCAAACTTTCGGCTGCTTCAGGCACACCGTGAGCAGACAAATTATCAAAAAAATTGCTTGTATTTCCTATATTTGAATTATTGCCATCTTTTATGCCCAATATATTCATCATTAGGCGGCGTCATTATGCTGTTATGGCAGTAGTAGGGAACTCCACATTGTTTTCCATTAAAATTTTGATTATATCTTCTCTGGCATCGGTCATTGCAAAAATAATAACAATAGTTTGTTCGCTGGGTTCATACACACCTGAGATGTAAAACTAGACCTATTTATTTCCTTATTTGAAAGGAGATGCAACCGAGTTAATAAAACACCACTTCTTCGTCCACAATCAATATATATTTGACAACCGGAAGACAATCATCTTATTCTTCTTCTTCTTTAGTATTCTCCTTTTACAAAGTTGCATTAATCTTCAATATCGTACATTTCTTAATCTAGTACCTAATCTAATACAATTCGCTATTTGTGTTCAGAGTTACCATCATACACACAGTTCTTTCCTTTAAAAAAAAATTTACACAGTTTTATTATTTTTTTATAAATTTTACACAGTTTTTTTCACTTCCTGGGTCCCTGTTCGGCCGCCAGTTAAAGGACAATAGTCCTTGATGAATAAAAAAATTATTTTGTTGGGCCAACTCGCCCAATGAATAAATACAAACAAAAGATTTAACTTTGTAGAGACTAAGCATATTTTGTATTTTACTGTTAACACTAAAACACCAGTTAAAACCAAACACTAGTTAAAACTAAACAGGTTGAAATACTCTTCCGTCCCGAACTCGACTGCCCGCTTAATGTCGTGATCGCCCCTTTATAACATTGATCACGACAGCGCTGCAATTGTTGCGTAACCTGTTTACAGCCCGTTGGTGTGAATCAACATGCCAGCCGCTTCCCACAGGTGCAGTATGCCTTGGCTTGATTTCACAACCGTGTGAAATGCAATTATGCTGACAATGCGTCTGGAGAATGAAATAGCATACGTATTATCCGCCGTCACTAACTATGACCTTGAATGAGGGCGATAGGTTGCCATGCGTGGCCGTATGTTGTGAGAAATATAATTTGCTGACTCAGGGCACGTGTATTGGCCGTGAAAACGTTGCAATAAGGGCAATTGCGGGTGTTAACTTATATGTAAAGTAAGGTTGAAGCCTGTGGCTCAACCTTTTAAAAAAAAACGTTTTTATTTTAGGCCTTGAGGCCGAGTTCATGCAAGTATGTTGACGGTTACTCAAAAACTAAAACTTTATTTGCAATTTACTCTTATTTATAGGATTATAACACTTACTTGCATTCTAATTCCATCATATTGTGAAATACATTGGCCTTGATTTTCAATCATAAAACTATTCTTGGATAGCTTGAATCATTGATTCAGGATCAAATTCTTTACCATTTGCAGCTGCAATAACAAAGAGGCGAGCTTGTGCTTACTTAAGATGCGATTATAAGTTCGCAGCATGAATTGATTGGAAAGATCAATTTTGTTTACAGTTATGGTAAGGCTTGCTTGGAGGCTGCCGGTAATTTGTATATATCTGCTGGTATCTCAATAATCCTAGCGGCCACCGTGGTGTGATGGTAGCGTGCTCCGCCTATCACACCGTATGCCCTGGATTCAACTCCCGGGCAAAGCAACATCAAAATTTTAGAAATAAGATTTTTCAATTAGAAAAAATTTTTTCTAAGCGGGGTCGCCCCTCGGCAGTGTCTGGCAAGCGCTCCGATTGTATTTCTGCCATGAAAAGCTCTCAGTGAAAACTCGTCTGCCTTGCAGATGCCGTTCGGAGTCGGAATAAAACATGTAGGTCCCGTCCGGCCAATTTGTAGGGAAAAATCAAGAGGAGCACGACGCAAATTGGAAGAGAAGCTCGGCCTTAGATCTCTTCGGAGGTTATCGCGCCTTACATTTATTTTTTTTTATTTATCTCAATAATCCTAGCTAATAAAATATCCAACTTAAACTTTTAACCGATTACTTCGGCGTACCTCTGTCGGAGCTCTGCTGTGTTTATGTCGGCTTAATTCTGCCGATGCTCTGTTATTGCTGGCTGGTACGCGGGCCCACAGTAGGATGTGATGCAGCGATGGACCCGAAGAGTGCGAGCGCCCCCCCCCCCCCCAACGGGTTAGGGGGTCAGAATATACCCGCGGTAGGTATGCCTGTCGTAAGAGGCGACTAAAATACCAGATTCAAGGGGCTGTGTAGCGCAATCCTTCAGGTTGCTAGTGCAATATATACATAGTTTCTCCAAACCCAATTGTCAACCTCACCTATCCGCGGCGAAACCTGTTTCACTAGCAGACGAGGCTCTGGCGACCCCAAGCTACTCATGGAACTTGAGGGTGGGGAGGGAGCTATAGCCTGAAGGTTTAATGTGGCCATATAAATCGTTCCCGAGATGGTCGGGCTAGCACCTTAATGGCGCTGTATTACCGGAGCGTACCGGATCTGTATCGGGCAAATGACCATCACATCGATAACACTCTCCAAAGCCTTCGGGGAGCAACCTTATCACTACAACAACAACAACAACATCCAGAGTGCGAACGTTCGTAAGCGATTCACTCCACTACTCTACGACTTATGGATAAATGTCTGAAGTCACAAGTTGGTGGTTGCTAGTTAAACTGAACTTTATTTTACATTCTTCATCTATTTATTAGTTGAAAGTATAATAAATTTATAAACTTACCTATTTGTGGCTAATTTCATTATATTGTAAAATACCTTGACCTTGAAATGAAGAATAGATGCGCAAATATGCGGAAGGATGTAGCTAAAAAAACAATTTTGTGTGATCTCAAGACTGCAGTATAAATGCAGTATGAATCATCACTTAATTTATAGTTACTTGAATATATTTATAGTTGAGAATGTGAGTTATATTCCAACCTATCACCTATGTTGTTTGTACGCGGACTCATGATAGGCTACGACGGGACGGGTGATCCGAAGATAACCAAAGCGGCCGTGAGCAGTTACTTTTACATCATTGTTGCTAAGCTAAAGCCAAGTCACCCTCTATAACTATTCTGGCCTAATGGGGTCTTTCCCGTCTAGGTGTTCTTCGCCATGTTTCTGCCATCAAATTATAGCAGCTTTGTGTTTGAACAGAAAGGCAATTATTGCATGAAGTTCTGGGCTGCTCCCAGGATTATAATTCTCACTCCACTCCATGCTATGCCACCATTCCTTCCTTTCAATCCTTAGTGTGGCTTTAAGGGCCACTACTATTACGAATTTACTAATTTATTCACTCATTTCCAACCCATGCTCTTTCCTTATTAAGCATTTGTGTTGGAGCTTTAATAAGATCATTGATAGCGAAGGGAACTGTAACTAGTGCTCGAGTAGCGTTTATTAAGAGAGGGCTCATTATTTTAATTCCCTTGACTACCTTAGATTTGCTCCCTCCATAGAAACTGTTATATAATATTACAACTAAATATGACAACATGCAGATGTGAGGCGAATGAAGCAGGGTAAAGAGATGCGCTTAAATGGCTACTCCATCTATCGTTAATCACTTAACACTTGATGAATGTACCGCACATGAATACAATGAATCTATTTTTGGTCCTTATAAGTTTGGCGCCCGCGGACATTACTGCACTATACCGAGTGCCGCAATCATAAATTTAAACCTGGAAGAATTTCTTGAACCCTTGAAGAAATGCTCAAGAGCACGTTTCAATTGATGCATGCAGACCGAAACTTGACCAGCAGCCGGATTTTGAATAATAAAAAGTGAAAATACATATTTTCAAATAAAATAACTTCAACTTTGGCTTACAAGAGGAAAATAAAAAAATTTCTTAATCGTTTTCTTACGATGTGGATATCGCGGCTAAGTAACCTTAGATTTGCACCTCCCTTGCAATTTAAATATTTAGTGTATATATCTATGTACATTAGGGTGGTTACAAGGTATATGGTGAATTTTAATGCTTGTTCTATCTTTGGAGACACCCTCCTAAAATTTGCCAATATATCAGAAAATGATTATTGCAAAGTTTCAGGCCGATCCAATAATGTTAACACATGCCTCATTGAGGTCAAAGTTTGGAAAAACAGCGATTTTTCAGAAAAAATTTTAGTGTTTCGTCAGTAAAAAGTGAAACCATTTATGCCAGGAACTTGACACGTATACCATTGAATATTATAATGTCCATATACGTTTGCATGGAAATTAAAAATTAGGGATATCCACTATGACCTGAACTGATCAATGCTAAATACTGCTAAAAATAACCGATTTATAAAAATATTATTCAGATCAAAATCAATACAAATAAAATTACCTATCGAATGGTGTACGAGTCAAGTTCCTGGCATAAATGGTTTCACTTTTACTGACGAAACACAAAAATTTTTTTCTGAAAAATCGCTGTTTTTCCTAACTTTGGCCTCAATGAAGCACGTGTTAACATTATCGGATTGGCCTGAAACTTTGTATGTATCATTTTCTAATCTATTGGCATATTTTATGGGGGTGCCCCAGCGGAAAATCTAAAATTGATTTCTTGTGGCCACCCTAATGTACATACTTCGCAATGCTTTGCTGACAATAACTAGATTTAAATAAGTGCGTTGCCGAAATAGCTGTTATTTCAAAAAATCCTCGTCGGAGTTATTTTTAAACCGATTTCGCTCTGGAATGAAAGCAGGGACGAAAATAAGCACCAAGGTGAAATTTGAAATAAATCGCGCATTTTTTTGTTGCAAATTGTAGTAGCCGGTTGAAATGCATAGTGCATCGAAAGAACAGAAGCTAGTAAAATCTACAAATCAGGTTTGTTGTTCTTAAATTAACAGTTTTTCAGTTAAATTCATTGCATTACAGCTAATTCAACCGAGTTTTTTTTAAGAAACCAATTTGTTTAGTAACTTCAACATAAGAAAAACTGTAAAAATTACAGATTCTGAATCAATCTCACCGATTTTTCTGTTAAAGAACTGATTTCATTGGTAATTTCAACAGCGAATAACTGTCAGTATTATGCAAATGCATCAGCTTATTTTAAAGAGAAACTTAAATTCACGGCGCTCACTACTTTGTTCTTTTGACTATCGTTCTACAGAAATCTTAGTCCTATAAACAGACACTGTTATATTTTAATAGTTTTCATTGGTATTATTAGGGTGACATTAATATTTGTTATTTTTACACAGCAGAACTAGGCGGTCACCGTGAGTGATAGTAGCGTGCTACGCCTACCACCCGAAAATTCTGGGCCCAAGGCCTGGAAAAAGCAACATAAAAATCTTTAGAAACAAGTTTATTTCTATTTTTTTTTAACAGAGCTGCGGCTTAAATTTGATGATTTTTTTTTTTGTTGATTTCATTGTTTAAACACTCAACTCAGAATGAGAAATTTGTGTTAAGTTGATTCAACAGATAAAAATTTACTGAAATATCTGTTGATTGACCCGTAATTCGGTTGACTTTACTGTTTTTCTTTTCAACGTGGTGCATTCGCAACTTACGAGCTACATCTAGCTCCAGTGTCCATGATATCCACATAAAAACCTTTTTTTTATCCTTGCTTTTTGAATTGAGTAATTTTTCTACAGATAATAATGGTGCGTTATGCTTTAAAGGAAATAATCAAAAATAATTTTAATAAAATTAGATAAGAAGTAATATACATATGTATTTGTATGTACATACCTATATTGATAGAAATATATAAGTGTTTTTGCTCTTTAGGTAGAGTAAACTATGTAATTGAAAAATAAATAGATAATACAATTCTCATTCACTACTTAAAATAGTAGCATATATTACAAAAATAATAAAGATACTTACAAAGCGAAAAATTTACAATCCTTTAACTGGCTGTTTTATACATCGAAAAATTAAAAATAAAAACGCTAGGAAGGTTGAGTCCAAACATGTCGACAGGTATCAAAAGTCCCGTTTTGAGTTCGATATCAATAACCCAAAGGCGGATATCAAAAAAATTGCTTCTTTCAAAAACTATCCATAAAAAATAGCTCCGGACCGATTACCAACCGAAATACCAACAACTACATGAAAATTTGCTACTATTTCTTTGGAAATATCTTGATACCGAGGCCATGACGAATTTTTAATATCTCTAGACAGTTTTGGACGTGTTTCAGCAGTCGATCCCTCATGTAAAGTTTTTAATTATGATGGCACAACACTCGTCGTTTATGGAGTGCTGATTTGTAAATTTGAGAGCAATCTAATATAATTAATATGATATTCTTTAATAGAAGGACTGGTTTTTCAAATCCAGCAATAACTGGCACAATCTATTCGTTTGTGATTTTGCCAACAAAAATGGCGAACAGATGAAGTAGTTAAATTTTAGCCAAAGGCCGGAACACTTGATGTTTGAGTAAGTTTAACTTGAAATATTTCCTTTTCACAATTCGCAAAAAAATAAAGAATTTTTTATGTAGTAATAAAAAATACGAAATAAGTATGGAAAATGTTTTTATGTAAGAAAACTACTGTAATAAATATATATTTAAATACAAATATACTTGTGAATTAAAAGTAAAAAATTTAACTCCATGACAAAGTGTAGTTAGTAAGTAGGTTTACTTAATGAAATATTTGTAGTTTTACGTACTTGTTTTTAATAAAAACTATATATGAAAATATTAATATAATGTACTTATATTTGTTCAGAGTTCGGTAAGTGCAATTCCACAAAATTAACAATTATATTTCTCGGTAATTTGAAAAGTAATCAATTAATGGAATGAGAAATTCTTAATTAATTTGGCATTCCTTTTAATTTAATTTTAAAATTTCCAATTACATTTTCCATTCCTTTCGAAAGAATCGAGGAAGAGTTTATATTTGCAAAATGTTTTTTTTTTTCAATTACAAACAAAAATTTTGCTGTGGAGGAAAGGAATTGATTACTTTCCCTAAGGACTTGATGTCAATTTAATTCCTAAAGTAATCATTACTACTCAGAACTGGATTTGATAATGAAGTCAAATAAAAAAGGTTTGTACTAATTTGTGCTTTACATATTTTGTTGTTGTATTAACAGTGTTTCGCCCCATTCAATGGGCACGACCACTCACAAATTGTCATCAAAATTCTCTAACGGGAGTCCAAGGAAACTGGCTGTTTCAACAGGGGCGGACCATAGGGAGATGGGTGATAGAGGCGTAGGTTCCACATTACAATTGAAAATGCAGGACATACATTACGTATGTCGGGGTTGATTCTGGACAAGTAAGAGTTTAACCTGTTACAGCATCAAGAACGAAGTTGGGCCAGGGTGACTCGTGTTTCCCTTGTTAGTCTGCTTTCTTCTTCTGCAAGGGTGGGATATTGCATATTAATAACGGCGTTCACCGGGCGCGTCGTGACAAAGGCGTTTACCGATTTTGTGTGTATTTGGCTAAGGTCCTGCTTATGCTTGCCTCGATCAAACGGCAGTGTTGGCAGATGCCGGTTCTCGTCATAGTGCTTTAGATGTTCCTTTAATCCCCGTAGAGGCGGTGCTAAATCAAGCAGTTGTTTGCTAGGATGTCCTGGTTTGTGACAAGCTAGAACTGCTTGTTCAGCATTTCGTTGTGCTCTTTAATATTGAGCTCTTCGGCCTCACTATGTAGCTGGTGTTCGGGAGTCATAAGGAGATATCCGGTAGCAGTTCTGATTGCAGCATTTTGGAAGGCCTGTAGCCTTTTCCAGTGTGTATTCTTAAGACCAGGCGACCAGACTGGTGACGCGTAGCTCATGAGCGGTCGGCCAATTGCTTTGTACGTGGTTAGCAACGTTTCTTTATCTTTTCCCCATGTGCTGCCGGAAAGCGACTTGAGGATTTTGTTGCGACTTTGTACTTTAGAAACAATCTCGGTGGCATGAGCCTTGAAGGTTAGAGTATTATTAACGTTACCCCTAAGATCTTTGGGTGACTGACAGTCGGTAGTGTGACACCATCGACGCGTACGTCCAATATTTGCGACATCTGTTCCTTCCACTTCGTAAACAGAGTGGCCGTGGCTTTTTTCGGTGATAATGCCAAGTTGCGCGAGGTAAAGAAACCGGAAATATCGGGGAGAGAGCTGTTTATTTTAAAATCTAATTCATCAACTGAAGGGCCAGGTCCTGTAGCCATAATAGGGCAGCCGTTAGCATAGGAAATGATTGTGACTCCTTCTGGTGGGGAAGGGAGTTTTGATATGTAAAAATTAAACAGAAGCAGGGTTAGGACACCACCCTGTGGAACCCCCTGTTTAATTTTTCTAGGGTTAGAAATTTCATTCCTAAACTCAACCGACGCCTGCCGACCACTCAGGTAATTAGCGGTCCATCTTTTTAGCCAAGCAGGAAGTTGTAAGCCTTCTATGTCTTGGAGTAGCGTGCCGTGGTTGACTGTACCAAAATCTTTTGACAGGTCAAATGCCACGAGCACCGACATATGATGGGGTTTTTGCTGATTCAACCCATATTTCAGTGTAACCCCATATTTTGTTGTAACCACACTTATCGAATGATAATGGGAGTTTATAGAACTACTACCCCGAACACCCGCTGTGGTATTCAAAATAGCATCAAGATTGGATTTCTCAAAACAATGCCCTTAATCCTATGGTCCGGAGTGATAAAAACAATTTTGCATGTTAATGCAAGCGTCGACATTTCCGGTCCTGCAGGAATTTATCTCAGTCTTGAACCCTTCCGTTATCTGTCGGATTGTCTAGTACATTTCCAGGCGTTACCAATCTCTAACTAGACGCCCCTTCCCTTTTCGCTTAACGATTACGCGCAAATACAGCGCGGGTTCGTTAGAAGGACCAATTAGGAAAAGAATTAAAATGCTTTGAATTTGCTAATTGGCGTCAGTTGGAAAAATAGAAGTGACTAGTGGGATTTGTTGGACGCCCTAAACCATTGAACTGCTTGAGTACCAAATATGCAAGCAAGCACTCACTGTTCATGCCCCAAATCAAAATTATCTCTTCGCTTGAACATTTTTCTGAATGAAGTTGAAGCAAGGATATTCGAAATTAATGAGTCTCATGAAAGGTTAAATAAACTGGCGACCAGCAATTCTGTACCACCCACGTGAGCAGGTAATACATTCAGCAAGAACCGGTTACAAAGCTCTTTAGGCCTGAATCATTCTTTGCACACGTCTGCGAGATACTCTTCTGTTCCGGGAAGATTTTAATCCTAATCCCGATCCAAGGAAGTGGTTTTGCTGCATTTACTGGAAAACAAAAAAATTAACGAGCGCTTTTTGCCGATAATACGTAATTCATTTCACGATTGACAAAGGTAGACGAAGGGCCAACAAACGCGCACATAAGCATTAAAACGGCGCGTACGCTGTTACCATCACCACCAAAGAGGTGGAAGATACCATCGATTATGCTAAACCATCAAAAGCAGTATGTCCATACGGCATAGCCATGCCGATGCCTACAAAAACTTTACAAAGAGGGATTTAAATACCTATTTTCAACCTGTCTTTGTCCACCTCCGCCATCCTCGAAAAAATGGAAAATGAGACGACCTGCAACCACAATTTTACCTAAAATCCAGAACCGTGATAAAATATCCAAATCTCTTGCCGGCAGCACTTGGGGTAAAGACAAAGAAACGCTCATTACCACTTACAAAGCAATTGGCCGGCCGAGTGCATGATGCGCGTCCCCGATATGGTCGCCAAGCCTGAAGGTTACTCACTGGAAGGAAATACAGGCCTGCCAAACCACTGCTCTCAGATCCGCTACGGTTTGTCTTCTTATGTCCCCAGAACACCACCTACCCAATAAGGCAAGAGTACTCCTCATTAAGGAGAGAAATGAAATGCTGAACAAACAGTTTCTGTTGAATACCCAGAAACCTGGGCATCCCAACAGACATCTGGTTGATGAGGTCACACCTCCCAGGGGCTGAAGTGGCCATGTTGTTGTTGTTGTTGTAGAGATAAGGTTGCTCCCCGAAGGCTTCGGGGAGTGTTATTGATGTAATGGTCCTTTGCCGGATACAGATCCGGTACCACGGCACCATTAAGGTGCTAGCCCGACCATCTCGGGAACGATTTATGTGGCCACATTAACCCTTCAGGCCATCCCCTCCCTCCCCACCTCCAAGTTCCATGAGAAGCTTGGGGTCGCCAGAGCTTCGTCTGTTAATGAAACAGGATTCGCCGCGAATAGGTGAGGTTGACAATTGGGTTTGGAGAAGCTATATATTGCGCTGGCAACCTGAAGGGTTCTGCTACACAGCCCCTTGAATCTGGTATTTTAGTCGCCTCTTACGGCAGGCATACCTACCGCGGGAATATTCTGACCCCCTAACCCGCTGGAGTCTGAAGTGGCCATCTCTGTAAGCATTATAAGGAGATACAGCATTATAAGGAAATACAGCACCTGAGAACACAGCCGTTAGGGGGCTTAGAATATACCCGCGGAAGGTATGCCTGTCGTCAGAGGCGACTAAAATACCAAATTGATTCAAGGGGTTGCCAACGCAATATATACCTTCTCCCACCCAATTGTCAACACCTCACCTACCTGTGCCGAATATTGTTTCATTAACAGCCGAGGCTCTGGCGACCCCGAACTCCTGATGGATGTAGGGGCGGTATGGCCTAGGAGGTTGCATGTGGTCATACCAAATCGTTCCCTAGATGGTCGGGCTAGTACCTTTATGGTGTTTGTTACAGGAAAGTACCGGATCTGCAGTCGGCAAAGGACCTTCAACATCGATAAAACTCCCCAAGGGCTGCGCGGAGTGTCCTTATCGCTACAACAACAACAACAACAGCCGTATGAAGCAAAAAACCATATCAAGTCCTCAGTAATATCCACAAACAGGCATCGGACCTTATGCCAGGAATTGCCCGTTGTTGTAGCAGTGCTTCGTCCCATCCAATAGGTGCGACCGATCACAAATTTTCATCAATATCCTCTAACGGGAGTCCAAGGAAGCTGGCTGTTTCAACAGGGGCGGACGATAGGGAGATGTTTGTTAGAGGCGTTGGTTCCACATTACAATTGAAGAGATGGTTGGTGCCATGTGGGGACACATTGCAAGCCGGGCATACATTTTGTATGTCGGGGTTGATTCTGGATAGGTAAGAGTTTAACCTGTTACAGTATCCAGATCGAAGTTGAGCTATAGTGACTCGCGTTTCCCTGGGGAGTGTGCGTTCCTCTTCCGCAAGTTTTGGGTACTGTTCATGAGTACTGGATTCACCGGGCAATTCCTGGCATAAAGGTCCGACGCCTGTTTATGGAGTTCACTGAGGACCTGCTTGTGTTTTTTGCTTCATACGGCTGAGTTTTCAGGTACCGTATTTCCTCATAATGAGATGACTCCTTAAGCCACTGGGCGGTATTGGCTCATGAATCAGATGTCTGTTGGGATGCCCAGATTTCTGGGTATTCAACAGGAACTGTTTGGTTAGCATCTAATTTCTCTCCCTGATGGGCAGTATTCTCGCCTCATTATGTAGATGGTGTTCTGGGGACATAATAAGACAGCCCGTAGCGGTTCTGAGAGCAGTATTTTGGCAGGCCTGTAGTTTCTTCCAGGGAGTAGTTTTTAGGCTTGGCGACCATATAGGGGACGCGTAGCATGCAATCGGCTGGCCAATTATTTTGTAAGTGGTAGTGAGCGTTTCTTTGTCTTTTCCCCAAGTACTGCCAGCAAGAGATTTGAGGATTTTATTACGGCTCTGGATTTTCGGCACAATTGCGGCTGCATGCTCACCAAAGTGTAGATCCTGATCAAACGTCACACCCAAGATTTTGGGGTGTTGAACAGTCGGCAGCGTAGTTCCATCGACGTGGATGTTCAAAATGGTCCACATTTGGGACGTCCATGTTGTAAATAATGCCCGTCGAATCCAGTTCTTAAAGACAAATACCCGGAACTCACAGAAGAGGAACGCACTCTCCCTAGGGAAAGGCGCGTTACTCTAGTTCAACTTCAATCAGGGTACTGCAATGTGTTCCACATGACACCAACCATATCTTCAATTGCAATGTGGAACCAACGCCTCTTAACACCCCTCCCTCCTCCGCGACCTTATTTACAACATGGACGTCCCAAATGTCGAACATTTTTGAACAAATTTGAACATCCACGTCGATGGCACTACGCTACCGACTGGCCTACACCCCAAAATCTTGGGTGTGACGTTTGATCAGGATCTACATTTTGGTGAACACGCAGCCGCAATTGTTCCGAAAATCCAGAGCCGTAATAAAATCCTCAAATCCCTTGCTGGCAGTACTTGGGGAAAAGCCGTTTTGCGTGCTACGCGTCCCCTATATGGTCGCCAAGCCTAAAAACTACCCACTAAAAGAAGCTACAGGTCTGCCAAAATACTGCGCTCAGAACCGCCACGGGCTGTCTTCTTATGTCCCCAGAACACCATCTACATAATGAGGCGAGAATACTCCGCATCAGGGAGAGAAATGAGATGCTAACCAAACAGTTCCTGTTGAATACCCAGAAACCTGGGCATCCCAACAGACATCTGATTGATGAGCCAACACCGCCTAGGGACTTAAGAAGTCATCTCCGTAAGCATTTTGAGGAAATACGGCACCTGAGAACTCAGCCGTATGAAGCAAAAAAACACAAGCAGGTCCTTGCTGAACTCCACAAACAGGCGTCGGACCTTTATGCCGGGAATTGCCCGGTGAATCTAGTACTTAGGGAACAGTACCCAAAACTTGCGGAAGAGGAACGCATACTCCCCAGGGAAACGTGAGTCACTCTGGCTCAACTTCGTTCTGGATACTGTGTCCCCACATGACACCAAACATCTCATTAATTGTAATGTGGAACCAACACCTCTATCACCCCTTTCATTATGGTCCACACCTGTCGAAACAGCAAGTTTCCTTGGGCTTCCGTTAGAGGATATTGATGACAATTTGTGATCGGTCGCAGCTATTAGGTGGGGCGAAACATTGCTACAACAACAACAACACCCCTCTCACTGTGGTCCACCTCTGTTGACACTGCAAGTTTCCTTGGAATTCCGTTAGAAGATATTGGTGGCAATTTGTGATCGGTCACGCCTATTGGAAAGGGGCGAAGCACTGCTACGACAACACGAACATGCTTCTCTTCGCTTCGCTAAACATGCCACTCATGTTGTTGTTGTAGCGATAAAGGTCTTGGGGAGTGGTATCGATATTGATTGTCCTTTGCCGGATATAGATGTGGTAAGTTCCGGTAACAAGCACCATAATGGTACAAGCCCAACCATCTTATTAACGATTTAATATAACCAAATTGAACCTTCTAGGCCATTCCGCCCCTCACCCCCTAGTTCTGGAGGTCGCGAGAGCCTTGAATGCTAAAGAAACAGGATTTGCCACGGGTAGGTGGTGGCGTTGACAATTAGGTTGGAGAAGCTATGAATTGCGCTGGCAACCCTTTGAAGGTTGTGCTACACAACCGTTTGAATCTTTGGTTTTTTAGTCGCCTCTTACGACGGGCGTACCTAGCGCAAGTATATTCTAAGCCCCCAACCCGCTGGGAGAACGTGGTAATCGTTATTTATTTTTAATTAACAATCGAATTTTACTTATAGTCGCGTTAGATAATTGTTCATTAAATCTATATCAAATCTACAAAATAAAACTTGTTAACTACAGTTAAATACGTACATACATACATATGTACATATATACATATTCACCTATATATTTCACTATGATACGACCGAAGGCCACCAACACAGAAGTTTTTTCGCAAAAACACTATGGACCACAGCCCCCTTTTCCGAGGGACGCGGGCTCATTTTTAGGTTTTTCGTTAACACATTTTAAACGACTCAACATTTTTTCCGTTTTCGGACTCGCGATCCTGGATCAAAACGCGTCTTTTGACACCCCTCTTGATATTTTTGGACGTGTATTAAGAGTGGCATGAGATCTTTTATAGGCTTTACTCAAGTTTATTTAAAATTTATTTAAATTCGTTGCCATGGTACAATTACCAGGTAGAAGCATTAGCGAAAATGCAACCCTCCCGTGTATTTTGTTGTTGCCGATTGTACATAAACTGTCAATCGTTCTTTCAATTTCTTCTGTCAAAAGTGATGGAAAAGAAAAATGTCACATGTAATTTTCGTCAACAAAGCCAAAACAAAAAAAGAAAAAAGTTGGTTTGCTGATGAAGCTGGAGGAAAAAGGCATTTTTAATGGAAAATAAAGGTAATTAGCTGGTTTTTAAATGATGTATATTTAATTTATTATTATTTATTTACATATAGCAGCTGAATCACTTCTTCAACGTTTCCAGCGGATCAACTCTTGGTAATTCTATACGACGGCATGACACTGATAATATGCGTCCATAAATATCGAGAGAGGTGTTAAAAGACGCGCATTGATCTCGACAACAATAATCGGAAGGTGGAGGTAAAATATTTTGTGTTGGACAAGAGATATTTGCAAAAGAAGTTGAAAATTTTCAATTGAAAATTTTCATGTGCGCGTTGTAATGTTGATGATATTGTACCCACAAAAAAAATTGTGGACATAAACGTTTTGCGCAGATATAGTTTTGGTCTCCAAACCGGTGTTGGACCCACCCAGATTAATATTTATAAGCGCGGCCAAAGGCCGCCAGCGCAAAAATACTATGGATCCCACCCCGGTCTCGAAACACTCCGGGGTCATTTTTCGGTTTTTTGGGAATATCTTTTGAACGAGCTAAAATTTTTCTTTTCCGCCTTCGGATTATTGTTATTGGATTTGGTGCTGCATGTTATATTGCACTCAAAGAAATGGAGTATGATAAGAAACTTATAGATTTTCTGTCGAAACGTTTATATGATCGCATCACTTCAAGATTATCACATGGTATATGTAATGGTGATCCAGAGCAAAGGTATAGTGGTTTATTAAATGTATCATTAATTATGGCCTTAAAAGATGTGGCGTTGTCTAGTGCCTCAGCATGTACTTCTGCATCACTGGAACCTACGTGCGATTGGAACTGATCAGGATTTGGCACATAGTTCAATAAGGTATACGAGTTTACCGTACTGAATTGTTTAGTTAATTTGAAAGTAATTTATTGTTAATTTTTTATAGATTTGGTATTGGTTGTTTTACCACCATTGAAGAGGTTGATTATATTACCGATACCTGCATCAAACATGTCGAACGTTTACGTGAAATGTCTCCATTATGGGAGATGGTGCTAGAACCAACTGATTTGACAAATATCCAATGTTTGCAACATTAATTTTGTTTATGATATATAAATAAGGCACCGTTTTGTATTGTATGCATCTTTTAGTGTATGTATTTATATTCCAAAGCAGTTTAATGTAAAGTGAGATACAACTTTAGGAATTATATTGTTCCTACTTTATCTGCCTAAGGTCGTTATTTTGTAGTATTAAAATTATATTGGGAAATGCTATTGCTAAATGTTTTTTGATGTGGACCTTATTTTCAATACATGTATGTATGAGTGCTAACGTTACTGTCTTCAAGAGATGTTGAAAATTTGGGATGAGATTGTATATAAAATGCTGAGTTAATAGTATGTTCATGAATAAGTACTGATTTATTTTAAAATTTCATGTATTTTGTAAAGTAAAAATTAAGTAATTTAGTAACCTAATAAATATCGAAGATACATATATACATAATAACGTTTAACGTTGGAAACTCGTCGTGTCGGTGTTTGAGGTGCAGATTTCTTTGAAGGATATGTACTCCATGTCTTTAGATGTAATCTTTTTTAATTAAAAAAAGCACGGGTGTGTTGAAAATTTCAAATGAGTCGCTATGCCACAGAACTTTCGGGTTCAGCGCCATTGCATGATTGTTTTGATCCAATTTTTCTTTTGGCCCCTCTGGTCGGAACCGATTTTGCTTTCGGTTTAATTTTTGGATACTAGTTCGGTTGTAGTACTGACTTCAATTACGGTTCCGGGTTTTCCTTCTGGCTCTAGCCAGGAGGCTTATGTAGCAATTTCGGCTTTAGGTTGGATCTGGTATCGGTACCTACTACGGTAAAAGTTCGGCATGGAATATTTCCGTTTTCAACTCCAGGATCGGTTATACTCCAGTTTTTTTCTTGTCATCATATGGATGATATAAATAATCTAAAAGTAAATCTATAGCATGTAAAGCATAATTGTCTAGCAATATTATCTCTTCGCAAACTGTTTGTGGCCCTGATAAGGGCCCCTTTTCGTAGGTATAATTGTTTAGCATTTTTTTTTCTCTTTGTTGACTAGTGGTGGCCCTGATAAGGGCCGTTTTGCGTATACTTGTATAGCATATTTTCGCTCTTTGTTAACTAATGGTGGCCCTGAGGAGGTTACTGCGTCTGGGTTTCACGGCTTATTAGTGGTACATCATGCATATCCGTTTGTGTGCTGCAGCTGTTCCGTGCGAAGTATTGACCCTTCGCTCCAACGGTGTCACTTAAAAAAAAGCGAACATGTAGAAGGGACTTTATTATGTATCCTTCGTCCTTACTTCGCGTTGTAGCGGCGAAAGTAGTGTCCGATATTTTGGTAGATAACTGTAGGAATGACCGTTGGGGACGATGAGACAACTTCCGTTTTTCACAAACTCTTGATTAGCACTGCTAAGTCATACATAAAATTATATTCACCCCTATTCTGCATTTCGATTACGTTCCCGTTCTACGCTCCGCTTTAATCGAAGTTTGGTATTCTGCATTACGCCGGAATCGTAAAGAGAAGAGGAAGAGCAAACGATTTTTCGAAATCAGCTGTTGGTACGGAATGTGTGAACATTGGAACAAAATAAAATAAAGAAAATTTGTAAAAAACACTGAAAAACGTTTATATTTTATTATCCACGCCATTTTGTACAAAAAAAAAGCAAAAGAATATATTGCCGCAGTGTCAAATTCTTTTAAATATTTCGCTTTAACAAACATAGCTGGAAATATTGCTGATAGTTTTGAGGCTTCCTCTGGAGTTGCAGAAGGGAAAGAGTAATAAAATGCCGATATACTTTGAGTTCCGGTGTGACTTCGTATTGGGTCATTCGTTTCGAAGTCATCGTAGTACAAGAAAAAAGGAATCACTTTCTTGTTCGGAAACTTCAATACTTTTTCCTTCCATAACTCGCCTTGAAAGTAGCTATTGATATGGCAGAGATTATCCTGACTAAGCACTTCAATTCTCTCTAAAGTCTTAGTCAACATATTAGGTAGCTCAAAAAACTTTTTTAGCTGAAAACGTAGAGGAAGAATTGTTCCCCCAAACGTTTTACTATCAACTGATGCAACCCCCTTTGAAACTATTTCTGTTACTACGGAGTCAAAATTGAATTGTGTTGGATTTTGTAAGAACACATTTTGTAGTAAATAATTCGTTAATTGGTATTCACTTTTAAACAAGGTAATCATATTCAAAAAATTATGTATAAAACTTTCCACGCTTTCCCTAACCTCCTGGTCAGAAATAGTTTTGGAAATATTTAGTAGAGGATTAAGTGTAATCTCCAAAAGATTGGTCACGTTACAGATAATTTCTTGTACATGTTTTGTAGTCAAGTCGCTTTGAGCATACATATAGGAAATGAATTGTAAAAGTTTTTGCTTCAACGAATCAACTAAAAAAATACTATCTATGACATAGTTTTTTGATGCGTTTGTATTTTGAATATCTAAAACTTGAGGTTCATTAAAAAAATGTTTGTATTTAGAATTCCGTTTGAGCTGTTAAAATTTTCGGGAAGTTTTATATTTACAAGTTTAGTTTCCGATATGTTTGTATTTTCAGAGCTTCTGTGAATATGATTTAAATGCCTTTTTAAGGTTTTTATATTTGAGAACGATTGTATACATTTATCTTGTTGACACTTAAATAGTCCATATGGTTTTTTGCGGTGAACATATTTTAAATGTATGATTAAATCATTTACAGTTTTTAGGCAGTCTTTACATACAAAGCAAATAAACATTATGAAAACGCTCGAATTGTTAAATTTACGCAAGCCGAAATACAGTTTGAATCAGGCATGCTTAACGAACGAAACGATATCATTTCGTTACGATAATCAACGTTAATAAACGAAACGAAGTCATTTCGTTTCGTTTATTAACGTTAAGAACGACAAATTAACGTTAATTTGACGATCTTAACGTTAATAAACGAAACGAAGTGACTTCGTTTCGTTTATTAGCGTTGATTATCGTAACGAAATGATATCGTTTCGTTCGTTAAGCATGCCTGGTTTGAATCTATCTCAAAAAAATATTTTTGTATAAATTGCCAAACGTGAACACATTGCTTTTGATATTGAAGATTAAAAATATAATGCAGTTTGAAAATATTGGACACTGCCTCAATAACAGATGCGTATGAGTATTTTATATCGTCAAATACTCCAACTATCTGCAAATTAGCCGTATCTTCATTACAAATTAATACTACTAGCGGCTGTAATTGTAGTCCATATTCCCCTAAATGCAGGGAAAGTCTTTCTAGAGATGTTTGTAGATCGTTGGAACTGTTCACCCTTACCAAAATTGTTGCTGAGAGTCACTGATTGACGGCTTCCAAAATTGTTTATTTTTCGATTTAATAAGCTCTCTCGGAGGCAATACAG
Organism: Eurosta solidaginis; assembly: GCF_040869045.1. Classification (NCBI taxonomy): domain Eukaryota; kingdom Metazoa; phylum Arthropoda; class Insecta; order Diptera; family Tephritidae; genus Eurosta; species Eurosta solidaginis. The sequence goes on from NC_090322.1 coordinate 44,381,748, forward strand.
CTGACATAAGATCAAATATTGCAGCATCACGTAAATCTTAGTAAAGAAAAAAATTATTAAAATTAACTAAAATATACTATTATGAAACTACCTTTGTTAGTTGTATCACAAAGTGTTGTGTTCAATAAATGATTCCCATTTAACATGGAGCCCATAGCAATTACCGTAGCTTATTTTGTCGAAGTCTATGTCTATCTACAATTTCATAAGTGAGTTAAAATAAAAATTTAGTTGTCAGTTGTTATTTAGAATTGGTTGGTTAATTCGAAATGATGTTTCATGCATTCATTATTCAAAGCTAATGCAAATGGAAAATACTTATAAATTAACTTTGCTCCTAGCAAACTCAGTATAAAATATTTTACTTTTATAGTCGAATATTACTGCATTAAGCAAATATGTACGTATGCATCTGAAAGCTGTGCTTTGCACTCACCAAAGTTTTTCCAAAGCTTTTCTCGTAGGAAGGCCACTCAAGAAGTAATTCGATTATTGTTTTGTCTTTACTGTTTGATAAGCTAATTCTGCGATAATCAATGGTTTCCACCCAACGTCTTTGTACCTCCTCCCAAGGTTCACAAAAATGTCGGAGCCACTCCTTGTGATCTTCGAAGACAGTCGCTGAAGAACTTGGAATCTCTTCGATATCTTCGGGCAAATAATCGAATTGCGATTGAAATGCAGTCCTTTTTGCAGGAAATAAACTTTCCTTACGCAAGCGTGCAACTGAATTTTTATAGAAATGGTACAATTTTCCACTTGGATATTTGCTGCTCTTGTTGTAATAAACCTCCTGTCATTGTTTTAAAATTTAATTTCAAATTGGTTTCAAAAGGATAACAAGGAACTAATACATTATGCCGATATGACACGACGTTTCTTCATGTATTTTTCGGGTATTGTATAAGACCATCCCCTTCGTACAAAAAACAGAAAAAATGCCCCAAAAATACATGAAAAAAACATAGTGTCATATCGGCTTTAGCAATATTCACAATATCTTCATAATCTTTATAAATTTACTAGTCAGCTTACCACTTGTTCTCCAGGAAATTTGGTACAAATCTGATTTGCAACGCACAAAAAATCTTTTTCTCGCATTAATTTTCAATAATATTTGATCGGCCTCTTTGTGTTAAAATCGATGGATTCGTTTCCACAATGAAGTGTTTTAACAAACTTTCAGTCTTCGTTGATAAATATTTTTCTAAATCCTGAGAAATTAAATGTGAAAATATAATTCATAAGCAGATATATGTTTTCAAATTCTATACTTACAAAGTCCGCAGCCCCTAAAGGGAGGGAATTCCTTAGAAACCGGTGTTGTGATAGAATGCAAAAACTTTTGAAACTGGCTTTCTATGCGTGCAAGGATATTTTTTATCTCACAAGTTTACTAAAATATTTAATTATGTAATCCTCGGAAATACTAAGGTTTCAAGATTTTACATTTTGTCTCTGTAATGGCTTAAGCTTCGACTGAAATTTTAATTTTGTAGTAAAGTCGTCTTTGAAGATTTTTTCTACGTCGCTTTCAGTCAAATACAAAACTGCAATTCCAAAAGCTTTGTAAAAAAACAATAAATTATTGAAATAGCGATCAATATGCAAAGCACCGGCTCTTTCCAAAAATGCATTAATATTATTCTGTGGAGCTCAGTATGCATTCACCAATTTTTTGCATTTCTGAAAATTTCAAACATACACAAACAGCAAGTTCCTTTAGCATTGCGAGGAGTACATATTTGTTTCTGCAATAAATTGTTGTCTTAATATTAATGCAATTTTGGGGAAAGCCGTAATTTTAGTTAAATAACTTACAATTTAAATGTTCATAAACATTTTCCAATTTCCACTCACTAAGCGTTTTAAGCAAAACATCAGACATTATTTTTATTTCTAGTAATTATGCACTTGTTGGTCTGAAAAACGTCTTCACAAACTAAAAAGCAAACAGTAACTGAAGTTTATCGTTTGATAGAGTTGCCAATAATTAAAGAACGTAGGGAGAAAAATCTATCACTGCTTGTAATTTTGGTATCCAGGCTGCGGAGTGGAAATGTAAGCGTCTGGTTTTTGGTTTGCAATACAGAATGATGGATGCCGTGTTCATACATAACGAAATGTGGATATATTTATTTCATCGTTTAAAACTTTCGTATTTATCTTACGATTTTCTTCGGTGAAAGCTTATTTTTTCTAAAAAAACGAAAAAAAGAATTACGTCAATTAAAAATAATTGGAAAAAAACGTACGGCTTTTAAATTCTGCCTTACAAAATGCAAAATATGTATATTTATGTATATAAGTTATATTTATTATATATATAAGTTATATTTATTTTTTTATTTTTTCATAAAAAAAACTGTAATGGTTAAACGATTGCTCAGAAATTACAGCCTAGAAAAAAGTTGTGTATGCAATTAGGTAATTCTCTGAATTTAATTTTCGTAGAAAGCGTAGTTTCCACATTACTGTCAAAAGTTTTCTACTTGCTACAACAAAATACACATAAAAAATATTTTTTACGCTTTCTACATTTTCTAGACCCAAACCCATGTGGTGAATTGTAGAGATTTTTCTACAATTTTAATTTCCAATTAAGTAGCGAAAAACTTTAATTTTTGATATAAACTTTGTTGTGTACATTTGTATGGGGGAAATTTAAATTTTTTTTTCATAATTCTTAAAAGCGGGGTGCATATAAGCGGGAAATTGTAGTTGACCCTAATGCTTCATAGTTACAGAGCAACTAAAACTTAATGCTAAAAATTCAATCAGCACAGGCTGTTACAATTTATGATAGGAGTTACGATGGAAATACAAATCCTCGCTCATCGCACGCACGGCATCAATCTTAGTTGGGAATTCCAAAAAAATTAAGGTAATTGTATTAATATTTGGTGGCAATATTATTTAGTTCTTGAAAAATCCCGTTACTATGACTAGTTCCATCGGCTTGAATATCTAATGAGAGACGAGGAAACATAATAGGCGCTGCTAATGCAGCAAGAAATATTTGACTTAATTAAAGAAAATATTTTCTTAATTATTTTCAAGCTTCTGTTGCAATTTGTTATTGTTCCTGGCGATTATTCCCGAATATAAACTAAGAAATTTGAAGAAAATATTTTCTTGATAATTCTCAAATTGTCCAACGGTTCTTCCTCCATATATTTTATTGTTTTTTGCCAATCAGACAATTATTTTCTTATTTTTTTTCCAGCATAAGCAAAGATCTTTTCTCAGTTTAAGTAAATTGAAGAAAATATTTTCCTGTTTATTTAACACTTTTTTTTAGCATTTTTTCTTCGTGGTTTTTGTTTCTGTTTTTTATTAGGAAAAACATTTTCTTATTTAAAGTAAACGTGTTTTACTAATTTCAGTGAAAATCAAGTCAATTTTGACTATTTCTCCAATAATTTACTAATTTGAGAATAAGAAATTTTTTTTCTAGATTTGAGAAAAATATTTTTTCCGTGTACCGTATAAGAGCATCTTCTAACTTATATTGAATTATACCTTGAATTTGTGTTATTGACATTCACCACGGGTAATTTTCACTGAAAATGTAGCTAATTTCTACAAAAGGTATAATTTTATTCAATCCCTCAAACAATTTAGTTGAAAAATCTCTGTATTAATACCGTTTGTTTGAGTAAGCGTTTTTCGCTCAACTTTTTGTTAGTAAAGTTATTTCCATGATATTTTATTTGCGAACCACTTTCAGCCGAACCCAGGACCAACGACGGGGACGTAGTGGTTATATGGTCCCATTTATTTTTTTTTTTTGCTTTTTTAAATTTTTTTGTATTTTCTTTTATTTTATGTTTTTTTTTTTTATTTATTCCTTTTTTTTTTTGTGTTTTTTTTTTTTTATTTTATGTTTTTTTTTATTTTTATGTCTTTATGTATAATCATAAGTGGAGTATTGTGTTGAATATGACTTATGTTGAATACTTGTTACACTATAACGTTTCCAGAATTTCATAAAATCACGAAGTATAGACTCTCCGCTTTGCTCCGACCAATAGCCATTATTGTTATCTATAAAAAGGAAACTTTCTTTAATGTGAGAAAGAATTTTATGAATTTTTAGTGTTTCGGTAAGTTTGTCGATGCTTTTCAAAGCATAATCTAAATGTTTTATATGGGTATCAAGTAAGCTCCCAACTTTTCCAGATGTAAAACAGCAATCGACAATTTTGTTCATTTCTTTGAATAGGGTATAAGTTTGTAAATACCTACCTTTTCGTATATTTCTAGATCTAATAACTTGTCTGCCTCTTTTAGTAACGTTCTACAAGCATTTCCTTCGAATGTATCTCCATGGTAATTTTTGGAAATCAGATTTAGTTTCTTAGGCCACAATAAAGCTTTCTCTTTACCCACAAGACCAACTAATCCCTTCCAGAAAAGGTGGTTTACAAAACCCTGTAAAATATGAAGCTCAGGTATAATACACTTTTGTAAAACATAAACATCGTCATCTTCATCAAAAATAGGAGGATTGACTGTACTGTGACTTTCCATACTAAATTTTTTGTTCTTACCTGGAAGACAATACTTTTCATAATCAGCTCGTAGATTTCCATAAGTTTTTAATTGCATACAATTACTTATTTCTGAAGCATCCGTTGCATCCGTTAAACTCGTTGTGCCACTATCACTTTCAGTACCTCTTAAAGTTCTTAATGAAACAAAACAGTATGGACAGGGATACATAGAAGTTGCCGTTTGCTGCCCATTAATTATTAACAAAAGCTTAAAATCTGCAACAAAATTGAATGAAATATTATTAAGCTTTGTTAAGTCGACTAAAAGTTTAACATTATCATAACTTTCTTTTATTTGTGGAACTATACATAATAATATCAATTTATCGACACTAGTCAACTTACTTTTTTTTCCAACAGTGTCACCTTCAGAGTAAAGCGATCTATTAGCATATTCGTTTGAATTATCTAAGCTAAACTCGTCATTTTGAGGACTTGTACAATTTAATTTAGGCGAATAATTTTCAGGCAGGATTGTTAAGCTAATCTTAAAAAAATCTTGCCATGAATCAGCCATAACTATTACAATGCAATTTCCTACCAAATTCCTACTGTCTATAACCGAATCAAGCAGTTCTTCAGCATTAGCAAAAACGACTAGCCGTTCCTCCTTGTTTGCTGTACCTTCACAGTCAAATTTATACAAATTTACTTTATATAAATTGCTTAGAAATTTTGATTGAAGAGACATATGCTGTTTACAACCCTTAGGAATCGACTTTCTGCCTACATTACATCTTATAAAATTTGTTATTACCTTCATCTGATTTTGCGATGCTGAGATTTTTACTCTAAAGCTATCTAAACTGTCATTACTAAAAGACAACTCTTTTTATACTCAGTTGAGCAGAGCTCACAGAGTATATTAAGTTTGATTGGATAACGGTTGGTTGTACATATATAAAGGAATCGAGATAGATATAGACTTCCATATATCAAAATAATCAGGATCGAAAAAAAATTTGATTGAGCCATGTCCGTCCGTCCGTCCGTCCGTCCGTCCGTCCGTCCGTCCGTCCGTCCGTCCGTTAACACGATAACTTGAGTAAATTTTGAGGTATCTTGATGAAATTTGGTATGTAGGTTCCTGAGCACTCATCTCAGATCGCTATTTAAAATGAACGATATCGGACTATAACCACGCCCACTTTTTCGATATCGAAAATTTCGAAAAATCGAAAAAATGCGATAATTCATTGCCAAAGGCGGCTAAAGCGATGAAACTTGGTAGATGGGTTGACGTTATGACGCAGACTAGAAAGTTAGTAAGATTTTGGACAATGGGCGTGGCGCCGCCCACTTTTACAAGAAGGTAATTTAAAAGTTTTGCAAGCTGTAATTTGGCAGTCGTTGAAGATATCATGATGAAATTTGGCAGGAACGTTACTACTATTACTATATATGTGCTAAATAAAAATTAGCAAAATTGGATGAAGAACACGCCCACTTTTTAAAAAAAAATTTTTTTAAATTCAAATTTTAACAAAAAATTTAATATCTTTACTGTATATAAGTAAATTAAGTCAAAATTCAACTCCAGTAATGATATGATGCAACAAAATACAAAAATAAAAGAAAATTTCAAAATGGGTGTGGCTCCGCCCATTTTCATTTAGTTTGTCTAGAATACTTTTAATGTCATAAGTCTAACAAAAATTTACCAATCCTTCTCAAATTTGGTAGGAGCATAGATTCTGTGACGGTAACTGTTCTCTGTGAAAATGGGCGAAATCGGTGGAAGCCACGCCCAGTTTTTATACACAGTCCACCGTCTGTCCTTCCGCTCGGCCGTTAACACAATAACTTGAGCAAAAACCGATATATCTTTACTAAACTTAGCCCACGTACTTATCTGAACTCATTTTATCTTGGTATAAAAAATGGCCGAAATCCGACCATAACCACGCCCACTTTATCGATATCGAAAATTACGAAAAATGAAAAAATGCCATAATTCTATACCAACTACGAAAAAAGGGATAAAACATGGTAACTGGATTGGCTTATTGACGCAAAATATAACTTTGGAAAAAACTTTGTAAAATGGGTGTGACACCTACCATATTATGTAGAAGAAAATGAAAAAGTTCTACAAGGCGAAATCAACAGCCCTTGGAATCTTGGCAGGAATACTGTTAGTGGTATTGCATATATAAATAAATTAGCAGTACCCGACAGATGATTTTCTGGATCACCTGGTCCACATTTTGGTCGATATCGCGAGAACGCCTTCACATATACATCTAAGGGCCACTCGCTTTTAAAACCCTCATTAATACTTTTTATTTGATATCCATATCGTACAAACACATTCTAGAGTCACCCTGGCCCACCCTAATGGCGATATCTCGAAAAGGCGTCCACCTATAGACCTAATGCCCACTCCCTCTTAAAATGCTCAGTAACACCTTTCGTTTGATACCCATATCGTACAAACATTCTAGAGTCACCCCTGGCCCACCCTAATGGCGATATCTCGAAAAGGCGTCCACCTATATACCTAATGTCCACTCCCTCTTAAAATGCTCAGTAACACCTTTCGTTTGATACCCATATCGTACAAACATTCTAGAGTCACCCCTGGCCCACCCTAATGGCGATATCTCGAAAAGGCGTCCACCTATAGACCTAATGCCCACTCCCTCTTAAAATGCTCAGTAACACCTTTCGTTTGATACCCATATCGTACAAACATTCTAGAGTCACCCCTGCCCACCCTAATGGCGATATCTCGAAAAGGCGTCCACCTATAGACCTAATGCCCACTCCCTCTTAAAATGCTCAGTAACACCTTTCGTTTGATACCCATATCGTACAAACATTCTAGAGCCACCCGTGGTCCACCTTTATGGCGATATCTCGAAAAGGCGTCCACCTATAGAACTAAGGATTACTCCCTTTTAAAATACTCATTACCACCTTTCATTTGATACCCATATTGTACAACCACATTCTAGAGTCACCCTGGCCCACCCTAATGGCGATATCTCGAAAAGGCGTCCACCTATAGACCTAATGCCCACTCCCTCTTAAAATGCTCAGTAACACCTTTCGTTTGATACCCATATCGTACAAACATTCTAGAGTCACCCTTGGTCCACCTTTATGGCGATATCTCGAAAAGGCGTCCACCTATAGAACTAAGGATTACTCCCTTTTAAAATACTCATTACCACCTTTCATTTGATACCCATATCGTACAAACACATTCTAGAGTCACCCTGGCCCACCCTAATGGCGATATCTCGAAAAGGCGTCCACCTATAGACCTAATGCCCACTCCCTCTTAAAATGCTCAGTAACACCTTTCGTTTGATACCCATATCGTACAAACATTCTAGAGTCACCCCTGGCCCACCCTAATGGCGATATCTCGAAAAGGCGTCCACCTATAGACCTAATGCCCACTCCCTCTTAAAATGCTCAGTAACACCTTTCGTTTGATACCCATATCGTACAAACACATTCTAGAGTCACCCCTGGCCCACCCTAATGACGATATCTCGAAAAGGCGTCCACCTATAGACCTCATGCCCACTCCCTCTTAAAATGCTCAGTAGCACCTTTCATTTGATACCCATATCGTACAAACATTCTAGAGTCACCCCTGGCCCACCCTAATGGCGATATCTCGAAAAGGCGTCCACCTATAGACCTAATGCCCACTCCCTCTTAAAATGCTCAGTAACACCTTTCATTTGATTCCCATATCGTACAACTAGAGACACCCCTGGTCCACCTTTATGGCGATATCTCGAAACGGCGTCCACCTATGGAACTAAGGATCACTCCTTTTCAAAATACTCATTAACAGCTTTCATTTGATACCCATATCGTACAAACACATTCTAGAGTCACCCTGGCCCACCCTAATGGCGATATCTCGAAAAGGCGTCCACCTATATACCTAATGTCCACTCCCTCTTAAAATGCTCAGTAACACCTTTCGTTTGATACCCATATCGTACAAACATTCTAGAGTCACCCCTGGCCCACCCTAATGGCGATATCTCGAAAAGGCGTCCACCTATAGACCTAATGCCCACTCCCTCTTAAAATGCTCAGTAACACCTTTCGTTTGATACCCATATCGTACAAACACATTCTAGAGTCAGCCCTGGTCCACCTTTATGGCGATATCCCTAAATGGCGTCCATCCATAGAACTATGGCCTACTCTCTCTTAAAATACTCTTTAATACCTTCCATTTGATACACATGTCATACAACCACATTCCAGGGTTATCCTAGGTTCATTTTCCTACATGGTGATTTTCCTTATTTTGTCTCCATAGCTCTCAACTGAGTATTTAATGTTCGGTTACACCCGAACTTAGCCTTCCTTACTTGTTTTAGATTATTATTAACAGCGAGTTTTCTTTTTCTACCACCTGTAGCTAAATCAACTTATCTTTTATGATCGCACTGGCAACTTGCTCTTGATTTTTTTCAGGAAGTTGTTCAACTAATTTTAGCAAATTTTCTTTAGGATTGTTGCAATCATGACTTATACCTTTCCTAATCTTTTGAAAGCATTTAGAGCAAAGCTGAATACATTCCGATTGTTTATTTTCTTGTGGTACATTTAACTTATTCAAATTAAATTTTTTTATTTCACTAATATCTCTATTAGTTTGCGAAACTCTACAATAACCTCTACCTTTCTTCACTTTCATATGCCCGAAAGAACTGGCAATAGAACATATAAAACAATTACAATCATTTTTTACTGATCGTGTTTCTTTTTGTATTATTATGTCACTATACTTAGGCATAATTTGTATTTGCCTTTTATAAATTTTTTTCTCATCATCGAGAAGTGTTAAGTAGCACGTTCTGCAAATGCTTAAAGGATACTTTTTATTGTTTAAATCATAGTTTTCTGATACAAATTTCTTAATAAGAGTTAGAGTTTTTTCGCCTATAAGGAATTTTTCTGGTTTATCTCTAGCATTACTGCATATAATTTTTCTGCCGCAAGGGCCGCATATCTTTTTTCTGTTTTCGTCGTGAGAACATTTCTCACCGTGACTCATCTTGAAATAGAATAATTACAACAAAATAATCTTGAAAGATTTAGTTGATTATCAAATTTTTCAAATTTTTCAATATGCTAGAAGCACTTAGCTATTTTCGCGGTATTATATATGCATTCTGGATTCATATTTTTAGTACGTGTAGCGAGTTTTCTATAATGCACCACCTAGCGGTGGAGGAAACGAGTTGCATAAGTAAGGAGTAACAGTTATTTTTAGTTATCATTCATTATAAACTCATAACATTTTTAATTTTATTATTTGTTTGTTTTTTTTTTTATTTTTAATTGTTTGAAAAAAATAGAAATTCGAAGTGGAAAATGTCAAGAACACAGGTTTAACGTATAATTCAATATAAGTTAGAATATGCTGTTATACGCTAGCGTGAAAGCACAAGTTGTTATGCGAAAATGTTAAAATGCGCATAACTCGCGAAAGGGAGCAGCTAGGATTTTAAGTGCAAGTGATCTTAAATGTCCAAACAATGTAGAAACTTTCTGCGATAACCGATTTCAAGTCCATTTTAGTCAAACTTTCGGCTGCTTCAGGCACACCGTGAGCAGACAAATTATCAAAAAAATTGCTTGTATTTCCTATATTTGAATTATTGCCATCTTTTATGCCCAATATATTCATCATTAGGCGGCGTCATTATGCTGTTATGGCAGTAGTAGGGAACTCCACATTGTTTTCCATTAAAATTTTGATTATATCTTCTCTGGCATCGGTCATTGCAAAAATAATAACAATAGTTTGTTCGCTGGGTTCATACACACCTGAGATGTAAAACTAGACCTATTTATTTCCTTATTTGAAAGGAGATGCAACCGAGTTAATAAAACACCACTTCTTCGTCCACAATCAATATATATTTGACAACCGGAAGACAATCATCTTATTCTTCTTCTTCTTTAGTATTCTCCTTTTACAAAGTTGCATTAATCTTCAATATCGTACATTTCTTAATCTAGTACCTAATCTAATACAATTCGCTATTTGTGTTCAGAGTTACCATCATACACACAGTTCTTTCCTTTAAAAAAAAATTTACACAGTTTTATTATTTTTTTATAAATTTTACACAGTTTTTTTCACTTCCTGGGTCCCTGTTCGGCCGCCAGTTAAAGGACAATAGTCCTTGATGAATAAAAAAATTATTTTGTTGGGCCAACTCGCCCAATGAATAAATACAAACAAAAGATTTAACTTTGTAGAGACTAAGCATATTTTGTATTTTACTGTTAACACTAAAACACCAGTTAAAACCAAACACTAGTTAAAACTAAACAGGTTGAAATACTCTTCCGTCCCGAACTCGACTGCCCGCTTAATGTCGTGATCGCCCCTTTATAACATTGATCACGACAGCGCTGCAATTGTTGCGTAACCTGTTTACAGCCCGTTGGTGTGAATCAACATGCCAGCCGCTTCCCACAGGTGCAGTATGCCTTGGCTTGATTTCACAACCGTGTGAAATGCAATTATGCTGACAATGCGTCTGGAGAATGAAATAGCATACGTATTATCCGCCGTCACTAACTATGACCTTGAATGAGGGCGATAGGTTGCCATGCGTGGCCGTATGTTGTGAGAAATATAATTTGCTGACTCAGGGCACGTGTATTGGCCGTGAAAACGTTGCAATAAGGGCAATTGCGGGTGTTAACTTATATGTAAAGTAAGGTTGAAGCCTGTGGCTCAACCTTTTAAAAAAAAACGTTTTTATTTTAGGCCTTGAGGCCGAGTTCATGCAAGTATGTTGACGGTTACTCAAAAACTAAAACTTTATTTGCAATTTACTCTTATTTATAGGATTATAACACTTACTTGCATTCTAATTCCATCATATTGTGAAATACATTGGCCTTGATTTTCAATCATAAAACTATTCTTGGATAGCTTGAATCATTGATTCAGGATCAAATTCTTTACCATTTGCAGCTGCAATAACAAAGAGGCGAGCTTGTGCTTACTTAAGATGCGATTATAAGTTCGCAGCATGAATTGATTGGAAAGATCAATTTTGTTTACAGTTATGGTAAGGCTTGCTTGGAGGCTGCCGGTAATTTGTATATATCTGCTGGTATCTCAATAATCCTAGCGGCCACCGTGGTGTGATGGTAGCGTGCTCCGCCTATCACACCGTATGCCCTGGATTCAACTCCCGGGCAAAGCAACATCAAAATTTTAGAAATAAGATTTTTCAATTAGAAAAAATTTTTTCTAAGCGGGGTCGCCCCTCGGCAGTGTCTGGCAAGCGCTCCGATTGTATTTCTGCCATGAAAAGCTCTCAGTGAAAACTCGTCTGCCTTGCAGATGCCGTTCGGAGTCGGAATAAAACATGTAGGTCCCGTCCGGCCAATTTGTAGGGAAAAATCAAGAGGAGCACGACGCAAATTGGAAGAGAAGCTCGGCCTTAGATCTCTTCGGAGGTTATCGCGCCTTACATTTATTTTTTTTTATTTATCTCAATAATCCTAGCTAATAAAATATCCAACTTAAACTTTTAACCGATTACTTCGGCGTACCTCTGTCGGAGCTCTGCTGTGTTTATGTCGGCTTAATTCTGCCGATGCTCTGTTATTGCTGGCTGGTACGCGGGCCCACAGTAGGATGTGATGCAGCGATGGACCCGAAGAGTGCGAGCGCCCCCCCCCCCCCCCAACGGGTTAGGGGGTCAGAATATACCCGCGGTAGGTATGCCTGTCGTAAGAGGCGACTAAAATACCAGATTCAAGGGGCTGTGTAGCGCAATCCTTCAGGTTGCTAGTGCAATATATACATAGTTTCTCCAAACCCAATTGTCAACCTCACCTATCCGCGGCGAAACCTGTTTCACTAGCAGACGAGGCTCTGGCGACCCCAAGCTACTCATGGAACTTGAGGGTGGGGAGGGAGCTATAGCCTGAAGGTTTAATGTGGCCATATAAATCGTTCCCGAGATGGGCTAGCACCTTAATGGCGCTGTATTACCGGAGCGTACCGGATCTGTATCGGGCAAATGACCATCACATCGATAACACTCTCCAAAGCCTTCGGGGAGCAACCTTATCACTACAACAACAACAACAACATCCAGAGTGCGAACGTTCGTAAGCGATTCACTCCACTACTCTACGACTTATGGATAAATGTCTGAAGTCACAAGTTGGTGGTTGCTAGTTAAACTGAACTTTATTTTACATTCTTCATCTATTTATTAGTTGAAAGTATAATAAATTTATAAACTTACCTATTTGTGGCTAATTTCATTATATTGTAAAATACCTTGACCTTGAAATGAAGAATAGATGCGCAAATATGCGGATGGATGTAGCTAAAAAAACAATTTTGTGTGATCTCAAGACTGCAGTATAAATGCAGTATGAATCATCACTTAATTTATAGTTACTTGAATATATTTATAGTTGAGAATGTGAGTTATATTCCAACCTATCACCTATGTTGTTTGTAGGCGGACTCATGATAGGCTACGACGGGACGGGTGATCCGAAGATAACCAAAGCGGCCGTGAGCAGTTACTTTTACATCATTGTTGCTAAGCTAAAGCCAAGTCACCCTCTATAACTATTCTGGCCTAATGGGGTCTTTCCCGTCTAGGTGTTCTTCGCCATGTTTCTGCCATCAAATTATAGCAGCTTTGTGTTTGAACAGAAAGGCAATTATTGCATGAAGTTCTGGGCTGCTCCCAGGATTATAATTCTCACTCCACTCCATGCTATGCCACCATTCCTTCCTTTCAATCCTTAGTGTGGCTTTAAGGGCCACTACTATTACGAATTTACTAATTTATTCACTCATTTCCAACCCATGCTCTTTCCTTATTAAGCATTTGTGTTGGAGCTTTAATAAGATCATTGATAGCGAAGGGAACTGTAACTAGTGCTCGAGTAGCGTTTATTAAGAGAGGGCTCATTATTTTAATTCCCTTGACTACCTTAGATTTGCTCCCTCCATAGAAACTGTTATATAATATTACAACTAAATATGACAACATGCAGATGTGAGGCGAATGAAGCAGGGTAAAGAGATGCGCTTAAATGGCTACTCCATCTATCGTTAATCACTTAACACTTGATGAATGTACCGCACATGAATACAATGAATCTATTTTTGGTCCTTATAAGTTTGGCGCCCGCGGACATTACTGCACTATACCGAGTGCCGCAATCATAAATTTAAACCTGGAAGAATTTCTTGAACCCTTGAAGAAATGCTCAAGAGCACGTTTCAATTGATGCATGCATACCGAAACTTGACCAGCAGCCGGATTTTGAATAATAAAAAGTGAAAATACATATTTTCAAATAAAATAACTTCAACTTTGGCTTACAAGAGGAAAATAAAAAAATTTCTTAATCGTTTTCTTACGATGTGGATATCGCGGCTAAGTAACCTTAGATTTGCACCTCCCTTGCAATTTAAATATTTAGTGTATATATATATGTACATTAGGGTGGTTACAAGGTATATGGTGAATTTTAATGTTTGTTCTATCTTTGGAGACACCCTCCTAAAATTTGCCAATATATCAGAAAATGATTATTGCAAAGTTTCAGGCCGATCCAATAATGTTAACACATGCCTCATTGAGGTCAAAGTTTGGAAAAACAGCGATTTTTCAGAAAAAATTTTAGTGTTTCGTCAGTAAAAAGTGAAACCATTTATGCCAGGAACTTGACACGTATACCATTGAATATTATAATGTCCATATACGTTTGCATGGAAATTAAAAATTAGGGATATCCACTATGACCTGAACTGATCAATGCTAAATACTGCTAAAAATACCCGATTTATAAAAATATTATTCAGATCAAAATCAATACAAATAAAATTACCTATCGAATGGTGTACGAGTCAAGTTCCTGGCATAAATGGTTTCACTTTTACTGACGAAACACAAACATTTTTTTCTGAAAAATCGCTGTTTTTCTTAACTTTGGCCTCAATGAAGCACGTGTTAACATTATCGGATTGGCCTGAAACTTTGTATGTATCATTTTCTAATCTATTGGCATATTTTATGGGGGTGCCCCAGCGGAAAATCTAAAATTGATTTCTTGTGGCCACCCTAATGTACATACTTCGCAATGCTTTGCTGACAATAACTAGATTTAAATAAGTGCGTTGCCGAAATAGCTGTTATTTCAAAAAATCCTCGTCGGAGTTATTTTTAAACCGATTTCGCTCTGGAATGAAAACAGGGACGAAAATAAGCACCAAGGTGAAATTTGAAATAAATCGCGCATTTTTTTGTTGCAAATTGTAGTAGCCGGTTGAAATGCATAGTGCATCGAAAGAACAGAAGCTAGTAAAATCTACAAATCAGGTTTGTTGTTCTTAAATTAACAGTTTTTTCAGTTAAATTCATTGCATTACAGCTAATTCAACCGAGTTTTTTTTAAGAAACCAATTTGTTTAGTAACTTCAACATAAGAAAAACTGTAAAAATTACAGATTCTGAATCAATCTCACCGATTTTTCTGTTAAAGAACTGATTTCATTGGTAATTTCAACAGCGAATAACTGTCAGTATTATGCAAATGCATCAGCTTATTTTAAAGAGAAACTTAAATTCACGGCGCTCACTACTTTGTTCTTTTGACTATCGTTCTACAGAAATCTCAGTCCTATAAACAGACACTGTTATATTTTAATAGTTTTCATTGGTATTATTAGGGTGACATTAATATTTGTTATTTTTACACAGCAGAACTAGGCGGTCACCGTGAGTGATAGTAGCGTGCTACGCCTACCACCCGAAAATTCTGGGCCCAAGGCCTGGAAAAAGCAACATAAAAATCTTTAGAAACAAGTTTATTTCTATTTTTTTTAACAGAGCTGCGGCTTACATTTGATGATTTTTTTTTTTGTTGATTTCATTGTTTAAACACTCAACTCAGAATGAGAAATTTGTGTTAAGTTGATTCAACAGATAAAAATTTACTGAAATATCTGTTGATTGACCCGTAATTCGGTTGACTTTACTGTTTTTCTTTTCAACGTGGTGCATTCGCAACTTACGAGCTACATCTAGCTCCAGTGTCCATGATATCCACATAAAAACCTTTTTTTTATCCTTGCTTTTTGAATTGAGTAATTTTTTTACAGATAATAATGGTGCGTTATGCTTTAAAGGAAATAATCAAAAATAATTTTAATAAAATTAGATAAGAAGTAATATACATATGTATTTGTATGTACATACCTATATTGATAGAAATATATAAGTGTTTTTGCTCTTTAGGTAGAGTAAACTATGTAATTGAAAAATAAATAGATAATACAATTCTCATTCACTACTTAAAATAGTAGCATATATTACAAAAATAATAAAGATACTTACAAAGCGAAAAATTTACAATCCTTTAACTGGCTGTTTTATACATCGAAAAATTAAAAATAAAAACGCTAGGAAGGTTGAGTCCAAACATGTCGACAGGTATCAAAAGTCCCGTTTTGAGTTCGATATCAATAACCCAAAGGCGGATATCAAAAAAATTGCTTCTTTCAAAAACTATCCATAAAAAATAGCTCCGGACCGATTACCAACCGAAATACCAACAACTACATGAAAATTTGCTACTATTTCTTTGGAAATATCTTGATACCGAGGCCATGACGAATTTTTAATATCTCTAGACAGTTTTGGACGTGTTTCAGCAGTCGATCCCTCATGTAAAGTTTTTAATTATGATGGCACAACACTCGTCGTTTATGGAGTGCTGATTTGTAAATTTGAGAGCAATCTAATATAATTAATATGATATTCTTTAATAGAAGGACTGGTTTTTCAAATCCAGCAATAACTGGCACAATCTATTCGTTTGTGATTTTGCCAACAAACATGGCGAACAGATGAAGTAGTTAAATTTTAGCCAAAGGCCGGAACACTTGATGTTTGAGTAAGTTTAACTTGAAATATTTCCTTTTCACAATTCGCAAAAAAATAAAGAATTTTTTATGTAGTAATAAAAAATACGAAATAAGTATGGAAAATGTTTTTATGTAAGAAAACTACTGTAATAAATATATACTTAAATACAAATATACTTGTGAATTAAAAGTAAAAAATTTAACTCCATGACAAAGTGTAGTTAGTAAGTAGGTTTACTTAATGAAATATTTGTAGTTTTACGTACTTGTTTTTAATAAAAACTATATATGAAAATATTAATATAATGTACTTGTATTTGTTCAGAGTTCGGTAAGTGCAATTCCACAAAATTAACAATTATATTTCTCGGTAATTTGAAAAGTAATCAATTAATGGAATGAGAAATTCTTAATTAATTTGGCATTCCTTTCAATTTAATTTTAAAATTTCCAACTACATTTTCCATTCCTTTCGAAAGAATCGAGGAAGAGTTTATATTTGCAAAATGTTTTTTTTTTTCAATTACAAACAAAAATTTTGCTGTGGAGGAAAGGAATTGATTACTTTCCCTAAGGACTTGATGTCAATTTAATTCCTAAAGTAATCATTACTACTCAGAACTGGATTTGATAATGAAGTCAAATAAAAAAGGTTTGTACTAATTTGTGCTTTACATATTTTGTTGTTGTATTAACAGTGTTTCGCCCCATTCAATGGGCACGACCACTCACAAATTGTCATCAAAATTCTCTAACGGGAGTCCAAGGAAACTGGCTGTTTCAACAGGGGCGGACCATAGGGAGATGGGTGATAGAGGCGTAGGTTCCACATTACAATTGAAAATGCAGGACATACATTACGTATGTCGGGGTTGATTCTGGACAAGTAAGAGTTTAACCTGTTACAGCATCAAGAACGAAGTTGGGCCAGGGTGACTCGTGTTTCCCTTGTTAGTCTGCTTTCTTCTTCTGCAAGGGTGGGATATTGCATATTAATAACGGCGTTCACCGGGCGCGTCGTGGCAAAGGCGTTTACCGATTTTGTGTGTATTTGGCTAAGGTCCTGCTTATGCTTGCCTCGATCAAACGGCAGTGTTGGCAGATGCCGGTTCTCGTCATAGTGCTTTAGATGTTCCTTTAATCCCCGTAGAGGCGGTGCTAAATCAAGCAGTTGTTTGCTAGGATGTCCTGGTTTGTGACAAGCTAGAACTGCTTGTTCAGCATTTCGTTGTGCTCTTTAATATTGAGCTCTTCGGCCTCACTATGTAGCTGGTGTTCGGGAGTCATAAGGAGATATCCGGTAGCAGTTCTGATTGCAGCATTTTGGAAGGCCTGTAGCCTTTTCCAGTGTGTATTCTTAAGACCAGGCGACCAGACTGGTGACGCGTAGCTCATGAGCGGTCGGCCAATTGCTTTGTACGTGGTTAGCAACGTTTCTTTATCTTTTCCCCATGTGCTGCCGGAAAGCGACTTGAGGATTTTGTTGCGACTTTGTACTTTAGAAACAATCTCGGTGGCATGAGCCTTGAAGGTTAGAGTATTATCGAACGTTACCCCTAAGATCTTTGGGTGACTGACAGTCGGTAGTGTGACACCATCGACGCGTACGTCCAATATTTGCGACATCTGTTCCTTCCACTTCGTAAACAGAGTGGCCGTGGATTTTTTCGGTGATAATGCCAAGTTGCGCGAGGTAAAGAAACCGGAAATATCGGGGAGAGAGCTGTTTATTTTAAAATCTAATTCATCAACTGAAGGGCCAGGTCCTGTAGCCATAATAGGGCAGCCGTTAGCATAGGAAATGATTGTGACTCCTTCTGGTGGGGAAGGGAGTTTTGATATGTAAAAATTAAACAGAAGCAGGGTTAGGACACCACCCTGTGGAACCCGTTTAATTTTTCTAGGGTTAGAAATTTCATTCCTAAACTCAACCGACGCCTGCCGACCACTCAGGTAATTAGCGGTCCATCTTTTTAGCCAAGCAGGAAGTTGTAAGCCTTCTATGTCTTGGAGTAGCGTACCGTGGTTGACTGTACCAAAATCTTTTGACAGGTCAAATGCCACGAGCACCGACATATGATGGGGTTTTTGCTGATTCAACCCATATTTCAGTGTAACCCCATATTTTGTTGTAACCACACTTATCGAATGATAATGGGAGTTTATAGAACTACTACCCCGAACACCCGCTGTGGTATTCAAAATAGCATCAAGATTGGATTTCTCAAAATAATGCCCTTAATCCTATGGTCCGGAGTGATAAAAACAATTTTGCATGTTAATGCAAGCGTCGACATTTCCGGTCCTGCAGGAATTTATCTCAGTCTTGAACCCTTCCGTTATCTGTCGGATTGTCTAGTACATTTCCAGGCGTTACCAATCTCTAACTAGACGCCCCTTCCCTTTTCGCTTAACGATTACGCGCAAATACAGCGCGGGTTCGTTGGAAGGACCAATTAGGAAAAGAATTAAAATGCTTTGAATTTGCTAATTGGCGTCAGTTGGAAAAATAGAAGTGACTAGTGGGATTTGTTGGACGCCCTAAACCATTGAACTGCTTGAGTACCAAATATGCAAGCAAGCACTCACTGTTCATGCCCCAAATCAAAATTATCTCTTCGCTTGAACATTTTTCTGAATGAAGTTGAAGCAAGGATATTCGAAATTAATGAGTCTCATGAAAGGTTAAATAAACTGGCGACCAGCAATTCTGTACCACCCACGTGAGCAGGTAATACATTCAGCAAGAACCGGTTACAAAGCTCTTTAGGCCTGAATCATTCTTTGCACACGTCTGCGAGATACTCTTCTGTTCCGGGAAGATTTTAATCCTAATCCCGATCCAAGGAAGTGGTTTTGCTGCATTTACTGGAAAACAAAAAAATTAACGAGCGCTTTTTGCCGATAATACGTAATTCATTTCACGATTGACAAAGGTAGACGAAGGGCCAACAAACGCGCACATAAGCATTAAAACGGCGCGTACGCTGTTACCATCACCACCAAAGAGGTGGAAGATACCATCGATCATGCTAAACCATCAAAAGCAGTATGTCCATACGGCATAGCCATGCCGATGCCTACAAAAACTTTACAAAGAGGGATTTAAATACCTATTTTCAACCTGTCTTTGTCCACCTCCGCCATCCTCGAAAAAATGGAAAATGAGACGACCTGCAACCACAATTGTACCTAAAATCCAGAACCGTGATAAAATATCCAAATCTCTTGCCGGCAGCACTTGGGGTAAAGACAAAGAAACGCTCATTACCACTTACAAAGCAATTGGCCGGCCGAGTGCATGATGCGCGTCCCCGATATGGTCGCCAAGCCTGAAGGTTACTCACTGGAAGGAAATACAGGCCTGCCAAACCACTGCTCTCAGATCCGCTACGGTTTGTCTTCTTATGTCCCCAGAACACCACCTACCCAATAAGGCAAGAGTACTCCTCATTAAGGAGAGAAATGAAATGCTGAACAAACAGTTTCTGTTGAATACCCAGAAACCTGGGCATCCCAACAGACATCTGGTTGATGAGGTCACACCTCCCAGGGGCTGAAGTGGCCATGTTGTTGTTGTTGTTGTAGCGATAAGGTTGCTCCCCGAAGGCTTCGGGGAGTGTTATTGATGTAATGGTCCTTTGCCGGATACAGATCCGGTACCACGGCACCATTAAGGTGCTAGCCCGACCATCTCGGGAACGATTTATGTGGCCACATTAACCCTTCAGGCCATCCCCTCCCTCCCCACCTCCAAGTTCCATGAGAAGCTTGGGGTCGCCAGAGCTTCGTCTGTTAGTGAAACAGGATTCGCCGCGAATAGGTGAGGTTGACAATTGGGTTTGGAGAAGCTATATATTGCGCTGGCAACCTGAAGGGTTCTGCTACACAGCCCCTTGAATCTGGTATTTTAGTCGCCTCTTACGACAGGCATACCTACCGCGGGAATATTCTGACCCCCTAACCCGCTGGAGTCTGAAGTGGCCATCTCTGTAAGCATTATAAGGAGATACAGCATTATAAGGAAATACAGCACCTGAGAACACAGCCGTTAGGGGGCTTAGAATATACCCGCGGAAGGTATGCCTGTCGTCAGAGGCGACTAAAATACCAAATTGATTCAAGGGGTTGCCAACGCAATATATACCTTCTTCCACCCAATTGTCAACACCTCACCTACCTGTGCCGAATATTGTTTCATTAACAGCCGAGGCTCTGGCGACCCCGAACTCCTGATGGATGTAGGGGCGGTATGGCCTAGGAGGTTGCATGTGGTCATACCAAATCGTTCCCTAGATGGTCGGGCTAGTACCTTTATGGTGTTTGTTACAGGAAAGTACCGGATCTGCAGTCGGCAAAGGACCTTCAACATCGATAAAACTCCCCAAGGGCTGCGCGGAGTGTCCTTATCGCTACAACAACAACAACAACAGCCGTATGAAGCAAAAAACCATATCAAGTCCTCAGCAATATCCACAAACAGGCATCGGACCTTATGCCAGGAATTGCCCGTTGTTGTAGCAGTGCTTCGTCCCATCCAATAGGTGCGACCGATCACAAATTTTCATCAATATCCTCTAACAGGAGTCCAAGGAAGCTGGCTGTTTCAACAGGGGCGGACGATAGGGAGATGGTTGTTATAGGCGTTGGTTCCACATTACAATTGAAGAGATGGTTGGTGCCATGTGGGGACACATTGCAAGCCGGGCATACATTTTGTATGTCGGGGTTGATTCTGGATAGGTAAGAGTTTAACCTGTTACAGTATCCAGATCGAAGTTGAGCTATAGTGACTCGCGTTTCCCTGGGGAGTGTGCGTTCCTCTTCCGCAAGTTTTGGGTACTGTTCATGAGTACTGGATTCACCGGGCAATTCCTGGCATAAAGGTCCGACGCCTGTTTATGGAGTTCACTGAGGACCTGCTTGTGTTTTTTGCTTCATACGGCTGAGTTTTCAGGTACCGTATTTCCTCATAATGAGATGACTCCTTAAGCCACTGGGCGGTATGGGCTCATGAATCAGATGTCTGTTGGGATGCCCAGATTTCTGGGTATTCAACAGGAACTGTTTGGTTAGCATCTAATTTCTCTCCCTGATGGGCAGTATTCTCGCCTCATTATGTAGATGGTGTTCTGGGGACATAATAAGACAGCCCGTAGCGGTTCTGAGAGCAGTATTTTGGCAGGCCTGTAGTTTCTTCCAGGGAGTAGTTTTTAGGCTTGGCGACCATATAGGGGACGCGTAGCATGCAATCGGCTGGCAAATTACTTTGTAAGTGGTAATGAGCGTTTCTTTGTCTTTTCCCCAAGTACTGCCAGCAAGAGATTTGAGGATTTTATTACGGCTCTGGATTTTCGGCACAATTGCGGCTGCATGCTCACCAAAGTGTAGATCCTGATCAAACGTCACACCCAAGATTTTGGGGTGTTGAACAGTCGGTAGCGTAGTTCCATCGACGTGGATGTTCAAAATGGTCCACATTTGGGACGTCCATGTTGTAAATAATGCCCGTCGAATCCAGTTCTTAAAGACAAATACCCGGAACTCACAGAAGAGGAACGCACTCCCCCTAGGGAAAGGCGCGTTACTCTAGTTCAACTTCAATCAGGGTACTGCAATGTGTTCCACATGACACCAACCATATCATCAATTGCAATGTGGAACCAACGCCTCTTAACACCCCTCCCTCCTCCGCGACCTTATTTACAACATGGACGTCCCAAATGTCGAACATTTGTGAACAAATTTGAACATCCACGTCGATGGCACTACGCTACCGACTGGCCTACACCCCAAAATCTTGGGTGTGACGTTTGATCAGGATCTACATTTTGGTGAACACGCAGCCGCAATTGTTCCGAAAATCCAGAGCCGTAATAAAATCCTCAAATCCCTTGCTGGCAGTACTTGGGGAAAAGCCGTTTTGCGTGCTACGCGTCCCCTATATGGTCGCCAAGCCTAAAAACTACCCACTAAAATAAGCTACAGGCCTGCCAAAATACTGCGCTCAGAACCGCCACGGGCTGTCTTCTTATGTCCCCAGAACACCATCTACATAATGAGGCGAGAATACTCCGCATCAGGGAGAGAAATGAGATGCTAACCAAACAGTTCCTGTTGAATACCCAGAAACCTGGGCATCCCAACAGACATCTGATTGATGAGCCAACACCGCCTAGGGACTTAAGAAGTCATCTCCGTAAGCATTTTGAGGAAATACGGCACCTGAGAACTCAGTCGTATGAAGCAAAAAAACACAAGCAGGTCCTTGCTGAACTCCACAAACAGGCGTCGGACCTTTATGCCGGGAATTGCCCGGTGAATCTAGTACTTAGGGAACAGTACCCAAAACTTGCGGAAGAGGAACGCATACTCCCCAGGGAAACGTGAGTCACTCTGGCTCAACTTCGTTCTGGATACTGTGTCCCCACATGACACCAAACATCTCATTAATTGTAATGTGGAACCAACGCCTCTATCACCCCTTTCATTATGGTCCACACCTGTCGAAACAGCAAGTTTCCTTGGGCTTCCGTTAGAGGATATTGATGACAATTTGTGATCGGTCGCAGCTATTAGGTGGGGCGAAACATTGCTACAACAACAACAACACCCCTCTCACTGTGGTCCACCTCTGTTGACACTGCAAGTTTCCTTGGAATTCCGTTAGAAGATATTGATGGCAATTTGTGATCGGTCACGCCTATTGGAAAGGGGCGAAGCACTGCTACGACAACACGAACATGCTTCTCTTCGCTTCGCTAAACATGCCACTCATGTTGTTGTTGTTGTAGCGATAAAGGTCTTGGGGAGTGGTATCGATGTTGATTGTCCTTTGCCGGATATAGATGCGGTAAGTTCCGGTAACAAGCACCATAATGGTACAAGCCC
Source organism: Eurosta solidaginis (assembly GCF_040869045.1). NCBI lineage: Eukaryota > Metazoa > Arthropoda > Insecta > Diptera > Tephritidae > Eurosta > Eurosta solidaginis. Next base: position 44,405,109 of record NC_090322.1, read on the forward strand.
AACCATCTTATTAACGATTTAATATAACCAAATTGAACCTTCTAGGCCATTCCGCCCCTCACCCCCTAGTTCTGGAGGTCGCGAGAGCCTTGAATGCTAAAGAAACAGGATTTGCCACGGGTAGGTGGTGGCGTTGACAATTAGGTTGGAGAAGCTATGAATTGCGCTGGGAACCCTTTGAAGGTTGCGCTACACAACCGTTTGAATCTTTGGTTTTTTAGTCGCCTCTTACGACGGGCGTACCTAGCGCAAGTATATTCTAAGCCCCCAAACCGCTGGGAGAACGTGGTAATCGTTATTTATTTTTAATTAACAATCGAATTTTACTTATAGTCGCGTTAGATAATTGTTCATTAAATCTATATCAAATCTACAAAATAAAACTTGTTAACTACAGTTAAATACGTACATACATACATATGTACATATATACATATTCACCTATATATTTCACTATGATACGACCGAAGGCCACCAACACAGAAGTGTTTTCGCAAAAACACTATGGACCACAGCCCCCTTTTCCGAGGGACGCGGGCTCATTTTTAGGTTTTTCGTTAACACATTTTAAACGACTCAACATTTTTTCCGTTTTCGGACTCGCGATCCTGGATCAAAAGGCGTCTTTTGACACCCCTCTTGGTATTTTTGGACGTGTATTAAGAGTGGCATGAGATCTTTTATAGGCTTTACTCAAGTTTATTTAAAATTTATTTAAATTCGTTACCATGGTACAATTACCAGGTAGAAGCATTAGCGAAAATGCAACCCTCCCGTGTATTTTGTTGTTGCCGATTGTACATAAACTGTCAATCGTTCTTTCAATTTCTTCTGTCAAAAGTGATGGAAAAGAAAAATGTCACATGTAATTTTCGTCAACAAAGCCAAAACAAAAAAAGAAAAAAGTTGGTTTGCTGATCAAGCTGGAGGAAAAAGGCATTTTTAATGGAAAATAAAGGTAATTAGCTGGTTTTTAAATGATGTATATTTAATTTATTATTATTTATTTACATATAGCAGCTGAATCACTTCTTCAACGTTTCCAACGGATCAACTCTTGGTAATTCTATACGACGGCATGACACTGATAATATGCGTCCATAAATATCGAGAGAGGTGTTAAAAGATCTCGACAACAATAATCGGAAGGTGGAGGTAAAATATTTTGTGTTGGACAAGAGATATTTGCAAAAGAAGTTGAAAATTTTCAATTGAAAATTTTCATGTGCGCGTTGTAATGTTGATGATATTGTGCCCACAAAAAAAATTGTGGACATAAATGTTTTGCGCAGATATAGTTTTGGTCTCCAAACCGGTGTTGGACCCACCCAGATTAATATTTATAAGCGCGGCCAAAGGCCGCCAGCGCAAATATACTATGGATCCCACCCCGGTCTCGAAACACTCCGGGGTCATTTTTCGGTTTTTTGGGAATATCTTTTGAACGAGCTAAAATTTTTCTTTTCCGCCTTCGGATTATTGTTATTAGATTTGGTGCTGCATGTTATATTGCACTCAAAGAAATGGAGTATGATAAGAAACTTATAGATTTTCTGTCGAAACGTTTATATGATCGCATCACTTCAAGATTATCACATGGTATATGTAATGGTGATCCAGAGCAAAGGTATAGTGGTTTATTAAATGTATCATTACTTATGGCCTTAAAAGATGTGGCGTTGTCTAGTGCCTCAGCATGTACTTCTGCATCACTGGAACCTACGTGCGATTGGAACTGATGAGGATTTGGCACATAGTTCAATAAGGTATACGAGTTTACCGTACTGAATTGTTTAGTTAATTTGAAAGTAATTTATTGTTAATTTTTTATAGATTTGGTATTGGTTGTTTTACCACCATTGAAGAGGTTGATTATATTACCGATACCTGCATCAAACATGCCGAACGTTTACGTGAAATGTCTCCATTATGGGAGATGGTGCTAGAACCAACTGATTTGACAAATATCCAATGTTTGCAACATTAATTTTGTTTATGATATATAAATAAGGCACCGTTTTGTATTGTATGCATCTTTTAGTGTATGTATTTATATTCCAAAGCAGTTTAATGTAAAGTGAGATACAACTTTTTAGGAATTATATTGTTCCTACTTTATCTGCCTAAGGTCGTTATTTTGTAGTATTAAAATTATATTGGGAAATGCTATTGCTAAATGTTTTTTGATGTGGACCTTATTTTCAATACATGTATGCATGAGTGCTAACGTTACTGTCTTCAAGAGATGTTGAAAATTTGGGATGAGATTGTATATAAAATGCTGAGTTAATAGTATGTTCATGAATAAGTACTGATTTATTTTAAAATTTCATGTATTTTGTAAAGTAAAAATTAAGTAATTTAGTAACCTAATAAATATCGAAGATACATATATACATAATAACGTTTAACGTTGGAAACTCGTCGTGTCGGTGTTTGAGGTGCAGATTTCTTTGAAGGATATGTACTCCATGTCTTTAGATGTAATCTTTTTTAATTAAAAAAAGCACGGGTGTGTTGAAAATTTCAAATGAGTCGCTATGCCACAGAACGGGTTCAGCGCCATTGCATGATTGTTTTGATCCAATTTTTCTTTTGGCCCCTCTGGTCGGAACCGATTTTGCTTTCGGTTTAATTTTTGGATACTAGTTTGGTTGTAGTACTGACTTCAATTACGGTTCCGGGTTTTCCTTCTGGCTCTAGCCAGGAGGCTTATGTAGCAATTTCGGCTTTATGTTGGATCTGGTATCGGTACCTACTACGGTAAAAGTTCGGCATGGAATATTTCCGTTTTCAACTCCAGGATCGGTTATACTCCAGTTTTTTTCTTGTCATCATATGGATGATATAAATAATCTAAAAGTAAATCTATAGCATGTAAAGCATAATTGTCTAGCAATATTATCTCTTCGCAAACTGTTTGTGGCCCTGATAAGGGCCCCTTTTCGTAGGTATAATTGTTTAGCATTTTTTTTTTCTCTTTGTTGACTAGTGGTGGCCCTGATAAGGGCCGTTTTGCGTATACTTGTATAGCATATTTTCGCTCTTTGTTAACTAATGGTGGCCCTGAGGAGGTTACTGCGTCTGGGTTTCACGGCTTATTAGTGGTACATCATGCATATCCGTTTGTGTGCTGCAGCTGTTCCGTGCGAAGTATTGACCCTTCGCTCCAACGGTGTCACTTAAAAAAAAGCGAACATGTAGAAGGGACTTTATTATGTATCCTTCGTCCTTACTTCGCGTTGTAGCGGCGAAAGTAGTGTCCGATATTTTGGTAGATAACTGTAGGAATGACCGTTGGGGACGATGAGACAACTTCCGTTTTTCACAAACTCTTGATTAGCACTGCTAAGTCATACATAAAATTATATTCACCCCTATTCTGCATTTCGATTACGTTCCCGTTCTACGCTCCGCTTTAATCGAAGTTTGGTATTCTGCATTACGCCGGAATCGTAAAGAGAAGAGGAAGAGCAAACGATTTTTCGAAATCAGCTGTTGGTACGGAATGTGTGAACATTGGAACAAAATAAAATAAAGAAAATTTGTAAAAAACACTGAAAAACGTTTATATTTTATTATCCACGCCATTTTGTACAAAAAAAAAGCAAAAGAATATATTGCCGCAGTGTTATATTTTTTTGAGTGAAGTGCTTTCATAATTGTAAGAGTGTTTTTGTCATTCTTTTGGCCAATTCCCTGCCGTAGCCACCAAGTTTTGTTAAAACGGATTCCTGCACGAATAAAGTTGACATTTTCTGAATTTTAAGGATGCTAATTTCATTGCACTGGCCTAAAATACTTTATAAAGGTTTATTTATTCTTTCCGCAAGGATTGTTTACGTTTTCGCTTCACCTTCCTCTACGCCGGCAGCTTGCTTTGACGTATAAGTGGACCCAACGAACAGACACAAATTATAGCTGTCTATTATAATGGAATCAATAGCCGCGGCATTATTTATAGAGTTGGAAAGCAACGTATACGAAAATTGCCAGGCGAGAATGGAAAGGCAAATATTGCGAGATTTGTGTAATCCATTTGAGATGAGTGACGAATTGTAAGAAATTGAACTTAACTAACTTATTTTCTTATTTAGGTTCAAAAAAAACTTTCGACTTAACAAGGATGCTTTCAAGTATGTGTTAGATACTTTTGCGGAGCAAATACGTCCAAGGACTTCGACATCGACATGTTGTTTTTGACCTGGAAACATAAAAAACAATCATCAAGCTTTCTACGTTTCTTAACAAGTTTTACTTACATTTTTGTTAAAATTCTGTTATAAATTAATAAAAAACTAAAAAGAAAATATTTTTCCGCCAACTAATTTGCAACTTAGAAAAACGGAACTACGATCGAAATGCAGAATACGCAAAATCGAACGATTCGAAGTTGGATCGAAAGAGATTGGAACACAGAATACCAAAATTGCCAAATCGAAAAAATTCCAATCCAAGTCGAAATGCAGAATAGGGCTGATTATATTTTTTATCTTACAACATTCGGGAAACAATATTTACATCAAGGCGGTAAATATAGCGATGGAGTGGAGTTGGGCATCAAATTTACTCTCTGAGCTCCCACAATAAGGTCACAGGCCTGAAAATGGAGCGAAAAAATTAAGCCATTTTAGGGAAGCTAACGCCACAAGCTTTTTCCCAATTTTTCCTCTTCCTTGATATTGCGGGGTAATTCTTTACTTTAGCTCACAACTGCAAAAACTCGCGCAAAAATATCGGGAGAGGTGTCAAAAAAATGCGTTTTGGACTCAGGACGACGAATCCGAAAGCGAAAATTAAAAATTTTATTTGTCAAAAAATGTTCCCAAAAAACTGAAAAATGGCACCGGGGCGCTCCGAAACCGGGGGTGGAATCCATAGTATTTTTGCGCGGGTAATAGGCTAGTTGACGGGTCTACTGCTAATACGCTACCAAAAATATCGAGAGAGGTGTCAAACGACGCGTCTTGACATCAGTATTAATAATCCGAAGGCGGAAATTTTAATTCGTTCAAAAGATATTAACGAAAAACCGAAAAAAGACCCGCGGGTACCTCCGAAACCGGGGGTGGGATCCATAGTAATTTTGCGCAGAACACCTTTCTGCGTTGGCGGCCTTTGGCCGCGCTTATAAAAAATTACCATGGGAGACCAAATCTATATCTGCGCAAAACTTTTACCCACAGTTTTTTTTGTGGGTACTCAACACCATCAAAATTACAACAGCCACATGAAAATTTTCAACTTTGTAAATATATCTGGAAAGAAATAAAATTTTCAATTTCCGTTTTCGGATTCGTGGTCCTGGGTCCAAAGCGCGTCTTCTGACACCTCTCCCGATATTTTCGGACGAGTTTTAGTATTTGTGAGCTAAAGTAAAGAATTACCTAATAAAATTTCACATCAAAAGTAAATAAACAAAAAATGTAAACATAAACAAAGTTTGACATTTTATGACCACCTTCGAATGAAAAAACATGTAAAATGCAACTTTAATGCTTTTACCTGGTTATTGTACCATGTTCGTTACTATACATTTTTGTAAATAATTTCAAGATGCTTATTCACATTACAGTATTGAATAAATTATACCAGATCGCGTTAATAGTAATTATCACATTATTGACAGATAATACAAATTTCAATAAACATATACATACATAAATACAAATTTTAAAGCTTGTTTTAAATTAAATTTTGCTTCAGCTATAGCCGTCTTGAGCTAATACAGTACAAAATGCTCCTGACAGATTGTACATGATACTCCTTTCCAGACATACAAAGTGTTCTCAAATTCGTACTCTTTATTCCACATATATTACATGCGAATGTTGGCATCATATTTCAAGGCAAAGGTGCATTCTTATTATTTATATATATTATTAAATAAATTCACCTTTCTCATTAACTTTAACGATCTGTATGCGATCGCTCCTTTCGGCTAAGACTTCATGAAAACCCTTGCCTTTAGTTTTGACAAACCATCCTGAATGATCGGCTATTAAATGGTTCACAGAACAGCCATCGCATTGCAGTATTACCACGCCGGCCTTGTATGCAGCTTCTGATACAAATTTATAATTTCGTGTGTTACATAATTTACAACGATAAACCAATTCAACTTTACGTTCCATGCAACGTAAACGCTTAAGTGTTGTAGGAGAAATCGAACCTGATGATGAATCCGCAAATTTCTTACCCGTAAATGTTGTTGCATCGATAATTGATTTAGGCATTTTCAATGGTTGACAATTTGTTCCATCAGTGACCTCATTGGTGGAGATGCCTTCACTGGGTGGCACAGTTGTAGCTGCACCATCCACGGGCTGTGCAACATTGAAGAGGAAGTTTTGTCCATGTTGGCGCACACAATTAAGTGTTCTCGAGCTAAAGAGGTTACGCAATGCGTTCATTTTACACGCTCATCACGATGCATATAAAAGGGGATGATTGTATCCAATGCGTATATTATGCTTATAAGATACTTCTCGAAGCTGCTTATATACTCCCTGAGTTAAAAAAAAAGCAAATGCCCTGCTCCAACAGCTCGACGCAAACTTTAACTTGGCACGAGTTCTGACAGCACCAGCCGCATAAAACTACAATCAGCTGTTGTCGAAATTGATAAGAAGAACTATCGATACATTACCGAGAAATGTGCACGACAGCTCATATTCTGCATGCACTTAACTTATCCTCTCGCTTCCGTTAAGCGAAAGAAATATAAATACTTACTTAATTTTTCTGTTTTTCGCGAATGCCTTTTGGTAGGCGCCAAATTTCGGACTTCCGTTTTCGGATTCGCGATCCAAACACGTCTTTTGATACCCCTATTGATTTGCTTGGACGTATATTAAAGGCTCCATTACTGATACTTAGCATAGACTTGACTTGGCTTGCGAACTGTCACTTACAGTTCTGTTAAATGAACATTGCATGTTACTGATTACTCAAAACTTAACTTGACTTAGAAGTCTGTTGAATTTTGATTTTCTATGTAAGTTCTAAGTGACGTTTACATTTTGAGATGCCATTTGTTTGTTTCCATTTCATTTTGACATTTTGTCATACAAATTGACATTTATTTAAAAATAAATTTCAACGCTGATTATGATGCCAGATTTTATGCGCCAAGTGGAGTATAATCGAGGCTAAGTTGCCAAGTTTACGCCAAGTCAAGTCAAGTCTATGCTAAGTATCAGTAATGGGGGCTTAAGTGTCATGTCTTCAACATGTCAACAAACAATTTACTGTTCTGAACCTGACAAATTTGCTTTTGACAGCGTACATGACTCCACGCCATATAGGTCCTCGCAAAATTGGCCTGCAGAGGTTTGTGTCTCCGCTTTTCGGTACAGCGTTTTCTATAGCTAGTTGCCACTAGAAGGGTCTCCTAAGCATTATCTAAGTGAGGTTTAGCCTTTTTTTTTACGCGCAAACGTAGACGTTAAGGGGCCAGTTAATGGTGACATAACCGTAACCAGATAAAACGGCTGATCGAACCAACCTTATGGAAATCAATGTAATCGATTATAACCTAAAAATATTTGAGTTGAGAGAATTTATTAACTTTTTGTAGATTTTATTTATTATTTGGGATCAGTGAGCTGCAATTATTCATCTTTTAAGGTTTTTAGTGGACTAACCAAAAAATGAGTATTAGTGCGTATGCATACAAAGAATATCAAGCACTTATATCCCCTAACACCAGGCATGCTTAACGAACGAAACGATATCATTTCGTTACGATAATCAACGCTAATAAACGAAACGAAGTCACTTCGTTTCGTTTATTAACGTTAAGAACGTCAAATTAACGTTAATTTGACGATCTTAACGTTAATAAACGAAACGAAGTGACTTCGTTCCGTTTATTAGCGTTGATTATCGTAACGAAATGATATCGTTTCGTTCGTTAAGCATGCCTGCCTAACACACATTTACATAGTCATGCTTCTTAAAATGAATAACCGCTCATAAGCCACGAAGCAGTTCAGTACTCAATTGACTTATTGAGCAAGAAAGTCAACTGTGTTATACGAAAACACTAATTGGAATGAGTAAGACTATTCATCTTATTCCACTGTAAAGTCTGTTATGGCATCGCATCTTTAATGGAGCAGTAAGGAAGGCAGTCGGCATGATCTAGTGGTGCCTTGTGGCTAGTCATGTCGGCTGGATGGGGTTCTTGCCAACCTTACTGTCCTGCGCCATAAACAGAAAAAAATTCCTGTCATGCCTTTGAAATGGTCAAACAGCGCAGAACTAATTCAAAACGCTGGAATTCAAACTAAAACGACGTCCGGTCGAACCGGATACCACGGACAGACCGTTAAACATTTAAATTCAAATCAGAAAATCAAAATGAACAGCTGAAAATACAATTAAAAAAAATAAGGCCGAATATATATAGGGGGCGCCGCGGGTGTTATTGCGACGCCCGGTGCTTGACCCACCCTCAAATCCTTGGCCACCGACGCACCTGATTTTCAGTGGCCCCTTACCTGACCTACCTAGTGCCTTCTAAACTAAACCTTATTAGAATTCAGTATCCAGCTGCATCAATTGCCTGTTAACAATCAAATAATTTAAGCTAAATTCCGGTCATATGCGTGTGTACTTTTAGTTATGTATATGCTCATGTTTGAATATATTCAATTAGTATATATGCATGTAGGTATATGTCATGGCATATATATGTGCATTTCTAGGTATGTATTTGCTTATACAAATTATTGTATCCTTTGTTAAGGATACTAAAAAAATAATTTTTTTTGGGTCTCAAGACCTTTATTACTATTTATTCACTAATTTAATTATTGGTCGTAAGACCTTACTTTGTTACTCACTAATTAAAACTAAACATTTACAACTAACTGCTTACAACTGACTGACTTAAAAATGGTAAATTAGTTCTAAATATATCTTAATTCTACCTGTGCCAGCATTATTTCGTTCGGCGCATGGCGGATGTTGTTCCCAATTCAATTCCGGATGTCGTTCACAATATTTGTGTTTTTGCTGATCAGGCGTCTGGGCCTTTTCCTGTTTGCTTCAAAATTATTATTAAGTATTTTGAGCCATCAACTTGCGTATTGCTGACTAAGCTCTTTACGTTAGCGTCAGCTCGAATGTTGACTTAGTTGGTGCTAACTCCTCCACCCCAAAAACGAACGTCCTCGTTTGTTAAGGTAGGTATTTCGGATGCTACAGGTTCCTTGTTATCGTTTACCTGGATGCTTACTTTGTAGCTTGATAGCTCTTCTGGTTCCTTTGTAAAATGTCTTCTTATTATTGGTGCGAATATGAGTCCTCCTAGGCAGATTATTATCATGATTATTAGAGAAAAATTTGTGATTATGGCTGCTATGTGTTTTGTGCGCAATGAATTTATACGATTTGTGTTATTTATATGGAGTTCCTTCATCATTTCCAAACTTAGGATTTCTTCTTCTTGTTTTGATGGGACATTTGACTGGAGAATTGCAGGTAGTGGTTTGCTGGTTAGTAGTTCGTTAAAAGAATATATCTGTTTATTGATACGAACTGTGGAATTATGGTACTGTATTGCGTATGACCCTGTCAGGTTTACTTTTTGGTTGTCGATATCTATGGTGCCGTTGTATTGATTTAGTAGTAGGATGCCAGGAGTGATGCTTTCTACGGTTGGGATGTGCTGGTTATTAACAAAAACGCATTCAGCTGGCTTGCTTCTCAGTAGAGGTGGGACACAGGTAGTGTTGCTAATGTCTACTATAGCCTTACGGTTACATATTCTTACATTATTATTTTCTTAACATTTAGATTCAATTCCATATACTACGTTATTATTACATGTTACAATGTCCTCGTAAGGGACTTTATTAATAAATTTTCCTATCTTTATAGGTTTTATCAAAATTGACTCACAAATGTCTTCATTTGTTATTGGTAATCCTATTATGTAAAATAACATTTTATCGTTTGTTGCAATTTTTACGCTTGCGATTTCTAGTGATTCTTCTATACTACTTAGGGTAAAATTGTTTTTTTCATATATTGATTTAATTAACATAATTTCTTCATTTGAAAATATATAGGAGTTGACTATGCCGGCCTTAGCCCAATGTATCGCATAGTCTATATTAATTATTTCTTCTTTGATAACTTTTAACTTATATTTCATTTCAATAGCAAAATTATGTTGAGTGTGTTCATCCGTTTGTATGGATTTCGCGATTTTATTAGAAATTGCTGTAATTTCATTTATTTTCTCAAAAATTACTTTATTAATTACCACTTGCTGGTTATTATTTTCAACTATATTATTTATTTCATTTTCTAAGATGACTTGGTCGTCGTGGTCGGGATTTCCTGCGATCCACTTCCAGATGGTTCCTAGTTCATTAATTGCTCTTTTAAATTTCCTTGGTTTAAGTCTATTCAAATAATCTTGTATTGATCTTAATTCATTATTGAGAATGGGCAAGAGGGGGTTTCCTTCATTGATTTGTGTCCTAATGGTATGGCTAAGTTCATTTAGTGTCTTTTGGCATACGTCCAGATCTATTTTATGTATAATTTTGTAAGTTCCTGTTTGAATTTTGGTTTGTCCCGTATTAAATGTTGCAAGTTGAGAGTTGGAGTAATCTATTATTTTAAAGTCCGCGTACACTAGGTGCACGAGAAGTCTGTAAGAGAGAATTTTGAAGGGGGAGTTTCTTATTTTACTAAAATCATATTAAGTCTTAATGTTACTCTTATGTACTATTCTTCCTTTTTCAGTAATTACTACACTAGATTTATCTTCTTTCACGATTTCCTTCCTATATCTAGCAGTGAGTTTTGATCCTATTCTTTTATTAATCCTAACATAAATTATGTCACCAGGAGTGTATGTCTTAATGGGTTTCCGTGTTTTATTATGGATTTCTAAATCCTTTTCTTGTCTTTTCCGAAGGGTTTCTATGTTTTCTCGCCTTGAATTCTCGTATTGTTCTGGGTCTATCGAGACTCGTCTACCGAAAAATGTTTCTATAGGTCGTTTTCCTGTTGCTGAGTGTATGGAGTAATTATATTCATATGTGCATCTATCTAATAGTTCTTGAAATGAACGATGGGTGCGTTCTGTTTGGAGGCAACGCATAATTTCCGATAAGGTGGAATGAAACCTTTCCACTTGACCATTAACTGTGCTTGCGTATGGGGGTGTTTTAAAGATTTTAATTCCAAGTTGATCTTCTACCATGAATTGTATGGATAGTGAGTTTAGGGACTTTTCATTGTCGATAACTATTGTCTTAGGTACACCAAATGCGAAGAGTATTTGTCGCAAAGGTTCTCTGATATCTTCTATTGCCTTTGACTGTATTATTCTTACCTGGGCATATTTAGAAAATTTATCTACTGCTGTTAGTACCAGGCGTTTCTCCGTATTATAGATATCTATGTGAACTATTTCACCAGGGTACTGTGGAATTGGGGTTTTAAGTAGATGTGGTTTATTAGGGTGACGGTCATATTTATTTTCTTTACAAACTTTGCACTGTTTAATTATATTTTCTATTCTTGCTGTCATTTTTGGGAAGTAATATTTTTGTATTAGTTGTTTTTTGTTTTCATCCCTGTTTCTATGTGCTCGTGTGTGTTCTTTTAATATTTCCTCATTTTGAACATCCTCGTTTACTAAATCTTGTACTTTTGTTTGGGTATAGCGAATTTTGTAGTTGGAAAAATGAAGGGGATAGATTTCCTGAATTTTTCCAATTATTTCTTCAGAGGTAAATAAGCCGTTTATCACTGAAGGATTTAGGTAACGTTTTAGTAGTGCTGTTAAATCGTCGGTTGAAAATTGGGGTTTACAAATTAAGTGTCTATGATAGGTCGGGAATGGTATTTTAAACTGATAGCTGTCTTCGTCTCCTAGCGAGATCCAAATTTGGTTTTTGAAGGCATTTATGGGTCCTTCTACTGCTGGGATTAGGTTGTGCGATGAACTGTCGTCTGAGTGCGTCGCGACTGATAAGGAATTTACTTCAAATGGCCTTGATAATGTATCTGCAACTACATTGGCCTTTCCTGGTTTATATTGTATTTCGTAGTTATATTCCTCTAGTATTGCTTTCCATTGTTTCAATTTAGAGTTAGTGTTCTTATTGCTTAAGGCATAGGTGAGTGGCTGATGGTCAGTGTGTATAATAACTTTTGCTGTGCCGTATAGGTAATTTCTGAAGGAATTCAAAGCCCAAATTATTGCAAGCATTTCCTTTTCATTTACTGCATAATTTTCTTCAGCTTTGTTTAATGTTCTTGAAATAAATGTGATCGGTTTGCCATTCTGTTCCAAAACTGCGCCTATGGCATATTGTGAGGCATCTGTAGTTAAGTCGAAACCTTTACTGTAATCGGGGTATTGTAGGATAACATCTTTGGATGTGAGGGTGGCTTTAATTTTATTGAATGCTTCTTTTGCTTTTTCATTCAAATTTATTAGAATTTTCCTTGAACTGCTTTTAGACATTCTTCCTTCCTCTCCTCGAAGTAGGGATGTCAGTGGTTTTGCTAGTTTCGCATAATCTTGGATGAATCTTCTATAATATCCGGATAAACCCAAGAATGAGCGTAAGTCTTTAATTGTTTTGGGGTAGGGGAAATCTGTTATTGATTGTACTTTGGCTGGGTTTGTAGAGCTTCCGTCAGAAGAGACGACAAATCCCAGGAATTCGATTTTCTTTTTGAAAAAGTCGCATTTGTCAATCTGGACTTTCATGTTTGCCTTGTTTAGAGTTTCGAAAATTGTGTCAATATGTTCAGCGTGCGTTTTTTCGTCCTCGCTAAATATAATTATATCGTCTATGTATACATAGCAAATTCTACCTATGTGTTCCCTAAGTATGTCGTCCAGTATCCGTTGAAAGATGGCAGGGGCGTTCTTTAAGCCAAAAGGAAGTCTCGTGAACTCGTATTTTCCGTTGTTCACTGAAAAAGCTGTTTTTTCCACGTCAGATTCCTTAAGAGGAATTTGATGGAAACCGCTTTTTAAGTCAATCACTGAGAAAATTCGATTCTTTCCTAATTGGGAAAGTACCTCGTTTATCTCGGGTATTGGGTACCTATCTGCGATTGTTACTTGATTAAGTTTCCTGTAATCAATGACCATTCGAATTTTTTTTTCCCCTGAGGCATCGTCCTTTTTAGGCACGACCCAGACGGGTGAGTTGTATGGGGATCTTGATTTGCGTATTATTCCGTCCTCTAGCAGTTTGTTTACCTGAGTTTCAACTTCCTGCTTAAGGCTCATGGGATATGGGTATGATTTTGAGTATATTGGTGTGTCAGAATTTGTGCGAATTTCGGCAACTACTTTTGTTGTATAAGTTAATTTTTCGTTTGGCTCTGAAAATAAATTACGGTGTTTCTGTGCTAATTGTCTAATTTCGTTTTTTTCTTCCGTGGTCATGTGTTGGTCCCGAATTTGTATTGTGTTAACATTTTGTACACTGTATTGTCTTAAAAAGATTTTTTTTATGTTTGCTATAACCATAAAATTTTCTTTCGTATGTATGACCGCTGAGAGTTCCTTTAGGCTGTCATTGCCTAGTATTGCATGAAAGGTTTTGAGAGTGGGTAGTAAGAAGAATTTAAGCTTGTAGTTTTCTAAGTTGAAGAGGTTGAGATATGTGTGATGGGTAATTTTGATTTTTCCCCCGACAGAATTTGCAAAAAAGGGGTTGTCGTTTTCTATTGATTTTGTTACTAAGCTGGACTGGATATAATTTTTGTTAGATCCAGTGTCCACTAAAATGTTTAAAATTTCGCCGCTCTTCGTCCTGCATCTAAAGTAGGGTAACGAAGAGCTGTTCAATCTAAAAAATGTACATCACTTAGATCCTGCGGTTCTTCCTTTTCGTTGTTAAAGGTTGTGTTCTGATTGTGGCCGTTTGGATCTTCGTAGTATTGGTCTTGGTAGTATTGGTCATGGTAGTGTTGGCTATCCGTCGCTCCGTCGGTGTTTATGTGAAAGTTCCTTTGAACTTTGATAGGGGGATGGTTTATCATTGATGTATTAGGTGGCCGTTTGCCCATTTCTTGAGCTTTAGGGCGGTTCATATAATTTACCGCTCTTGTCCTGACGCTTTCGTCTACGTCCATGGGTTGAGGTGGTTTAGGTGGTCTTGGAGGAGCGTGGTGTTGTTGGTTAAAAGGGTTTTGTGGTTGGTATCTATTTACCTGGTTTGGGTTTTGGTTGGCGTATAGCTGATAGTTGGGAGGATTTAAATTTTGTTGATGATAGTTTTGTGGAATGGGATTTGATATGGGTTGAGGTAGGTGTGCTAGTTTGGGATAAAACCTTGATTGTGGTTGGAGTTGTTGGTAAGATTGCGGCTGGGGGTATTTTACCGTGAAGGGCTGCTGTCGTGGATTCGGAGAATTAAAGCTTTGTTGACGGGAGTTAGCCATCTGGTTGTTCGCGTGGTATGCCCTGAAGTTTTGGTTTTCGAGCTTCAGGCAAAGGTGTAAGGCTTCTGGCAAACTCTTTGGTTCCTTTATGCCAAGTAACCTGGGGAGATCACCCGAAAGTCCTCTGAGGAAGGTGTCGAGGGCCTTAGCTCGGTAATTCTCAGTTAACAGGTGAACTGCTTCTTCACCTATCTCCATACAGCCTATTTTATTTAAAAGTAGTGATAGGTGTCCGTATACCTTCTGGTAGAACTCATTAATGGACATTCGTCCTTGTATGAGACATGTCATTTGGTACTCTAAAGTGCCTATGTCTCGTTTGTCGGCGTAGTGGGTAGTTAGACAGCGGGAAATTGCTGTCCAATCTAAAGGGGTGTTGTACGATTCTAAAGCTATGTCTGCCTTTCCAATTATCTTATTCCTAATAACATTCAAAATGCCAAAATATCTAGGTGTGCCCTTTGAGGGTTCATAAATTCTCAAAATTCTTTCAACACTCTTTTTCCAGGAGCTAAACTCTGAGGCATTTCCTGAGAATTCTCTTAATGAACGTACAACATCTGGAATCTTATCCATTTCACTCATATTATTTTGGAATTGGGCGTCTATAGTTTGATCAGTTATGATAGGATTTGTTGTGTTGTTAAGGACACTCTGTACTATATTAGGCACGCTTGCCTCTATGGCTAGGGATATCATGCTTTTTATCATATTGGCCAAGTCTGGTGAAATTTGGTTATTAGCGCTTGGCGGTGCTGGTGGTGCAGCAGGAGGGTTAGCTCCAAGCATTGAGGGTCTAATCAAATTGTTTGGGTTTGACATTGTAAGGAATTTTTGATTTTTTCCTTTCGGTAAGGGATTTGATTTTCTGGACTTCTTAAATCACAAAAAAATTACGATTGTCTTGAAAAGGATTTTCCTAAATTTTTTCTTTTTTTTTTTTTTTTATTTCCGCACTTTCACTTTTAAAATGAAATATCTAAGTTATTAAATTCTAAATTATTTAAATTTTTGAGTGACTTCCACAATAAGTATTCGAATTTCGTAATTGTAATTTTTATGTAGTAATTTACTTCTCTTATTTTTTTATGATTTTTAATTCCTATAAATCTTTTTGAAAGTTACTTATTTTTCAATATTTTTCTTTTTCCTTAAAAAAAAATCTTTCGCTCATTACTTTCTAAATTTTTCAAATATGCGTTTTTAAGATGAAATTTCAAAATTTAGTAGATTTGAATTTTTTTGTTTTAAATATTTTTCTTAAATATATAAATATTTTCTTACATTAATTTCAGCTCCATCTCGATAAGTGTGTATTCTTCCCTTTTCCTGGCGGTACTCGTGGTACACTGGCTTATACCTTGTTGCTGGGGGTGGCTCCTTGGCTGGTATCGTTGGGGCGTCCGGGAAGTTTGTAAGTTTTCACTACCCCTTTCACGCCTCTTCTTATAGGTATCGTTTAGTAATACAAATTGGAATAGTTTTTCTTTCGTAGCACTTTATTATTTGTGGTACTTATTGAAAGTTTTTTTCCTACCGGTTTTCTTTCTATTGTGGCACTTTTTGTATTGTGGCACTTTTTTTTTGAAAGTTAATGCTATACTGGTGGCACTTTTGGAATTTTTTGATAACAGTTTCCTTCGCGGCACTTTATTAAGCTTTATACCGATTTTACAACACTATAACTTTACCAGGCCAAGCCTTTTAGCTCGGGCGCCAATTATTGTATCCTTTGTTAAGGATACTAAAAAAATAATTTTTTTTGGGTCTCAAGACCTTTATTACTATTTATTCACTAATTTAATTATTGGTCGTAAGACCTTACTTTGTTACTCACTAATTAAAACTAAACATTTACAACTAACTGCTTACAACTGACTGACTTAAAAATGGTAAATTAGTTCTAAATATATCTTAATTCTACCTGTGCCAGCATTATTTCGTTCGGCGCATGGCGGATGTTGTTCCCAATTCAATTCCGGATGTCGTTCACAATATTTGTGTTTTTGCTGATCAGGCGTCTGGGCCTTTTCCTGTTTGCTTCAAAATTATTATTAAGTATTTTGAGCCATCAACTTGCGTATTGCTGACTAAGCTCTTTACGTTAGCGTCAGCTCGAATGTTGACTTAGTTGGTGCTAACTTACATAACTATGTTCAATATAAGTATATGTGCATATATGTTGGAGGGTGGAGCCGTGTGTAGAAGTCTACGAAAGTGGGGAAAGCTTCTGACCGCCATTCACCTGGGAATGGCCAGAGCAATTCTTTTGCATGCGGTTCAAGCAGCTCACTACTGCCGATCGCTTGCGGCCAAGTATCCTCTGGATAGCCGCTAAACATCCATTTAGCAGTGAGCTAATGTGAGAAGGCGACAACCTGGCTAGGCCACTCTGACATAATCGGTTTAAGGGCTAGCCGGGGGAGATCTCACCGGCAGCGTCTGTACACCTCTAGGTGCGGCTGCAAGCGGGCGTCTGTCTTGGAGCAAGCGGTTCGCTATATAAACGTGCAAGTAATATTTTCACCCCCGCTGAGCGGGTTGTGCGCTGGGCTTGGGACCCGCCACGTAAAACCATACTCCAATGAAATATAACAACAAGCCTCGGAATACACTCTCTATTGATGACGACCATGGCAAACGTTTGAAGGACAATGAATTGAGGGCATGCACCTGGAACGTCCGCTCTCTGAATGGGATTGGTGCAGATGCCCGGCTGGTTGATGTCCTCGTCAAAGCAAAATCTGACATCACCGCCATGCAAGAAATGCGTTGGACGAAGCAAGGAAGAAAGAAGATCAAAAATTGTGTCATCTATTGGAGTGGCCATACGAATAAGCGCAGTTTCGGCGTTGGGTTCGTGGTGGGAGAGAGACTTTGTCGCCAAGTGCTGGCGTTCACGCCTGTGGACGAGCGTATCGCCGCTATCCGAATAAAAGCAAAATTTTTTAATATATCATTCATCTACGTCCATGCGCTGACAGAGGAGAAAGACGATGAGGTGAAAGACACTTTTTATGAACAATTAGAACGCACATACGAGCGCTGCCCCCGTCATGATATAAAAGTCGTGCTTGGCGACTTTAACGCCAGGGTGGGCAAAGAAGGTGTTTTTGGTCCTACAGTCGGAAAGTTCAGCCTACACAATGAAACTTCTCGTAACGGACTGAGGCTGATTGACTTTGCCGGTGCTCGAAACATGGTCATATCCAGCACGAGGTTCATGCATAAAAAGATACATCAAGCTACATGGCTGTCTCCTGATCGAAATACTCGCAATCAGATCGATCACGTTGTGATAGACGGACGGCATGCCTCCAGTGTTTTAGATGTGCGCACGATCCGAGAACCTAACATCGACTCGGACCATAATCTCGTTGCAGCCAAAATACGCACCCGCCTCAACGCGGCTAAAACCAAGGAACAAAAACACAAGGAAAGCTAGACGTCGGAAAGCTTCAATCACAACTGGCTATCGCCAGTAATGATACAGGCCAAAATGCTTATTCTAGAGCTATGGCTAGACGGAACCGATTGGGATGAGTCCGTAAAACCACTCCGCTTACTAAAATGATCCCAATTCGCGAACAATTTGCCCTCAATTTAAGAGATACAGATACCTCGATGGGCCAACTTCTTCCCCGACCATCAAGTCGAAATACACGGTTTCTGCGACGCTTCCGAAAAGGCATACTGTGCAGTTATATATGTGGGAACACAGCTAGCCGATGGCAAAACGACAAGCCAGTTGTTAGTCTCAAAAGGTAAGGTCGCTCCTCTAAAAACTGCCACGGCTAGAGCTATGCGGCGCACTCCTCTTAGCCAAGTTAGTCTCAACCGTACGAGCTCATTTAAGTCTCAACGATCGGAAACTGTATCTGTGGTCTGACTCCGAAATCGTCTTAGCCTGGCTGGAAAAACCACCCCATACATGGAAAACGTACGTTTCCAATCGCACAGCCCAAATCCTTGATTTAGTCGGACCAGCCATTTGGCGACATGTAGCCAGTGCTGATAATCCCGCTGATCTTGGTACAAGAGGCTGCAATCCCCCACAACTAGCCAGCAGCGCTTAGTAGAATCACCAGAATCCTGGCCATATGCTCCAGCGCGGAGCATAATACCCCCCGAAGGTCGAAAATTTGAATGCTTTCACATTTCTATGGATGAACCCGACATCCTTGAGAGATTTTCTTCATTCCCCCGAGCCATGCAAGTCGTTGCGTATATGATTCAATTTATACAACGCCTTAAAAATAAGGTAAATAATAGGCCGAACCCCCCACATGCCGCTCTGAGTCACCAGAATCTACAGAGAGCAAAGGTATATCTCATAGCGATCACCCAATCACGCTACTTCAGTCATGAAATATCAATGCTTCAAACCTCCAAACCCATTGATAAAAGGAGTGCACTTCTAGTCCTCAACCCGTTCCTCGACATGAACGGCTTACTCCGTGCCGATGGACGGCTAGCAAATTCGACCCTCACTTATAACGAACGATATCCAATAATAATTCCGGAGAAGTCCGCATTTGCTTCTCTGTACTTAAATTTCCTCCACCTGTTAATGTTACACGCTGAACATCGCCTGATGCAACAAATGGTCCGTCAAGAGTTCTACATCCCACGCTTAAAGCCGCAAATCAAAAAATGCATATTTACGTGTAAAACTTGCACTATGCATAAACAAAGGATGCGCACTCAGATCATGGCAGCTCTTCCCCCGGAACGCTGTAACTTCGCTCCGCCCTTCACCACCACTGGTGTTGACTTTGCCGGGCCTTTTCAGATAAAAGCCTCCATGTTAAGGTCTTCCACCTATACAAAGGGCTATGTCGCCGTCTTTGTTTGTTTCACAACAAAAGCGGTACACCTCGAGTTATGTTCTGATCTGACCACAGCGGCTTTCCTCGCGGCATTTGCTCGCTTCGTTGCACGGCGAGGAGTTCCCTCTAAAATGATGAGCGATAATGGAAAAACTTTTGTCGGAGCTAAAAGAGCAACCGAAAGACAATTTGTCAAATTCGCGGAAAAAGTCTCCCCAGAAATCATAGCAAAATACGCACCCCAAGGTATCGATTGGCAATTCATCCCACCAAGGGCTCCACATATGGGCGGCTTATGGGAATCAGCTGTAAAAAGCTTCAAAATGCATTTCAAAAAAATCGCTGGAACTCACAAGTTCAATTTCGGGGAATTTACCACGTTACTCACTCGAATCGAAGCCGTTCTTAACTCAAGGCCACTATCTGCACTCTCGCAAGATCCCTCCGATTTCACAGCCCTCACCCCTGGGCATTTTATTAGAGGAGCACCGCTTTTGGCCACCCCTGAACCAAGTGTTGACTCTCTTTCCCTTCTAAATCGATGGGAACGAATAAAGGTTCTACATCACGAATTTAGCCACCGATGGAAGGAGGAATATCTCAAAGACATCCATAAACGATACCGGTGGAAAGACACCCAAAAGGCCCCAAATGTTGGAGAATGCGTCCTAATAAGCGACGAATGTCTCCCCCCCACTGAGTGGCGACTTGGCTGTATAGAAAAGGTTCATCATGGACCTGACGGTCATATCAGAGTCGTCGACCCCCGAACACAAAATGGCAGGCTAACTAGA
Source organism: Eurosta solidaginis (assembly GCF_040869045.1). NCBI lineage: Eukaryota > Metazoa > Arthropoda > Insecta > Diptera > Tephritidae > Eurosta > Eurosta solidaginis. Next base: position 44,425,171 of record NC_090322.1, read on the forward strand.
CCGCTAGTTAAGTTATGCTTCCTGCCGACTGCCAATAGTGATTAAGATAGTAACCCCTTCAATCTGAAACCTACGAAACGATACCCCTACCTCAAACCTCACTACCATATTGAACAAGTTGCCTACCCCTAACATGCAACCTCGCATAAAACACGAACTTTCTTTCTCTCCCGATAGAGATCATGGACACCGAGATGATTGCCACCACCGAATCCAATATCACGCAATCTGGGAATGTAGTAGGACGACGCAACGAAACCCCAGTAGCTCCGCCGCGTCGCAGCAACGCACAGCCCATGGCGATCCCAGCCGCAGCACCGCGTAATCGCGCTCCAAGGGCCGTAGCGGCTCCACCGGAGCGGCCTGCCCCGACCGAAACGATGCGCGACGCCAACAGCACCCATTTACGATGTGGACTTTGTAGTCGTCCTCACGCACTCCGCCTGTGTCCCATATTCCGGGGCATGTCACCACCGCAACGTCGACAAGTGACAGCCGCGCACGGGTACTGCCTTAATTGCCTGGCGCACACGCATGGCGCAACGGAGTGTACATCAGCCAACGTGTGCCAAATTTGTTACCAACCCCACCACACGATGTTCCATCGAGGCCCACAAGGGAATCCGATCGCCATGGGGAACCGTCGCCGTCGCCAACCTGCAACGTCGAGAGAAACGCAACGCACCGGGAGTTACGCACCCGTCGCAGCCTCACGAAGCCGCCGTCCCGTAGTACGTCAAACTTCTCAGCAGCCGCAGCATCGTCGACTATCTCGGCCTCTCCCAGCTACTCATCGTCATCGTCAGCAGCCCCGGTCGCATCACCAACGCGCCACCGGGCTAAACAACGTCGTGGAGACGTTGCGACAGTTACAACGTTTGCTAGGCTAAGTATACGCCTAGGGGGGCCGGGATGGTCAAATGAGCAATTATTCAATTATTCCCACAGAGGTCGCGTCACACAGAACACGTTACCCAACACTCCACACTTGACAAAAGCAGACAAATACATACATACACATAGACACTTATTGTAACACAACACACCACACCTGTCAACTTGTTTGCTTTTTAACACAACTTTGCGAACATCAACGCGACAACACATCGATCTATTGTGCCGCCAATAAAGTGCTTCCTTCGCCTCAAACTCATGCCTTACTATTTATTCAAATTGCAAGCGACGTAAGTAGTGCCGTGCAAGTGCCCCTTGGTCTCTCTTGAGTGAGTTAAGCGCCCCAAAGTCCCCTAGCCCTTAGAACCCGGAAACCCCGCGCGAGTGCGAATGCCCTGAGCTCATACCCAATTGTTTAACAACAGACTGCCAATGATTTCAGAACTCGACTCTCACACCTGCTCTCTGAGAGCACAACTCATCCTGAAGGAATGCAGGAGCAGTGGGAGCATATCTCCAAAGCACTTCGTACTGCCGCCGAGGAAAAAATTGGTTACCGGCGGCCACGAAAAAACAACTGGTACGATGAAGAATGCCACGTTGCAACCGAAAGAAAAGACGCTGCTTACAGGGCTACGTTAAAAGCGAGCGCGACAAGAGGAGTGTGTGAACGCTATCGTGAGTTGAAAAGGGAAGCAGACGCCCGAAAATTTTACCAAAAAATACGGCGACAGACGGAAGGTTTTAAGACCGGGGCAAACTCCTTTAGGAACGAAAACGGCGACCTTGTAACTGATGTCCAGAGAGTGTTTAGATTATGGAGGGAATACTGCTCTGCTCTCCTAAATGGAGGCAGCAATTCACCGCTCAGAGATGAAGAACCCGATCCCGCAATATATGTCCCCCCGCCCGATTATGACGAAGTTAGAATAGCAATAACCAGATTGAAAAACAACAAGGCCGTGGGCGCTGATGGATTGCCTGCGGAGCTATTCAGGTACGGCGACGAGGAGTTGGTAAGGCGCATGCAGCAACTTCTTAGCAAAATATGGGCGGACGAGTGCATGCCCGACGGTTGGAATCTAAGTGTTCTTTGCCCAGTCCACAAGAAGAGGGATTCTGCAAAATGCACCAACTATCGTGGAATCAGTTTTCTTAATATCGCATATAAGGTCCTTTCAAGTGTATTGTGCGAAAGATTGAAGCCCACCGTGAACCGGATGATTGGACCTTATCGGTGCGGCTTCAGACCTGGTAAATCTACCGTCGACCAGATTTTCACAATGCGCCAAATCTTGGAAAAAAACCGTGAAAAGAGAATCGACACACATCACCACTTCGTCGACTTTAAAGCCGCCTTCGACAGCACGAAAAGGAGCTGCCTATATGCCGCTATGTCTGAATTTGGTTTCCCCGCAAATCTTGTACGGCTGTGCAAAATGACGTTGAGCAACACCATCAGCTCAGTCAGAATTGGGAAGGGCCTCTCCGAGCCGTTCGAAACTAAACGAGGTTTCAGACAGGGTGACCCCCTATCGTGCGATTTCTTTAATTTGATGCTGGAGAAAATTATACTAGCTGCAGAACTTAACCGCACTGGAACAATATACTATAAAAGCGTGCAATTACTGGCATATGCTGATGACATTGATATCATCGGCCTAAACACCCGCGCTGTTAGTTCTGCTTACTCCAAACTGGAAAAAGAAGCGGTAAACATGGGTTTGATAGTGAATGAGGACAAAACCAAGTACCTGCTGTCATCGAGCAAAGAGTCAGTTTATACGCGCCTTGGCAACCACGCTACTGTTGGCAGCCATAATTTCGAAATAGTAAAAGACCTCGTTTATTTGGGAACCAGCATCAACACTAGCAACAACATCAGCACTGAAATCCAGCGAAGAATCAATCTTGCCAATAAATGCTTCTTTGGACCATACAAGTTAAATTCCAATCAGAATTAGCAATTGATGCAATTGGTTTATATTCTCTAATTCATTAAACAATTAGAAATAGTTCAACTAATTCCCATTAGATAATGGAAATTTTTATTCTAATGGAAATCTAATTGCGATTAGTTCCCATTAGCAAAAAAATTGGGTTACCTTTACAATTAGAAATCTAATTGACTTCTGCTAATGCAATTAGATATTCAGTTAGCTCGAATAAGAATCAATTATTTATATTTATTTACATCATTATTCGTTCACTTCAATAATTCTTTGAAAACAATTTATTTTTATCAAAATAATTGATTCTAATTCGAATATCTAATTGCATTAGCAGAAGTCAATTAGATTTCTAATTATAAAGGTAAACCAATTTTTTTTGCTAATGGCAACTAATTGCAATTAGATTTTCCATTAGAATAAAAATTTCAATTAGCTAATGGGAATTAGTTGAACTGATTCTAATTATTTAATGAATTAGAGAATTTCGCAAATGAAGGTTAATTAGCAATAATTAGCATTATCTAATCATTATTTAACATCTATGCTTTGGACTAGGTAGGCAATTGAAAAGTAAAGTCCTCTCTCGGCGAACGAAAATCATACTCTACAAGTCACTTATCGTACCCGTCTTGCTATATGGGACAGAAGCATGGACCATGACAACAGCAGATGAAGCGGCTTTGGGAGTGTTCGAGAGAAAAGTTCTTCGAAAGATTTATGGACCTCTACGCGTTGGCGATGGCGAGTGCCGAAGAAGATTTAATGATGAGCTGTACGAGCTATACGCAGACATCAACATTGTCCAACGAATTAAAACGCAGCGGCTGCGCTGGCTAGGCCATGTTATGCGAATGAATGATGATGATCCGGCCAAGAAAGTGTTTCTATCGGAACCCGCCTATGGAAGCAGAGGTAGAGGGCGGTCCGTTGGAAGGACCAGGTGGAAAACGATTTAAACTCTCTTGGTTTGACCAATTGGCGCCGGTTGGCGGAGCGAAGGAGCGACTGGCGCGCCTTGTTACACGGCCATAACCGTTTAGACGGTTAAGCGCCAATTAAGTAAGTAAGTAAGCATATATGTATATATCATTGTATATGACCGTGTATTTCTAGGTAGGTAAATGCTTACATATATATATATATATATATATATGTACTCGATGCAAGTATATATGCATGAATGTATTTATCATTTGTATGTTTGAAATGCTTATATATATAATTATATTTAATATGAGTCTATAAGTATGTATGTATACGTCATTGCATACATGTGTATTTATAGATATGTATATGCTTATATATCCATATAACTATATTCAACATAATTGTATGTATACGTATATTTCCATGTAGGTATTTGCTTATGTACAACTATATTTAATATAAGTATACATGTAGGTAAGTATATGCTTACTCATACATATAACTATATCCAATATAATTGTATGCAGACGTGTATTTCTATGTATGTATTTGCTTATATGCATCTATATTTAATATAAGTATACATGTATGTATTTCTATGTTACTGTATACATATGTGTAATTTTACGTACGCATCTGCTGATATATACATATAACTATATTTAATATAAGCGCTTAAGTATGCATTTCTGTGTTATTGTATGCATATGTGTAATTTTACGTCTGCATCTGCTTATATATACATATATATAACTATATCTAATATAAGCACCTAAGTATGCTTTTCTATGTTATTGTACACATATGTGTAACTTTACGTATGTATATGCTTATATATATATATAACTATATCTAATATAAGCACCTAAGTATGCATTTCTATGTTAATGTACACATATGTGTAACTTTACGTATGTATATGCTTATATATAAATATATATAGCTATATCTAATATAAGCACCTAAGTATGTATTTTTATGTTATTGTACACATATGTGTAACTTTACGTATGTATATGCTTATATATATATATAACTATATTTAATATAAGCACCTAAGTATGTATTTCTATGTTATTGCATACATATGTGTATTTTTACGTATGTATCTGCTTATATATACATATATATAGCTATATCTAATATAAGCACCTTTTTTTTTTTTTGCGGGGAGGCTGAAAAATGCTTAATGCACCATAATTGCTGCCGTCGCAGCAACCGTGTGTCCGTAGACTAAAAAACAGCCGTGGTCTGGAACCGTCGCCCATCCCGGCACCACTTTCGCATTACTTCAGGGTGGCGTTCCATATTTCTCATTTTTTAAGAGCCTACTGTTGTCCCTGCGTCCAGGTTCCCGCTATTTGCTCTGAGTGTCCATTTAATCGCCACTGCTTCGCATGCGCATTTCTCTGCGCTCCCTCTCAGCATCCATCAGGCGTCTCATTACTATAAATGCCATTTTGCTCACTGAAGTCCAGCACTCTTTCCTGTTGCACATATGTGATACTAAATTTCTCGTGGGAGGTTCCTCCCCAAAGACTCCATGCAAGGTGAGTCTTTCTTCGTGGAAACGGGGGCAGTGGAACATAACGTGTTCTACGTTTTCTAACTCCGTGGTACACATTGGGCAATGAGAATCTTCCTCTATCCTACGCTTCCATAAATACTCTTTGAAACCGCCATGTCCACTCATTATCTGCGTGAGATGGTAGTTCAGTTCGCCGTGCTTCCGCTCATTCCATTGAGCTACGTTCCAAACTAGTGTGAAAGTCCAACGCGCTTTACTCGAGGCCTCCCACCGTTCTTACCACTTAGCTATTGTTTGTGTCCTTGCTCTTTTCTTGTCTTCTTCAGATGGTCGCTCGATATTAGTGTTATACAGATCGGCCATTTCGCTTGCCAGTAAGTCCATTGGGATTTTCCGGGTTAGAACCAGGATCGCGTCGTTGGACACCGTCCGATAAGCACTTGCTATTCTTAAAGAAGCAAGTCGGTACGCTGCTAATATATATTTTTGATGGGTCTGTTTAGATCCATACCACACTGGTGCTGCGTATAGTATTATTGAGCTGGTTACTGTGGACATTAGCTGACGTGTAGCTTCGCGCGGACCACCAATGTTAGGCATTATTCGCATAAGTGATCCATTAACTTTGGTAGTTTTCTCATCCACCGCTCCGAAGTGCTCTTTGAAAGTTAACTTAGAGTCAATGTGCACTCCTAAGTATTTTAAGGAATCCTTTGAAGTGATTTGATGATCCCCGACAGTTAAGACTAACTCGTTCGACGACTGTTTGGAGCTTACTAATACCACTTCCGTATTTTGGCTAGCCAACTCTAGTACCGTATTGGTCAGCCATTCCTTTATTCTTGCTACGGCGTCATTATTTAATGCTTGAAGCAGGTCCAGTTTCAATTTTCGTGTTTTCTGGTAGGTCAATCTTCAGCACCCCGTCATACATTACATTCAAAAGCGTTGTACCGAGAACAGATCCCTGTGGGACGCCTCCTGTGTTTTTGTACTATTTTACTCTTTGATCCGTATCAAAAAGAAGTACTCTGTCTTTAAGATAGCTACCTATTATTCTGCGTACGTAAGCTGGTGTGCCGAAGCTTTGCAGCGCTGCCATTATCTGCATCCAGTTCGCAGTGTTAAAAGCATTCTTGATGTCCAACATAATCAGTGCACAGAACTTCCTTTTATTTTGGTCTCCAGAGATAGCTTCTCTAGCTATATTGACGACTGTTTGTATTGCATCTACGGTGGATCTTGATTTGCGAAATCCATATTGACTATTCGATAAGCCACCTGGTCTTTTTTGCCCACGCCTTCTTGCATACAGGCATTAAAAAGATCAGTAAATAATGTAGCCCTAGTTGTGATCGCGGCTTCAAGGGCTATGTTTGGTACTTCGTCGGGTCCTGGGGATTTGTTATCATCAACTCTTTTTGCAGCGTCCAGCACCTCTTGATCCTCGCTTGGATAAGTCCAGCGATCTTGCGCCGGGAAAAGTGCTTCAACAATAACATTCATCAGTATCGGGCACGTAGGTTGCTGTGATATGGGTCCTTTAACTTTGGCCATCACAGTTCTGTAGGTTGATCCCCAAGGATCTAGGTCGACATTATCCAGCAGTTCCCTAAAGCATAACTTCTTGCTCTTTTTTATGGCATTTTTAAGTGCCTTTCTTTGTGCGACATAGATGCTGTGTAACTCCGCATATCGTGGTGATGAGCGTGCCCTCTGCGCTATTCTTCGTGCTTTGTGACATTTTCTACGCTCTTCCGCAATTTCGTCATTCCACCAATATACCGAAGTGCGCTGTGCTTTTCCGCGACTTCTGGGCATGGCAGCATCACATGCCATACATAGCAACTTAGTGATTTGAACCGACTGGTCTTCCGCATGCGATTCTCGTACTATGGCGTCCTTCCAGATAATGTCAAATATTTGTGGGTCAAAAAGGTGCTGTTTCCATTTCCTACTTTGTCGATGTCTTGCTGCTACCGTTCGTGGAGTTTTGAGCAGATCTACGCTAATAGCTTTATGGTCGCTGTGTGTGTAGACGTTGCTTATGGACCATTTTGCTCGTCTTGCTATTTCGCTGCTAGCGAAGGTGAGATCTATAATGGATCGTCTGGTACCTGTATCGAAGGTATATATCCCTGGCTCATTTAGGAGTTCTAGCCTCAAAGAAGTAAGGCTTTCGAGAAGAATTCTCCCTCTTTCGTTGGTTCGTCTACTTCCCCACACAGATGACCATGCATTGAAGTCTCCACACACTAAAAGGGAATGTTTACCTCGTGCTTCAATGGTGATCCCGTATATCATGTCTTCGAACTCGGCGATGTTCATGCTCGGAAGGGAATAGCAACTGAAGACGTATCTACCGTTGATTTTTGTCCACGTGAATCCTGCTACCGTTGGCGTCATATTTTCCTGTGGGAGAAATTTCCCTGGTGCCCAAATTGAGGGTTTCCCTGCTGAATCTGAGTGCCAACCCTGCTCCTAATAGAAGCACCTAAGTTTGCATTTCTATGTTATTGTACACATATGTGTAACTTTACGTATGTATATGCTTATATATATATATATAACTATATCTAATATAAGCACCTAAGTATGCATTTCTATGTTAATGTACACATATGTGTAACTTTACGTATGTTTAGCTTATATATATATATATACTCACCCATCAGATGTGGCTCCATTTGTTGTGGCCGGGTGCTGTTGCAGCAGGCCTATGTTCGGCGGCCCTGCTGTTGTTATATCTGGTGCAGTTGCAGTAGCCCTATGTTTAGCGGCCCTGCTGTTGTTGTTCAGGCTGATGCTATTGCAGCAGGCCTATGTTTGGCGGGTCTGCTGTTGTTGTTGTAGCTGGTGTGGGATGTATCCGGACAATTGTCGTTGTCGGTATAGAGGGTTGTTGCCGGTATGGTGGTTGTCCTATTAGGTGGTATGTGCGCGTGGTGTTGGCGCCGTAGTAGTGGCTGTGCGCGGTTTTGGTGGGCAAAGTTGGTGGTTGTGCACTGTTTTGGTGGGCACTGTTGGCGGTTGTGCACTGTCTTAGGTGCGCAAAGTTGGTGGTTGTGCGCGGTTTTGGTGGGATAGCGTCTCTCTAATTGGTTACTCCTCAAAAGCAATAGCCGCGGTGCCTTGAAAAAATAGAGGTATTACCATTGCACGGTATCTGATCTTGTGTGTTGCCATAAGCAATACCCTCACTCGATTCGAAAATTACCTCTATTCGTGGTTCCACTGTGGGCGCACTCCGTGATACTAAGCATATATGAACGTCGGAATTGTCTGCACCTAATGAAATAGTGGATCCAACCAGATGCAGACTGAAACGTGGGCACGTATTCGGGCAGTCAAGCGAAGTACCGCCTCTTTTCTTCGGTTCGCCGGATTCTTCGCACTTTTTTTTTTCTTTAACGCCGTGAAAATTTCCAGCGCTGGCTTTTATTCCATACAAATACGATTTAACCACCGAACTTACCAAAATTAATTTAGCTACAAAATGTTGGTGCGTAGTTGTTCACCTTTAAGTACAGCAGATGCACAACCGAAAATGCCGGTTTAACTTCATCGGCATTAAAAGGAGACGTTTCGATTTGTCAGTCGCCAAATTAGTAAAAGGTATGATGGACTGATGAGTTCCTGCTGAAGTTCTCCTTTTGTTGATCGATCCGTCTTCCTTTGTGTCCAAGCCCAAAATGAAAGAGGCAAAACCCAGCTTCCGTGCACGCTTCCGATATCTAGTTCTCACCGATCAGTCGATACTTCGATGTTTTTATCGGTTCGTTCAACCCACATGTTGGCTTGTGTCTCTGTCACGCCTACCATGCGCAGATTTCAAAGTCGTGGTTTCGATGATAGGCGTATGGGATTTAGAGGAAGCAACTTTTGTGTCGTGAGAGAATTGTGCGCTGAGTTAACTGGACTTGCCAATAGAAATAGCTTAAGGCGCTAAAAAAAATATATTCACCATCACGCAGCTGTAATTACCAATGCGTTGATTATGTTTGCTTTCGCTATCTATACCAGCGAAATGGAAGAAACAAAATCAGCTGATGAGACAGACTTCTCGGCGATGCCACCTGCACTAATTTAGTACGGGGAGTGTGTAACCACTCCAGGCAGCCATGAGTGGGGGTGAATCCTAACCCTTTCACCTATCACCAGCCAACTAGTACGTTCCACGGGTGATCTCCCAAGGGGGCCATAACAAACCTGCTTCGCTTTGAAGACCTGACGATGAAGCGAACAGGAAACCGATTCATCTGTGGGAAGCCACTTCCAGGAACCTCCGATGCCAAGTAACGTGGGGCACGACTCAGCCCTAAGATAACAGTCTCAAAGTTCTACCGCGAAGCTAGCCGGGCAACAAGGTCCATAAAAAAAATCCAGTTATGTTAAATAGTGAAGTAATTTTGTTTCTTAGTTTAAAGGGCTTTGCGGCAATTAGACATTTGTTACGGAGAACTCGTCAAAACTCCGTAAGGCTAGTCAAACCCAAGTGTGGACTGCCAGGTTGTTCACGGTTCCCTGTGAGAACGCGTGTGAACACCCTATGAATTCGTTGCTCGGGGAGGATATTGGGCGAGATGTCCCCGACCGCCAAAACGCCCAGACAGGGTAAAAAAAAATCAATTGGTAGGTTTATATAATAAAAAAAAAGTCAATTTGAAATTTAGCAAAACGTTCTGGTTGGTTTATTGTGGACGAATATCCGAAGCATGGAAGCGACCTATCAATTTCCCGTTTAGGTCCTCCAGATCATACAGTGCATTGCCTATTTTTCGGAGTATTCGGCACTTAAGGTCTTTTGGCATGAATTTGGTGTTAATGCCCTGTTTGAAGTTACTCAAAGCAAAGTTTTTCCGGAAAACTTCCTGACCTTCCTTGTAGTTGACTTGCCTAGAGCGCTTGTTATAGGTGTTTATCCCCCTATCCCTTGCCAGATCTAAATTCCTACGAATTTGCTCGCGAATATTAGTCAGCTTGTCAGCTCTGCTCACTATCGTAACCTGGTCTTCCCGAAGGCTGCCGAGTTTCTCTAAGTGATCTCCCAAGGGGGCCATTACAAGTCATATCAGTCTTCTGACGCTAGCAACACAACGATGTACACGAAACTAAACTGAATATAGCACCAAAGTAAAACCGATGATAAACGAATTATACAGAGTATTACACACGAAATCAAAGTGCTACTGAGTTAAAGCGACTATGACATCAGTTTATACTCAACAAAGTCATATATGTTTGAGACATATGTGTTACGGGGCACTCGTATGTATTTTCCGTTTTATGTGCTAATCACTCATAGTATTTGTCTGTACTTGACTAAGTACACATTTACGGCTGAATTCTGTAATTCAGTCTCATCTCAAGTCAATTTTTGTGACTTGAAATGATTTCGGTATTCAGTAAACGAAAGTCACAAAAACAATTCACCATATCAACGAAATTCACCAAAATGACAATTTACTCATACATTGAACAAATAATATGGCATTGCATTTTGTCAACGCAATGTTGAGTGGTGTTGTGGCTGAGCTCGCTAAGACACCGTTCACAACTTTTATAGAAAATACCAAAGTGTGTAGGTTCGAATCTCAGCGGCGCCACTAGAGTTCGATGTTTTTTTTTTTAAGTATTTTCTGTTTTTTATTTTTTTTTATATTTGAGGAATAAAAAGAATATATTTAAAGCGTTTTTCGCAAATAATTTTCATACTTTTTCTGAAATTTTCACGTTTGTGATCTGCCCCGGCCCAGCTCACAAATTAGTGATTGCTTTTGTGAGGCTGAAGACGCGAGACAGCTTACAGAATGGCAAATTGTCTCAAAAGTGATTTTCACCCCAAATAGTCTCTAATAATGACTAGAGACGGCTTACTGAATTCAGCTATTAGACACAATTTTTTGGCTCATGACTAAGTGCACTAATTTTATTAGTACTGAAAGCAGATCTCTGTTTGGGATACGTTGTGATATGGTTAAAGCTGGAGACATTGGTGCTTTATCGGTAACCGTATCGGTAACCTTTTAACAGCTGATTCGACCAACCTTATGAGAATCAATGCAATCGATTATTGGTGCCGCTAAGGCCGTAACCGTATCGTAGCCAACCAATTGGGTTTTGGTTTACCGTCGTAACGATAAACAGCTGATTACGTTAGGGATACGGATACAGCGATACGACATACGGCACCAATGACTCCGGCTTATGGTTTTAAGCTAAGGCCACGCTGAGCTGCACTACACTGCGCTGCAAAATATTCTTCGCATGTATTCTTACCCTACAAGACGGCGGTAACCAGTTCACCCACACATTCAAAGCTTTTTTCGCTCTCCACTAACACATCGACGTTTCATACTGTCATCGAAATGACGGTTCATTAATTATTCCGGAAAACATTGAAACGCAAAAAAAATATATTTGTTTGCAACGAAAAATATCTTGTGCTTTTAGTTGTGACATGTGACGGAAATTAAAAATTTTGTTGCAGAGAACACCTCTTTGCGTTGGCGGCCTTCGCCCAAAATAACATTAAGTTAATTTTAGTTGTGACATGTGACGGAAATTAAAAATTTTGCTGCAGAGACCATCTTTTAGCGTTGGCGGCCTTCGCCCAAAATAATATTAAGGGCAACGTTTTACAAGACGGTACACCACCTAATTTAAAAATATCAAATAATAATAAAAACGGAGCTCGAGGCGCGTCTTTTGATTCCACGTTTGATAATTTTAAATAAATTAGGTGGTGCACCGTCTTTTAAATCGTTACCATATTAAGTGGTATAGAATCGACGGGATGGCCTACAAGGTTTCATGTCAACTAAATCGCCCCCGATATGGTGGGGCTAGTACCTTAATGGCTCCCGGACCGTACCCGATCTGCATCCGGCAAAGGACCAACAAAGTCGATAACGGGGAGTGTCCTTATCGCTACCTCAACAACAACATTATTTACTTTCTGATTTTCATTCATACGTATGTGCATTTTTAAATAATAAAAAAATGTTATATTATTCTAATAGATAGCATCTCCGCCGGGTTGCGATTCAGCTCAGAATATGCCAAAATCAGAGGAAATGTAACATTAAATGCAGATTCACGTGTCATTTGCCAAGGATACAAGGTACTTTACAACCAACATGCTTTGGAATACGGTACCAAACTGGTTGGATGTATTTCCCTAAAAAAGGGTGGAACTACGCATCTTGGTTTGCCAGTATTTGCTTCGGTAATTTATATTGATTTGTAGTGATTAAAATTGCAATAGTAGATAATGTAATGTGAATTAAAATTGAATAGGTAGCCGGAGCAAAAAAGGCAACTGATCGGCATGCAACTGTTATTTATGTGGCGCCACCGGGAGCTGCTGCTGCTATCCTAGAAGCATTAGAAGCAGAAATGTCTTTGATTTTTTGCATCACCAAAGGTGTGCCATAACATGATATGGTTCGCGTTAAGCACGCTCTCTTAAGGCAAAAAAATCGCGTCTAGTCAGGCCCGATTGTCCAGGAATCATCGCACCAGAAAGGGTAAGTAAATTGGCTACCATATTAAATATATAAGTAACTTGTATGAATTTTTTAGTGATAATTTGTCATGCTTTTGTTGATAATCAACTGAAGAATGCAAATACGACAGAGTTCGAAGTTCATGTGAAAACCAATTAATTTTTTTAATTAGCGTTTGGAGAGAAAAATACATATGTATGTATGCATAGAACTGCATAGAAGGGGAGGAAAAATTAATTATTATCAGTAGATTTGCAAGATTTTTATCGTTTTCCCTGCATCGCAGTTGTCATTACATTGCGTTAAGAGAAGACATCAACAACTTACTACCCACAGCCGGTTAAAATTTTAGTCAATTTTGCTCTTTTCATCACAGTTTCAAAACGTGGAAAGTTATATATCGAGCATTCCATGGAGAATGGTACATTTTAGCAGACTTTCGCATTGCCGGCATTATTAATATTCAATCCCTAGAAGGTTTAATGTAGTCATATCAATAGTTCCCGAGATGGTGGGGCTAGTACCACAATGGTGCTTGTTACCGGAACGTAGATAGATAGATAATTTATTGATGATTGCACAGTGACTTGCACATCTCCTTCACAGCACCTCATCCTAGCCGACTTCCTTGATGAACCCCAGCAGTGTTCTTGGCTTGAGGGATTAAATGTGGGAATGATCTAGCCATGGTGAGCCCATAAACTTAGCCCTACGCCTTGAAATTGCGCCGCAATCTAGAAGGATATGGTCCACCGTCTGCTGATCCATCACAAAATCGGTATGTGTTGTTCGATATTATACCCAGCTTTTGCATGTAACTGTTCAGTCTACAGTGTCTTGTAAGAATAGCCGTTAGGGTTCTTAGGTTATCTTTTTGGGAGGCCTATTAATGCCCTATATCGAGTTGTGCTGTAACCCCCTAACAGTAACTTAGATTGACTCAGGCCTGGCATATTGCGCCAGTGTTCTCTCTTTTCCCTCCTTTATGCTTATAAATGCCCCTGCGATTTTCTTTTCCTTAGGGCCGGATGCATTGTATTTTGCTGCTTCCAATATTACCATTCCCTTTTCGCGCTCCAGTATCGGATATATCATGTAAAAAATAAGAGGAGAAAAATTTTATCTTATTGGAAGGGTTTTACAATGCTCCAATAAACTTTTTTTAAAAGTACTGAAGTTATTACTACTTTTTATGTGATTAGGAAGTTCATTGAAATATTCCAGGCCCTTATATATATGACCGTCCTAAAAAGATTCTTTTCCAGCAAACGCAGCAAAGTCATTTCTCAGGACTGAGGTCAGGAGAAGGACCCGGATTGGGGTCGATACCTTCCCGGAAGAAGAGAGTATGGCAACAACAACAACAGGAGAGTATGGCGCAGACCCGCTGCAAGGATCTGCTGGGAGGATGACAATTTGTGGGAGGGACGCAATAAATTAAACACTGAGCCGCCTGCTCATTACCCTCTACGCCCCTATGGCCTAGGACCCAGGGCAACAGTACTACGTTGTGTGCTCCTAATTAATTTAGCTTTTCTACGCACTGAAGGACCAGTGCTGACTTTATTTCGAACGCCGCAAATGCCTTTAGTGGGGCCTGACTGCCCCTGCGCTGAAGTTTCAGCTTAGCGCACTAACTTATGGCGAATACTTCCGCTTAAAAATGCTCGGATGTGCTTTTAGAGTTACTGATATTTTGGCTCTGGGTCCGAAAACTTTGGCTCCAATCCTCTCTGGCGTCTTCGAGCCATCTATGTACCATACGATCTTGAGCAGACTAGTAATACATTGCACCCGCCCATACCTATACAGCCGTACCAAGAGACTGAGCAGCCCATTACATTTTGGCACAACCGGAGCACTGCTGGACATCCAATCTATATGAAAGCTATGCATTCAAAAGTGTTTGTACCAGTGGCTGGTGCACACCGAACTGGACCAATGTATGCTATATTGATGCCTGCACAAATACCAAGCTATGTTTTTGTGAATAATGTTACTGCTTATGTCCATTTGCATGGTTGAGCACATACAGTACCTACGTTTATACAAGGTGGAACACCACACTATCTACATGCGATGTAGCCACCGATCACGTTGTTGTAAGAGATTAATTAAAATATGTTATTCATAAACACTGATTCTTATATTTTCATTATCATTAAACTGTAGACTGTAGATTCATGAGGGGTGTTCTTACTGGACACTGCCTTCTGGCGTCACATGCCTTTAAATTAGGCTTGGTCAGTGATAGCAGATGTAGGAAGTGCGGGTTGGAGGAGGAAACGATCGATTACGTTCTGTGCTCGTGTCCTGCGCTTGCCAGGATAAGACTCCAGCTGACAGCTGTCAGATCTAGAAGCAGCAAGTGGCTTAAGTTCTAAGAAGCTTCTGGTATTTGTCAAGAGGACGGAGTTATTTTATAACATGTCCTGGTTGTTGATAGGGTTTTTAGCTTGGTCGTTAAAACACACTTCTGGTAACACTACGGACTCATTCAGTGTATGTGAGGTCGTCATGAACCCGCCAGTTCAACCTAACCTATATTTGGTTTTGGTTTTTACTTTAGAATCAACCGTTTAAGTAAGCGATGTCAGCTAACTAAGCGCCTTCAAATGTAGATCCATAAGGAACATGGGGTCGCCAGAGCCTCGGCTGTTAAAGAAACAGGATTCGCCACGGGTAGGTGAGGTTCACAATTGGGTTGGAGAAGCTATATATTGCGCTGGCAACCCATTGAACGGGTTGCGCTATACAACCCCCTGAACCAATTTGGTATTTTAATCCCCTCTTACGCAGGCATGCCTACTGCGGGTATACTCTAAGCCCCCTAACCCGCTGGAGCCATGAGAAGCGTTAGTGACCTTGGGTGTCCCAAGGAAAGTTCCGTCGTGTCTTGTGTTGTTGGGTGAGCGGCCAGGCAGCAGCGTGCATCAAATGCACCATTCAGGAGGATACCCTTGCTGAGCCCAGAAAATCTTGAAAGTTGGATGTACTGGTCGGAAGCAGCAAACGAGTATATTCTGTAATAGCATATGATCAACTTGGAGATAACCAAACGTTTATTTTCCTGTCCAACAGGGAACTGGTTCTAGACCCTGCTTCTAAATAAGGATAGGCGTAGTCACATCAATTCGTTCTCGGGTTACTCGGGGAAATCAGTTTTAGCAGTACTTTGCACTTTTCATACTGTACGTCCATACAAGAACTTCGGATAATGAATTAAACAGTTGTTGTTGTTGTTGTTGAATTAAACAGTCATCTGCATTTGTTTGTTTTTATAGCACGTCTAATTTCCTTCGTAACATCAATCAATTATCCCTTGTTATAATGTTGTGTTCTCTAGGAATGCAACAGCGAAGTATCTCCTTGAGTCCCTTGTGTCTTTGGCCTCTCAGAAAAGAGCTAATTGTGGAGCCCTATTTATAGAACACTTTTCGGGTTAAATATATTAAAAACTTTAATCTATCCTTACTGATTAGTTTCTTTCTCATTCTAGGTAATTTGATTTTGACGATGTGCGCATAGCAACATTCCAAATATTCCAGCTGTAGCTGAAGGAAGAACATAAATTTGCTCAAATTATAAGAAAACTGCGACAACTATCCCCCCGCTTTTTTAGTACCACAGATAAGGCGCTAACAAGCATACTATGGAAAAGGGTCAAGACCAAAGGATCAATATCACCTATAAATCGACTTTGATAGGACGAATTGGGGCTTCCGGTATTATCCCTACAAAACTCATATGGCTCTGCAAACTGATGTTGACCAACACCACCAGCGCAGGAAAAATTGGGAGTCATCACTGAGCTTCGAAAGTTTCAGAGAGGGCACAGCTATTAATAGACGTTATTGTACTTAATTAGCTTGTACATATCAATATACACATATGTAAAGTACACTAGAGTAATAAGGGAATAATTTAAATTGTAAAAAAACATTGTATATATGAATTATTTATAATTAAATATTATCTGAACATAAAGGACGCGTTTCATTCATGGAAAAGCGATTTGATAGAAGGTAACCGATACAGGTAACCGATAGGCCAGTTAGCCGTGTTGTTGTTGCATATGTTTTGGTTAGCGATAACGAAAACATAACTGATGAAGTAACTTAAAAATGTAAATAACATTGAGCGAGAAGGAATGTCGAAAACACAATAGGTAAGAGCGAGAAAGCGAGTCACACGTACACTATTTTGAGAGAGTGCATGCGTTACCTTTTTCACGACAGCAATGTAAAAGTCATTAAGACGATAATTGTTGAACAAGTTATTGGTGACGATTAACTAATCGATTAGGTAACGGGTACCTGTCTTGTAGGGTATGGAACAATTCACACCTAGCGGCACCAGCACTGCGCGGCGCGGCCATGAGCGGCAATGTTGATCAAATAGCCAAAAAAGTGAAGCGCCGCTGCCGCTACATGTCGCACCGCTTAGTGTGCACGCACTTTTAGCGTTATGGTATGGCACCATTAATCGATTACATTGCCTTCCATCACAAATCACATCCCCAATGCGCAATCTTCTGTGTTTGATTTGTGGCCTTCCATCACATTTCACCTACCCAGATTGCGCATTCACAAGTTCAAAATTGCTTCGTTCTGTGCAACAACGTCACACTTGACTGCTTGAGCGAATGAAAGAAAGAGAGAAAAAAAGAGCTAAAGGAAAATGGCGTAAAAATTGCCCATAAAAAACATCTGACCTTTTGTTTACATGCGCAATGCGCAATCTTGTATTATGATTTGTGGTGGCCTTCCATATGGTTAGTTGGATCAGCTGTTTTATGATATAGTTATGTCAAACTTTGCAATTATCGGTTAACTCTACCATATCTAATAGCTGCGGTTTGTAGAGAACAGAAATGCCGAAACAAAATGATGTGTCGATTGTGTCTATTTGAATCTGACGAAGTCTTAAAACTTTACGCCGACTCAGGAGAAATGATTGAAAATGATATATCAAAAGTGGTGGCTAAGCACCTTCAAATAGAGGTATTTTCATGAATATATACACAAGCCAAACTCCTTAGAAATTTAAAAAAATTCTTGGCAGATATGTTTCGACGATGAGATATCTAATGTAATATGCTTGAAATGTTGGGGCTACCTCAGTGTGTTCCACAAGTTTTGGTTGAGTATAGAGGACAAGCAGAGGACCCTAAATAGCCAGTTGGAATATATGGAAAATAAAGAGGATGTTGTGACCGAAGACATAATAGTGGCTGAAGAACCAGATTTAAATTTAGAAAATGTAGTTATTGAATTGTGTTCAGCGGCTGAGCTTGATTGTTACGTCGAAGAAGATACGGTCGCCTCTGAGACTCATTTAATTGCTCGCGAAGTAGATGACTCAATAACCGATCAAGATTCATTGATAACGGAATACTTATTTGAGGAAATTGGTATGTCAGATGAAACGACATAACATTTGATGGTAATAACCTACAACAGTTTCGCGTCTATCGAAAGAGGTTCCCGAAAAACCCATAAATTACCGGACCTCTCCGAAACATGGGGTGGGATTTTTAGTATTTTTGCGCAGAACTCCTTTCTGCATTATATACCAGCCTTGTTGAAGTTGTTGTAGCAGTGCTATGCCCCTTCTAATAGTCGCAACCGATCACAAATTGTCATCAATAACCCCCAAAGTGAGTTCAAGCAAACTTGCAGTTTTAACAAGGGTGGACCAGAGTGTGGTGTTTTAGATGTTTGATTTCGTGTGCGGAAACATTACAACCAGGACGAACATTATGTATGTCGGGGTTGATCATGAAATGGACTATCTCCGTGATCTTCCTTGTTAACACGGTAGAGTTTAACTGCAGTATTCTGAAGTGCAACGGAGAAAACGTTGACAAACTGCGGGATGTCCCTGGGCGTGAACAGCGAAGTGCCACAAAAGATTTGTTACGGGGACAAGGGGTTTGGTGTGTAACCCAGAACATCCCGTGCGATGTAACCATCCCTTACACGTGACACACTGGCAAGAGTGTGGCCTTCCTAAAAAGATTCTTTTCCGGCACACGCAGCAAACCCGTTTCGCTGGACCGGGATCAGGTACTGGCCCCGGATTGGGCTCGTTACCTTCCTGGAGAAAGAGAATATGGCGCAGTTCCGCTGCAAGGGACCTTTGGGAGGATGATAACTTGAGGAAGGGACGCATCAAATTAAATGGGGTTACATTGAAATGACAGAACTGGGAAGAATCCCGAGTCGCTACGGTACATAGAATCGGCTGCCTTGGGAAGCGTATTGCCAGATCAAAATGGAATCGCTCCAAAATCTCTTGGTACACAATTTTTCCCTGTGTATAACATAATTACAGGAACCGAAAGCAACTTTAAACTTCAAATATCTCCTTACAAAGCTTCTTTTCCGCCTTTAAATTATTGTTGCAGAGATCTAGGCCGTCGTTCGACACCTCTCCGCATATTTTTGGACTCGTATTAGCAGTCGATTCAATGGGTTGATAAGCACAATACATTGCTTTATAGCCCAATTGTCAACCTCACCTACGCGAAGGGGAATACAAATATGAATGTATCATACAGATATTAAGCAAGCAAGGCTGTGGCGACCACAAGTTTCTCATGGAATAGGGGGCAGTCTAAAAGGTTTAATGTGTTGTTGTAGCAGTGGGTTACGCTGAAATGACAGCCCTTGATCGGGAAAAATCCCGAGTCGCTCCGATGCATAGAACCGGCTGCCTCGGAAGGCGGGTTTAATGTGGTCATATTAATCCTTCCCGAGATGGTTGAGCTAGTACCTTAGTGGTGCATTGTAACCTGAACGTACAAATCCGGCAAAGGATTAACAACATCGATAACACTCCCCAAAACTTTCGGGGAGTGTCTATCGTTAATAACATTCCGTGAACGTTCTGAGTGCAATATAACGGCCAACCTGCAATTTTCTCCTGTGGCGTGTAACAATAGTTTGGTCGACATTGTTCAAATGAGAACTTGTAGACGAGCTCTTTAAACTTCACAAAACTCCACTTTCTCTATTCGTTAAAATTGAATAATGGTTGACCGTTTCAAAGGCTTTTGAAACGTCAAGCGGTATCTGGGTGTTTACTCCGCTAGCAAAATACAAAGAATTCGAAATATGTTGCGGGATGATGCCCCATATCCCGACGACTTGGAGAACTTGAAGAAAATAGGACTTTTGTCACGGAGATAGGTACCCAAAATACCCACAGACCCAATTACTAGCTACATTAGATGAAAAAATTGCTCCGCATGTAGTATATACTCTTTTAGATATGTTTGAAGTATATAAAATTAGCATAATAATCCTGTGTGTCATGAACCTTCTCAACATTTTTATAGACATAACCTCGAAAGAGTCTGAAACACAAAAGGGAACAAATGCTGTTGAACAGAATCATCAAACCAAACAATTAACACAAAAAGTCACCAACGAAACCTATGCCGAAAACAAAACAACGAAAAGAGGCCGTCCAAGGAAACACCACAATAAAAATGAGGAAGATAAGCACTCATCCAAGCATTCCGAAACATTCAAGTACGTATTTTCGCCATTTATTTATACTCAGTTGTATTAGCTCAAGACTTATTAAAACCAGCGTTACCGGTTGTGTCAATGGGTGGGACCACTCACAAATTATTATCAAAGTCCTCTCACGAGAGAATAGCTTAAGCTGCAACCGTGTTAACTTTTATATTGACAGTCAAGCAGCAATTAAGGCAATAATCTCGCATAGCACAGCATCTAAATGCGTGTTAGAGTGTAAGCAGTCTCTGGAGAGAATCGGGACAGGGAGAAGCATACATCTATATTGGGTCCCAGGGCATATGGGAATAGATGGGAATGAAAAAGCGGACGAATTAGCTAAAAAGGGCGCATCCCTTGAAGCTTGCTCCGTAGACGTCCCAATTAGATTGGGCGAGATTAAGCGAAGGCGAGAGGTGCACATGATCGACCAAGCAGAAAAGGCGTGGGTTCAAGCGCGGGGCTGTAAAGTGTCGAAGATTTTGTGTAGGTCTTACAACCTTAGACTAACACAGTTGCTTCTATCATTAAAAAGAGAGGACTGTAGACTCATGACGGGTATTCTGGCTGGACACTGCCTTCTGGCGTCACATGCCTTTAAATTAGGCTTGGTCAGTGATAGCAGGTGTAGGAAGTGCGGGTTGGAGGAGGAAACGATCGAGCACGTTCTGTGCTCGTGCCCTGCACTTGCCAGGCTAAGACTCCAGCTATTAGGAGTGATACAGCTGTCAGATCTAGAAGCAGCAAGTGGCTTAAGTCCTAGGAAGCTTCTAGTATTTGCCGAGAGGACGGAGTTATTTTATAACATAGGTCCTGGTTTTTGATAGGGTTTTTCAGTTTGGTCGTTAAAACAAACTTCTGGTAACACTACGGACTCAATCAGTCTATGTGAGGTCCTCATGGACCGGCCAGTTCAACCTACCTACCTCTCACGAAGTCCAAGGAAACTAGCTGTTTCAATAGGGGTGGACCATAGAGATGTTGGTTTTAGAGGCGTAGGCTCTACATTACAATTGAACAGATGGTTGGTGTCATGTGGGGACACATCGCATGCAGGACATTTTTACGTAAGAGTTCGACCTGTTACAGTATCCAGAAGGATGTTGGGCCATGGCAAAGGCGTTTACCTATTCTTTGTGAATTTTATCAAGGCTTCCTTACGCTTGTCTGGATCAAACGGCTGTTTTGGCAGGAACTCATCACTATGTTTATGAAAATGTCCCCTTAATCCTCTTGGAAGCGGGGCTAGATCAATAAGTTGTTTTCCAAGGTGTCCAGGTTTGTGACAATTAGGCAAAAACTGTCCAGTATTTAATGTTGAGCTCTTTGCCCTCACTGTTAACATGCTTGGGGTCAAAAAGAGACGTCACGTGTCAGTTCTGATGGCAGCATTTTGACAGGCCTGCGGCTTTTTCAGTATCGGGTTTTAAGACCAGGGGACTATACTGGTGACGCCTAGCACATGAGCGACTGGTCAGTTACTTTCTTTATCTTTTCCCCCAAGTGCTGCCGCAAATCGACATTAGGATTTCGTTATGGCTTTGTACTTTAGATACAACTTTGGTAGAATGCGCCTTGAAGGTGAGAGTATTATCGAACGTTACTCCTAAGATCTGGCGGTGACTGACAGTCGTTAGCGTAGCATCATCGACGTGAAGTCCAATATGTGCGCCATCTGTTCCTTCCACGTCGTAAACAGAGTGGCCGTGGATTTGGTCGGTGATAATGCCAGGTTGCGCGAAGTGAAGAAGCCAGAAAGACTGGGGAGATAGATACCGCCGGAGCGTCTCGGGACTTTTCCCGGCCAAGAGCTGTAATTTCAGTGTAACCCCATTTAATTTGTTGCGTTCCTCCTACAAATTATCATCCTCCGAGCAGATCCTTGCAGCGGGACTGCGCCATATTATCCTACTCCAGAAAGATATCGAACCCAATCCGGGGCCATTACCTGATCCCGGTCCAGAGAAATGGTTTTTAGGACGGTCACATTCTTACCCGTGTGTCGCGTGGGATCGTTACACCGTGCGGGATGTTCAGGGCTAGACCCGCTTCCCAAGGCAGTCGGTTCTATGTACCGGAGCGACTCGGGATTTTTCCCGACCAAGGACTGTCATTTCAGTGTAACCCCCCAACCCCCCAAAACCCGTCGTCCCCGTAACTTTTACAAATCTTTTGTGGCACCTTGCTGTTCACGCCTAAGGGCGTCCCGTAGTCTGCGCCTCAGTGCCACCAGCTCATACGGTCGCTCGTTCCCATAACTTCTCCCCCTCTTTCCGGCACTAGCACGCGAGTAGGTCAGGGAAACAGACTCTCAGTCTCTTGCCTTGGACGGGGCCACTTTCAAAGATGTTCTGGATTCAGCGATGGCTTTGCAGAGCTGCTCGGGGTCTAACGTCCACAGAAAATATCGCGAGAGTGGAAATGGGGGCGGACTCGCCCTTATCACCCACCACTCAGTGCAATATAATCTATTCGACCCCGACATCGGCGGCAGGGACAGTGTTGTGAAACGTCAAGGCATATTTGTCCCGTCAGGCGATGTAAACTTAGAAATCGTCAACATCTCTGTTGTTGTTTTTGTTGTTGTTGTAGCAGTGCTTCGCCCCACCTAATAGTTGCGACCGATCACAAATTGTCATCAATATCCTCTAACGCGAGTCCAAGGAAACTTGCTGTTTCAACAGGGGTGGACCATAATGAAAGGGGTGTTAGAGGCGTTGCTTCCACATTACAATTAAAGAGATGGTTGGTGTCATGTGGGGACACATTGCAAGCGGGGCATACATTTTGTATATCGGGGTTGATTCTGGACAAGTAAGAATTTAACCTGTTACAGCATCAAGAACGAAGTTGGGCCAGGGTGACTCGCGTTTCCCTGGGGAGTATGCGTTCCTCTTCCGCAAGTTTTGGGTATTGTTCTTTGAGTACTGGATTCACCGGGCAATTCCTGGCATAAAGGCCTGACGCCTGTTTGTGGAGTTCACCAAGGACCTGCTTGTGTTTTTTTGCTGAGTTCTCAGATGTCGTATTTCCTCAAAATGCTTTCGGAGATGACTCCTTAAGTCCCCAGGCGGTGTTGGCTCATCTATCAGATGTCTGTTGGGATGCCCAGGTTTCTGGGTATTCAACAGGAACTGTTTGGTTAGCATCTCATTTCTCTCCCTGATGGGGAGTATTCTCACCTCATTATGTAGATTGTGTTCTGGATACATAAGAAGACAGCCCGTAGCGGTTCTGAGAGCAGTATTTTGGTAGGCCTGTAGCTTCTTCCAGTGGATAATTTTTAGGCTTGGCGACCATATAGGGGACGCGTAGCATGCAATCGGCTGCCCAATTGCTTTGTATGTGGTAATGAGCGTTTCTTTGTCTTTTCCCCAAGTATGGCCAGCAAGGGATTTGAAGATTTTATTACGGCTCTGGATTTTCGGTACAATTACGGCTGCATGCTCACCAAAATGTAGATACTGATCAAACGTCACACCCACGATTTTGGGGTGTAGGACAGTCGGTAGCGTAGTGCCATCGACGTGGATGTTCAAAACGGTCGACATTTGCGACGTCCATGTTGTAAATAAGGTCGCGGAGGATTTAGTCGGTGATAATGTCAGGTTTCGCGAGGCGAAAAAACTGGAGAGATCAGGGAGGTAGCCGTTTATTCTGTTGCAAAGCTCATCGATCTGTGGGCCTGTGCCTGTGGCCATTATTGTGCAGTCATCGGCGTAGGAAACGATAGTGACTCCTTCTGGTGGCGAAGGTAGCTTAGATATGTAGAAATTAAATATAAATTAAACAAAAGTGGGGATAGGACACCACCCTGTGGCACCCCTTGTTTAATTCTTCTTGGTTTTGATGTTTCATTTCTAAATTGCACCGATGCCTGTCGACCACCCAGATAATTTGCGGTCCACCTTTTAAGACATGAGGGAAGGGTAGACCCTTCCAGGTCTTGCAGTAACGTGTCATGGTTGACCGTATCAAAAGCTTTTGATAGGTCTAGCGCAACGAGTACTGTTTTATGGTGGGGGTTTCGATTTAAACCGCAATTTATCTGGGTGCTGATGGCATTTAGCGCGGTGGTGGTGCTATGGAGTTTTCTGAAGCCGTGCTGATGAGAGGCTAGCTGCAAATTTGCTTTGAAGTAGGGGAAAAAAATAGCTTCAAGCGTCTTGGCCCCTGACGATAGGAGAGATATCGGGCGATATTACTCCTATGTTAGCTGGTTTCCCAGGCTTGTCAACATCTCTCCTGTCACCTGTTGCCGCACTACTCACTGGCAAAAATCGCATTATCCTAGGCCATTTCAATGCCTACTATGATCTGTGGCATTCTGATATAGAGGCCGACAGCAGAGGCGAGATGTTGGCGGACCAAATAGACGACTTCCTGCACATTAAACGGGACGCCCCCACACATATGGTAAGAAGACGTCACAGTTTGCAGGATATCTCCATCATGAGCGCAGGACTTCTTCACTGCGTCAACTGGCAGCCGATGGTAACATTGGCATCCAAACGCCTACCCACATTCCTGTCCCTCGAGTGATGTGCTGATTTCATCCCCATTGAAAAACGCACTATCGTCAATTTCAAAAAAGGAAAGTGGGAAGATTACAAAACTTATACAGACAATAGCTTTGTTGTCCTCCATATTCCGACTGATGCCCGTCAAGGGGGGCAGGGTTATCGAATCCGCGTCGTCTCGCTTCATTCCCGCCGGAAGAATCCCGGAAATCCGGCAACATTTTCCAGCGGAGGCCGAAACTCTAGCGAGCGAACGTGACCTTACAAGCGAGTGAAATGGGAGGAGCACTTAAATAATTGTAACCTCTCTGCCGGTGTGGGTAAGCTATGGGCCACCGTAAAGTCCCTATCGAACCCGACTAAGCTTAATGACAAAATATCCATCGCCTTCGGCGATAAAGGTATTTCGCAGTTGACAAAGCCAGACGTCGAGCCAGCAGACGCGCCCGCGTTTCCCTAATTACCATCACCGCCAAAGAGGTTGAGGATGCCATCATTCATGCTACAAAATCTAAAGCAGTAGGCATAGCAGACGGCACAGCCATGCCGATGCTCAAAAACTTGGCATGGCTTTCGAAAACTACATAGCGCCACCACCACACTAAACGTCATTAACCCGCAGATAAATTGCGGATTTTATCAAAACCCCCACCATAGAACAGTACTCGTTGCGCTAGACTTATCAAAAACTTTTGATACAGTCAATCGCGGAACGTTACTGCAATACTTGGAAGGGTCCTCTCTTCCTCCAAGTCTGCGAAGATGGACCGCAAATTATCTGTCTGGCCGGCAATCATCGGTGCAATTCAGGAACATAACATTTAAACCCAGAAAATTAAACCACAGGGCGGTGTCCTATCCCCGGTTATATTTAACTTCTACTTATCGAAGCTACCTTCGCCTCACATCGATGAGCTTTCTAATAAAATAAACAGCTAGTTCCCCGATCTGAATAGTATACATACCCCAAAAGCTATCTGCAACGTCAACGGAGCTAACCGCGCAAATTTAAAGTTGGTTAAAAACAAGTAAAGGTGTCGAAGTTCGGGTGTAACCGAACATTATATGCTCAGCGTGAGCTTCATTGTACATTTCATTTCAGATAAATTACTTTTCTACATAACACGTGGCACCGCACGTTTAAAAAAATGTCTACCCATTTCCTCTTACAATAAAACTTGATAAGTAAAATATCATTGATTCAAACCTATTTTTTGCTAAGTTATAGCTTATTACTCTAGTCTGCGAACCTTTTAAACTTGTTTTATATCTAAGTTGTCGTGGTCTTTAACCGATCCTGTCCATTTTTACTAGAAATATTTTCTGCTAAAGGGAAAATTTGTGTACCAAATTTTATTACGATCCGTTAATTTTTCTTCGAGTTATGGCTCCCGAAACATAGAAAATTGCTTAGTCATAAAAAGGGGCGGTGCCACGCGCATTTTTTTGTAATTTAAATTTTTTTCTATTTATTGTTATAAATCCAATTGGGAAATGAAATACCATTGTTATAAAGCTCTTTTTTGCAAAGATATAGCTTATTTTATGCGCCCACGACCCTTTTAAAAATCTTTTATATAAAAGTGGGCGTGGTCCTTAACCGATTTCGTTAATTTTTCTTCAAAGCATTCCTTATGGTAAAGGCAACCTCTCTGCCGAATTTTGTTACGATAGGTTTAACGATTTTTGATTTATGATTAATAATATTTGCAAAATTGACGTTATCAATATTCTAGGTGTATTATTACTAAATAATCAGGTTTTTGCGTTTTCCAAAATGTTATATATATAAAAAGTGGGCGCAGTTATCATCCGGTTTCGCTCATTTTCAATACCAATCTATTCTGGGTCCAGATAAGCTCGAGTACCAAATTTGGAGAAGATGTCTCAATATTTACTGAAGTTATCGTGTTAACGGACGGACGGACGGACGGACATGGCACAATCAAATTTTTTTTCGATACTGATGATTTTGATATATGGAAGTCTATATCTATCTCGATTCCTTTATACCTGTACAACCAACCGTTACCCAATTACAGTCAATATACTATGTGTGCAAAGCACTCTGAGTATAATTATGTGTAGTTCAATGTATTTTTGGATTAAAAAACAATATACCCTTCTGACCTAAATACTTCTTCACTTGTTTAGCCTTAATCAAATATAGTTACATTTTCTTTTAGGATAAATGTGTCTTTAATTCATATGTTAGATTTTTTAAATCGCATGTGTTAACTGAGTTATTCTACTTGTAATACTACTACTTTTCAATATTACATTTTTTAATAACCTTGCAAACAAAAAGATATATATTTTCTTCATGGCATATGTCAGTAATTTTTTGGCAATACATAAGCTTGTGTTTGTTTCAAAGTTTAATAACAATAAAATAATTTAAAAATTTTTTTTAAGTTAAACGGTTTTATTGTAAACAACACTTACATGAAGTAATAATAATACTAAAAGCTAGAAAATAATTAGGTAGGTCCTAGGGCCTAGTCATCGCACTCCTCGTCAATCTAGGGCGTTGATTCGACAATTAAATAAGAGCATTGGACGCGTCAAATTTCTATTGATAGTCATAAGTAAGACCAACTGAACCTTAATCAGGTTATGCTACGCCTCACATTTTTAGAAATTTCACGCGCCCATTTATTAT
Source organism: Eurosta solidaginis (assembly GCF_040869045.1). Classification (NCBI taxonomy): domain Eukaryota; kingdom Metazoa; phylum Arthropoda; class Insecta; order Diptera; family Tephritidae; genus Eurosta; species Eurosta solidaginis. Next base: position 44,452,688 of record NC_090322.1, read on the forward strand.
TTAATTGTCTGATCAACGCCCTAGATTGATGAGGATTGCGGTGACTAGTACCCTTTTAGTATTATTATTACTTCATGTAAGTATTGTTTTCAATAAAACCGTTTAACTTAGAATTTTTTTTAATTTTTTTTTTCAAGTTTTTATTCTTTATAATTGCCTATTATTTCTCATTCTATTTAGTTCATTTAGTGACTCATTATTACACGGACTCTTGCCTCACAATTTGTTACAATCTAAGTCCTCAATACATAATTCCTCCAAAGACTTTACTCGACTCTGCGCCACGTATGCTTGTCCCTCCTCGAACTCCAAAATATTTTAATGTCACTTCTACCGGACTGTATGCCAAATCAGACCACAAATACGATTTTTTTGAATATCTCAATCCTTACGCCACCTAGCGACGACTTTTTTTCATAGGTCTCTTTCTATTCTTGTATGTATTATGTGTTCCAAATATGAGCCAAATAGGACCACAAATACGATTTTTTGAAAGATTTCGATCCATTCGCCACCTATCGGAGTTTTTTTCTTATTATTGCATTGTCATCGTGTTCTGAACTATATTCCAAGTTTCAAGCTTGTAGCTTATCGGGAAGTTACTTAAATTTCAATTACAAAATTTGTGCCAGCCTGCCAAGTCAAGCTAAATAAAACCGTTTAAAAAAACGGCTGCGCATACCCGCGATTTTTTAAGTGCTGATCAATTTTGTAAGATACTGATACCCTTATTGGAAAAAGGTGGCAACCTTGTGAAAACATCCTTAGTGGCAACACCAAAGTGAAAAGTCTTAAAATGTAATACTATATTGATGTACTAAATTTGTTCAAATCGGTTAAGCCGTTTCCGAGATGCTAGTGGATATAAAAAGAAATAAAAACAAGTAAGGACGGCACTGTGTTCGGCTGTGCCGAAGACCTCATACCTTTCATGCAAGGCACATGAGTTTTCACTGAGAGCTTTTCAAGACACCCGGAGCGCTTGCCAAACAATTCCGAGGGGCGACCCCGCTTAGAAAAATTTTCTTCTAATTGAAAAACCTTATTTCTAAAATTTTGATGTTGCTTTGTCCGGGGTTGAATCCAGGGCATACGGTGTGGTAGGCGGAGCACGCTACCATCACACCACGGTGGCCGCCTTTCATGAATGGGGCTGAACATTAATCTTATCCCGTTCGTAATCTCCAAATAATCGGATGTATAAGATAAGAAATATATAGATGTACATACCTAAACGATTTTTAAGATAAATATAAAATAAAAAATGGCAAAAACCCCCTTATCTGAACGATCGGTTGTATGGGATATATATTATATATAGCTCCGATCGAAATGATTTTTGCAGGATATCTTCTGTGATATATTAGAATATATATCACCGAGTTTCACGTTTATACTTTCTAAATTGCGGCAGGAATGACCAAAGTCGTCTTATCTGAACGATCGGTTGTATGGGAGATATATGTTATAGTGGTCCGATCCTACCGGATCCGACAAATGTCTAATATAATACAAATATATCCTTGTGCCAAATTTCACTGACATATCTAAAAATTTGAGGGACTAGTTTGCGTTCAAACAGACAGACGGATAGACGGACGGACGGGCAGACGGACAGACGGACATGGCTATATCAACTCAGTTCGTCGCCCTGATCAGTTCGGTATACTTAATGGTGAGTCTATCTTCTATATTTCTCAACGTTACAAACATCGGACCAAAGTTAATATACCATTTCATGTTCATGAAAGGTATAAAAAGGTGAGGTGGCAACCCTAAGTGGCAACCTCTCTTAAAAATTTCGATAGAAATACGGAGTAAAATACTTTTCGTTTGATACCCATATTGACATACATATCATGTAGTTCCAAAAAATGACCCCGGGTCCATACGAAACCGGGGGCCCGATCCATAGTAATTCTGCGCGGAACACCGTGAATTTATTGTCAAATATTTCCTTTCATAACAATAAAATGAGACGACCACTTTGTGAACAGAAATAACCAGACATCGAAAATATCTATTAACAATTTAAAAGGTTTTTAAAATAATATGAAAGTTAAGCCAAATACTTAGATATTCGTTGAAAACTAATTCAAAGACAAAAAAAAAATTTTTTTCTCAGAAAAAACTTTACAGTTTGAAATTTTCGTTATTTCTCTGATTATTGTTTTGAACAACTTGAACAACTCAAACGAAAATAATATTATAGACAATTTTTCTGAGAAAAACATTTGAAGCGTATATAAGCTGGGTAAATATCATATAGTGCAAATACACTATGGGCAGGAATAGGGTTGCAGCAAACAATGCCATTGTAGTTGTTGTATTAACGATAGACACTCGCCGAAGGCTTTGGGGAGTGTTACCGATGTTGATGGTCCTTTGCCGAATATAGATCCGGTACGTTACGGTAACAAAGCACCATTAAGGTACTAGGCCGACCATCTCGGGAGCGATTTATATGACCACATTAAAACTTCTAGGACATACCGCCCTCCCCACCCCTAGTTCCATGAGGAAATTGGGGTCGCCAGAGCCTCGGCTGTTAATGAAACAGGATTCGCCACGGATAGGTGAGGTTGACAATTGGGTTGGAGAAGCTATATATTGCGCTGGCAACCCCCTAGATAGGGTTGCGCTACACAATCTCTTGAATCAATTTGGTATTTTAGTCGCCTCTTACGATAGGCATACCTACCGCGGGTATATTATAAACCCATTAACCCGCTGGAGGAAACAATGCCATTAGAGACATTTTCCAATATATCGAGGAAGAAAAAAGTCGCAATGTAAAATGTGCAAAGTAAATTGGCGGGCGAACATTGGACAAATTTAAAACGCCACATAATAACGAAGCACGGAAGATTTCTAGACGGTTTGAGGACTAATTTCGAAAATAGCGAACCACCAAAAAATAAAATTAAAATTTCACACTCTATACAACCAGAGTCCTTTAAGAATTCGTTCATAAAAATTGTAATGAAAGATGGACGGCCGTTGTCGCAATTGGACAGTGAAGGGTTCAGGGAGATAGTGGTTCCCATCTTCAAAGCCCTTAATATGAAAATAATCAACTCCCATTATGTTATGTAGTTAATAAGTAATCGTGCTATAGAAATAAAAAACGAAATAAAAATGTGGTTGGAAAAAAATTTGTGTTAATTAAAATTGATGCCGCTACTCGGCTTGACCGCTCATTATTAGGAATTAACCTACAGTATATTGAAATTCAAAATTCAAAATTCAAAATTAGCAGTAGTTGTAAAAACTCTCGGAATGAGATCATTGCCACACCCACACACTGGGACAAAATAAAAAGGACGGTACTGGAAACTCTTGAGGAATATGATATTATGCTGGATCAAATTTATAGGTATTGTAATACATCAGGGCGCAAAAAAAATTGGTAAAATATGCCTCTCTGTTGACCAGGAGCTCATAAACGCTCACCAAAGCTCGAAAATCAGTACCTTTTTGGATGAGATGGCTCAAAATATAGTAGCTGTAGTTCCTCATCATGAAGTTTCCGGACTTACTAATGTGTTTGCTGAAATTGACAATTTTGAAAGCCTTCATACACGCTTGGCGGTATATGAAGACATTTTTACTTATTATCAAAATATTCGCTTTATATCTCGTGATCTGTTTGAATTAGCCTTAGTCATTCTTGGTGTTCCTGATACGCAAGTATCAGTAGAAAGACCATTTTCTTCTTTGAATTTCACTTTGAATGGAAGAAGGTACAACTTAAGCGATGAAACGCTTGAAAAACTATTACTTGTAAAACTTAACTCATAAGCTCTTTATTATGTTCAAAAATTAAATTTTTGTGTTGTTGAAAGACAAAAAAAAGTTTATAAATCACCTTTTTTTGTTGATTTAGGGTTTTTTGTTTTACATTTTATAGTTTTTTTCATTGAAATACAAAAAAAAAAATAATATTTATTAACAATTATTTTCAATCTCTGGAAATAAGTGCTAGCTAGACTGATCAAATACTGCACCGTGCGACTGTCTTACACGCAAAAATATTGGGTGTGACGTTCGATCAAGATTTACATTTTGGCGAGCATGCAACCGCAATTGTACCTAAATTTCGTGAAAAAATCCTCAAATCTCTTGCCAGCAACACTTCGGGTAAAGACAAAGAAACGCTCATTACCACTTACAAAGCAATTGGCCGGTCGACTGCATGCTACGCGTCCCCGATATGGTCGCCGAGCCTAAAGATTACTCACTGGGAAAAAGTACAGGCCTGCCAAAAAACCGGTCTCAGAACCGTTACGGGCTGTCTTCTTATGTCCCCAGAACACCACCTACACAATGAGGCGAGAGTACTCTCCATTAGGCAGAGAAATGAAATGCTGAACTAATAGTTTCTGTTAAATACCCAGAAACCTGGGCATCCCAACAGACATCTGATTGGAGAGGCCACACCTCCCAGGCGCTTAAGAAGTCATCTCCGAAAGCACTATGAGGAAATACGGTACCTAAGAACACAGCCATATGAAGTAACAAAACACAAACAGATCCTCAGTGATATCCACAAACAGGCTACAACAACAACAGGTGTCGGACCTCTATGCCAGGCATTGCCCGGCGAACCCAGTTCTTAAAAAAAAAATACCCAGAACTCGTAGAAGAGGAACGCACTCTCCCTAGCGAAACACGCGCCACTCTAGGTCAACTTCGATCTGGTTACTATAACAGGTTCAAGTCTTAGCTATCCAGATTCAACCTCGATATACATAATGTATGTCCTGGTTGCAAAGTGTACCCGCATGACACCAACCATCTCTTCATGCAATGTGGAACCAACGCCTCTAACATTTCCTCACTATGGTCCACTCCTGTTGAAACTGCGGGTTTCCTTGGACTCCTGTTAGAGGATATTGATGAAAATCTGTGCTTGGTCGCGCCTATTGGATGGAGCGAAGCACTGTTACAACAACAACACAACACAAATTTTGTTAGCAAGTATTTTCCTTGTATAGTGGAAATGTGCTTCGCGAAATAACTATTTGCGTGATTGTGGTGATGCAGAAGATTGCGTTAAACGCATCTATATGAAAAACTTCCTTGTGGCTCGCCCTTTACTGAATCTTTGTCGCAGACCTCAAACGATATGTATGTGAACGCCAAATAGTTTTCCGAACCTTTCGAGTGCACCAGTGATCTAGAATGCAGATTCACAAGTCTTCTTTAGTATAGTTAAGCGTTTTAATTCGGTTTGGAAATGTGAAAGGAATAAAATTAAGTGACCTCTCTTCTGCCAAAAAATTTATTTTCCCAGGTACAACCTTTTTAATAGGCCTCCCGAGATACGCCTTTACTTGAGACCAGATACGTCCTTGTCAGCGAACTTTAAGTCACGGTATTTCTTTTTAAAATTAATGAATTTGACCTCTAATGTACTCTAAAATTGTTAAAAATTTAAACAACGTGACATGAGGACGGACAAGCTTCTTCCTGATGTCACGTTTAAATTTGTAAATTTTTCCCAAATTATTTAATAAATTAAATTAAAAAGATGATAAAGGTTTACATGCATTTAAAATAATTAGGGCAATCCCCGCTTAATTCATACAAACATTAAAAAATCAAATTAAAAGATAAAACAAGATTCCAAATTTGTATTATATTTCGAATACCTTAAATGTCCTAACCAAAAAAGGCAGTATGTCAATCAGCCCTATTCTGCATTTCGACTTGGATTGACATTTTTTCGATTTGGCAATTTTGGTATTCTGTGTTCCAATCTCTTTCGATCTAACTTCGAATCGTTCGATTTTGTGTATTCTGCATTTCGATCTTAGTTCCGTTTTTCTAAGTTGCAAATTTGTTGGCGGAAAAATATTTTAGATCGCGGGTTCGAATCGAGCTCAAGGCCTAACAATAATTTTTTATCATTATTATTGTTATGATAAATTTTTTCTTAATTGAAAAAATTTTTAAATTAGAATAGAAGAAAGAAAAAATTTAGACAACTGCCAAAGCTCGTTGTATAGATCCATTTCGGGAACTGCTAAATTCCTTCATCGGCAACGTTTAGGCGCCCCTGCTGTAACCATTCAGCCATCACAGCGGTTTTTTGTTTGTCTTCATTAATCCTACTTCTATTCTGGTTCGTGCCAATTGATATTCACAACACTGCGACATCTGTTGCAGAATGGATGTGAAAATTGGACTTATTTGATGGCAATGCTGCCATAGTGTCATATTTTATTGACACTTTTTTCCCCGTGCTCTGGGATGTATTAACAATTTTTGTTGTTATATCGGCCTACTGAATTTAAGATCGCGGGTTCGAATCGAGCTCAAGGCCTAACAATAATTTTTTATCATTATTATTGTTATGATAAATTTTTTCTTAATTGAAAAAATTTTTAAATTAGAATAGAAGAAAGAAAAAATTTAGACAACTGCCAATGCTCGTTGTATAGATCCATTTAGGGAACTGCTAAATTCCTTCATCGGCAACGTTTAGGCGCCGCTGCTGTAACCATTCAGCCATCACAGCGGTTTTTTGTTTGTCTTCATTAATCCTACTTCTATTCTGGTTCGTGCCAATTGATATTCACAACACTGCGACATCTATTGCAGAATGGATGTGAAATTTGGACTTATTTGATGGCAATGCTGCCATAGTGTCATATTTTATTGACACTTTTTTCCCCGTGCTCTGGGATGTATTAACAATTTTTGTTGTTATATCGGCCTACTGAATTTAAGATCGCGGGTTCGAATCGAGCTCAAGGCCTAACAATAATTTTTTATCATTATTATTGTTATGATAAATTTTTTCTTAATTGAAAAAATTTTTAAATTAGAATAGAAGAAAGAAAAAATTTAGACAACTGCCAAAGCTCGTTGTATAGATCCATTTCGGGAACTGCTAAATTCCTTCATCGGCAACGTTTAGGCGCCGCTGCTGTAACCATTCAGCCATCACAGCGGTTTTTTGCATTGTAAACTTTACCAAGTAGCGCAACTAACAGCTGATCGCTCAAAATTTGCACACACACACAAACATCACTAATGGCCATATTACGGAAATCTTAGGGAAATTGAAGTTAAATTTTGAAACAGACATAAAATGTTATAATTTTGGAATATATAGCATCTAGGACACCTTAATTGCAGTAATTGAAAGAAAATGTTTGGTTATACTCAAGTATTTAATTATTTTTTCAAATTTATCTTTAATATTGATACAATGATTGATCCAATGCAACTCTGGTCTTCCTACTGTTCTTCATTCCACTCCATTTGAGTGCCTATTTTCACGGCCTGCGAGTGCCTTCCACTCTATTCGCAACATAACCTCGAACTAAGCTGCCAAACTATATAGTAAACAATGGTTTTTTGTTTGTCTTCATTAATCCTACTTCTATTCTGGTTCGTGCCAATTGATATTCACAACACTGCCACATCTGTTGCAGAATGGATGTGAAAATTGGACTTACTTGATGGCAATGCTGCCATAGTGTCATATTTTATTGACACTTTTTTCCCCGTGCTCTGGGATGTATTAACAATTTTTGTTGTTATATCGGCCTACTGAATTTAAGATCGCGGGTTCGAATCGAGCTCAAGGCCTAACAATAATTTTTTATCATTATTATTGTTATGATAAATTTTTTCTTAATTGAAAAAAATTTTAAATTAGAATAGAAGAAAGAAAAAATTTAGACAACTGCCAAAGCTCGTTGTATAGATCCATTTCGGGAACTGCTAAATTCCTTCATCGGCAACGTTTAAGCGCCGCTGCTGTAACCATTCAGCCATCACAGCGGTTTTTTGTTTGTCTTCATTAATCCTACTTCTATTCTGGTTCGTGCCAATTGATATTCACAACACTGCGACATCTGTTGCAGAATGGATGTGAAAATTGGACTTATTTGATGGCAATGCTGCCATAGTGTCATATTTTATTGACACTTTTTTCCCCGTGCTCTGGGATGTATTAACAATTTTTGTTGTTATATCGGCCTACTGAATTTAAGATACAATAATAATGATAAAAAATTATTGTTAGGCCTTGAGCTCGATTCGAACCCGCGATCTTAAATTCAGTAGGCCGATATAACAACAAAAATTGTTAATACATCCCAGAGCACGGGGAAAAAAGTGTCAATAAAATATGACACTATGGCAGCATTGCCATCAAATAAGTCCAATTTTCACATCCATTCTGCAACAGATGTCGCAGTGTTGTGAATATCAATTGGCACGAACAAGAATAGAAGTAGGATTAATGAAGACAAACAAAAAACCGCTGTGATGGCTGAATGGTTACAGCAGCGGCGCCTAAACGTTGCCGATGAAGGAATTTAGCAGTTCCCGAAATGGATCTATACAACGAGCTTTGGCAGTTGTCTAAATTTTTTCTTTCTTCTATTCTAATTTAAAAATTTTTTCAATTAAGAAAAAATTTATCATAACAATAGCCGTGTTTTTTAACACGCGCGTATACGTTTCGTTTGCGCGTGTTAAAAAACGCCTATCTTCGCTTAGATAATGCTTAGGAGACCCATCTAGCGGCTGTGGTAAAACAACTAGCTACAGCAACAGGGTGTACCGAAAAGCGGAGACGCAACGCTCTGATGGCCATAGGGTATAACATATAGCTGAATCAGTTGCGATGAATTGTGGACACACATATAATACATAGAATTAGTGTACAGGGTGAAACAAAGACACATATTTCAGTTACATCTGAGTATAATGCGTATTGAAATTTAGTAGGACAAAATTTATGCGCAGCAATTTCAGAGGTGTATTTATAGTTTGTCTCTTAGCAGTCAATATAAAGTTTAAGCGTAAACGGATATACGCGTGTTAAAAAACACGGCTAATAATAATGATAAAAAATTATTGTTAGGCCTTGAGCTCGATTCGAACCCGCGATCTTAAATTCAGTAGGCCGATATAACAACAAAAATTGTTAATACATCCCAGAGCACGGGGAAAAAAGTGTCAATAAAATATGACACTATGGCAGCATTGCCATCAAATAAGTCCAAATTTCACATCCATTCTGCAATAGATGTCGCAGTGTTGTGAATATCAATTGGCACGAACCAGAATAGAAGTAGGATTAATGAAGACAAACAAAAAACCGCTGTGATGGCTGAATGGTTACAGCAGCGGCGCCTAAACGTTGCCGATGAAGGAATTTAGCAGTTCCCTAAATGGATCTATACAACGAGCATTGGCAGTTGTCTAAATTTTTTCTTTCTTCTATTCTAATTTAAAAATTTTTTCAATTAAGAAAAAATTTATCATAACAATAATAATGATAAAAAATTATTGTTAGGCCTTGAGCTCGATTCGAACCCGCGATCTTAAATTCAGTAGGCCGATATAACAACAAAAATTGTTAATACATCCCAGAGCACGGGGAAAAAAGTGTCAATAAAATATGACACTATGGCAGCATTGCCATCAAGTAAGTCCAATTTTCACATCCATTCTGCAACAGATGTCGCAGTGTTGTGAATATCAATTGGCACGAACCAGAATAGAAGTAGGATTAATGAAGACAAACAAAAAACCGCTGTGATGGCTGAATGGTTACAGCAGCGGCGCCTAAACGTTGCCGATGAAGGAATTTAGCAGTTCCCTAAATGGATCTATACAACGAGCTTTGGCAGTTGTCTAAATTTTTTCTTTCTTATATTCCAATTTAAAAATTTTTTCAATTAAGAAAAAATTTATCATAACAATAATAATGATAAAAAATTATTGTTAGGCCTTGAGCTCGATTCGAACCCGCGATCTTAAATTCAGTAGGCCGATATAACAACAAAAATTGAAAAATATTTTATTTTTTTATTAATTTATAACAGAATTTTAACAAAAATTTAAGTAAAACTTGCTAAGAAACGTAAAAGGCTTGATGATGACTGTTTTTTTATATGTTTCCAGGTCAAAAACAACATGTCGATATCGAAGTCCTTGGACGTATTTGCCCGGCAAAAGTATCTAACACATACTTGAAAGCATCCTTATTAAGTCGAACGTTTTTTTTGAACCTAAATAAGAAAATAAGTCATTAAACTTTACCACTTTTAAGTTCAATTTCTTACAATTCGTCACTCATCTCAAATGGATTACACAAATCCCGCAATATTTGCCTTTCCATTCTCGCCTGGCCATTTTCGTATGCGTTGCTTTCCAACTCCACAAATAGTGCCGCGGCTATTGATTCCAGTTAGCTATAATTTGTGTCTGTTCGTTGGGTCCAGTTATATGCCAAAGCAAGCTGCCGGAGTAGAGGAAGGTGAAGCAAAAACGTAAACAATCCTTGCGGAAAGAATAAATAAATCTTCATAAAGTATTTTAGGCCAGTGCAATGAAATTAACATCCATAAAATTCAGAAAATGTAAACTTTATTCGTGCAGGAATCCGTTTTAACAAAACTTGGTGGCCACGGCAGGGAATTGGCCAAAAGAACGACAAAAACACACTTGCAATTATGAAAGCACTTCACTCAAAAAAATATAACACTGCGGCAATATATTCTATGGTTTTTTTTTGCACAAAATGGCGTGGATAATAAAATATAAACGTTTTTCAGTGTTTTTTACACATTTTCTTTAATTTATTTTGTTCCAATGTTCACACATTCCGTACAAACAGCTGATTTCGAAAAATCATTTGCTCTTCCTCTTCTCGTTCTCGTTACGATTCCGTCGTAATGCAGAATACCCAACTTCGATTGAAGCGGAGCGTAGAACGGGAACGTTATCGAAATGCAGAATAGGGGTGAATGTTTATTTCTTTCTTTTCAGTTTCCCTTAGAAAACGTAATAATTGAATATTCAATTCAATTATTATAAGCCGGTGTTAAGCTCACGAATTCTTAAATACTAAGAATAAGATATAATAGCCGTGTTTTTTAACACGCGCGTATACGTTTCGTTTGCGCGTGTAAAAAAACGCCTATCTTCGCTTAGATAATGCTTAGGAGACCCATCTAGCGGCTGTGGTTAAACAACTAGCTACAGCAACAGGGTGTACCGAAAAGCGGAGACGCAACGCTCTGATGGCCATAGGGTATAACATATAGCTGAATCAGTTGCGATGAATTGTGGACACACATAGAATACATAGACTTAGTGTAGAGGGTGAAACAAAGACACATATTTCAGTTACATCTGAGTATAATGCGTATTGAAATTTAGTAGGACAAAATTTATGCGCAGCAATTTCAGAAGTGTATTTATAGTTTGTCTCTTAGCAGTCAATATAAAGTTTAAGCGTAAACGGATATACGCGTGTTAAAAAACACGGCTAATATTTCTATTTATAACCCATTTTCAAAGAATAAAAGCAGTAATATTTATTTTATTCTGCTTCTTTGCGTTGGAATATTCACCCCTATTCTGCATTTCGATTACGTTCCCGTTCTACGCTCCTCTTTAATCGAATTTGGGCATTCTGCATTACGACGGAATCGTAACGTGAAGAGGAAGATCAAATGATTTTTCGAAATCAGCTGTTTGTACGGAATGTGTGAACATTGGAACAACATAAATTAAAGAAAATTTGTAAAAAAACACTGAAAAATGTTTATATTTTATTATCCATGCCATTTTGTACAAAAAAAAAGGCAATAGAATATATTCCTGCCACCAATTTTGTTACAACGGATTCCTGCAGGAATAAGCCGCGGCACTATTTGTGGAGTTGGAAAGCAACGCATACGAAAATGGCCAGGCGAGAATGGAAAGGCAAATATTGCGAGATTTACGAATTGTAAGAAATTTAACTTAAAAGTGGTAAAGTTTAATGACTTATTTTCTTATTTAGGTTCAAAAAAAAATTTCGACTTAATAAGAATGCTTTCAAGTATATGTTAGATACTTTTGCGGGGCAAATACGTCCAAGGACTTTGACATCGACTTGTTGGTTTTTGACCTGGAAACATATAAAAAACAATCATCATCGAGCCTTTTACGTTTCTTAACAAGTTTTATTTACATTTTTGTTAAAATTCTGTTATAAATTAATAAAAAAATAAAAATAAAATATTTTTCCGCCAACAAATTTGCAACTTAGAAAAACGGAACTACGATCGAAATGCAGAATACACAAAATCGAACGATTCGAAGTTGGATCGAAAGAGATTGGAACACAGAATACCAAAATTGCCAAATCGAAAAAATTCCAATCCAAATCGAAATGCAGAATAGGGGTGATTTATTGGCATATTGCGATGGTACCATTTCGAAAACCGCCACGTAATCATCATCAGGCAATTTCGTAATGTTATCAAAAGTTTCATCGAGATTTGAACCGCCAATCACACGGTGAAACTGCAGTTGCCTTTAACCACTAGGCTATACTGCTTGTATTTGTTTTCGTGCTTAAGTCAGTTTATCTCATTTCTACACTAACAACACAATTATCATTATAATATAATTTTACTGTAAGAATGATTTCAAAGCATAAAAGCAGTGTAAGTCAAGCTATTCTATGAAAAAAGAATGAAAAAGCACTAAATTTGATTTTGAACTTGGCATGGAGGTTGTCCTAACTATTATATCTCTACCTTGTGAAAATAAACGGAATCGGTTTGCGAACACACGCACTTAAATAAATTGATTGATTAATTCTTTAAAAAAGATCACTTAAGTGATGAAATCTCATACGCGGATTGACTTTGTGACCAACAAGTAAGGAAGTCTAAGTTCGGGTTAAACCGAACATTACATACCCATCTGTACACTTGAAATGCTGTTGTTGTTTGTTTTGTGTGCTTAATAGTGTTACAAGGCTGCGCAATAATACATATACATATGGTTATATTCTGAACTAATTTTCGCTTAAAAGAAGCAAAAAGGATACAGAGGCTAACACCAATGACCTTGAGCGGGTGCAGTTTTCTTTCAAATATGGGGATTTCCCTACTGTTGACAAGTAAGTATATACAAAAAAATTATAAAAAGAGCAGGATTATTATCGAAATTTCTCAACTTTTACTAGAAATAGCGTATTACTATAAGAACTTTAGTTGCATCACCGGCATTTTGGATTTGGCCGGGCGAACTCACCCTCACGCTGAGGCGATACCACACTCCGACTCACACTAGTTACCTTTTTGTTTCCTTTTTATTTAATTAAAATGTACAGAAACCTTTTCTTTTAGTTTTGGTCATAGAATAATTTTATTTGGTATTCGTCTAAAAAAATCTTTTCTTTTTGTGGTTTCGCACAACCTTTCTTTTAGTTCTTACTATTTTAGGTTACACACGCACAACTTTTCTTTTATTACTTTTTAGTTCGCGCACTTGCGTCTGTATCCCCGGCTCAATTCAAACTGAAAACTGTAGAAAAAATACTGACGCCTCAAAGCAACTTTGCCGGTATGCAAAAACGCATAACGGGAAAATCTTATGATGGGATGGCGTGATAGAGTCGACTAACGGAGGATTCAGCCAATCAGAATTCTCCGTCATTCGACTCTCTCACCCAGTAATGCCAAGTGCATACATGCATGGCTGCATCTTTTTTTATTAGAGGGGGAGTTGCCAGATTTAAATGCAGTAACCCAATTTGACACTACATCATCCCCCTTTAGAAAAGAAGAATTTGGCAAGGTGATCAGTCTTGCCACATTCTTCTTTAGGCTTTACTAGGGTTAAGATATAAATTTATAAGAAAATGAAATATGTAAAAAATAATGTTTTTAGTTTGAAGTGAACCGTTACTATTTATATGCTTATTATTAAATTGAGTAAATATATATTTATTAAGTATTTCAATCTAACATATGAATTTTGTACATTAGGCCGTATTAAGAATTAACATTAATAGTTTGTTTAGTTTGGCCTTCATTGGCGTGTTCTTAAAGTAGGTTTATATTTAAAGATTATTTTCGGCTATCAATTTAATTAATTTTTTGTATACGATTTTTGTGTACAATTTTTTCAATTTTATTAGTTTCATCAAAAATTTTTACATTTGGTCCATCGATATTCTTTATTATGTAGGGACCTTGATATATATTTCTATGTTTATTTCTCGGTTCTGTTTCTACTAAAACCCTATCATTAATTTTAATTTCTAAAGGCTTAGTCGTTTTATCATATAATTCTTTATTTCTAATTTTATGTTTATTAATCAAATTTCTTGCCATTTTATGAGATTTTTGCATTCTATATTTTAGTTCTTTTGTATAATTTTCTACATTATAGATCGGATCGATTTGTTCCTTTTGTAATTCATGTGGCATTGTAGATTTTCTGCCAAATATTAATTCGAAAGGAGTAAATTTATTATCAAAAACCGAACTGCTTGTAGTATTATGTAAAAATGTAAAGTATTTCAAATATGTATCCCAATCTGAATATGTTTCATCTAGATATGCACGTAAATATTCGTTAAAGACTCTATGGTTTCTTTCAACAGTACCAACAGTTTCGTGGTGATAAGCTGTTGAGAAATCATGATTAATTTTTAAAAGTTTTGTTAATTCCGAGAATAATTCATTTTTGTATTCCGTCCCTAAATCGGATCTAATGGCTCTCATTGTACCATATGTTAGTATAAAGGTTTCAAAAATAGCACATGCGATAGTTTTTGCTGATTTATCTGGTACAGCTACTGTTACCAGGTATTTAGAAAAGTCACAAATCATAGTAACAGCGAACTTGTTACCATAGTTTGATTCTGGAAGTGGACCTATTGTATCGATAATCACTATGTCAAATGGTTTACAGGGTGTTGGAGTAAGGACAAGATTTTCTTTTGTTTTTGGTCTCACTTTATTTAAAAGACATTTATTGCAATTTTTCACAAATTTCGCTATATCACGTGTCATGTTTTGCCAGTAATATTTAGTTCTTAATTTGGCATATAACCTTTTTGTTCCGCAATGGCCTCCTAACAGTGGATCTTCGTGATAAATTGTCATAAGTTTTTGTTTCTGTTCATTGTCTGTTACGGTCTCTACAGGGTCCGTCAATATTATTTGTAATGATTTTAAAATTTCATTTCCGCGGATTTTAAAATTCGTAATTGAAAAATTATTGAAAAATATATCATTTTTTTGCCATTCTAATTGTTTAATATTGTGATTGTCGGCTGCTTTTTCCAGCCTCGAAAGTAACTCATCTAAATTCGTTATTTCGTTAACAGTCACGAGATTAAGCAAATTGTATTTTTTGTGTTTTAAATGCGCATAAATTTGTAAATTGGAGATCTCCTTATGTTTATTATATTGTATTGTTGATTTTACTCGCGGTATCTTTTTTGAAAAATCGTATGAAAATTTATCATAAACTTGTACTTTATTATCGTTAGAGGTCGTATCATTTAAACTTATTTTTTCATTTTGTAATTCTTGTTGTTTAGTTTGTAATCGCGTTTTAACGGCTAAAACATGTTTTGTCGAATCTTTAATCTCGTCTATACTTATACGCGAAAGAGCATCAGCCACAACATTCGATTTTCCTTTAATATATTCAATTGTAAAATTGTATTCTGATAAATCTAATCTGATTCTAGAGAGTTTCGAGGAAGGATCTTTCATATTGAATAGATAAACTAATGGTCTATGGTCTGATTTTACCGTGAAATGTGTACCGTAGACATACGACCGAAAATGTTTTATAGCAAAATGTATTGCTAAAAGTTCTAATTCTATGATTGCCTTTTTCTGTTCGGCTTTATTGAAAGATTTTGATGCAAAGCAAATCGGTAAGTCATTATCTCCATGCTTTTGGCTTAATATAGCGCCACAACCACTCTTAGATGCATCTACAGTGATAATAAATTCTTTTGAAAAATCAGGGTATTGTAATAATTGAGGAGACATTAATGATAATCTTAATTTTTCGAAAGCATTTTCGCAAGCATCATCCCAAACAAATTCAACTTTTTTCCGATTTAGACGATTTAAAGGGGCTGCCAGTGACGCAAAGTTAGGTATAAAACGCCTATAATAATTTGCAAATGCAACGAACCGCCTAACAGCGTCCTTGTCTTTAGGCTTAGTGTATTTTTTAATTGCGTCTATTTTTGAGTCATCTGGCAGCAGGCCTTTGGAGGTGCATTTATGGCCTAAAAAAGTTACTTCAGAACGAAGGAAATTGCATTTGTTGGGATTTAACTTTAAATTGAATTTTCTACAAGTTTCGAAAACTTTTTCTAAATTTTTGAGGTGATGTGTCTCGCTACATCCGATGACGATAACATCGTCAATGTACATAAAAGCTTGATTTGGCGAAATGCCTGAAAATGCTAATGACATCATACGTGAAAAAGAGTTTGGTGCTATATTTAAACCGAAAGGTAAAACTTTCCAACGAAAAGCTCCTCGATCTGTACTGAAAGATGTAACGTCTCTAGAATTAACATGAAGTGGTATTTGGTGAAAACCAGAAAAAAGATCTAAAGTCGAAAAATATTTGGCTCTGCCAAGATTGTCGAGTATGTCGTCTACGCGTGCCAACGGAAATTTGTCTGCGATAAGCTTTTTGTTGACTGCTCTGAAATCAACGCACATACGGTAAGACTTTTGGCCTGTAGGATCCTTTTTCGGCACCAAAATTAAAGGGCTGTTATAATTAGAAAAGCTGGGTTCTATTAAATCATTTCGCATTAAATCTTCGACTTGTTTATTAATTTCTTCACGTTGTGTATATGGTAAACGATAATTTTTTATATAGACTGGATTTTTATCAGTTAAACGTAGCTTTTGTTCGTAAAAGTTATTTAAAGTCATACGATCAGTTTTTAAAGCGAATACATCGGCATATTTTAAGCATAAATCTAGTAATTGTTTTTGAGCATAACCCGGCATTTGATTTTTCAAAATTTTCGTTAATTCCTCTAAGCGTTTTTGATCTTTTGAAATTTCATTGATTTTGTAGACATTGTAGTTGGTGATATCTTCCGTTACGATATTGCAATTGTTGACATGTTTTACTTCGTCACTAATATTTAAAATTTTTATAACTGGATTATTTGTGTCAACAATGCACTTTGCCGTAAAAACACCATTACAGATTTCTTGCGAGTCTACAAAAACAGGATTATCGCATTTTGGTAATTTAAATAACCGATAAACTTCACATCTCGGAGGAATAACTAAAGAATCGTTACTTGTGCCGTGTAAAATTGGTATATTTGCGTTATCTAATCCGGTATTAATGGTTATGCTATCGCTTGCGTAATTAATAATGCATTTATTAAATTTTAAAAAGTCTTTGCCGAGTATTCCGTCTGAAGGTATATTGAAATCGTCGTTAACTACATGTAAAGTATGCGGTATTAAGAATTTATATGCAATTAAGTTGGTTTTTAAGGTTCCTAAAGTTGAAATTGTTTCAGGCGTTACGCCTGTTATGTTTGTTATTTCGTTAGTATTAAAGTTACAATTTTGAGATAAACTTGAAATTTTGATTAAAGAAATATCTGCTTGAGAATCTACTAGAAAAGTACATGGTTTGTAGGAATCGCTACATTGAAGTTCAATAAAATCTGAATAATTAAGGTTCAAGCAGTAGATGGATTTTAATATTTTTGAAGAAGATTCGTTTAATTGTCTAAATCGTGATCCCGATCCCCCAGTGTTCGCTCCTGAGGGTCGTTCACGTTTAAAGCGCGTACATTGGCATTACTTCGCGAATTTGAACGTCTATTATTATTAGCATTATTGTTACTACTACTAGGCTGATTGTTTCTATTAGTGCTATATCTGTCATTATTACCTCTATTAGAATTAGTGTACCCGTAATTATTATTGTTGTAATTATTTCTATTTTTATTGTTGAATCTCGCATTTGGATTGTTGTATCTATTATTGAAATTATTACCTCTATAATTTCCTCGAAAACTATTTTGCCAATTACCACGAGTACGGAATGCTAGTACTTGTCTTTCTTTTACCTCATTATTACGTTCGACTATCATTTTTGCAACTACGTCTTTTGAATCACTGAAGGTAGTTGAAGCCAGGATGGATTTGACCAATTCTGAACGAGTGTTCAACCTGCACACATTCACTGTTTGTTCTACGGCCATTTCATGTGCCTTGGCTTGTGTCATACCTTCAATAATCAAAGAACGTTCCAATGCGTCGGATAGTTCTTCAACGCGCTTAGCAAAGTCTGAGTAATTATTATTGATGACATGTAAAGACGCGATTTTACCAGAAACAACTTTCGAGTTGTCGGGTTTTATTCTATTTCTCAAGGCAGTCTTTATGTCATCGACTGAATTTATTACGGTTGGTAATGCTTCGCGTGCTTTTCCCTCAAGTTTGGATTTCAAAAATGCAATAAAAGTAGTATTTAAATTTTCATCTGAGAAGATTTCAATTAATTTTATTTTGTCGATAAAAGATTCTAATGCCAGTGGATCGCCGCTGTAGTTGTCCCTAATAATTGAGGCGCAACTGGTAATGAACACCTTTTTCTGTTCTGAGGTTGCCATGATTGAAATATTGTTATTCGATTGTAAATCTGAAGAATTGTTTGTTGAAGGCAAATTAGAAGAATTTGAAGTAGAGTGAGAATTGGAAAAGTCAGTTCCTGACTGAAAATTGGAAGTGCTAGTTAGTAGGTTGTCTGAATTATTAGACGAATTTGCTGAAGGCTGAGTGTTTATAATATTAGTTACTGACTGAAAATTTGAAGTATTATTTTCTGCGATATCTGAGTCATTAAATCCTAAAAAATCTTCTTGACGAGCTAGTGAACACCTTCCTTTAGGGCTTGATTTATCGCTGGAATTGCCCTCAGAATCGGACATGTGTTTGAAACAGGGTATTTTTATTGAAAATTATTTTAAAAGAGAAAAAAAAATTTTGTAAATCAGGTAAGAATTTTGTAAATATTATTTGAAAATCCGGTTAATATTTGTCGCGTGTATTTTATAAAATGGTAAGTCTGGTTAAGAAAATTATATAATTAGTTTTTTTTTTTTTTTTTGAAAACAAAGGAACATCTGGTCTGCGGATTTTCTCTAAATTATAGGCTAGAGAAATGCCTACCCCCCTTCCGTGCCGAACTTAGTCGGACTTACCGACTGTCCCCCACTAGGTTAGCCCCGCTAGCTAACCAATGGACAGGCTGTCCTAAAAAGGACACTTGGTCTGTGGTTTCTCGCCCCCCAGAATGGGCTTTGCAAAAGGAAATAGGCAAGCGTGTTCCGGTTTTTCGAAATTTATTTAGTGAAAACCGAAACAGGCTGGTACATTTTTTTTCGGACTATTGGAAAAAAATATAAAAAAACCGCACTTGTTTTCACAAGCCTAACCAAAATTTTTCCGAATATACGGCGATGTTTACGACCACATCGCTTTATATTGAAGGTATGAAAAGTATAACGTATATTATGTCACAGACGCACCGCTTTTAATAAAATTTCCAAAATGTTTCTATAATTCCTATAGCAATCGAACGAAATGAATGAAAATATTTTATTGTTTCCAAGGTAAATTCAATTTTTGTATATGAAGGCAAAAATTTCATTTCCTGGCATATCAGAGGACGATTTTATTATAAAAATAATAATTTTTTTTTTTGATTTAAAGAGGCTTACAAACAGATTTGCTGTGATAATAATATAATAGCGTTAGCTTTATATAATAATGTTTCATATATTTTAATTTTCCCAAAAAAACAATTTTATAAGCGTTGGGAGAACTGTTTATGAATATCTTAACTGTGAAATTACGAAAAATACGAAAAACTATTGCAACTTTTTGACTTGGAAAAACAGAAGTTTAGAATTTTTAGTTTTAATATGAAATTATTTAAAATGTTATTTAGCTAAATGAAGTTACATGAAATTGTTTAATTTATATTTCGATTTCAATAATATCTGAAATTGTAATTAAATAATGGTAACTTTTTTGTAAAGTGTAGAATTCAGAAAGTTATTAAAGCGAAATTTTTTTTTTTTTTTTTTTTTTTTTGTAATGGCAAAATCAATTCGATATACATACATACATATATTAAAATAAACCTTTATGCATACATACATGTGTACATGACTGTACTTTATTGCGCTCCTCTGAATTGCTATGATGCGGCTGCTCTGCCTGCTGTTCCGCCTTCCTTTTTCCTCTTCTGCTGCTACCGTGATATACCCTGATTTTGCTTAAGTGCCGTTATTTAATTGCGCTTATTAATGCTTTAAAGATGATTTTTCGGCTTTACTGCCGCTGTTTTATGTTTTACAGGTGATTTTACGGCTTTAGTGCCGTTATTTTATGAGACTGACTTTTTGAGCGGCTGTACGCACCAGCACATAAAAATATGTACATATATCGTTAAAAATTATAAATTTTTTCAATTCAAAGTTTTGGTTTTATAGAAAAATGCTTTTTTCGTTAAGTTGCCTTTTTAAATATTAAGTTGAAATTGTCTTGATTGGATTGTTTAGTAAAATTTTAGATTCTTGATTTTTTTTTTTTTTTTTTGGTCTAAGTTTTACATATATATATGTTGTAGAAAATTAAAGTTTCGTAAATTTCGTCTCACATTTTTTGATTTTAATTTGTACTCGGAATTTTTTTTTTTAGGATTTATGGATTTTTCATATATATATTTTTTTTTCTTCAGTTTTTATAATTTTTTGTAATTTTTACTTTTGTACTTTTCTTTTGTATTTTTCTTTAGTATATTTTTGTATTTTTGTTTATTTCAATTTCAGCTACATTTTTTGTAGATTTTAATTTAACGCGTCGGTTTGTTAATTTACCCATTTTTCAATTGCTCTTTGTTTGCAATTGTATTTTGATGTGATCTTATAATTTCTAAGTGTATTAAACTATGAATATTTGTATTTAAACAAGTTCATATCACCAACACTGACATCCTCCTCTCGACGCTTTTTGCGTGCGCTTACAGAGTCATGTGATGCGACATCATCTTCACTTTGTTCACTGTAACGTGGACGCTTTTTATTACGTGAACCACGCTGTTTACGCTTTGGACTACTATGATCGCTTCCTCTGTGTCGATCTGAGCGCGCTCTTTGATGCTGACGCATCCGCTCCACTTCATAATCTTCATCATCACCGTCACATAGGAACGAATCGTCACGGTCGCCATGTAAGAACTTTAGTTGCATCACCGGCATTTTGGATTTGGCCGGGCGAACTCACCCTCACGCTGGGGCGATACCACACTCCGACTCACACTAGTTACCTTTTTGTTTCCTTTTTATTTAATTAAAATGTACAGAAACCTTTTCTTTTAGTTTTGGTCATAGAATAATTTTATTTGGTATTCGTCTAAAAAAATCTTTTCTTTTTGTGGTTTCGCACAACCTTTCTTTTAGTTCTTACTATTTTAGGTTACACACGCACAACTTTTCTTTTATTACTTTTTAGTTCGCGCACTTGCGTCTGTATCCCCGGCTCAATTCAAACTGAAAACTGTAGAAAAAATACTGACGCCTCAAAGCAACTTTGCCGGTATGCAAAAACGCATAACGGGAAAATCTTATGATGCGATGGCGTGATAGAGTCGACTAACGGAGGATTCAGCCAATCAGAATTCTCCGTCATTCGACTCTCTCACCCAGTAATGCCAAGTGCATACATGCATGGCTGCATCTTTTTTTATTAGAGGGGGAGTTGCCAGATTTAAATGCAGTAACCCAATTTGACACTACATTACCGGCATCTACGAACTTTTACAAAATTTTTTATATAAAAGAAGGCGATTTAACCGATTTAGTCCATTTTTACTGAAAATATTTCCTGTTAAAGGCATACGTGTGCAGTGCACATTGGGCACCAAATTTTTCGTCGAGTTATGGCTGCATAAACGTTGGGAAATGCATTGTAAAGAAGGGGCAGCGCCACGCCCATTTTTCAAGATTTGAATTTTTTCCCATTTCTTGTTATAATGGCACAAAATACGATTGGTACAAAACTATTTTGCGCTAAGATTTAACTTATTATTTTTGCCTACGACTCTTTTTAAATAATTTATATAAAAGTTGGCGTGGTCCTTAACCAATCTTATCCATTTTTACTATAAATATTTCCTGCTATAAGGAAAATATGTGTACCCAATTTTGTTACGATATGTAAATTTTTCTTCGAGTTATGGGTCCCGAAACATTGAAAATAGCTTAGGCAAAAAAAGGGCGGTGCCGCACTTATTTTCAAAAATTTTAGTGTTTTCTAATTTAATGTTATTTAATTTAGAAAGTAAAATTCTATTGATACAAAGCTCTTTTTCGCTAAGATATAGCTTATTATTTTCGTCTACGACCCTTTTAAAAATATTTTATATAAAAGTGGGCGTGGTCTTTAACCGATCTCATCCATTTTTTCTAGAAATATTTCCTGCTATATTTGTGAACCCAATTTTATTACGATCCGTTAACTTTTCTTCAAGTTATGGCTCCCGAAACATAGAAAATTGCTTAACCATAAAAGGCGGTGCAACGCCCATTTTTTAAATTTGAAGTTTTTCCTATTTATTATTATAAATCCAATTTGGAAATGAAATACCATTGATATAAAGCTCTTTTTTGCAAAGATATGACTTATTTTATTCGTCCACGACCTTTTAAAATTCTTTTATATAAAAGTGGGCGTGGTCTTACCCCGATCTCGTCTATTTTTTCTAAAAATATTTCCTGCTATAGGGAAAATTTGTGTACCAAATTTTATTACGATCCGTTAATTTTTCTTCGAGTTATGGCTCTCGAAACATAGAAAATTGTTTAGTCATATAAGGGGCGGCGCCACGCCCATTTTTTTAAATTTGAAGTTTTTGCTATTTACTGTTATAAATACACTTGGGAAATGAAATACCATTGATATAAAGCTCTTTTTTGCAAAGATATAGCTTATTTTATTCGTCCACGACCCTTTTATATAAAAGTGGGCGTGGTCCTTAACCGATTTCGTTAATTTTTCTTCAAATCATTCCTTATAGTAAAGGCAACCTCTCTCCCGAATTTTGTTACGATAGGTTTAACGATTTTTGATTTATGATTAATAATATTTGCAAAATTGATTTTATCATAAGTGGGCGTTACCACGCCCATTTTGAAAAATTTTTATCAAGGGTCTCAATATCAGTCCACATGTCAAATTTCAACATTTTAGGGGTATTATTTACTAAATTATCAGGTTTGTTGCGTTTTCCAAAATTGTATATATATAAAAAGTGAGCGTGGTTATCATCCGATTTCGCTCATTTTTAATACTAATCTATTCTGAGCCCAGATAAGCACGTGTACCAAATTTGGTGAAGATATCTCAATATTTACTCAAGTTATCGTGTTAACGGACAGACGGACGGACGGACATGGCTCAATCAAATTTTTTTCGATACTGATGATTTCGATATATGGAAGTCTATATCTATCTCAACTCCTTTATACCTGTACAACCAACCGTTATCCAATCAAAGTTATAATACCCTGTGTACAAGTACAGCTAGGTATAAAAATAGAAATTCGATAAAATTTTGGAAAATGGACGTGGCCCCGCCACATTTAAAGCTTAAAAAAAAAAAATAAATAAATGTAAGGCGCGATAACCTCCGAAGAGATCTAAGGCCGAGCTTCTCTTCCAATTTGCGTCGTGCTCCTCTTGATTTTTCCCTACAAATTGGCCGGACGGGACCTACATGTTTTATGCCGACTCCGAACGGCATCTGCAAGGCAGATGAGTTTTCACTGAGAGCTTTTCATGGCAGAAATACAATCGGAGCGCTTGCCAGACACTGCCGAGGGGCGACCCCGCTTAGAAAAATTTTCTTCTAATTGAAAAATCTTATTTCTAAAATTTTGATGTTGCTTTGCCCGGGAGTTGAACCCAGGGCATACGGTGTGATAGGCGGAGCACGCTACCATCACACCACGGTGGCCGCATTTAAAGCTTTAACCATCACAAAATTGCAAATTTATTTCTGACACGCGAAACATTACCAATATAAATATGTAAATGGAAATTACGAAATTACGAAATTACTGTAAATGGGTCTATTCCGCTACTTTTACCATCAATGTCGAAAAAAGCGACCGAGTTTATAAACGGGAATTGGGTAGAACATCATTCTATGACACTAATGCCGGTTTTCAGTGCGAGTTTAAACTACAGTTAAAGTCGACTAGGGTTTAACCCTGCCACATTAATGGTGTCTTATCCATAACCAGATAAAACAGCTAATCGAACCAACCTTATGGAAATCAATGTAATCGATTAATGGTGCCATACCATAACGCTAACTTCATATCATAGCCAAACAATTGGTTTTTGGTTTCTCGCCATATCCATAACCTAAAAATATTTGAGTTGGCGAATTTGATAACTTTTTGTAGATTTTATTCATTGTTTTTGGAGACTTATTTTTTGTGGAATATGTTTTTAATTTTTTACGTTTTCTTCATTTTTCTGAAATTTTCACGATTTTCAGGTTAAGGCACCATTAATCGATCACATTGCAGATGGCTATGAATATGGTTACGACTATGGCGTTAGGGTTAAGGAAGTTTAATTGGCGCTTTAAACTCTAGTCAACTTTAACCGTAGTTTAAACTGGTGCCGAAAAACCGGGCATAACTGTTTTACTGCTGCTTCGGACAGAGGTTATTTGCATATGAATAAGCAGTTTGTTCCAGCATTCATGCCATTTGATGCTCGTGACATTCCTCTTTAAATGTATTCCTGATATATGTATATATGGGAGCAAAAGCTGGGTCTATTATGTTCAGTTTTTGATATTACATATATTAATGGCTCTAAATAACCCAAATCCATATATAAGTTAAGATACTTTATTAAAATTTACAAGGAAAAAATAAAATAAATACAAGGCGCGATATACCTCAGAAAAGATTTAGGCCGAGCTTGTCTTCCAACTTGCCTCGTGCTCGTTTTAATTTTTCGTACAAATTGACGGGACAGGACCAACATGTTTTACGCCGACTCCGACCGACATCTGCAAAGCAGATGAGTTTTCAATGAGAAGTTTTTCATGGTAGAAATACACTTAGAGTGCTTGTGAAATCACTGCCGAGATGCGACCCCGTTCAGAAGAACTAATTTCTAAATTTTTGATGTTGCTTTGCCCGGGAGTTGAACCCAGGATCTGCGGTGTGATAGGCGGAGCACGTTACCACCACACAACGGCAGCCGCGAATTTACAAAGATATTAGATAATAATATATGTTATTTCAATTAATATGTAGATGCACATTATGCAGTAAAACTTGGGTATACCTTGAAAGTTATGTGAAGCACATGAAATCGGCACATTCAGCTAACCAGAATTTACCATATAAATGCAAACATTGTTCAAAAAGTTTCTCCAAACAATCTATTTTAGATAGTCATAAAAAAATACGGCATACGTCTATAAATCCAACTTGCAAGCTATGCAATAAAACGTAAGTAAACTCAACTAAAAGTACATAATTCTAACATAAAAACAAAACCTTTTGGCTTTTTTTAGTCTAGCAAACAATACCATTTTAAGACAACATATAAAGAGTGTGCATCACAATATATTTGAATCGGTTTGTGAGATTTGTGGGAAACTTTTAAAAAATCCAACAAACTTACAATATCATATGGATTATATACATAACACTGAACCACATCCTCAGGTCCAATGTACTATTTGCAAGAAATGGTTGAAAAGTAAATTTACTTTAAGAAAACATATGAAACATCATCGCGACGAAGCCTCTGGCGGTATATTTAAGTGTACTCAATGTAACGTGGAGAAAAGTACAAAAAAAGCTCTTAAATCACACATACGCTATCATCATTCAAATGTTCCAGTATTTCCTTGTACGTGGTGTGGAAAAGAGTTTAAATCACCGACATCACTAAAGGTAGGCATTGGAAATTGTGAAAGAAATCAAGTTATACAGCCTGAGTGGAGGATCGCCCTTTTTATTGCTGTTGTTCTAATGAGGTGTGTTGTCTGGAGTGAAAGTTAGGTTATTGTTGTTGTTGAAAAAGCTAAAGTGGGATCTAATGCAAGCTTATATTTTTTTAGAATAATTTATTTCATCTACAGATTTATCAATCTTACAGAAAAGTTATGCAGTTATGCTTAAATTTACAGAGGTAGGAGTTTTAACATCATACGTAGTACACATAAATTTGGAAATGTATTGTTGATGATATCTTATAATGGCTATTAATTGTTGTGGCGATAACGGTTTAATATAACCACATTGAAACTTATAGACCATTCCGCCACTACTAGCCTACTAAATATTTGTATGATGTATTCATATTCACTCAGGATTCTCCTCTGGTAGGTACGGTTGAGAATTGGGCTGTGGAAGCTGTGAGGCCATAAAGCTTTATATTGCGCTTATCAACCCTTTGACTCCCAGTGTTAGACGTCGTCATGTAGATACGCAATATAGCTCGTGTCCTGAAAAAATATTTGTTCGGTGGAATAGCTCAGGTCCTCTCTGGATAAATAAGAACTTAATCCAGTATAATTTCAATATCTGAGGAATTTTTTGGCTGCCGGTTTACAAGTCCTTTGAGAAAATTGAATGCAGTACGCTCGAGTACTAACGCCTCTGCGTACCAGGCAAATTTTCGGGCAAATCATTAAATTCCACCGTCTAGAATTTTCTCCTTACATCAAAAACTTGAGGTCGTTAGAACGTCGCCTGCATAATGAGCGTTCGCGTTCATTCATATTCCTAACAGGATGTTTCGCACCTAGGTGCGTTGGACATTTGGATTAGATAGGTAATATATTGTGAATCACATCTCCTTAAATCTGTTTGCTATAGATTATTTTCGAATCATGCCGAAATCCGATAGGTGTAGCTGGGCGCGAGATATTTAGAAATTTCGCATGAACCTGGGAGCCTTGCGGCCAAGTTTTAAATGGCTTCTGCGTCATATAGGGATATGAAATTGGGAAAGTTGGTGTGACGCCGCTGACAATGTAATAGTTTATAATAATAATATAATGTATGACCATTTCGTTTAACTTGCGTCTCGATGTGGTAGGTGAGCACACTACCTCCACACCTCGGCTGCCGGCTCAATGCAGTACATAGGGCCGGCAATTCCGGTGGGTGGCGTACAGATTGAGATATTTTGAAAATCGTACAAAGCGGAGGGAATCTTTGCGGTAATTTTTTAAGAGACTTAATAAAGCCCGAACACATAAGAATAACCTATTTGACGATTCCCATACAAACACATGGCGGCAACTGCAGCTTCGTGGGCTGACAGATGAGTTGACTGCATGTGTTTGTATGGGGATCGTCAAATAGGTTATTCTTATGTGTTCAGGCCTTTGCATTCAGTTACAAACTTGAAGCCTCACATATAGTTTGCAGCGCCGAGACAATGCAACAAAGGAGAAATCTGTTAAGCTGTGTACGGTTTGAGATAGAAAACTCTTACGAGATTTGAAATCTTGCGCTCGATTTTTAAGTGGCTTGTAAAGCTGGAGACATTGGTGCTTTATCGGTAACCGTATCGGTAACCTTTTAACAGCTGATTCGACCAACCTTATGAGAATCAATGCAATCGATTATTGGTGCCGCTAAAGTCGTAACCGTATCGTAGCCAACCAATTGGGTTTTGGTTTACCGTCGTAACGATAAACAGCTGATTACGTTAGGGATACGGATACAGCGATACGACATACGGCACCAATAACTCCAGCTTAAGCATCTAGAGCAGAGCCGGCCACACAAATACTAAAACAATTGCATAAGTATGTGTAAAAATTGAGTGGCAACTCTCGACAGTGTGCTAAAAGAAAATGTGGACTGTGAAGTTTGAAATTGAAAGGACTTTGGTTATTTGCTTTCAAGCTAATCCTGACTATATTTACTTATATTCGTATAACTAAGAACGCGGAGGTCGAACAAGTCAGATAAAACTCACTTTTTATTTAGAAAAAACTATAAAACAAAGTAAATGTAAAGATAGAAATATATATTTTCAAAACATAAAGTTATTCAATAAAAAAAAATTTATGAAAACTAATAAAACTAAGTAGAACGTATAAAAATATATTTATCTTAAATTGTCAATATGTATTAATAAATAATTAATTATTATTAATAACTAATATTAATATGTTTGTTTAAAGGAACTTAATAATACTAACTAAAACGTATTAAAAGTCACTTTAACATTGCAGCATATTGTTTTTATTATGTGCCCAAAAAGTAGCATGGACTTTTTCCTTTTGCATTCACTGTTGATTTTAGTGAGTGACAAGCGAAAGCAAACGATCGAGATCACACATCGTTAGTGGCGGTGTGAAAATACGAACTCAAATTGCACAATGTGCAACTTTTGGCTGGCTTTGATCTAGAGACTGGAATTAACAACATGGCTCAGAGGCGTATATATGTATTGTGGCGAATATTAGCATTTCTACCATCACTATGTTGTTAGTAAATAAACACAAGCTATTTACATGCATACATAGAAGGCGACGAAGAATATTTATTTATTTATTTCAAAGTAAATCTAGGACAAATTAAAATATCCGTACAGACTATTTACAAATTATTAGCTTGAATATTATCTACCATATCAAATCATTTACTAGAAGTGTAAACTTTGGTTTATTTACTGAAAAATCAATTTCCCTGGCATTAGTAAGAAGATTTAATTCCTTCAATGTCCTAGCAATAGGCGAATTAGAGACATATGTCGTTCTGGCTCTATCCAATAAAAAAATATCATGATTTCGAAGTGTTCTAGATGGTATATTGAGGCGAATACACTCCAAAAAAAAAAAACAACGAGTCGAACGTGCCCCCTATCAAATCATAAATAAATGTCAGCGCTAGAACAGATCTTCTACTATCCAGGGACTTCAGTCTTATAAGTAGACATCTAGAGTAGTAAGATGGTAAGGGATCCTGAAAACGTAATGACCGGAGCACAAAACGGAAACATTTTTTCTGGATCATTTCAAGTCGCTGTATAAAACAAGCGTGGTATGGTCTCCAAACGAAGGAAGCATATTCCAGTTTGGACCGTACAAGCGATGTATATAGTAGCTTTAACGTATATGGATCATGGAAATCCGAGCTAAAGCGGCGAATGAACGCAAGCATTGAATATGACTTAGCAATAACACAGTTAAGTTGACTTTGAAAGAGAAATTTACCATCGAAAACAACTCCAAGATCTGATATTTCATCAACAGTTTTCAAAACAGAATCACCAATAGCCAGCAGCTTGAAGCAAAGACATTATTTCACATACACATACATATGTACTCATCAGCTAAGGGCAGAAGTTGTTACTCACACATACACACGCATATAGCTAAAAGAAAAACATAAACTGCAGATATACATGGATATAGCTAAATAACCATGTATGACCTACAACTGTTCCCCCCAGCGGGTTAGGGGGTCAGAATATACCCGCGGTATGCCTGTCGTAAGAGGCGACTAAAATACCAGATTCAAGGGGCTGTGCAGCGCAACCCTTCAGGTTGCCAGCGCAATATATAGCTTCTCCAAACCCAATTGTCAACTTCACCTATCCGCGGCGAATCCTGGTTCACTAACAGACGAGGTTCTGGCGACCTCCTCCTCCTCACGGAGGGAGGGATGGCCTGAAGGTTTAATGTGGCAACATAAATCGTTCCCGAGATGGTCGGGCTAGCACCTTAATGGTGCTGTGTTACCGGAGCGTACCGGATCTGTATCCGGCAAAGGACCATCACATCGATAACACTCCCAAAGCCTTCGGGGAGCAACCTTATCGCTACAACAACAACAACCTACAACTGTTTCAGAAGGTATGTTCGTGAAAAGTCTAGACCTTAGGAGAAATAGGTGAATGAAGCTAACTGAGAGTATAAAAGCAGCGCGGTGTAAGCGATAGTCAATCAGCGTGATTTCAACACGATTTAACAAAGTACGCTAGTATTGTGAAATACTACTCCAAAAATAGTCTAAATAAAGACCATTTTGTCATACTGAATATTGGAGTTATTTATTCGAGAGTTCAGCGATTCGAACGTTAACAAAAGGTGCATAATAATTAGAAATTCCCAAAATTCGTTACAATAACTAGGTCCCGTCTCACCGATTTGTAAGAAAATATTTAAGTATCACGACACAAATTTAAAGAGAGGCGGCCAATTTAATATATTTAGTATGCCTAAAATTTCAATATTTTCAAAAACCTTTGGCGATCAACGAATTATAGACCAAAAAACCAAGTCAAATTGAAATTTTACCTCTAAGATTTAATTGAAAAAAGAGCTTAACCTGTTTCAGTATCCTCTACTGCGAGTTTCAGGTATTGGATACTGAGGACGGGGTTTGGGGCGGGGACGGGTATTTATCGGTATAAGACTTTGTAGCCTCTTTATGGCTGCAGATTATTATCAACCTCATTCCCAGTATTTTTGGGTGCTAGAAACTGTAGCGTAATGTCATCTACATGGATGTCCAATATTTCAGACATTCCCTTTGCAAAGGAGAAAAAAATGGAAAGACTATGCATAGCTCATTAATCCATCCGCGTATCTGCAACACACAGTCTATTCTACCTATAAAGGGCGGTCAACTACTCAGCCAGCGTTGAAAAAAAAGTTACAAAATATTTAGATACATAAATATATTTTGCAGGAACACGAAGCTACACACACTGGTGCCTATTTGTATACTTGTTCGTTTTGTCCCAAATCATTCCGTGCGCATTCGAGTATGCATCAACATAAAATGCGTTATCATAAAAAAGAATTTTTAGCCAAAAATGCACAACCCAATGAGTACACAAAAAGTATTTTAAATCAGGCTTGTAAAGTGGATGTGTCAAAGTAAGGTAATTTGGGACGAATAATTGAAAAGGCCTTTGTTTTATTCATTTCATTATGTCTCACGAAAAGTGTGATATACATATAAAATATATACGTCATAAAAAACCCTAGACCCGGTTTATCATACTTGCTAAAGATTGAAATGTTCTTTCGGCAGTATTTAGATTATAATTACTTGTTCTAAAATACAGTTCATATTGTCGAAAGTACATACATTCTGAAGAATTTTGATTCTTTCTAAAGTATATTTGCTATTTTCTAAAGTAGATTTGATAATTCTGAAGTTCATTTGTCGTCTTCGAAATAACGTTTGACTATTCAAGAGTCCCAATGATACTTTCTAATGTGGATCTGACGCTTTCTAAAATTAAATTGATATATTCGAAAGTACTGTTGAAAAAGGTGTAGTAAACTTGAACATTGAGTTTGAACTTGCACTGAAAACCCGTCCTTAGGCCCGGTTTATCAGTGGTTGGTTAAGCTAAGCTTAAACTAAGCTTGCTTAAACTCTAATCAAATTTAAACTCCAGTTAAACTACTGAGCAGTTTTCAGTCACAGTTTAAGGCCGCCTTTGGGGTATGCTGTTTTGTGCGGCAACATGGGTTTTTTATTATCTAGATAATTTGTAGATACGGCAACTGCTGGATTTTGTTTACCCAAGAAACATGGAAAAAAATTCTACGGCGAAATACATATCTAGTTCCGGAAGTGATATCCAACATCATTATTTAATTATTTTAAACCAGATAGTTCTCGAGTTGATATCCAACTTATTCTCCATTCACTATCCAACCTTTGAGAAATTTTGTAAAATTAAAAGTTTTTCAGTTGATCTCCAACGTCATTAATATTTTCCAATTATTATCCTAATTTCGAGAGATTTTGAGAAATGTACAGTTTTCAAATAAATATTCAACCCATTTCTCCAGTTGATATCTTACATTATATATCGAGTTGAGGTGGAGTTGATAAAAATCTCCAAGGACGTACCACCAAAACCAACATCTGTTTATTGTGAGAAATGAACACCTGGCTGATAGCAGTAATGAAGCGTAATTAATTAAGAATAAATTATATAGGCGGCCGCCGCGGTGTGATGGTAGCGTGCTCCGCCTACTACACCGAAGATCCTACATCAACATCATCGAATCTTACATTTGAGTCCAGTTAGAGAACCACAAGTTGTTAATTACATTTTTTCAACTTAAGTAATAGCATGTTTTGCTTTATAAAAAGTTCCCTCTTTTGTTGAGTACGGTATGATTCTCGAGTTGAGCCACTGTTTCGAAACAACTCTTGAGATTTTAGAAGTATGCCTAGTTATCAACATGAGCTTTAATGGTACTCAAGCCCAAATCCTTGTTGGGTATATTCGACGCCATTTGGTACGAACGCAAATAACTGATAGGTTAACTAGAGTTTAAACCTGGCAGATCGCCCGCTTAAGTTTAGCTTAGACTTCAGTTAAAGTAGACTTAAAAACTGCAGAATAAGTTTAAGCGTAGTTTAACTGACAAACTGAGTTGAACTTGTACTGAAAAACCGGGCCTAAGTTATTCAAGTAATTTGGACTCATTCCTTCTAAATGTTAATCTTGAGCTTTTTTTTGATGTTACGGCGTGTTTTTGGACTGAGTTAATATAGATTAAAGACGCGCTTTTCTGTTGGTTGTGTACATTGTACAAAAGCTAGAGCTTCACATTTTATGTAGCATGTATGAGACCGTTGCACAGTGTTTCCTGTAGAACAAGCTAGCTGGACAAAATTATTTTATGAGATTTTCCGTTTCATATGTAGTCATTTATTACAACTACGTCATTTTGTTCAGGCATATGTTCTTTTTTTTTATTTTTTTTCCAAAATTTTACTTCATATGCATACATTTGCTTATTTCATATACAGTAACTAATGTGAATAAGTGACATAGATCCAAAAAAATTTGAAGGAATTAAGAATATTACTTTATTGTACATAAATTGAATGGCCTACAAATCTCAATACTCTAAAAAATTCCGAAAAAAAAATTTAAATTTTTTATGAAAATTCGTTGAATTTTTCAAACATTTTTTAAATATAATTTAGTTTTTGTTATAGATCGTGAAAAATTTTCTTATGGGAAATTAGTTAAAATAAATTTGCGAAAGCGAAGATTGTAAGAATTGTCCAAAAAGGGGTGTCTACTTATTTATGTGAGTGACTGTACATATGTACATACATATTTTGTATTTATTTGAGTATTTATCCTGGCAGGATTGTAGCAACAATTTTTTAAATGTAAACTGCAGTTTGTTGATTGTTTCTTTGGCGTTTTTGTTGTTGTTTTTTATTGTAGCATATCCCATGTTTGGTTGTTTATGCCTGCGGCGTGCCTTCCGTCTATATAAATTATAAATTTTTTGGCGACCTTTTATCTTTAAATATGTATATATAGCTGGCTTTAGGTCCGTGTTTTATAATTAAAAAATTAAAAAATACCCTTTGATTCTTCTTTTAAATCGATATATTTCGATTGCTCAACGGCAATCATCTTCAGGATTGTAGCAACAATTTTTTAGATGTAAACTGCAGTTTGTTGATTGTTTCTTTGGCGTTTTTGTTGTTGTTTTTTATTGTAGCATATCCCATGTTTGGTTGTTTATGCCTGCGGCGTGCCTTCCGTCTATATAAATTATAAATTTTTTGGCGATCTTTTATCTTTAAATATGTATATATAGCTGGCTTTAGGTCCGTGTTTTATAATTTAAAAATTAAAAAATACCCTTTCATTCTTCTTTTAAATCGATATATTTCGATTGCTCAACGGCAATCATCTTCAGGATTGTAGCAACAATTTTTTAGATGTAAACTGCAGTTTGTTGATTGTTTCTTTGGCGTTTTTGTTGTTGTTTTTTATTGTAGCATATCCCATGTTTGGTTGTTTATGCCTGCGGCGTGCCTTCCGTCTATATAAATTATAAATTTTTTGGCGACCTTTTATCTTTAAATATGTATATATAGATGGCTTTAGGTCCGTGTTTTATAATTTAAAAATTAAAAAATACCCTTTGATTCTTCTTTTAAATCGATATATTTCGATTGCTCAACGGCAATCATCTTCAGGATTGTAGCAACAATTTTTTAGATGTAAACTGCAGTTTGTTGATTGTTTCTTTGGCGTTTTTGTTGTTGTTTTTTATTGTAGCATATCCCATGTTTGGTTGTTTATGCCTGCGGCGTGCCTTCCGTCTATATAAATTATAAATTTTTTGGCGACCTTTTATCTTTAAATATGTATATATAGCTGGCTTTAGGTCCGTGTTTTATAATTTAAAAATTAAAAAATACCCTTTGATTCTTCGTTTAAATCGATATATTTCGATTGCTCAACGGCAATCATCTTCAGGATTGTAGCAACAATTTTTTAGATGTAAACTGCAGTTTGTTGATTGTTTCTTTGGCGTTTTTGTTGTTGTTTTTTATTGTAGCATATCCCATGTTTGGTTGTTTATGCCTGCGGCGTGCCTTCCGTCTATATAAATTATAAATTGTTGCTACAATCCTGAAGATGATTGCCGTTGAGCAATCGAAATATATCGATTTAAAAGAGGAATCAAAGGGTATTTTTTAATTTTTAAATTATAAAACACGGACCTAAAGCCAGCTATATATACATATTTGCTGATTTTATAATATCAGTACTATGCACTAAGATTTTATGAACTGTAACAGGCATATTAAACCATGGATAGAGATATATGTATAGTTTTTAAGTCTCGACCGCAAATTTTTCAAATCTTTGGATATTTATATTGTACCCAGATGCTAATGCGCGAAGGAGAGTGTCGAATCTTTTGATTAGCGTTACATCCAATCCCGTAATCTCAGCACTAGCCTCAGAATTTTCGAAAAACCTACGAGCAGTTTTGCCATCATTGGTATTGCCGAAACCTGGTTTTGGTTTATCTACTATCAATCCAATTCACTTTTAAATTTATTCTGGATTTCGTTGGAACGTAGCTTTACACTCTCTTTATCTGCCTCATTCCTAAGCTGCCACTTTTTTACTTCGAGGCGATAACTTATATGAAGCAAGCATTCAAAACATCTTATCCATGCATGGAGAGTAGACAAACCAAAATCAAGATTATCTCGGTTAGGCGTAAAGTTCCGTAACTCATTATTCTTTTATTTTGGAGTGGCACACAAATATAACACTTTTGTGCGGAAGAAGTTTCAGTCAAAGCATTGCAAACTTTTCCGTCAATCATTGTTAGAAGCATATTGTGATTTACGGAAACTTCGTATTCTTCGAGCATGTACTTTGTTGGCAACAACGCATTTATCTCCTCTAAAACTTTGTTCGTTTCAAAAACAATAAAATCTTTTGTTTCTTTAGAAAAAATAAATTTAATTGGACGACAATACATGGTAGAAGAAGGTCGAAGATTCTGCCAAACAATGTTACCTTTTTCATCCTGTAATTGAAGAGGGACGAAGGAAAATATAAACAAAAATTCATCAGTGCCAGAACTGCATGTAAACTTTTGCTTATACTTATGTGCTATGGCCAGAGCTTCCATCGCAACCCCACTTGCTGATTGAAGTATACGTCAAGTTTGTAGGTAATAAACTAACAAAAACTTCTTGATTTGCTAAAACTAAACGCTCAACAGTTTTATCTAATACGGACTGGACTTTAATTTCCGCAGTGTTTCACCCACATCAATTTCATTTGGATAGCATTCTTCCTTAGCTTTTCTTAGACTATAAAATGATGGATAAACCTTATGGCCTGCCTTGATGCTCCACTTCCGAGTCGTTTTGTACCCATGAGTCGTCGACTTGCTATCTACGTAGTATGCTAAAGCTTCTACATTGCTCAAGCATCTTGCATCTGGCTCACATGTCATCTTTTTGCCGGATATTTGAGTGGTTTCCTGTGATTTTTTTATAATGTTAGCAACATTTCTGTTGCCGGACATACGCGTTGATACTTCTGCCGCATAAAGTAACTCACCAGGACTTCTAGATTGCAAGAGGTCATCCACTCGACGCCGTTTAGTTTTTTCACTGCAGCTAACAAAGTCCTTTATTCGTCTTCCGGGGCCGGCGTTACCTGAAGAAATTGTTGGTTGGTCTGATGGTTGGTTGGTGTGAAGTCTGGACCCGAAAGCCACTCCGAGTTTTTATTCAAAAATCGCTCCTTATGTCTTCCAGAAGTGTTCCACTTTTGATCGAGCTTCGACGAACATGCCGATATTTGTAAGCTTAAACTTTTTATCGAATACTCGGCTGCTTCGTTTAATCGTACTTAAGTACAACAAAACTCAATAATTCTTTATATCTGGGTTCCTTCGAATGTTGAACCCAAATGTCAAAAAACTCCGTTCTTGGTACGGTTATAACTAAACTGCTTTGTGTTTTTGATTTTCCGACAGGGTGAATAGTTGATGATTGTTGTGCTGCCATCTTAAGTGTCGTTGATCGTTCTGATTTGTTATCAGTTGCGCAGTATTTATATTACATTCAGGTATTGGCGTAGATGCTACCAAATAGGGTTGTTTTGTGTAGCGTTCCTGTGTGGTTATACCTGCATTAGGATTGCTTTGTATGTACCTGTTTTTATGCCTTGGTGACTGGTGCGGTAGGTTGTGGCAGGTTGAAGTAAGCGATCTTCGCCTTTTTGCTTTTGGTGTGCTCTTGTTGACCTTGCGCGTTTATTTTTGTGTGTTTTATGGCTACGTGTTTGTTCCCTGTACCTGGGGATTGGTTTTGCCGTTTGTAGATCAGCTTTAAAGGTTCAGATATCTCGTCGGAACTGGTACGTACATACATCCTATTTTATATGTAGAGATAACTAAATCTACAAAAAAAAAAATTTAAAATAGATGTGCAAAGAATTCGCAATGGTTTTTTCTTTGGACTATTAGAGAATACTTGCGACTATAACATATGTAATAACGGAATGTTAAATATATTGAAAATACTCTAATTGCGAAGGAATTACTATTAAAAAATTTTACTTACCTTCGAGCTTAGAATCCATCAAAAAAATTATATAAAAGTGTTCACTTAAAAGAAATATGAAGCTTAATATTCAACAAGAATTTTGCAAATTAATCAATGCATTTTACGGCCACTCCTGCCTTCTTACTTCAATTACTCAATATATATGAGAAAAAATATCAAAAAAAAGCAAAAATTCCGTTACTTTGTTTGTTTTCTTTCATTTCTCATTTCACTTTTGTTGGAATAAGAACTTTGTTTTGTCCAGCTAGCTTGTTCTACACGAAACACTGTGCGTTGGTACTATATTAGCAATGTTTTTTAACACACGTATATCCGTTTACGCTTAAACTTTATATTGACTGCTAAGAGAAAAACTATAAATACACCTCTGAAATTGCTGCGCATAAATTTTGTCCTACTAAATTTCAATACGCATTATACTCAGATGTAACTGAAATATGTGTCTTTGTTTCACCCTCTACACTAATTCTATGTATTCTATGTGTGTCCACAATTCATCGCAACTGATTCAGCTATATGTTATACCCTATGGCCATCAGAGCGTTGCGTCTCCGCTTTTCGGTACACCCTGTTGCTGTAGCTAGTTGTTTAACCACAGCCGCTAGATGGGTCTCCTAAGCATTATCTAAGCGAAGATATGCGCTTTTTACACGCACAAACGAAACGTATACGCGCGTGTTAAAAAACACGGCTATTGTTACGAATATTAGCAAAACTAAGGGGTGCTGCTGTCTCTAAGCCGATGCTAAGCAGTGACGTGAATTCACATCCATAGATCAATCATTATGTATCTACATAAACGAAACAATAATTGCGTCTACACATATGTACCATGTACGTATACGAGCAGCGGAGGGTCAATGCACAAGCACATGCATATATCTGAGATACTCCTATAAGTATGCAATGAGAAAACTATAAAATTGTGCAATTGTAGTTACAGCTGAGAAGTTTGAGAACTGCTGGACTAGTAGATTCTGGAAGCGCCTAGAAGATGCGAAGGTTGAAATCAAAGAGTATAAAAGGCGGCAATTGTAGAGGCGCTGGAATTCAGTTTGATTTGAGTTTCGATTAAGACGATATCTAGCGAGCAATAGCAGTATTATTTTGAAAATCAGTTTCATTTAAGCTATCAGTTTGGTTATTAAGCCAGCTAGTTGCAAAGTATAAGTGTTATTGTGAAGTACTTTAATAAAGGCCATTTTTCCATTATTAAATATTGGAGTTATTTATTCAACAGTTTAGTTATACGAACATAGCAAAAAGGCAAATAACAGGATTTGCAAGCAAATTCGTTACAATATTTTCAAACCCCGATTGGTCAACAATATGCGGGATATCTTTTATATAAACCCTTCACGGAATGCCCAAGCATCACTTTCAAGGTTAAATTGTTTTAAATGAATAACGGCGGGCGCCGTTTGTGTAGTGGTAGATTACTCACCTAGCTTGCTCACCTACCACACCGAGGATTCTAGATTAAAGTTTTGCGTTTGTGTAGTGGTAGCTTGCTCGGCACACCGAAGATCATTGATTAAAGTTCTGCTTTTCCGCACAACAACGCTTTTTAAACTAGAAAAAGTTTTCACTAGAATTGTATTTCTGCAATGAAAAGCTTCTCAGCGAAAAATCATCTGCAGATGTCGCTCGGCGTGAGCCAGATAATTTAATAATTTCTTGTCTTTAGTTTCTTGAACAAACCTGCTTTTTCAAAAATAGATGCAGCTGCTTGGCCTTTAGCCGCCCAGCAGGCATTTTTGGAAATAACTTTAAGCAAGTTTATATAATAAGTGAAGTATAAACGCTTTCAATATTTAATCAATTTTAATCTTCTTCAATAATCGTTTTGTAAGCGTTAAGACCGAATGTTTGTTAAAGATTTAGTTTTTTATACAAAATTCAAATGTATTGTTTTCTTAGAAAATTTTATGTAAGCTTACATTTATAAGCTTCTAACTGTGATTATTTTATGTTTTCCTTCAAATGTTTTCTAAACGAAAAATCAGCGTTTTGTAAGCTTAATATCTATTTCTGTAAACTTTTTAAAAACATAAGTTTAAAAAGTAATTACCTTTCCTTTACTTTGCTTGTTGGGCGTATGTGTTAAATGAAACCCAGCGGCGACATCTACCTATCACAACTCATGTGTACTAAAATATCACAACCTCTTCTTCAGAAGTCTCCGAATGATGCAGAGCATACCCGTGAGAATTGAGCGTGATACGGAGCTAGAAATGGGCTGGGATGATGGGCTTTGTTCTTTTATTGACGATAAAGACGCTCCCTAAAACCTATAGATCCGGTGCGTTCCTGTAACTAAGGTACTAGCCGACCATCTCGGGAACGATTAACATGACCATGTCAAACTTTGTAGGCTATCAATTAACAAATTTACCGTCCGTATTGGCGCGTATTGAGGCAAAATAAAATAGGTTCTAAATTTAGTTGCAGCTTTTTTTACTGATGGCTCATAGGAAATTATGCCAAAAACCTGTATCTATTTTAGATTGGCTATGGCTATATCCCACTCCGTACATAAAACCTACCACTTTTCATTTTTAAAGTCCGCGCACTGGCCGTAATGGTGGATATTAGCAATTTCCACACATCACTATGGCCCTAGTAAGTGCTGCACAACAGCAACAACGTAAGCAGAGGCATTTAAGATATAGATATTGCAGGCGCGAACTTCAGTGGAAAGAAGCGGAGCTTCACAAGATTCTAGTAAGTCACTTTCACCACACCACAAACTTTAACACAATTTTTAACATAATTTAAGCACACAAAATACACTGATTGGAGTTCTAGAGAGTAAAAATTAAAATTCTGAACAGATTAGCTGAATAAAAAATGTACAAATAATTGTTAAGTAATAAATACAGGCAGTGGTAGCTTAACACATTCTGCTATGGTGAATGGTGAATGTGACCTACTAGAGTTTTGTGAAGCTTGCTTCACACTATTTTTCGTCCCTGCAACATCTCTATCTTAAAATTGTCTCTGGTGAGATGAGAGAAGTAATTAAGCAACTTATCAAGGAGGCGGTTAGCGAATAATCTAGTCCATGGGAGTTGAAGTGAGTGCTACATATGTAAGCAGTGCAGTCTGGGAAATAGTTTGGGTTTAAAACGTTATAAATAGAGTACACGAACAATTTCGGTAGTCATTTACAAGAGTGGTCGAATACTAATATGCGTCCAAATATATCGGGAGGCGTGTCAAACGACGTGTATTGACCAGGGTTGTGCGTTTACATTTTTTGGATTGTGTAAACTTTCATTGTAAACATTGTAAACAATTGTAAATAATGTAAACAATTGTAAACATTTACCAGCATATGTCATTTCAACTTATATTGTAAACTGTCAAGTCAAACAGATCGATTTGAAAGGTCCAAAAAGTTCCTTTTTATTTATTATAAAATGAAAATTGACCAAAACAATGAAGAATCGGACAGTTAGGTTAGGTTAGGTTGCAAGGGCTGAGCTGAACATTATGGTAACAGCTCGCTACTTAGGCCACCAATGGGCCCATTGTAATACCCTATACGGTCTCAAAATGGGACCCCTACCCTGCCTAAAGCGGGTCAAACCACCTTGTGGAAATTATAAATT
Source organism: Eurosta solidaginis (assembly GCF_040869045.1). Lineage (NCBI taxonomy): Eukaryota > Metazoa > Arthropoda > Insecta > Diptera > Tephritidae > Eurosta > Eurosta solidaginis. The sequence continues at coordinate 44,493,101 of NC_090322.1, forward strand.
TTGCCAGAGCGAGTTCATGTAGAAAAGGTTTACCAAGGATAGCCATCCTACGCCTACTAAGCGCTGGACAGTGACAGAGAAGGTGCTGGACGCTCTCTTCCTCTTCTGTACAACTGCAGCTGCGACAATAGTCGAAGGTCGTTACCCCCATTCTAGCACCATGCGTGCCTATTAAGCAATGCTCTATTAGAACCCTTATTAGGGACGATAGAACTGATTTGTTTGAAATCAGAAGCGCTTCTGTGCGCCCCTTGTCATATGAGGGCCAGGTTTGCCTGGATGTCTCACACGATGATATGGCTGACCATAGTCCATTTGCGATTCTTATAGTGCTTGTGTTCACACAAAGCCTGAAAGTCGCCATGGGTATGCCTACCGAATCATTTCCCGGAAGGATATCGTCGGTGGTGCCTCTTCTGGCCAGCTCGTCTGCTCTGCAATTGCCTTCGATATCCCTGTGCCCAGGTACCCATATAAGGCTGATACTGAAGTGCTGAGCCATCTCTTTAAGAGATCTGCGGCATTCAGTGACCGACTTTGCGTTGTCGACGAATGAGTCCAGGGCCTTTAAGGCGGCCTGGCTGTCTGAGAAAATAAACACCCGTTTACCATCCTTAGGCATAGACCCTAGATGGTTCACAGCCCTGTGTATCGCCAGCATTTCCGCTTGGTAAACACTACAGTAATCTGGTAGGCGAAAAGAGACCTCTATAAACGATAAAGACGCTCCCTAAAACCTATAGATCCGGTGCGTTCCTGTAACTAAGGTACTAGCCGACCATCTCGGGAACGATTAACATGACCACGTCAAATTTTGTAGGCTATAAATTAACAAATTTACCGTCCGTATTGGCGCGTATTGAGGCAAAATAAAATAGGTTCTAAATTTAGTTGCAGCTTTTTTTACTGATGGCTCATAGGAAATTATGCCAAAAACCTGTATCTATTTTAGATTGGCTATGGCTATATCCCACTCCGTACATAAAACCTACCACTTTTCATTTTTAAAGTCCGCGCACTGGCCGTAATGGTGGATATTAGCAATTTCCACACATCACTGTGGCCCTAGTAAGTGCTGCACAACAGCAACAACGTAAGCAGAGGCATTTAAGATATAGATATTGCAGGCGCGAACTTCAGTGGAAAGCAGGTGAGCTTCACAAAATTCTAGTAGGTCACTTTCACCACACCACAAACTTTAACACAATTTTTAACATAATTTAAGCACACAAAATACACTGATTGGAGTTCTAGAGAGTAAAAATTAAAATTCTGAACAGATTAGCTGAATAAAAAATGTACAAATAATTGTTAAGTAATAAATACAGGCAGTGGTAGCTTAACACATTCTGCTATGGTGAATGGTGAATGTGACCTACTAGAGTTTTGTGAAGCTTGCTTCACACTATTTTTCGTCCCTGCAACATCTCTATCTTAAAATTGTCTCTGGTGAGATGAGAGAAGTAATTAAGCAACTTATCAAGGAGGCGGTTAGAGAATAATCTAGTCCATGGGAGTTGAAGTGAGTGCTACATATGTAAGCAGTGCAGTCTGGGAAATAGTTTGGGTTTAAAACGTTATAAATAGAGTACACGAACAATTTCGGTAGTCATTTACAAGAGTGGTCGAATACTAATACGCGTCCAAATATATCGGGAGGCGTGTCAAACGACGTGTATTGACCAGGGTTGTGCGTTTACATTTTTTGGATTGTGTACACTTTCATTGTAAACATTGTAAACAATTGTAAATAATGTAAATAATTGTAACCATTTACCAGCATATGTTATTTCAACTTATATTGTAAACTGTCAAGTCAAACAGATCGATTTGAAAGGTCCAAAAAGTTCCTTTTTATTTATTATAAAATGAAAATTGACCAAAACAATGAAGAATCGGACAGTTAGGTTAGGTTAGGTTGCAAGGGCTGAGCTGAACACTATGGTAACAGCTCGCTACTTAGGCCACCAATGGGCCCATTGTAATACCCTATACGGTCTCAAAAGGGGACCCCTACCCTGCCTAAAGCGGGTCAAACCACCTTGTGGAAATTATAAATTTTGCCAGAGACTTTACTTCATAGCAAGAGACCTCAGCGAGTTCATGTAGAAAAGGTTTACCAAGGATAGCCATCCTACGCCTACTAAGCGCTGGACATTGACAGAGAAGGTGCTGGACGCTCTCTTCCTCTTCTGTACAACTGCAGCTGCGACAATAGTCGAAGGTCGTTACCCCCATTCTAGCACCATGCGTGCCTATTAAGCAATGCCCTATTAGAACCCTTATCAGGGACGATAGAACTGATTTGTTTGAAATCAGAAGCGCTTCTGTGCGCCCCTTGTCATATGAGGGCCAGGTTTGCCTGGATGTCTCACACGATGATATGGCTGACCATAGTCCATTTGCGGTTCTTATAGTGCTTGTGTTCACACAAAGCCTGAAAGTCGCCATGGGTATGCCTACCGAATCATTTCCCGGAAGGATATCGTCGGTGGTGCCTCTTCTGGCCAGCTCGTCTGCTCTGCAATTGCCTTCGATATCCCTGTGCCCTTGTACCCATATAAGGCTGATACTGAAGTGCTGAGCCATCTCTTTAAGAGATCTGCGGCATTCAGTGACCGACTTTGCGTTGTCGACGAATGAGTCCAGGGCCTTTAAGGCGGCCTGGCTGTCTGAGAAAATAAACACCCGTTTACCATCCTTAGGCATAGACCCTAGATGGTTCACAGCCCTGTGTATCGCCAGCATTTCCGCTTGGTAAATACTACAGTAATCTGGTAGGCGAAAAGAGACCTCTATAAACGATAAAGACGCTCCCTAAAACCTATAGATCCGGTGCGTTCCTGTAACTAAGGTACTAGCCGACCATCTCGGGAACGATTAACATGACCATGTCAAATTTTGTAGGCTATCAATTAACAAATTTACCGTCCGTATTGGCGCGTATTGAGGCAAAATAAAATAGGTTCTAAATTTAGTTGCAGCTTTTTTTACTGATGGCTCATAGGAAATTATGCCAAAAACCTGTATCTATTTTAGATTGGCTATATCCCACTCCGTACATAAAACCTACCACTTTTCATTTTTAAAGTCCGCGCACTGGCCGTAATGGTGGATATTAGCAATTTCCACACATCACTGTGGCCCTAGTAAGTGCTGCACAACAGCAACAACGTAAGCAGAGGCATTTAAGATATAGATATTGCAGGCGCGAACTTCAGTGGAAAGCAGCGGAGCTTCACAAAATTCTAGTAGGCCACTTTCACCACACCACAAACTTTAACACAATTTTTAACATAATTTAAGCACACAAAATACACTGATTGGAGTTCTAGAGAGTAAAAATTAAAATTCTGAACAGATTAGCTGAATAAAAAATGTAAAAATAATTGTTAAGTAATAAATACAGGCAGTGGTAGCTTAACACATTCTGCTATGGTGAATGTGACCTACTAGAGTTTTGTGAAGCTTGCTTCACACTATTTTTCGTCCCTGCAACATCTCTATCTTAAAATTGTCTCTGGTGAGATGAGAGAAGTAATTAAGCAACTTATCAAGGAGGCAGTTAGAGAATAATCTAGTCCATGGGAGTTGAAGTGAGTGCTACATATGTAAGCAGTGCAGTCTGGGAAATAGTTTGGGTTTAAAACGTTATAAATAGAGTACACGAACAATTTCGGTAGTCATTTACAAGAGTGGTCGAATACTAATACGCGTCCAAATATATCGGGAGGCGTGTCCAACGACGTGTATTGACCAGGGTTGTGCGTTTACATTTTTTGGATTGTGTACACTTTCATTGTAAACATTGTAAACAATTGTAAATAATGTAAACAATTGTAAACATTTACCAGGATATGTCATTTCAACTTATATTGTAAACTGTCAAGTCAAACAGATCGATTTGAAAGGTCCAAAAAGTTCCTTTTTATTTATTATAAAATGAAAATTGACCAAAACAATGAAGAATCGGACAGTTAGGTTAGGTTAGGTTGCAAGGGCTGAGCTGAACACTATGGTAACAGCTTGCTACTTAGGCCACCAATGGGCCCATTGTAATACCCTATACGGTCTCAAAAGGGGACCCCTACCCTGCCTAAAGCGGGTCAAACCACCTTGTGGAAATTATAAATTTTGCTAGAGCCTTTACTTCATAGCAAGAGACCTCAGCGAGTTCATGTAGAAAAGGTTTACCAAGGATAGCCATCCTACGCCTACTAAGCGCTGGACAGTGACAGAGAAGGTGCTGGACGCTCTCTTCTGTACAACTGCAGCTGCGACAATAGTCGAAGGTCGTTACCCCCATTCTAGCACCATGCGTGCCTATTAAGCAATGCCCTATTAGAACCCTTATCAGGGACGATAGAACTGATTTGTTTGAAATCAGAAGCGCTTCTGTGCGCCCCTTGTCATATGAGGGCCAGGTTTGCCTGGATGTCTCACACGATGATATGGCTGACCATAGTCCATTTGCGATTCTTATAGTGCTTGTGTTCACACAAAGCCTGAAAGTCGCCATGGGTATGCCTACCGAATCATTTACCGGAAGGATATCGTCGGTGGTGCCTCTTCTGGCCAGCTCGTCTGCTCTGCAATTGCCTTCGATATCCCTGTGCCCAGGTACCCATATAAGGCTGATACTGAAGTGCTGAGCCATCTCTTTAAGAGATCTGCGGCATTCAGTGACCGACTTTGCGTTGTCGACGAATGAGTCCAGGGCCTTTAAGGCGGCCTGGCTGTCTGAGAAAATAAACACCCGTTTACCATCCTTAGGCATAGACCCTAGATGGCTCACGGCCCTGTGTATCGCCAGCATTTCCGCTTGGTAAACACTACAGTAATCTGGTAGGCGAAAAGAGACCTCTAGACCCAGATCCGGCGAAAAGAGGCCTGCTCCCACCTTCCCGTCAAGCTTAGAACCATCCGTGAATATGTTGATGGCACCTGGTACCGTATGTTGTCTGGTATTCCAGTCCTGTCGCGATGGTATATATATACTATAATTTTTAACGAAGACGTTTTTTGGCGTGCAGTAGTCAGTGCGCACCGGTATTGGGACTGGGGCGCTCGTGCCCAGGATTGTTGCGTGTCCACTAGATCCATTTGACCAGAGACCTGTTTCTCCTGTGCTTCAGATGGAATGGAGCCGAGAGCCCCTGTGATGCAGAGCTCCGAACTCCGTTGCACCTTTTGAAGCGTCTTAAGATAGGTAGTTTTAGCTAGTGCAGGCCACCAGACCAAGGCACCATAAAGAAGAATCGGGCGCACATTGGCTGTATAAATCCAGTATGTCACCTTGGGGGAGAATCCCCAGGAGGTGCCAATTGCCCTCTTGTAGGTGAACAGCGCTGCTGCTGCCTTCTTGCGTCGCTCCACTATATGGTAATTCCATAATAGCTTCCTATCCAGAATTATTCCCAAATACTTGACTCGATCGCTAAACGCTAAAAACGTACCCCCAATTCTTGGCGGTGTTAGATTTGGTACCTTATACCTCCTCGTGAAGAGGGCAAGCTCGGTTTTATCCGGGTTGACTTCCAAGCCTGTGGCTGTGGCCCAGTTTGCGGAAATTTCCCCCGTATGGTGACGCAGATGTCATCTGCATACGCGATCACTTGGTGACCTTGTGATTCCATGAGGCGGAGTAGTTGGTTGACGGTAACCACCCAAAGTAGCGGAGAGAGAACACCTCCCTGCGGAGTGCCTCTGCCGACCGGTCTACCGATCACGCATCCACCTAGCTCAGTTTTAATCTGCCTACGCGTAAGCAGATTGTATATAAACTCCACCAGGCACGCGTCCACCCCCAGATCGATCAGCGCCGAGGTGATGACCTCCGGGAGGACGTTGTTGAAGGCACTCGCTATATCTAGAAATGCCACCAATGTGTATTCCTTGAGGTCTAGTGACCTTTCGATAGCGGATACCAGTGAGTGCAAGGCCGTGTCAGTTGACCTGCCCTTAGTATCGGCGTGCTGTGCTTACGAAAGAAGCGACGGCTCAATCCTCCTCCTGATGTGGTCCTCTAGAAGTCTTTCGAGCGCTTTAAGCAGAAAAGAATATAAGTTTATAGGCCTATAATAATTTGGTTTCGAGTGGGAGGGTTTTCCTGCCTTGGGGATAAAGACCACGTTGACTTCCCTCCACGATACTGGTACGTAATTGAGCCTAAGACAACCTATAAACATCCCTTTAATCCAGGGCCTTATAAGTTCGACAGTATACTGGAGCTGAGCTGGAAAAATTCCATCCGGCCCCGGCGATTTATAGGGCTTGAAGGTCTGTAAAGCCCAATCTATCCTTTTATCATCTGTGATTTCGCTTATCAGCTGATCATTAGGTGACCATCCGCTGACAATACTTGAAGACACGCCCGTACTTGCTGGGAAGTGCGTATCCATTAGCAAGTTTATGGTTTCAGCGCTGGAGTCCGTCCAGTGCTCATCCGGCTTTTGGACGTAACTTAGCTGAGTTGGAGATTTCGATAGCACTTCCTTAACCGGGAGGCCGCGGATGTGGATTCAATCCTGCCGCAGAAATCCCTCCAGGAGGATCGCTTTCCATTCCGGATTGCTTTTTTATATATATTTATTTTCGCTTTATAAGCAGCCCATGAGGATTCATGTCCATCATGCTTTGCTTTATTAAAGGCCGCCCTACATGACTTCCTAAGTTTATCAAGATCAGACAACCACCATGGTGGTTTGTGAGTTTCCAAAACCTTTTTAGCCGGGCTAGCCCTATCTAAAGCATTCCTGCAATTTTGACTGAAATTATTTACAAACACGTTCAGCTCCTCCTCGCTTTCTGGGACTTGTACCTCCTCAGATAGCTTTTTACTTATAATCTTCTTATAGTAGCCCCAGTTAGTTCTTCTAATATTTTGTATGTACTTAGGACTTGCGTGCGCCTGCGATATAGAAAAACTTATATATCTATGGTCAGAAAAAGAGTGCTCCTTTAGAACTCTCCATGAAACGATCAGGTCACTGAAAGAGTTTGTGACCAGTGTTATGTCAAGGACCTCTTCGCCGTTCCTCGTAATGAAAGTGGGATCATTTCCCCTATTACATATACTCAGATTAGTGCCTAACAGATAGTTAAATAGAGACTCACCTCGGTCATTTGTATCTCTGCTGCCCCACTGGGATGAAATCGTTTCGTGTATTTGCCGCTCTCACGAACTCCTTGAAATTATCCGGTGGTAATGAGCCTTGGTGATCGTGCGCTAGGTATAAGGAGGCAAGTTTAAAGCTCCTCCCTAGCACCTCGACGCTGACCGCTGTCAAATCCCCATCGCTATAATTGGGTAGAAGAAAAACATTAAGAGTAGACTTAGGCAATATACATGTGCGAGGCTTACCCTTTTCCTGAGCGCTATAAAGCTTATACGTTGGTGTCTGTAGCGGCAGCCTGTGGGTTAATGCGATGGTAAGGATAGTAAAAAAAAAAAAAAATTTCATAAAATAATTAAAGTTAAAAGTAAAATTAAATTAAAATAAATTAACTAAAATTATAAAATAAAATAAAATATAAAACTAATTAAAATAAAATAGCATACATAGATACATAAAGTCATACATTTGAGTTAAATCTAATACCTAGATAACCTTAAAAATAAAATAAAAAAAAAAATAAAATTAAATAAAAGAAAAAAAAAGACAAATAAATAAATAAAATGACATAACTAGATGACATTCAATAAATATAGTAAGTCCACATGCACCCTAATGTGTCTTTCTCGTCCGCCATGACCCTAGTCCCTAATATTCTTCCCTCTGCACATTTAGATTGCTGCGTAAAAATTTGAAGTTGCCACCATCACGAGCCACAAACGCTAAAACAAGGCGGGGTAGTATTAAAATTAAAGAAACTTGCAACACCAGCCACCAACACAGTCCTAAATATACAAAGCGGGGTAGTATTTCATATAGAGGAAGGGGAAGCATACAGACGGTGACAGGCTAGACGTCAAGGGAGTAAAGGGGCATCTGAGCGCTCCTGTCCTGGCACCGCAATCATAAACAGGAGCATAGCAACAACTAATTGGAGGATAGCTGCAGACGCAACTAATTGGAGGAGAGAGGCAAAAGGGCGCAGTTATTCGTGCGACGCTGCCGGAATTTATATTTGCTTTTTTATATATATTTCAATTTGATTTTTTTGAGTGATTAGAGATGTTTTTTTTCGATTAGTTAATTTTAATCACTATTTAGTTATATTGAGTTTGTTTAATTTGAATTTTAAATTTGTCTTTGCTGAGGTTAATTTAGCTCAATTCGAGCTCTTATCCGACTTCTTTTGGGAGTTTTTTTGTACTTTTTTACGAATTTATATTTTCTTAAATTTTTATAATTGTTAACATTTCTACTCTTACGCTTCGTTTTCTTACCCCTCTTCATTTATTCTATATCTTTTCAACATTTCCCTTGTCACTTATCTAGCTATTATTTCCTTAGCTTCTTTTCTATCTTTGTACATTTATCTTTTCCGTGTGTCCTGCTTCTTTCTATTAAATACCTAATTTTTAAGCTTTCAGCTTCTCCCTGAGTTTGCCACTTTTTCGATTTGTCTTTTTGCATTCAAAGATTGCCATTTTCTTTTCACCTTCCTAACACATTTTTTTTTTTAACTTTTTGGCGTTGTTTGCTTTGTAGCACGTTTTGCTTTTTTTCTTTTCCAAATAGCGCATTTTTCTTTGTTAGTTTTCACTTCAATTGTTGTTTTCCGTTTTTTTTTTTGCGCTTTTATTTCTGCTCACGTAAAGCTATTAGAAATTTTGAGTTCACACATAGTTTTTCGGGAAAGATTTTGTACTTCGCAGCAATAATTTTATTAGTTCATTTTAGTTTTTTATATTATTTTCTTTTCGTCAGGATTATTGCGGAAAAATAGCCAACTTAGTAACGAGCCTTTGATTCGGACCGCGACCACGGATCCGAATAACATTCCATACTAAGTTATTGGCCCTCATACCTCCCATTGTAGGCTGGAACACTTTCCAGCATAGGTTTGTAGGTAGATGTATATGTACGTTCTTTGCAGCCACGCTCTCTCTTCGACGCAGGCGCCTCCGTCGCGGAATTGATCGGTAAGTGCTAGAGTTATAAGTTATTAACTACCTACGTAAATAGTTTAAATACAAACATACGTATATATCAAATTGTAAACAAACCTGCTGGAAGCCAGCAGAGGCTAAGGAGTTATTGGGATACAGTGGCGGTGCGATAACGACAGCATTATTAGCATTTATTAATTTTCAAGTTTAATTTTTGTACGCTAAAGTTTCACATTTTTATTCGGTAATTTTCAAGTTAAGTTTTTGGTGCAAGGTCCAATTTTCCTTTTTACGTAACATCCTTTTTATTTTTTTTATTCAATAGTTTTCAATTTAAAGTTTTTACTTTTGATTTTCCATCGGTTTTTAATTTTCTGTTTTTCATTCTCAATTCTGCCATTAAACAAACTGATCTTTCTGACTTTCGATGTCTTGATTTTCTTTGAATTACGAAACGTGCTTTTCGCGGCAATTTTAAAACCCAGCTTCCACTTCCTTTTCTCTTTTATCTTCAATTTAGCAACCTTATCTTCATCATTTATATTTTTTTTATTATACATATAATTAGATAGAATTAGTTTCAAACCATTAGCCTTAAGGAAAATTCGATACCAGGGAAGTTTTGAATAGTTTTGAGCATTATTTTAGTATAACTAGCTAATAAAGAGTTTTATAACGTTTAACGAAGAAATTCATACTATCGTGTTCATTAGTTAGATGGGTTGAGCTTATCTCAGAATGAGCGGCTAAACACTTTAAATTGGTGTGGGTGTTACACGAGTGCAATGTAGGGGACGTGGGTGTGAGCCGGCTGTGACAGACTAGACAGGCTAGGGACATGGGACCGTAACGGACGGACACATGTCAGGCTAAGGGGGCGTTGCTAAAGTTCCGGAGTCAGTGCAACGCCCAAGGCTGCGTCAAGGTTGTACGCAGAAGGGGAGGGATGACTCCACCTGACACGGACAGACCTTTTCTTCCAGCTTTCCTTTTCTTTTCATAGATTTCAGGCATGAACCCTTTTTTTTTTTTGTTTGTATAACTGTAGGTAAGGCGGGTGAGCAAAAACTCACCTCGCCCGACGAGCTTGCAGGGGCTTGCCAGCATGCCAAGTGCCACCTCCGCCTTACCCCAACAGTCAGTTATGCGATCCACGGCTCCTGGACTAGAACTATGTCTACCGCACCTGAAGACAGGTGCAGTAGGAGTGCAGCTGATGCTGCTTTGCAGTGATGCAGGTTTATTTGGAGAACCCGGATCACTGCTTGTTTGTGCTCTCCTCCGTGAGCGTCGCGTCGGAATCGCCATCCTCCAGAAGCTGACCCTCAGAGTACAACCCTCTGAGAGCCAAGCTTCCGCTCGAACCTGACGAAGCATAGCCACCAGCTTCTTCGCCTTCGTCTACCTCCATCTCGTCTTCACTGGGGGGAGTTCAGCCACCTCCGTACGAGATGCAAGGTTTACCAAGGCTTCAACGTCAGCCTTATAAACCTTAAGGCTTATATTTTTGAAGCCATAGCTTACCCTGAAATCCTGCCTTTTCAACGCTTCGACGCTTGCGCTGTCGAGCAGCAGGACTATCTGCATCGTGGACCGTTCAGTCTTCTCCACGTTAACCGCCTTCCAGTTTTGGGTCGGTAGACCCGTGTTGTACTCCTGGAGCAGTGCCAGGATATCAGCGGGGTCCGTTGGCATCACTGGAACCCAGGCTCTCGCCCTTGGTCGTGAGGGGATATCACACGCCTCCACTACCTTGAGGCGCGCGCCCGGATACACCTCCCCTATCAGCGAAACGGCGGCTTTGTAAAGCTTCGCCGACCTGGCGTCGTCACACGCAATTAGTTTTATATTGCCCTGGAACCACCCCGCATCGGTATAAGAAGGCGGCGGACCAGGGTTATCTTTTTTGACCTTAACGGCCACAGTAGCGAACGCTGCCTCAATCCACTTCCACTGCTGTTTCGGGGTCCTGCCATCTTCGCTGCTCTCGTCCATAACACCAATGATCTGCCGATCCCTGGCTATTTCGGCGAAAGACCGAGTCCAGCCTCCCTGCATCTTGGCCCTTTTCGGTGCCGTAGGGTTGGATTCATCCATAGACCTCTGGCGCTTCGAGGCTTCATCGCTCTCGACCCAGTCCGGTCTGAACTCCGGCAACATCTGCTTCGCCCAAGCAAGTTCGCGCTGAGCCTTCGCCCAGGCCTCCGCGGAAACTTCCCCCTCCCTTATCGGCGAGGAGGGATTCCTACGCAGGATCCGGGCAGCCCAGCGCTTGTCCTGATGATTGGGCTTTTTGACACCCTAGAGCCGGCCCCACACCCCTGGAGCCCCCAGCAGCCAAACCGCCAGACGCTTGACGCCGAATGGCATCCGTGCTGGTGGCTACGAGATGGGCGGCAGCCGCCCCAAGGGCCTCCCGGTCGGTGGCCCCTCCCCAAGAGGTACCGGCCTTTGGAATACCCTGGCGGGATTTTCCCTCAGCCCTTTCCTGCCTAGATTGGCCCTTGGCCCTATAGCCGACCCCCCCCCCCCCTCCTCTCCCCGAGGCCCCCAGCAGTTGACCCACCAGACGCTTGTCGCTGGGTGGAGGGTTTGCTGGTGGGGCCCAAGGGAGGGGCGATAGTGGCACTGATGGCCTCCCGGTCAGTACCCCCTCCATGAGAGGTACTGGCCATCGGACTGCTCGAACCGGATAAACTCTCGGCCCTTTTCTGCCTATCTGCCGCTGCAGCAGCGAACCTCTGAGGAGTTCTCTCAGCTAATTTGAGGTCCGGCTGAGTTGTAGCCTTTGCGGAGCAAGCTCCTAACGACTTCTTATTTGAAGAGTCGCCCTCCTTACCAATTCTTAAACATTTTTCCTCCATACTTACATCCCACGAGTAGCGGAGAAGGGGAAAGGTCCACCCGGACAGAGATCCGCGATGTCCGGGTAAGGCTTAATAGCATCGAAGGTCGCCCGGTATTCGATGCGCTCCGTTAACGACTGGGCTATTTATGGGCCCTTAGCCAGGCTGATCCTCGGCACGGGTCGTATAACACTTTGATCCAGCCCATTAAGGAGAAGGGGAGAGAAAAAGGAAAAGGAAGAAGAAGGGAAGATAGGGTTGAGGGGAGTGGGAAGAAAGGTCCGCGCTCGAATTAGCCGCCGAAGCGTTACCAGGTGCCACCACGAGGAGGCTCCGCCCCTACATGAGGGAGGGAGGGTGTAAAGAAACACCTACGAGTCGACGGTTTGGGGTGACGCCGGTGAGTGCAAGGCGCAAACACCCCCATGAAAGGCACCCAATCGGACAGTTAAAATTAATAAAAAATATTAAAATACTAAATATTAAAGCGTATCTTTTTTATTATTTTTTTACAAGCTTGGAAAACTGTTTGAAAAATAGTGAAAATGCTTAATTAGTAGTAGATTGTTTCTGACTCATAAAAAAGAGCAAAAAAATTAATTGTTTAGAATTGTTTACAAAAATGAATTGTTTACGTAAACAATTAGCTTGTAAACAATTACATTGTTTACATGTAAACAATTGCTATAAACAATATAAACAGTTTACAGGCACAACCCTGGTATTGACCCACCCACAGCAATAATCCGAAAGTTGAAAAGAAAAATTATATCTCTGTCCAGAGATATTTGCAGTTGATGTTGGCGATTTTCATGGGATGTTTTAATGTTGTACAAGGAGGGAAATTCTGTGTACAGATTTTGTAAGGATATAATTTTGATTGCACACCTTTGGTGGACTGAGCAAGTTCGTCATTGCAATAGGGGGTGAGAGGCAGTATGGCCTAGAAGGTTTAATGTGGTCATATTAATCATTCCCAAGATGGTCGGTCTAGTTTATTTGTTACCGGAACGTACAGGATCTGTATCCGGCAAAGGACCATCAATATCGATAGCATTCCTCAAAACCTTTATCGTTAATACTTCAACAACTTGTCGCGCCTTTTGGCACTCTCCCGATATTTATGGCCGCGTACTAGCAGGCATGGTTCAACTATATACAGGTTGGCTCATCTGTAAAGCAACAAAATATGTCTGTTCAAATTGTCAAAATCTGTGTATTGGTGTTGGTGCGAATGGTATGGAATGAAACATAAAACTTAGCAGTTTTTGAATGTGTAAGTAAAATGTTGCCAATGTGTTGGCTGTTTTGAGTTTGCCATCTCCTTTTGACAATCCCTTCGACCATGCAATGACATAAATAAAATCAGTTGATGAGATGAGCCAACCTGTACATAATTGAACCATGCTAGCAGGCAATCTCTGTTCTAAACTTTTACCCGATATTTTTGGACTCGTTTATAGTAGTCGACCCTGTAAATCATTACTATAATTTCAACTGAAGTTCTACTACCACAATAGTGCTGTAAATAAGGAACATTTGGATACACTTTAGATATGAATTTATTTGATTATTCATGGACTCGAACAATTACAAAAGTCAAATCAAACAATCGAGAATTCTTAAAGCTGCAGTTACCCACGAACGTACGTACAAAAAAGGTGTCAGTTGACACGACCTATCTTATGAATGTGCAATGGAAATGAAAACTCACCGACGTTCAACGCACGTACGTACGTAGCCCGGAACGTAGAAATCAGAACAATTTTGATTTTGTCTGTAAAAACGTGTCAGCTGATCGTTCTCTCACTAGACAGAGTTGCCTAGTAAACTTTTGTGCGCTAACTTAAAACTTTTTGGACCGTTTGGAGTTTTATGCAAAAACACCTAATTAAAGTTTGAAAAATTGTGAAAATAATTCGGAATAATTATGTAAAAGTGCAGATTATAAATATGTAATCTATTTATATTTATTTAATATTAATTCCAGCCTTTTACAACATCAAAAATTAAAATAGAAAAAGTTAATGTTTCCATAAGCATGCATTCAAACTGATCAATGACAACATTTTTTTCGTTGCCACTACGGGCATAAATTTCGCTCAAATGTGTGTACGTACGGCATACGTATACGTACCTCGGTGGGTAACTGCGGCTTAGATTCGCTACAGTATTTTACCCGCTTACTCAAACAATAGTTACAAGGTGATCGATTAATAGTATTTGTATCATCTCTATTTTCAGAATATTGGCAAATGATAAATTCATAAATAACATCAAATTTAAACAAATAAAATGATTTGTAGATTGTGTTTAATTGAAAGTGATGAAATTATAAAAATCTACACTGACGCGGGTGAAATGGTTGAACAGAATATATTTAAGGTGGTGGCTAAACACTTCCAAATAGAGGTGACTTTATACTTTATCAATCACATTAATCATATTAGTAGTTTCCTAATCCAAATTTTTTTGAAAATCTCAAAATTTTAGATAGGCTACGACGATAAGGTGTCTAATACAGTATGCTCAAAATGCTGGAGTTACCTTCAGGAATTCCATAGATTTTGGCTGAGTATTGATGAGAAACAAAGGTCCCTGAATAGTCACTTGGAATGTTTGCATATTAAACGGGATATCGACGAAGTTGAGGAACAAGAACCAAGTTTAAGTTTAGAAAAGGCAGCTCAAGAGCTAAGTGCGATGCCTGAACTTTTTGCCAAAGCTGCCGACATATGTGAAACTGAATTTGTAGCCACGAAAACCGAAGAAGAAGATGAGTCGACATTCGATCAAGACTCTATGATGATGATGATGATGGAGCCATTAAATGAGGAAATTGGTATGTATGAGATTGAACCTAAGTAAAGTAAAAGGTAAAAGTGTAGAACAACTGTCGACTGTTAATAGGCGTCCAAAAATCGGTAGACGACCTGTTGTTGTGGTAGTAGTGCTTCGCTTCACCTAATAGCTGCGATCGATCACAAATTGTCACCAATATTCTACTAAATACGCCCAAAACATCTAGAGCTGGTGCTCCTCTTTGTCAGCCTTAAAATTAATTTTAAGCCTAAATATAATAATATTTATTTTCCTGTGCATAACAAAATCATATTACAACAACCACATGAAAATTATTCTCATCTTATTTCATTTATTTGCCAAGATATGTATGTATAAGTACAATAAGATCTATCTTATATAGTAGCTCTTAAAGAACTGCAACCTCTCTGTGGTCAACCGAATCCGTGTCTAATCCAACAAAACACAATAATAAAGTATCCATCGCCTTTGGCAATAAAACTTTGTCGGACTCGAAGAAATACGCGAACGCTTTTTGTCGGCATTTTGTAATGCTTCATTCAGTGGACAAGGCCAGACGTCGCGCAAACAGACGGGTATATAAACACAAACACAACGTAACGTCCATTACCATTACCCACAAAGGTGGGTTCACCCTTTCCCCCTTATCTAAAGAGATGGACCGCAAATTATCTGTATGGTCGGCAAACGTCAGTACAATTGAACGAATCCTCAAAGCCTAGGACAATTAAACGGGGAGTACCAGGGAGAGGTGTGCTATCCCCGCTTCTTTCTAATTTCTACATATCAAAGCTCCCTTCCACACCAGAAGGAGTTACTATCATTTCCTACAATTTGTGTGAGGGGAGCAACAAATTAAATGGGGTTACACTGAAATTACAGCCCTTGGTAGGGAAAAATCCCGAGTCGCTCCTGTGCATAGAACCGGCTGTCTTGGAAAGCGGTTGCTACAACAACAACAACAACAATCATTTCCTAAGCCGACGATTGCACGATATTGGAAACGGGATCTGGCAATAGACCTACTAGTTTCTAGAATAAACAGCTATCTCCCCAGTCTTTCTTCTTTCTCCACCCTCACATGACCTGGCATTATCACCGACCAAATCCTCAGCCACTCTGACGCAAATATTGTACTTACACCTCGATGGTGTTACACTACCGGTTGTCAGCCACCAAAAGATCAAGAGGTAACGTTCGATAATACTCTCACCTTCCAGGCGCATGCCACCGAAATTGTATATAAAGTACAAAGTCGCAACAAAATCCTCAAGCCGCTTGCCGGCAGCACTTGGGGAAAAGATAAAGAAACTTGCTAAACTCGTACAAAATAATTGGCCGGCCATCCAATAGGTGCGACAAATTGTCATCAATATCCTCCAACGGGAGTCCAAGGAAACCTACTGTTTCAACAGGGGTGGACCATAATGAGAGGGATGTTAGAGGCGTTGGTTCCACAATAAAGTTAGAGAGATGGTTGGTGTCATGTGAGGGCACGTTACAAGCAGGACATATGTTTTGTATGTCGGGGTTGATTCTGGGTAGGTAAGAGTTTAACCTGTTACAGTATCCAGATCGAAGTTGAGCTAGAGTGACTCGCGGTTCCCTAGGGAGTGTGCGTTCCTCTTCTGCAAGTTTTAGGTATTGTTCTTTGAGTACAGGATTCACCGGGAATTCCTTCCACGCTTCCCAAGGTAGTCGGTTCTATGTACCGGAGCGAATCGGGATTTTTCCCGACCAAGCACTGTCATTTCAGTGTAACCCCATTTCATTTGTTGCGTCCCTCCCACAAATTGTCTTTCTTTGATGTACGTGGTGATTGTTCAAGCACTGCTTATTCAGCATACTAGTTTATAAGTTATGAAAAAATGCATATTTTTACAGACATACTGTCCAAAGACGCTGAAACGGAAAACATAATACCTGTAGTTAAACAGAGGCGCAAAAACGCCAAAAGAAATCAAATAGCCACCACCGAAACCGATGTTGGGAAGAAAATAGTAAAAAGAGGGCGACCAAGGATAACCACAAATATAACAAAAAAAGAAAATAAGCATATAAACAATGTCACAAAGGAACAAAAGAAGGATATTAGCGGGCCTAGAACCGCTAGGAAACCTCAAAATCAAGAACAGAAGCGGAAGTCTATACTAGCAGCTGATAAATTTCTAGCGGAAAACACAGAATTAAATTGCTGCATTTGCAAAGTGGAATTAAAGGATTTCAAGGAGCTTAAAACTCACTTTCGACAGCAACATCAGTGTACAGGCTATGTGTTTTGTTGCGATCTACGTTTTACTAAGCGCACATTATATGTCGATCACATACAATTACATAAGAATCCCGACTTTTTCAAGTACGTACATATGTATATGTTTTTAGTTAATAATTTTTACCCAACTGTGCTTGTACAGAATGTATTGTAACACTGTTGACCTAAACGTTAATTATAACGGCTTAAACGAATCGTGTTATATGGGCCATGTTTATTTTATTTATATATATGCACTCCGTGCAGTTCAAAACAAGCCTAAACATTTTATATTAACCGATTTGTTGGCTGTTCCTTCGTTATGACTCTTTGACAGCACCATCATAGACGCCTTGCCTTGTCAACCACAGGGGGGGAGGGGGGGGGGGGGGGGGCTAAAAGGCTTCCATGTAGCCATACTAAATCGTTACCGAGATGGTCGAGCTAGTACCTTAATGGTGCTTGTTACCGGATCTATATCCGCAAAAAACGACTCAAAACTTGCGGGGAGCGTCCTTATCGCTACAACAACAATTCCTTCGCTATGAGGCGAATAAAGTGCTTATGTGTGTTTTAAGCTAATACCTATCTATGTTATGAGTTGTTTTTGTAAAGTACAGCTGTTAGGTAATGTTTGGCTTTATTACCTTTTTTTTCAAACTTATACTTAGATGTTCCATTTGCAATAAACAATTGATTAGCCGTAAAAATTATATGAACCACATGGACTCACAACATCCAGCTGAGGAAAATTTACAATATGAGTGTCAACATTGTTCAAAAAAGTTCTCTAAACAATACATTTTAGATAGTCATATAAGGCTACGTCATGCGCCTAAAGATCAGGTTTGCAAACTATGCAGCAAAGCGTAAGTGAAGTAAATTAAAATATAATAATGATTGTATAACGTAAAAAAAATTGTCATTTGTTTTTTTAGTTTTGCCAACGTTTGGATTTTAAGACAACATGAGAAGGCTGTACATCGTAACGAATTTGATTCGGTATGTGAGATTTGTGGTAAACTTTTAAGAAACCCAGCAAACTTACAATATCATATGGATAATATACATAATACTGAACCACGTCCTGAGGTTCAATGTACTATATGCCAAAAATGGTTGAAAAGTGAACGTACATTAAACAAACATATGATGCAACATCGTGATGAAGAATCTGGCGCTGTATTTAAATGTCCTCAATGTAATGTGGAAAAAAGTACAAGACATTCCCTTTCATCACACATACGTTATCATCACTCTAATAGAGTATTTCCTTGTACCATGTGCGGAAAAGAGTTTAAAACACCAATAGCGATGAAGGTATAAATTTACAAAAAAAAAAAAAAAATGTATACCCTCGGCTGAGTGGTAAATCGATATACCTTTTGATAGTTGACGTCCAACCCTGTTCTAGTTGTTGTTGTTCTTGTGGCGATAAGGTTTCTCCCCGAAAGCTTTGGGGAGTGTTATCGATATGATGGTCCATTGCCGGATGCAGATCCGGTACTCTCCGGTAACACAGCGCCATTAAGGTGCTAGCCCGACCATCTCGGGAACGTTTTATATGGCCACATTAAACCTTCAGGCCATCCCTCCCTTCCCACCCCCAAGTTCCATGAGGAACCAGAGCCTCGTCTGTTAGTGAAACAGAATTCGCCGGGGATAGGTGAGGTTGACAATTGGGTTTGGATAAGCTATATATTGCGCTAACAACCTGAAAGGGTTGCGCTACATAGCCCCTTGAATCTGGTATTTTAGTCGCCTCTTACGACAGGCATACCTACCGCGGTTATATTCTGACCCCCTAACACTTTGTTTAAGTGGAGTGCTTCTGCAGTGACAGCCTCTATATCGCTTCTTATATCATATCAGCTTCGGTACTTAGAGCCTAATTAAGCCTATTAAATAGTATACTCCAACTGCTAAACTACAGTCTCCTCTAGCCAGATTCATAGTATTGTAAAGAATTTAGTGAAATTCCGCTTATTTGCAAACTTCTACTAACGTTCGTACCGCTGAACTGTTGAATAAATAACTCCAATATTTAATAACTCAAAATGGTCTTTATTAGACTACTTTGAAAATACTTCACAAACACTTATACTTCGCAACTGACAGCGTGCTTAAATTTAACTGACTGCTTCTTACTCAGCTTTCGCTCCTTTTATACTCTCTGCTGTCTCGTTCGCATACTTCTAGGCGTTTCTTCTTCTAGAATTTACTACTTAGTTACCAGCTATAAACTTACTAGCTATAAACTACAGATGCACGTTTATAGCCTCTCGCTTAGCCATATGCGCGTGTATATGTGAGTAATACTTCCACCGATGATTGCATACTTTTGTGAGTATCTCAGATATATGCATGTGTATATTTTTTTTTTTTTTACGAGGAGGAAGCATCGAAAGCCTCATAGTCAGTGTGGGACTTTAATCGCACTAAACCTCCTACCGTCTGAGTACCATTTACCCCCCGGTACTACCGTCAAGTATTCCGTCGGGAAGTAGGTTGAGCACTAAGCTCTACGTCTGTCGGGGTCACGTTGCTGTACTTAGATAGTGCCGCGGTATGGTTAACGCTGGGACTGACACGCCCTGCTTACTACCTGAATGTGCTTGACGCATACTACTTCTACGAATATTTCCAAGCCTACCTTAAACACTGTGCATATAGTGCTTGTGGCATGCTTGTGCGTTCGACTACTTGTATTGTAGGGTTTTGTTTTTTATATGTGTAAATAAATTATATATGTATAAATAGAAATTTTTTTTTGCATCCAATACGTGCTCAGCTCGATCCCCTCCACCTTAGCAATTTGTTATCCACCCACACAATACATGTGTATATGTGAGAACTAATTTGCTGATGATTGCATACTTTTGATTTTTTTATGTAGATACAAGTGACTGTTTAGTATCGGCTTAGAGATGATAGTATCCCTTAGTGTTGCTAATATTCGTCACAGTATGATGTACCACTCAACCAACAATTTGCGAATCGCTAGTAATATTATTTTCCAAATATTTGTTTTACAGGAACATGAGGCTACACATACTGGCGTGGATTTATATACGTGTCCGTTTTGTCCAAAAACATTCCGTTCGCATGCGAATATGCATAAACATAAAATACACAGTCATTCAGATGAATTTGTTCGCAAATACGCACAACCAAATGAGTATACGCAAAGTATTTTAAATCAAGCTCAAAACGCTGAGGTGTCATAGTAAATCTAATACTAGGATGCTTGAAAGAATTTATGGAACTCATCTTACTGCTGTTATACATACAAAACTATAAAACCAATTTTACAAAATCGATTTTTCATAAGCACAAAGTTTTATCCACCAAACCAAAAAGGTATGTGAGAAATATTCAGAGAAAGTTTAGTTTATTTGCAAATCCCTGTCGAAATGGTCTTTTGATAAAAACAGGAAAGGCACTTGGTAAAATGGAATAATGGCCTATATTAAGCGGTCCGAACGTACCTTCCCTACTGTAGGGACATACACTAACTTTTTAACGATTTTCGTGATCGATATATTGGCGAATCGATAAATATAACGATTTTGGTATTTAGTAGCCACTTTTAATCGATATTCTTTAAACTTTGATCAGCTATTGTCGCTAAATTGTGCAAGATAATTTCAGGATTTTCGACAGAGTTAGCTGGAGTTCCATTATTCTTCAATTTGAACTAATAATAATAGTAACGTCGTTAGCCATGTTAAAACTGAGTTAGTGAAAAGCACAATCGTTATCATAAGCGAAAAATCATTAGTTAAAATCTGAGCAAGTCGTATTGTTTAAAGTTAGTGAATGGAAGCTTTAGACAGATAAAAGGTTTATATAAATTTACTTTCGAAGTTTTCCTTTGGAAAAACACAAATTGAAAAAGCTCTGCGACTAAACCAAGCGAAAGAAACTGGTGGATGTATATATAATCCATATAACGACGAATCTAACGATTTATGTATTCTTTGATCAGCTATTGTCGCTAAATTATAAAAGATAATTTTAAGATTGTCAGCGGCATTAGATGTAATTCCATTATTCTGCCATTTAAACCAATAATAAAGGTCAGCTCGTTTAGGTTAGGTTGAAGTGGCTGCCAAAGTGCACGCGTAGGCCAGATGGTCACCTTGTTAGCCATAAAAACTGAGTTAGTGAATAACTCCGGTACGAGCACCTTCTGATTTTAAACCACTTATATATACCATTAAAAGGGGCATTTTTAAAAAGGATCAACGAATCTGAATGAGAATTGTCACTTATAAATGAGAAAGCATCAAATGAAAATGCGAAAACGTAATTTTTAATTGAAAATATAAAAATGGCAGTAAAGATAAGCTATGATGTGGCAACGGGCATATCCTCTAAGGATAATTTCCTATGTTTCGACCGACATATCTTGGAGCGAGAGAGCAGTTGCTGATCTCTTCGCTCCATTCACCGATTCATCAACAAATATAGCAGGTGTTTTCTGCACCTATTTTTGTTTACTTTTCCCCAGATATTCTCGATGGAAATCAGCATAAGCGTGCACAGTGCTAAATGCAGCACTCCCGTTTGGCCATTTTAAGTATCAGCTAACGCTGACTCGATTCTCCAATGCATGCCCACCAAAACTAGGTCGTTTAAATCGTTCGCCTGCTCCTCCGATGGTTGACAAACTAAAGAAGCGCATGTACTCATGCTAAACGTCGGTCGATGGACGACTCTCTAGACACGGATATCGCACCAAATAAATGAATTTACAATTGAATATTCTCATTTCCATGTGACGCTTTCGCATTTAAATTTGACGCTTTCTCATTTCCAACTGACTATTCTCAAATACAAATTACGCTTTCGCATTTTTATTTGACGCTCTCCCATTTACAAATGACTATTCTCATATCGAAGAGACGCTTTTTTTTTTGAACTTTAAATCAATGGCAGAGAAACTAAGTCTCCATAAACCAAATGAATTACAAGAATGTTGTATTCAATTCCAAATAATTATAGATAAACGAATCCAAGTATATATACATGTTGTATTCAAATCCAAGTAATTGTAGGTAATGAAATCCGAGTATAACTGATATAATCTCTTCAACAAAAAAATTTATATCCTTTTAACATCCAAAAAAAAAAAAAAAAAAAAGAGCTTGGTGGTATCGGAATAAAACAAATCAAACAATTGAAATATAAAACAATATCAAAAGTTAAATAAGAGGCTGCTTAAAAGAATAAAAAAAAATTTTAAATAATTAAATGACGAATATTAAAGAATATCAAAATTTAATATTAGATACTTCATAAAAAGTAAAAGCTGAGTGATCTTGGTAATGCCTTTAGATTGAAATATAGATTTAAAATCAATATCATTAGTGAAAATTTTAAAATTAGCTCTTAACTGAGAATAATTACTACAATAAAAAGTTCTATGAATATAATTGTCAATTTCCCCACAACTGCACAGTGATGAATTGTACACCTTAATTTTGTGTAAATAAGCCTTGTCATAAGTATGACCCGTCAATATTCGATTAAACCTTTTAATGTCAGTTGTAGAAAAACATAAATTTTTACACCATAGAGAATTATTCCACTCAGGAAAAAGTGCCGCAAAAAGATTTGGATGATCAATTGAATAATCAATAAAACTCGAATACCATTTATTATAAATATCTCTTTTAATTAAATTTTGAGCTTCCTTGAAGGTAAGCCTAACATTTCTAGTTGGTACATCAATAATGGCTTTTTTAGCTAATTTTTCAGCCTTCTCATTACCTGCTATACTACTATGACTAGGAGTCCAAATAATATGACAACTATTAAAAATATTGATCCCTAACCAAATCATGAATTCTACAAGCTACACTATTTAGAGTATTATTATTACTAAGAGACAAACAAGAAGTAAGACTGTCTGTAAAAACAACCAAACTAGAAATATTATTATTTATTGCAATACTAATAGCTTCCTTAATGGCCAAAATTTCACCAAAAGAAGATGAAGATTTAAAAGGTAACTTAACGATGTTCTTCATTATTCTGTAAAGTATAAATTCCACATCCCGTATTATTATTTGATAAAGCACAATCCGTAAACATGACAGTAAAACCACTATTAACATACTCATAACAAAGAGAATTAAAGAAGATACAATTTGTTCCTTAGGCGTACAATCTTTATTCGACCGAAGTGTATTAGTGATTATAGTTAAATTTGACGACAAAGGACAAAGGACTATTAATCGTATCAAGATTGTCATGGGGAGTTAATAATTGGATTTCTAGTTATAGAGCCAATTATTGGATCATTAAGAATAAAAAGCTTAATAAGTTCCTTGGCCATGAGCCATTGTGCCCTTTCTGCTGGAGGTAATTCATTAGCAAGCGCATATAATAAATATATCGGAGTTGATGGAGTCAAACGAAGACACCTACGTAAAAATTTATTCTGTAAAGTCATTATACTCTTATAGGAGTTACTAGACACATTTGTTGAAGTAGTAATACCATATTCAATTTTTGATCTAACTAACGACTTGTAAAGATTTAAAGCTGTTTTTGGATGTAGACCAGATTTGATATTTGTAAGACACTTAAACGAATTAATCTGAGAAGAGGATGCAATTAAAAATTTTGAGTGATGATCATTAGCATTTATTAAGTTATTCACCCTAGAATCTTAGCTTTCTTAACTTGTTGAATTCTTTGATTATTAATAGTTACAGATACAACTTTACTGATGCCCTTGCTAAAATGCAAAATGCTAGTTTTAGATGAATTAAGCCCAAGATTTAAAGAAGAACATTTAGAACTGAAAACTTCTATCGGATTTTGTAAATTTTGATTAGCCTTCTCAAAATCTTTATCAAAAGATAAAATAAAAAAATCATCAGCAAATTGAAAAACTTTAGTATTTGAATTAACAATATCATGTAATCAAGCAGTATATAAATTAAAAATAATAGGAGACTACCTTGAGGAAGCCCATTAAAAATATTAGTAGAAAAATTTCCAAGTTTAAGTCTTGTAAACGCAAGAAAGTTAATAATCCATTCAATATAAAATTGTTGTATTCCAAAATTCTCCAGAATAGTTTTTAACACCCTAGCATCAACACAATTATAAGTATTACTAATATCCGTCGTATATAACAAAACTTGAAATTTTTTACTTTTAAGAAAATGTATTTCATGTAATATATGATTCAAGCACATAGAAGCATATCTATTTTTGTATACGCAAAAGTATTATTTGGTAAACTTTTAAAATCCTCTAAAAACTCATAAATCCTATCCTTAATACAAAATTATCTTCAACAAAACAGATATAAGAGAAATTGGCCTGAAATTTTCAAAACTAGAAAGATCACAATCACGCTTACCAATAGGAACGATTTTGATAGTTCTCCAATTATCAGGTATTTGATTAGAAAGAAATACATCATTAAGACAAGTACGAAGATTATTCAAAGTCACACCCGATAACGCCTTAATCATCTTATAAGTAATCCTATCACAGCCTACAGCAGAATCCCTAGTTTTATTACTTAGAACCTTTATAGTTTCGTCATAAGTCAATTCTAAATTGGAAACACATGGAATAATTTTGTTAAAAGGAAAAGTTTCATCATGATTAGGAACCTGATTTTTTAGTGAATCCAAAAACTGTTCATTATAATTATCATCATCTGTCATCACTACTGTTATTGAAACCACCTCTAATTGATTTTACAAATCTCCAAGCATTTTTTCCTAAATTTTGATTTAGATCATCCAATTTTTCATTAAAACTATCCTTTTTATATTTTTTAACAAACTTTTTCCATTCTTTTCTCTCTCGAATTAAATTTTCCATGTTTTCTGGACTAGGAAAAGATCTACACTTCTTAAACGCAATGGTCAAAAGACGATATTTTTTATCAGCTTCAGAATTCCACCAACCCTTTGGTTTTCTGTCATTAGTCACCTTGTAAGTGGCATTTTAATTTCATCTTGAATTTTACTTTCAAAAACAGCTAAATCAGGATCACATTCAAGAGAACTTAAAGCATTAAACAATTTATTTTTAGCAAGAAAGGAAGTAGGTACTTTAAGACTAGGACTGGCATTAATTTAATCGGGAAATGATGACTACCACCAATTCTAGGTTTATCTATTTCCCAATGAATAGTTAAACTACTATTGGATAAAGCTAAATCAAGAACTGAACCTTGATCCACCCTCATATCTTGTTGATAAGTATAATCGCCATTATTTAATACTAAAAAATTTGAAATA
The DNA here is from genome assembly GCF_040869045.1 of Eurosta solidaginis. NCBI lineage: Eukaryota > Metazoa > Arthropoda > Insecta > Diptera > Tephritidae > Eurosta > Eurosta solidaginis. The sequence goes on from NC_090322.1 coordinate 44,518,355, forward strand.
TTTACCAAACTAAACAAATGATTGCCACGAGAAGAATCCAAAGAATCACCCCACTTAGTACTCCTGGCATTAAAATCACGAAGAATAAATGAATTTGGAACATTTTCTAAAAAATTTAAAATTTTTAGTATCTCATTACTAAAATCATTAACATTTACACTAGGTCCAAAGTAACATGAACAAATAGTTAAATTAGAATTCAATTTTTTTTGTCTCTATTATAATAACATCAAAAACTGAAGTAAAAGGAACTTTTCCTTATTTAATAGTATTTTTGACAGCAATAGCAACTCCACCATACCTGATACATTTGAATGCAACACTGATAAATATATCTAAATCTAAGTTTCTAATAATAAATGAATTCGAAATTATAACAATACCCATCACTTCTATATTTCTTAACTAAATTATAATTTTGAATTTTTCTATGCCTATTAGATGTAGAACAAAAAATTTCACTTAAACAAGCAATGTCTATATTATGTTTATTAAAGTAATACTCAATAGAATCTAAATTAGCTTTCAAAGATTGAACATTATATTGTAAAATTTTCATTATTAGAATAAGAATTAATTAAATTTAAATCATCTTTAGTTTTAATATTATCAAATTGACCTTTAATCATTTGAATTTCTTTAAGAAGTCAGAATCCTGGTGACTTAACGCCAGTTTCTGAGTAATATTAATCATTAAAGTTAATAATTTTTCAAATTCCGAAACACGACCTTTCTGATATTCAACTGAATTGAATACCGGATTACCATGCTTCCTATTAAGTGAGCTTGAAACATTTTCTCTACGAATGGGTAAACGCTGTGATCTTTCATCACCTTTTTTAGCAATATCAGAAAAAGATTTTTTCCTTATAAAGCTACGATTTATATAGTCTTCCTTATCAGGTGAGATATCAATGCTATCATTAATAGCAGTGAACTCCTCATCTGCCATAAAAATTTCAAAACGGTTATTTTTTTAGGATAATACTAACATTACATTCCTTTTCCCATTGCGGACAGGCCCTAACATTTTTTACAGAATGGCCTGGATTCACACAAAATACACTTAACAGATATACAATTTTCATCTTTACATTCATAATTACCACAAGCCAAACAACTGGGTTTACCCTTACAAGAAAAATTAGTGTGTCCCAAACGACCACATTTACTACACTGTCTAAGAGGTGGAACATAAATGTCTACTCTAAGCAGAGTATACTCAAAAATTATTTCCTTACAAATCTCATTACCACTAAAACCAATTTTCAAAGTAGTTAAAGGAGTTTCTACACCATTTTCATTTTTTTAACAAATCTACGTACCGACGCCAAAGGAATAGCCGATACCGCATTTTGAAGGATATCCTTCTCCGAAAAACAAAGAGGAACGTCCATAATAACGCAATATGTTTCATTGGCTGTTCTAGGCACAAATGGATTTAAACCTCTATCAGATAATTTCTTATTTAAAACAAATGTATTAGCAGCAAAAGCATTCTTAAAAGTAACCTTATACAATGATCTACCAATAGCATAAATCAAACCAAGGTCCTTAATCCTAAGATCTTTAATTTCCTTCCAAAGAGTTAACCCTGTCGTTAACTTATCATTATTAATACTAGTAGAAGACGAAGTATTAACCAAAACAAAAATATCTCCCTTAAGCTGGAGACATTGGTGCTTTATCGGTAACCGTATCGGTAACCTTATAACAGCTGATTCGACCAACCTTATGAGAATCAATGCAATCGATTATTGGTGCCGCTAAGGTCGTAACCGTATCGTAGCCAACCAATTGGGTTTTGGTTTACCGTCGTAACGATAAACAGCTGATTACGTTAGGGATACGGATACAGCGATACGACATACGGCACCAATGACTCCAGCTTTAAAATCATTAGGATATAAAATAGTATCGCTCTTATTAACATCAACCGAATTACCGCCATCTTTTTTTCCAACTGAAACTCCATTTTGTAAATCCATTTTTTCATTTTCACTTTTTTCAGAAACTATACTACTATTATTTCCAGAAACATCAGAACCATTTTCATTCAAAACACCATTTTGTACATCAATTTTTTCCATTTCATTTTTTTTACAACCTATAACCTCAAAATCCATATTTTCATTCTTCTTGGACTCAGCCAATCTAATTAAACCTTCCCCACTCCTAAGCTGAAAAAACCCAGTCACATTTCGATCATCCAAAATCTTCTGCTTTTTTTTAAACCACATTTTCCTACCCCAAACTACAAAAAGACGCCACCAGTGACGGTGACGCCATTTTGTAAATTCTTTGCCTAGCTGCCCGCGGCAGCTTAGAAAAAATTTACTTTCACCAATGAACAATTACAAAAGTATTAAAACGCTTGAAAAAGAAATGCACTACCAATGATCACTCACCCGTAAGCGCAGCCACTCCAAAAGGATTATCAATTCAATCCAATGCACAAACAAAAAAGTTCACAAAAAATTGAAATTATATGCACCGACAAAATTAATTAAGTTATTATTCTAGGCACCGAACCACACTCGCCCGTGAACAAATTCCGAATGGTGAGCAGTCGCTTAGTGAAGTGACGCTTTCGCATTTACAATTTACTATTCGCATTTTCATTTGACTTTTTCTCATTTACATTTGATGCTTTCTAATGTACAATTGACTAAACTAATTTACAATTTACAAATCTTATTTCCAACTGACGTAGACCGATGTATGCCTTTTTAGCTTTTACTTTCCGCGAAAGGCGTGGTGGGCGGTATCGTATCACCGATAAACCAAAATATATTAGATGAGAAAATTTGCAAGATTTCATATTGTTAAATCTGTCATAAAAATTTGAATTATTTGGAAATAAACTAAAATCATTTCTTATATGTATCATTTCTCTATATAAATGTTACAATGAAACGTTTTAAGTACATAGCTGTCAATCTGACCACACCTGCAGTTATAGTAGTTTATTGCATTAATTTTGTACAGATAAGCCGTGTCAAAGGTGGAACCTGTGAAAATGTGTTTATTTGTTTAATTTGAAAGGGTGCAAGTGGACATTTGTGAATCCACGTTCTGTTTTTAATATTTAGGAAAACTTGAGCAAACAGATTTGGTTTGTTTGACGAGTAGTCTGTAAAATCCTTATGCTATTTTTGCCTGATTTGATATTTGATGGCATTTAAGGCTTCATCACTACATAGTTTTGTATTTACACAGTTGGTTGCATTTTTAGCTAAGAGATCAGCTTTTTCATTCCCTGGGATACCTTCGTGACTAGGTTTTTAAATAATGTCCACTAAGTCAAAGTCAGCAATACGTATAATTTGGTGTATGTCATATACACACGAGTTTTTAATTGAACTTTTAGCTAGTAGTTGACCAGCAATAAGACTATGTGTAAGAATCGCCATTCGTTCATAGTTCCTTTCTTTTGCAAGTTCTAAGGCGTTTTTTATGGCATTTAATTCACCAAAACTTGATGACAATATGAAATCTAACTTGTATTCATATTCCTCTTTTTCTGTATGGTTGTATATCCCACATCCCGTGGTGCTTGTACCGACGGACGCATCCGTGAAAAATACTTTAAATTGTCTGGACTCATACTCGTCTATTATTTGTGCATATGTGGCTTGTGCACAAATAGGGCTAATGTTTTCTTTCTGTTTTTCATTATTATGATTTTTAGACATCGCGAAGAAACAGTGCAATCAATGAGCTAGAATTTACTGAAAGCTGATCGTATAGTAAGCACTTGAAACCTTCGTCAACCTCAAAAGTATTGATATGTTCTTTGGCTGTGACCCATTTTGCCGTTTCTGTAGGAGGTAATTCATTTGCCAGAACATAAATCAAAGGAATAGGCACCGAGGGGGTCACCCCTAGCGCCCTCCTGAGAAAGCCGTTCTGGAAAACTTAAATTTTATTATTTATTGGTTCATGACAATTTGCCGTAAACGAGCGACAGTACTCAGTTTTGCTTCTTACGAGTGAATTGTAGAGATTTAGTGCAACTTGTGGGTGTAGGCACTTGAAAAGGTTTGAATTATTTCACCGTAGTGGTCACTGACTGCTAGTGAAGCACTAATGTGTCTACGTAAAAATTTGATAGAAGGCACTTGATCAATTTTAGAATTTTGTATAAAAATATCTATTGTGTTCTTGTAAATTTCATCTTTGCTGGATTGAAGGATTGGATTGTTGTAAAATTCCAGTATTTTATTTTGTAGACAGTTAGTGGGTTCCATAAGAGCTTGCCCAGAGGACACTATTAAGAAATCATCAGCAAACTGATATAATTCCGTATAGCTCTTTTCTATACTGTGTAGTTTTTTAGTGTATAAGTTGAAAAGTACAGGGGACAGACAACTGCCCTGAGGAAGGCCATTCCTTACCTCTATCGTAATATTTCCTAGTTTGAGTTTTCTCAGTGATAAAAAGTTTACTATCCATTCCTTATATGTGTCATAAATATCTGTTTCATTCATATGTGGCTGCCGTTTCCTAATGTCGACGCAGTTATATGCATTACTGAGGCCAAAAGAGCATACTATGACCTCAAGATCTTCATTCGTTAAGATAGAAACTTTGTGTATAATACAGTTTATGCAATTGGTGGCGGACTTGCCCTTCCTGTAGGCAAATGAGTGGTTCGGAAAAAATTTGGCTGGTTCTAAATGGCTAGAGTTCCTATTTTTCACACGGAGGTTAATGCATTTGCGCAGAACAGATATTAGGGCTATTGGTCGAAAGTTTGTGTATATACTTAAATCTGATCTCTTTTTGGTACGGGTACTATTTTTATCGTACTCCATTCCTGAGGGATTTGATTTGTAGAGAAAATGTCATTCGACGCTGTACGTATATTATTGAGAGCCGAGTCTGGAAGAGCTTTTAGCATTTTGTATGTAATTGTATCATACCCACCAACAGAGTTGCTGCTTTTATTATGTATAATTTTATACAATTCCTCAAACTCTATTGAAAGCTCAATATTAGGCTCAATCGGTCTGTTAGCTAGTAAAATCTCATTGTCTGGCACCTGATTTTTGATAAACTGAAGAAAGGCTAAGTCATTGTCGCTCGACCATGCTGCATGGCTGGCATATTTAAAATCCCCTTTCATGGCTTTGATAAATCTCCATGCCTCCTTTGAGGATGGATTTTCATCCAATTGTAATTTCTACCTTCCATGGTTAATAAAACAGCAGAAATGCCAGGATTAATTATATTAGTACTTTATTTTTCGGTCTTCAATCTAATAATAAACCGGAAGTCCACCATCTTCTTTTTCTTCCATTTTCTTCCTTTACAGTGATATATTTTTGCTTATTCTATTAATTAGTTCCCATGGTTGTATTTTTTGCTTATTCTGTTACATTAGTTGACATGGCTGCATTTATGATCTAACAACTCGCCAACCTGAAACTGTATCGACCTCGATACATTATCTTAATTTCTATTTTTACTGTCGTGCATTTCCTAATCTGATACAATTCGCTATTTGTGTTCAGAATTACAGCTCGCACTGTATTGACCTTGATACATTATAACTTAATTTCTATCTTCACTATCGTACATTTCTTAATCTAATACAATTCGCTATTTGCGTTCAGAGTTACAGCTCGGCCAATCTGACACTTTAATCGACCTCGATACAGTATAACTTAATTTCTTACAAATATTAGTCTGATTTCTCTACATCTCCATCGGGTGATTGAGGCCAGCTTTTAATTCGGTAGGCTTCAACTACTCCATCATAAGGCAACTGTGTGAGCTGGCAGTTATCAATATCCCGTACAACATACCTATCATGACCGACCACCTTGTGTATTACATATGGACCTTTGTATACGGGAATAAATTTTTTATTACTTCCGCAAGTAGTATCAACGTTTCTTATAACAACATAGTTTCCTACGTCGTACGTCTTGGTTGTAGTCTTATTCTGGGACTGTCGGTTGTTATCATACTCTTTCTTGGCTACTATTCGTTTCGATGCATCTGTACGTATAAGATCAAGATTCCTATCACGATCCGGACAAAGTTTGTCCTGAAAATACTCAGTAACTCATCTACTATTACGCCTCTTTGCTCAACCCCAAACATTAACCGGCTTGGTGTCTCTTTGCATGTACTATGAACAGAGTTGTTTATTGCGTATTGAACTTCTAATAATCTCTTAACCCAGTCATCATGATTTATTTCGTTAGTCAATTTTCCCAACATTGCTTTCAATACCCGATTCACCCTCTCTACCTGTCCGTTAGCTTGAGGCGATGCCACAGCGACTCACATGATTTATGTTATTTTTTAATAAAAAGGCTGAAAATTCGAGGGAGGTGAAACAGGTTCCCCTACTACTATACTATACTATACTTACTATACTATACTATACGTCTCGGTCGGCTATAGTAATTAAAATATTTTTCTAAGGCAGCTGTGACCTCTCGGGTACTCGTAGAGTTTGTTGGATATAATTTAAAAAACTTAGTGAAAGCGTCTACTACCACTAAAATGTGCTTACGTTTAGACTTTAATGACGGCAGTGGTCCAAAGTGATCAATATGGATAGTGTCAAATGGTAAAGGCTCCTTTGGAATAGGGTATAAGGTTTTCTCCTTAGCATGAGGAGGGCTAGCGTACATAATACATTTTAAACAATTTCTAATGAACTTTTCCACTTTCATTCTCATTCGCGGAAACCAGTATTATAAACTCAATTTGCTGAGAGTTTTATCTATAGATAGATGGCCCATTTTCTCATGGATCAATTGTATAACATTATTTACCATTTCGTACGGTACATAAAGCGCATATTTGCCGTCCGGTTTACTTCTATATACTAGCCCATCAATTAGTTTATAATCTTTAAGTTCCTCATTTTCCAATTGTTTTCTCACCGATTGAATATCTTTGTCTTTTTCTTTTGCTACTTGAATTCGAAATTCTACTTCATCTGAATTTATGATTGAAGCTAGCTGTCTCCGGCTCAAAGCATCTACATGACCCATTGATGTGCCCTTCCTATGCTGTATTTTAAAGTTAGAATTTTCAAGTTCAGTGTAGTATTTCGATTCCCAACTCCATGCGGTTTAAGAAAAATAGGATATCGGATGAAATTTATTATCTTCCTGGCGTTGCAGTAGAACTGCACCGAATCCAATACTACTGGCGTCACAGTGTAACTCAGTTTCCTTGGTAGGGCTATAAATGGCTAGAACAGGGCTCTTAACTAGTCTAGACTTCAGCTCCAGAAAAGCTTCATGGCATTTGTCATCAAAATCAAATTGGGTATTCCTTTTAAGTAAATTCTGCAGGGGCTTAGCTATTTCTGAGAGGGGCGGTATAAATCTGCGGAAATAAGAAAACATCCCTAAACATGATTGTAACTGCTTCAAGTTCGAACGGGCCGGAAAATTCTGTATACTTTTTATGTGAGTATTACTAGGTGCTATTCCTTTATGAGTGACTTTGTAACTCATATTAAGTTTCAATCTTCGTAATGAAATTCGTTCCAGTACTGATTTTAAAAGTTTGATGTGCTCGTCATACTCCTCGGTGGCAACAACTATATCGTCCATATAAATAATAATTTTTTTTTTCGTATATCATGTCTCGGAAGATGTTGTTGATGAATTGTTGAAATACCGCTGGAGCATTTTTTAACCCAAACGGCATTTTCAAATATTGAAATTGTCCATGAGGGGTTACGAAAGATGTAAATGGTATGGACTTAGGAGCCATATGAACCTGATGAAACCCGCTCTTTAAAACCAATACCGAAAAATATCGTTTATTCTGTAAGTACGCAATACAGTCATCGATCAGTGGTAGCGGATAATTATCTCTAAGAGTTAGTTTGTTAAGTGCCCTATAGTCTACGCACATTCGAATTTTCCCGTTCTTTTTCTTAACCAGCACAATGGCGGAAGCATAAGGTGAATCACTAGGTCGTATAATGTTTTCTTTCAGAAGTCCATCTAAAATATTTCGTACTTCGTTACGTTCAAGATAAGACAGCCGACGAGGAGCGCAATGGAAAGGAACATCAGTTTTCAATCGTATTTTCATTTCATACTTAAGTGGTTGTTCCAAAATATTATGATTGAAATAAGTATTATTTATAACTTGCTTCTGTTCAGTACTTTGTTCATTTGTAAGTATATTATTTATATCAATTTGATTTTCGTTATAAGAAACGTCGATATGAAATATGTCAGGCACACAAGCGGAAGTGGAGTCAAAATTTTCTCGTCAGTTATCGGCGGTAACACTTTCGGAAAAATATTCATCCTTAGCGGCAATTTGTTGCATTATAATAGAGACTACTTTGGAATCAGTTAAAGCTTGAAGAATTTTGGGCATTTTTAATTTACTTTTGGGTCTTACATCTAAAAATTCGGTCGATTTTTTCTTAACATTTGTCAACTTGATATTAAATATACGTAGGAAGTCACGTCCCAAAATAATTGGTACAACCATATCGTCTGGTATGATATTCAATTCAATTTTATTCACTTTTTTATTAAACATAATATAACAAAATGTTTTTTATTATTTTTAACTCTTTTTCCTCCAATGGCTTTAAATTTTGAGGGGCATCTTGCCATCCGATTCTCCACCAATTGTTTTGGAACGTATGACTCTCTTATAAAACTAACCGGACTGCCGGTATCAAACAAAGAAAAAAACTGTTTCAGATATTGACATCTCACCTAATTCGAATTTAATACTTACAAAATTAAAAGCATTTACGGCATCATCGGATGAGTGAGTATTGACGTCTTCACCTATGGCTGCAACTTCGTTACGTGATTTTAAATTTTTTTCTGGATTTGGGCACGAGCGATGATCATGGCCTATACGCCAGCAGCGGAAGCAAGAATCAGTCGGTCGTAGCGGGTACGGGCATTGAGGCTTAATATGCCCAACCCTGTAACAATTGTAGCATTTTTGTAGCGGTTTCGGGTCATTTGACGTTTTTGCTGCATTCGTATGTTTTGTTCCCACTCCTGGTTCTACTGTGAAATATTTTCTTTGAAAACGACTCACTAATGCCTTCAACTCATCAAGTGTTTTGGCCGGTAACAGTAGATGTGCATTTGGTACTACATTGCCTATGCCGTCTATTATGAAATCGATGATTTCTGTTTCGCATATGTTGGTCCGTTTTCCTATTGCCTGCATCAATTTGAACGTAGCGATGTAATGACTCGCTCTTTTTTTCCCACTTGCGTCTTGCCAACATTTTATAAACTTCGTTCCTCTGTATCGGCACATCAAATTCCATTGTAAGGGCCTTTTTTAACTCGGCATAGCTTAACGCTTTGGTGGTGGTAAGGAAAACTTTAGCTGTTCCCACCAGGCAGCGACGAAGAGCCAGCAATTTAGATCGTTCGTCTACTCTTGACGACTCCATTACTTCTTCGAAATCTTGAAGAAAACGCCCCACCGTCACTGATATATCATCACCACTGAACTTGGGCATATCGGCAAAATCCAGTCTACGTTGCTGTTGTATCTCAGTACTAGCTCTTAGCTCGTCGATTTCTTTAATTAATTTTAACATTTCCATACGTTTTCGTAGCGCCACCAGTTCGTCATCCATACTTATGGTCGTGGCTCTTCCATCAATTGGGGCAGAGTTTGATGGGGCGGCAGCAAAAACATCGTGAAAAGCAGGTGTTGAATTGAATTCAACCAAAACGTCGGTAGTAAAGGCAGTTGGAACGGCAGTATGAACGGCGGTGACGGCAGTGGCGGCAGAGCAGACGGTAGCGGCAGCAAAATAGACGGCAGCAAAAACATCATGAACGGCAGGTGTTGAATTGAATTCAACCAAAACATCGGTAGTAGAGGTAGTTGGAACGGCAGTGGCGTCAGAGCAGACGGTAGCGGCAGCAGAATAGACGGCAGTGCGGCAGCGAAAACATCGTGAACGGCAGGTGTTGAATTGAATTCAACCAAAACATCGGTAGTCGAAGCAGTTGGAACGGCAGTGGCGGCAGTATGAACGGCAGTAACGGCAATGGCGGCAGAGGACTCAATAGAAACGGCAGCGTTTATCTCAATCATTTAGTCCGGAATGTTCTCCAATATATTTATGTTCGGAGTGGTATTCATCGTATTTGCGGAGCTATTATCTACCACGCCAACTATATTTTGCAGTAATCTGCGTAATTGTATAATGTTGACAGTAGCAGGAAAATCCACATTATTTTCAGTTAAAACTGTAATAATGCCTTCTCGAGCATCCATTTTACAAAATAGTTGTCTATAATATTGCGCGAGGTTCGTTAACACACCTGAGATGTAATTTCTACCTTCGATGGTTAATAAAACAGCAGAAATGTCAGGATTAATTATATTAGTACTTTATTTTTCGGTCTTCAATCTAATAATGAACCGGAAGTGCACCATCTTCTTTCTCTTCCATTTTCTTCCTTTACAGTGATGTATTTTTGCTTATTCTATTAATTAGTTCCCATGGTTGTATTTTTTGCTTATTCTGTTACATTAGTTGACATGGGTTCATTTATGATCTTACACAATTCATTTATTTTATTCGAGAAGCTTTGTTTCTTGGCTTCCTTCACCTTGGATTTCCTCTGTAAGATTTTGAAAATTCTCCGGCGATGGATGTGAATTGCATTTTTTGAAAGCAACCCTGAGCAGCTGGAAGGTCCTCTTTCCACCAACTGTTTTCTCCACTCAATCTCAAGAAAGAAACTTTTTTTGGATGTCTTCAATATTTTAAGCAAACTCAATTTAAGTTGTTTAACTACTGATAAAACGGGCCTAAGTCTCGTATAATCAAAAATAATGTATTTGGGATGTATTTGCCTTTTAAACCCAACGTTACTGTCTTGGTTGGGGTGTATGTCTCAGTAACCTTGTCTTTGCGCGTAAAACACGCAAGATTATGTATATCACTGTCACTGTAGCAGTCCGGAATTCCCTTAATTACGCCGTAGGTCTCAATTGCCGTTCTGAGAATGAACGCTTTGAGCCCTTTAACACAAGGTTGTTAGCTGCAAATATGTTTTTAAATGTGATTTTATATAATGTTTTCCCAATCAGATATATTAAATCAATGTCCTTAACATTGTAATTTTTAATTAAATTGTATAAGGGTAAACCATTTATAATTTTAATAATTTCATTGCATTTAGACGCCATAGTTGTTTCAGTCTTTTTTTTTCGTTTTCATATGTAACGAAAACTTCGTCGTTAATGTCCATTTCTCATGCGTGTACATTCGCGCGTATGACATTATTGTCAACCCTAAACTCACAATTTCCTGCGACATGAGGCTTATCCGTATAAAAATAGTAAATTTTTTGCAGAATAAATTTCTTAACTGCCAATTCTCTTCTAGCTTCATCGCTTGCATCTAATTGTGGAGCGAACTCCTGCCTATTTCTTTCTCTCACAACTTGATTGGATAATTTCCAAGACCTGTTCTCTCGAGATACTAATTTTATTAATAAAAAAAAAAAACACTTGAGACAAGATTAATAAAATAGATTTGTAATAAATATAATCCGACAAATGATAATTAAAATGGATCACAGACAAATAGCTTAAAAAAAAAATTAACGCATTAAAGTCACTCTTAAGGCAATCTTGAGCATTTCTGTTTTTAAATTTCTTTGGGTTTTTTTTTAATATTTTATTTTATATACATAAGTACATCAAATAGTTTTCGATAATGTTTCCAGTTTAAAGCCTTGAATATTATATTGTTATCCTTTTATTTAATGTTTATTTTACTATAAAAGATCATACAGGATCTTATTGTAGTAATATGTTTTGTTAATAAATTAAATGAAAAATTAAAAAAAAAAAAACAATTTTGATTACTTACAATTTGCATCTTTTAATACTGACTAATAAAATTGGATGTAGTTGACAAGGGTGATTCTTAATGATCTTCAAAATATTTTTAATAAATGGAACATATTTCGGGTGTTGACTTTTTTGACCCTACAAATTCTTGATTATTAAAGAAAAGCGTTGATTGCAGTGAATTTTAAGACTTTTGACTCTATGTTCATGAGTTGATTGTTGAAGAAATTATTCATGGAATGTTTTGATGGATGGGAAAATTTAATGTTGAAAATTGTTGTCCTCTTTATTAATGATTATAGCATATCTCAACTTAGATCTTTATACGTGATTTAGGCATCTGAAAGGATTTAACGTTAAATCTTGCAAGATTTATCATACCAAATTAAATCTTGAAAGGCAGAATATTTAAGTAACGAAATGCGATTCAAAAGCTGTAAAATGAGTGATAATATTCTACATGGACAACATAGAGCATTGTGGATAAGTGTGACTTCTTTCTGACAGGCACTCGCTTACAAGCCAACCTAATAAAACCGCACTGCGTTTTTTTAGCGCACGCAAGCAATCGGCCTTTTTTGCCCTAACCGAAATAAGCATGCGTTGCGACAATGTAAAGTATGTGTTCAAACGTCAAATCTAAATGTCACGCAGAACAAAAATTGGAAATTGAGTTAGGTTTTCACGCAGCAAATTCAATTTCGGTTGCTCTCATACAAGTTGCATGTGCATGAGACATTTTTGACAGAAAATGACTTGCGCGCGTTTATATTAGGTTGGCTTGTTAAGTTAAGTTAGCATAACGGGAAAATTGGGGTTCTGTGCAGGGACATAAAAGAATGAAACAGGGTTTATGTAGTCACAAAAGTGTTGCTCCTGTTCCGCAACATTTTTATTTTACATCGTGGCGAAAATTGTTCAGTTCAGAGATTGATTTTCATTAAAAATTTAATGTATTGCATAAGGTTACTCTTGTAAATGTAAAAAGCATAGAAAACGTAGTTTTTCAAATTATTGTGAAAAACTTTTTAAACTCAATAAAAAAGTATATTGGTAAACTATTTTCTAGGATTTCTGTAGCCAAGTTCATTATATTTGTGCAATACAAGAACCTGGTAACAGCATTTTTAAATGAAACAAGTAAGGAAGGCTAAGTTCGGGTGTAACCGAACATTACATACTCAGTTGACAGCTATGGAGACAAAATAAGGAAAATCACCATGTAGGAAAATGAACCTAGGGTAACCCTGGAATGTGGTTGTATGACATGTGTATCAAATGGAAGGTATTAAAGAGTATTTTAAGAGAGAGTAGGCCATAATTCTATGGATGGACGCCATTTAGGGATATCGCCATGAAGGTGGACCAGGGCTGACTCTAGAATTTGTTTGTACGATATGGGTATCAAATGAAAGGTGTTACTGAGCATTTTAAGAGGGAGCGGGCCTTAGGTCTATCGGTGGACGCCTTTTCGAGATATCGCCATTAAGGTGGGCCAGGGGTGACTCTAGAATGTGTTTGTACGATATGGGTATCAAATGAAAGGTGGTAATGAGTATTTTAAAAGGGAATGGGCTTTAGTTTTATGGGTGAACGTCTTTTCGAGAAATCGCCATAAAGGTGGACCAGGGGTGACTCTAGAATATGTTTGTACGATATGGGTATCAAATGAAAGGTGTTAATGAGTATTTTCAAAGGGAGTGATCCTTAGTTCCATAGGTGGACGCCGTTTCGAGATATCCCCATAAAGGTGGACCAGGGGTGACTCCAGAATGTGTTTGTACGATATGGGAATCAAATGAAAGGTGTTACTGAGTATTTTAAGAGGGAGTGGGCATTAGGTCTATAGGTGGACGCTTTTTCGAGATGTCGCCATTAGGGTGGGCCAGGGGTGACTCTAGAATGTTTGTACGATATGGGTATCAAACGAAAGGTGTTACTGAGCATTTTAAAAGGGAGTGGCCATTAGGTCTACACGTGGACGCCTTTTCGAAATATCGCCATTAGGGTGGGCCAGGGGTGACTCTAGAATGTGTTTTTACGATATGGGTATCAAATGAAAGGTGGTAATGAGTACTTTAAAAGGGAGTAATCCTTAGTTCTATAGGTGGAAGCCTTTTCGAGATATCGCCATAAAGGTGGACCAGGAGTGACTCTAGAATGTTTGTACGATATGGGTATCAAACGAAAGGTGTTACTGAGCATTTTAAGAGGGAGTGGGCATTAGGTCTATGGGTGGACGCCTTTTTGAGATATCGCCATTAGGGTGGGCCAGGGGTGACTCTAGAATGTGTTTGTACGATATGGGTATCAAACGAAAGGTGTTACTGAGCATTTTAAGAGGGAGTGGGCATTAGGTCTATAGGTGGACGCCTTTTTGAGATATCGCCATTAGGGTGGGCCAGGGGTGACTCTAGAATGTTTGTACGATATGGGTAAATAACGAAAGGTGTTACTGAGCATTTTAAGAGGGAGTGGGCATCAGGTCTATAGGTGGACGCCTTTTTGACTCTAGAATGTGTTTGTACGATATGGATATCAAATTAAAGGTATTAATGAGGGTTTTAAAAGCGAGTGGCCCTTAGATGTGTATGTGAAGGCGTTTCCGCGATATCGACCAAAATGTGGACCAGGTGATCCAGAAAATCATCTGTCGGGTACTGCTAATTTATTTATATATACAATACCACTAACAGTATTCCTGCCAAGATTCCAAAAGCTGTTGATTTTGCCTTGTAGAACTTTTTCATTTTCTTCTACTTAATACATGGTGTCACACCCATTTTACAAAGTTTTTTCCAAAGTTATATTTTGCGTCAATAAACCAATCCAATTACCATGTTTCATCCCTTTTTTCGTATTTGGTATAGAATTATGGCATTTTTTTCATTTTTTGTAATTTTCGATATCGATAAAGTGGGCGTGGTTATGGTCGGATTTCGGCCATTTTTTATACCAAGATAAAGTGAGTTCAGATAAGTAGGTGGACTAAGTTTAGTAAAGATATATCGGTTTTTGCTCAAGTTATTGTGTTAACGGCCGAGAGGAAGGCCAGACGGTGGACTGTGTATAAAAACTGGGCGTGGCTTCTACCAATTTCGCACAGAAAACAGTTACCGTCATAGAATCTATGCCCCTACCAAATTTAAGAAGGATTGGTAAATTTTTGTTCGACTTATGGCATTAAAAGTATTCTAGACAAACTAAATGAAAATGGGCGGAGCCACGCCCATTTTGAAATTTTCTTTTATTTTTGTATTTTGTTGCATCATATCATTACTGGAGTTGAATTTTCACTTAATTTACTTATATACAGTAAAGATATTAAATTTTTTGTTAAAATTTGCAATTAAAAAAAAAAATTTTTTTAAATGGGCGTGTTCTTCATCCAATTTTGCTAATTTTTTTTAGCACATATATAGTAATAGTAGTAACGTTCCTGCCAAATTTCATCATGATATCTTCAACGACTGCCAAATTACAGCTTGCAAAACTTTTAAATTACCTTCTTGTAAAAGTGGGTGGTGCCACGCCCATTGTCCAAAATCTTACTAATTTTCTATTCTGCATCGCATTTTTTCGGTTTTTCGAAATTTTCGATATCGAAAAAATGGGCGTGGTTATAGTCCGATATCGTTCATTTTAAATAGCAATCTGAGATGAGTGCCCAGGAATCTACATACCAAATTTCATAAAGATACCTCAAAATTTACTCAAGTTATCGTGTTAACGGACGGACGGACGGACGGACATGGCTCAATCAAATTTTTTTTGATACTGATGATTTTGATATATGGAAGTCTATATCTATCTCGATTCCTTTATACCTGTACAACCAACCGTTATCCAATCAAAGTTAATATACTCTGTGAGCTCTGCTCAACTGAGTATAAAAACCACAATGTTATTGCAAAAAAACGTATATAATAGCTATCATCCGGTGGCAAACTCCTGAGCCAGATAAATAATTTTGCATGTAAATGCAACAACAACGATTTGAGCCAGATAAATCCAGATAGAAGTCTGGTTCAATTTGTGAGCCAGATAATTTGTTAATTACTTCTTTTTAGGTTGACAATGCGGCCTTTAATATACCTACTTTTTCAAAAATAGATGTCGCTGCTTAGCCTTTCGCCGTATGAGTTAAATGAAAAACAGCGTCTGCCTATCACATTTCACGTGTGCAAAAATTTCACGAAATCTGCTTCTGAAGTCTCTCAATGATCCAGAGCATTCCCGTGAGAATTGAGCGTGAGCCGGAGCTGTAAAACTCACTGAAAGACGGCAAATAGTCAAACTTTCATTATTTCATATTTTTGCCTGCTACTTTGTTTGGCTTCCACTCACAGCACCGTTTTATTTGCGTGAGACTTTCACAGCGACATAAATTAGGGCGAATTTACATATACGCTTTGGTTGTATTGCATCGATTTGAGAATGATACTCCTTGCCAAGCGATGAAAGAGTTGTAAATCCTCCTTTAAGAATTTTTCAACTTTTTGAGGCCCTTAATATTGCACAAACTTTGCTTAGCAAGGAGGAGCTGCCATAAATTGAACTCATCTTTCGGGCGAAGCAGCGAAAGATTTACATAAACGCTTTGGTTGCGTGCCTACGCTTTGACAACGCCATATGAAAACCAATGAAACGCCTTGCGTTATCTTTGCTTTGAAGCGACCAAAGCGTTTATATAATTTTGCCCATTTGCATTTGTGTAAACAGCTTCCTGAGGGAAACATGTTACACGTGTGGCGTTTGATATTCTGTTAAGTTTCTCTAGACTTTTTTGACTATAATTTTAATAAATTTTGCTTTCCGTATGTTTCCGCATTGTTGGAGGCTACAAATCTGCTATTATTTATATTTCCGCGGAAATATATACAACTATATTATCTGTAAATACTACAAAGTTTTATTAAACTATCAAATGCAACTCAGCTTAAAGTAGTCTTCCGTACCAAAAATGCAACTCTAGACCTGAGATTTGCATCAGGTGAGCGAGGCTGTTTGTAGTTTTGACGTTTTTCGCTTAGTTGACACACTTGGTATGTACACAATGATCATTTGTTTACATTTGTTGACATAATGGTCCCTTAAAAGATAATCACATTTCACTAACAACCACACTTTATTGATATTAGAGAAACAAATTTTGGTTAGGCTGATTAGTGAAAAAAATAAAATGTTTGAAATAAGATTGATGTTAATACTGAAGTGTCCTTTTGTTATACCTATATGACACTACTCTATTTGACCTGGATTCCAAGCTCAAAAAGCTGACGAAACTTTATCGGAAAGTCAAATTCAATTTCCTACAAGAGAAAGAGAGACCAATATTGTTCACAAAATAAAATACCTTGACATGTTTTTGTTTATGTTTTAAATTTTATTTTTTCATTAACATTTTTCACAACAAACACAATGCAAATAACACAGACAAATTATTTCGAGCTCTGGTGGGTCACTTATTTCACACGAAAGTTCATTTTAGTTGTGAAGTTTTTTGGCATTCGGCCGTTTTTTTCTTTATTTTTTCTGAAAAATGAAAATTTAGTTTTTAGTTTGAATATTTTGTGCATAAAAAACAAGTAAAATCAACTTTCTTGCGAGAAAAGTGTAACATTGAACGAAATAATTTTCCCGTCTTATTTGCATTGTTTTTATTGCTAAAAATGTTATTGTAAAAATAAAATTTAAAACATAAACAAAGACATGTCAAACTCACTATTTTTGGGGGAATAGTGGTCTCGCTTTCTCATGGTAGAAATCTTTTTTGTATTTTGAAGTTCCGATAAAGTTTCGTCAGTTTTTCTAGCTTGTAATCCAAGACAAAATAAAATAGTGTCATATAGGTATAGGGGAAAATGATGTTTTTTTGATCGTTGGAAAATTTAAAAATTTATTAACTGATTTTTAAAATTTTTCGTATGTTAGAAATTCTCCTTCCCTTTAAGGGGGATTCTGTGAGCTGTTTAGTTTTAGTTGATAAGTTCAAAATTCCTTTTCCTTGTAGGAATCATTTATAGAAGTATTTAGCTCTTTTTGGTTATTTTGAAGCTCCTTTTCTGTGTGAGGTGTTAAGCCGCCAGTTTGTCAAGGATCTATGATCCTTTTATACTGGCTTAAATTTATGGCAGCCCCACATTGGGCGCCGAATAAAATGATTATATTTTATATAAAAACTATTGTTTATTAAACAATCGAACCATGACTCAACTATATGGTTGGCTCATCTCTACAGCAACAACATACCTTTGTTCGGATTGTAAAAATCTGCGTGTTGGTGTTAGGCGAATGGAATGGAATGAAAACATAAAACAATCCCTACTCCAGTGAAATGAAAAAAAAAATCACCGGATGAGATAAGCCAACCATATAGTTTAGCCATGGATCGAGATTAAAATTTCAACTCGAAAATTCAAATAAGTCTTTCAAAAAATACAATACAAAAATGCATTGCGTATTGATTTACAATTAAATATGTAAGAACAGTTACAGTAGGTATTTCTTTAATAAAGCCAAGAGTCAACAATGATCATTAACTTACATACATAAAAAAATGTTCTTAAAACTATCGCAAGCTCGTGTTCCGCCCAAAACTGTTCTTTTTTCTTTTTCAAATTTTCTTCAAATTTAATGTTATGACAACAACCAAGTAATGTTTAATACGTTTGAAGCTTTTGTTGAGAGCATGGCGGAAGTAAGGCGTCAATTGTCTCGCTCTAATACCTATATGACACTACTTAATTTTCTTGTATTTTATCTTCAATTTTTTGTCGCACTCCCTCCTTCACGGCTTCAGTACTGGTGTAAGTGTGTAAGCTATATTGAAAAAACAAAGAAAACACAAGAAAAGTACAATTTAGTTTGTTAAATACAAACGAGCCAGTTTGTATTTTGTAAACACTGCTATACCTACGTCGTGCCCAGTAGGGTAAGCCTAAATGCAACCTTGCCACAGTCAGTACGTTCAACCGCTGTCAACCACATATGCTTTAAGAACTGCAGCTAACTTAAGATATACTGTCAGCCATATATGTTTTAAGAACAGCAGCTAACATAAGATATATCCTGTCTACACTTTGAAAAAGACACAACGCCTCGTATAGAAAATAAGGCCCTTATTATGTGTGTCACCGTGAATGTTTGCGTCGCATTCACTCACATTCACATTCACACAGAATTCGTATTTTATAACTTCTTACGTATTCGCGTTCGTTCTCTTACGTAGTCACTACGTATTCACTGAGACTGTCAAACCAAATACGTAGCCAGTATAGCCACTTATTACTTTTGTTATTTCGGAAAACTTTGCAGTGCAATTTTTTCGGAATAACATCGTTTCAACGAGCTGGCAATATTGCAGCTACGCCCAAGCTTCCCTAGACATAGCCTCGTAGCAGTTGTTAATGCTACACTCTTTGTAACGTTAACCTTTTCTTTCTCATAATATAAAACTTAAAATTTTTTACGACAAACAAAATTTCTGCTAAAAGTCCAGAACAGGGGTCGACTGCTAATATGCGTCCAAAAATATAGAGGGAGGTGTCAAAAGACGCGTATTGTCGTATAAGTCGGCAATTTTCACGTGGTTGTTGTAATGTCGTGCACTAAAAAAAATTTTGTGGACAAAGGGATTTTGCACGCATTTAATTTTGATCCCACGCGAGGCCGAAGACTACCAACGCGGAAAGGTGTTCTGCGCAAAAATAATATGGATGCCAACCCCGGTTTCGGAGGGACCCGGGGTAATTTTTCGTATTTTCGTTTATAAATTTTGAACGAGTTAATATTTTTATTTTCGTTTGACACCTATCACGATATTTTTGGACGCGTATTAGCAGTCGACTGTTCTAGAGTATTACCAAATTTCTAATTTATTTTTTCAATATTTTGTGTTCGAATTTTTTCTAAATTCCCTCAATGTTCTTTCAAGTTGTATGTCGGGGTTGATTCTAGATAGGTAGAGTTTAACCTGATACCGTACCCAGATCGAAGTTTAGCTAGAGTGACGCGTATTTTCCTAGGGATAGTGATTTCCTCCTCTGCTAGTTCTGGGAATTTTTCTTTGAGTACCGGATTTGCCGGGCAAGTCCTGGCATAGAGGTCCGACGCCTGTTTGAGGATCTGTTTGTGCTTTTTTGCTTCATACGGGTGTGTTCTCAGGTGTCGTATTTCGTCATAATGCTTACGGAGATGACCCCTTAAGCCCCTGGGCTTGGGATGGCCAGGTTTCTGGGTATTGAACACAAACTGTTTGGTTAGCATCTCATTTCTCTTAATGGGGAGTACTCTCGCCTCATTATGTAGATGGTGTTCTGGGGACATAAGAAAACAGACCGTAGCGGTTCTGAGGGCAGTATTTTGGGCCTCTGTTTTCTTCCAGTGAGTATCCTTTAGGCTTGGCGATCATATCGGCGACGCGTAGCATGCAATCGACCGGTCAATTGCTTTGTAAGTGGCAATGAGTGCTTTTTTTCTTTACCCCAAATGCCGCCGGCAAGAGAATTGAGGATTTTATTACGGCTCTGGATCGTAGGGATAATTGCGGTTGCATGCTCTCCAAAATGTAGATCCTGATCGAACGTCTCACCTAGGATTTTTGGGTGTAAGACAGTCGGTAGCGTGATTCCATCGACGTGGATGTTCAATATGGTCGACATTTGGCTCGTCCATGTTGTAAATAAGGAGATTGTTGCTTATTTTATTAGCTAGCTCATCGATGGGTGGGCCTGGCCCTGTGGCCCTTATTGTGCAGTCATCGGCGTAGGAAACTATAGTGACTCCTTCTGGTGGTGAAGGTAGCTTCGATATGTAGAAGTTAAACAGAAGCTAGGATAGGACACCACCCTGTGGTACCACTTGTTTAATGGGCTTAGATGTTGCGTTCCTGAATTGTACCAATGTTTGCCGACAGATAATTTGCGATACACCTTTTAATTTACTACGTTGTTGGAGAATCACTGATTTATAAGCAGGGACAGAAAATAATAATTTTTTTTTTTCGGAGTCGAAAAAGTCCTGGTCAACAAATTGTCCTAGGGGAAAATGTTGGAGTTCCCCAATATCATTCGAATCATGCATCCTTTTTGTTATATAAAAATTAAAAAAAAATTTATTTCGGATAAGCCGTTTCTTTGTTATCAAGCGGGACTTTTATTTTGGACTTAAAAAATAAAAGTCCGGATTTAACTTTTATTTCCGGACTTTTATTTTTAAAAGTCCGAGTTTAACTAGTTCTATCGGGCTCAAAAAATAAAAATCCGAAAATAATTTTTATCTTGATCCAAATATATTAAAAGTCCAAAATTAATAGTTTTGCAAGGAATTATATTATAAAAGGAATAACAATTTGAGTCCCTGGCTATAATTTTATAGGTTTCGCTTTTTTTTATTCCTGTAAAATTTGACGAAATATGCATACATTGTAAAGGTCTACAAGTAGGATATGTAGCAGCACGCACATACACAGCCACGCTCACCTGATAAAATGCTTGTTCTTGTTCGTTTTTTTGTGGATGCTATTTGGCACTGTTGTACTTCTTAGGAAAAAAGAAGTGTAGTAGCTGCTATCGAAAATTGCGTAAAATTTTTATTGTTATATTACAAAGAAATATCCTTATTTACTTTCAAACGAGCACTTAATTACATTTCTCTTTAAAATACATATATTTTGGACAATTTTAATTAACAAATTGTGATACTTTATTACCGGGGACGATTGCTAAAACACGACCAAAACCGTCGGGGGAGGTATTAATAGACGCGTTTTTGCCTCGCTTCCAATAATTCGAATACTTTTTCTCGTTGGACTATTGATAACAGGACAAAACGCGTCTTTTCATTTCTTTTTCCACATTTTTGGACGGGTTATTGCAGTCGACCTCGGTTTCAAACTGTTTTTCGCGGAGAACTTTTGAACGGGTAGAAAAACTTAGTTTTGTATTCTTAATGCTGGAAAAACTACGCGTCCTCAGATACCCCAATTCAAGACTTTTGTATAATTTTTTGTAGGACCCATATAGGCGCACTACGTTTTCATACTTAATTCGTTCAAAAAAATGTACCATCACAGCAACCCATATCTGATATTCCGCTCCGTTTTTTATTTCCCTGTGTCGCTTTCCACGACAGCAACTCCGGTAATTTTGACACTTCGGTCAGTGTCAAACGAATGTTCCACGCCGGTTCCACTGAGTTCAACAATAGTTTGACACTGACCGAAATGTCAAACTGCAGTGTGTTAGAAAGAGAAAGGAAGTGTTTCCTTCTCATACATATCATACTTGTAAACCTGTACTATGTATGCATACACATTGAACGAAGCTCTAAATACAACCTTTATCGGCTGACTATGGAAAATTTCAATCTTTTTTTCACGAAATGTTAAGATTCTCAATTTTTACTCAAAAATTATAAAAAACGAAAATAAAAAAGTGAAGTGAATGAAGCAAACGCGACCCAGAAGCAAGTGAATATTTTGACAGCAAAAATGAGTGTTCGTGACACTTTGCGTCGCTATATAATAGGAAAAAACGTAAGACAATCACCTGTAGTCACCGAGAGTCACCGAAGTGAATGAATGCTGTTATATGATACGAATTTGGTTCCACTTGGGTGAAAATGACTCCTCGCGTCGGTTTGCGTTATACATAAAAACGCCGTAAATTAAATCGATTGCCATCCAAATATACTTTTACAGTCTTTAGATCTCAGTGAGATTCGATTTATTTACACGCCCACTTCAATAATCCGGAATTTGTTTTCTCGATTTTCAAAGAAAAGCATAAGAAAAATATAAAAATGTCTCAAAGAGCAGAAACACGCGCTGAAATGCTGGCTGAGCTACTGAAGGTGGGCGTTGAGCCCCCATATAGTGCCACCATATCGCAAATTCGCAATTTGTACGAAAACATTTGTGGCCAATCAAATACAGCAAATACAGGTCAAACTGAGAGTTCTTAGGAAAAGCCTCGTTTCAAGCAATATACTGTACACTACAAAAACATCTCTACCACAGCTGCTGCTAACGAGAACGAGACTGTAACACTCACCAATGTGCCGGCCGAAACCATCAATAATATGGCTAACGAGGACAATATCACCACGAATGACAAACCTGATGCATCTATCACTGCGGAAACTCCAAATACTTCTGTCAATACCATCACCGCTGCCCATAACAACGCCACCGCTGCTCACTTTGAGGTTGATGGAACTGCTGCTATTACTACTGCTGCCAACACAACTACATTTGCAAACATTGGCTGTTTAGCCGCCGCGGAAAACACTGATGCTACCTATGCGTACAACCCAATTGCTGTCAACTGTGGCTCAGGTACTTCCAATGCGAGCTCTCTGACAATGGAAGTCATATTAGCGGAAAGCGATCGCCTTAGAGTGCAAAAAGAGCTGCTACTTTTGAGGAAGGAGGTGGAATCACTTCAGATTCAGGGGCAGCGAATTTCAGCTGTAGATATGACAACAATTGATGCCATGGCATCGAGGATGGTTATGATGTCCATAAGTGGTTGTGCGATATCGAAGACATGTTCGAGTTGATGCAAATTGATGAGCGCAATAAACTCGTTTGCGTACGTCGTCTTTTAGACGGTACCGCAAAGCTTTTTGCATGTACAATTTCGACTTCTACGTACGGAGCGTTGAAGGGTGCCTTATGTGACGAGTTCGGTTGGAAGCATACCTTATTGGAAGTTTACGAGCAACTGAAAAGCCGAAAACGCAAACCAAATGAAAGTGCTCAGCGTTACTTCGTCGAAATGAGAGTAATCGCTAGCAAGGCGAACATACCAGAGCGCGACGTAGTGGACGCCATCATATCTGGTTTAAATGAAAGGAATCCGCTATATCAATGCTATACCAAGCGACCACGATGGCGCAGCTGAAGGTACAATACGAACGCTACGACAAACTTCGAGATAGGTCGCCCGTATTAATTGGGCGAGATCTATTAAACAAATTCCGTATATTTTCTGTAAATTTAAATCTAAAATCCAGTATTCTAAAAAAATTTTAATGAACATAAAAAATGAAATGAAATTGAACAATATAAACTGTTTTGAAAATAGTGCGCTCGATTTGTTTTGCCTTAAGAAAACTTTTAACTCATGTCCAGGGGGTCCGATTGGGGGGTTGGTGGGATCCACCGACGGTTCGATTCAGCGAAGTGATCAAAAGGAGCCGGAAGAGGAAGTAAATATTCAAAGGAATACACAATGCAGATATTGGGGGTGGAAATATGTAACAGAAACGTTGCTCACCCGGTAGGTACCTGTGTTGGTAACGAGGTTATTGATGTTGTGCCGCAGAGGGAATATTCAGTCAAACCAGATGTTAGCTCTGAGGTGAATGCACAGCAATCGGATGTATTAAGAAGGGTTATAGTGAGTCAATACTCGAATCCCTCAGCAGAAGTACAGATAGCGCCCCTAGATTATAAAATGAAAATAAACCTAACCGATGATACGCCTTTTCATTGTTCCCCAAGGAGACTTTCCCATTCCGAGAAGGCCGAAGTGCAAGCAATTATTGATAAATTACTCTCTGAGGGCTTTATAAGGTATAGCAACTCCCCGTACGCGTCTGCCACTGTGTTGGTCAGGAAAAGGAATGGCGAGGGACGATTATGTATAGATTATAGGTTCCTGAATAAAAAGACCATTCGAGACAACTTTCCTATGCCGCTGATAGAAGATTGTTTGGAGTATTTATCGGGTAAGAAAATTTTCACAGTGTTTGACCTTAAAGTGCGTTTCACCAAGTTCAAATGGAAAACGATTCCATTAAGTATACGTCTTTTGTGACCCCGTGAGGACAGTACGAGTACATGAAAATGCCTTTCGGCTTGAGAAACGCGCCGGCGGTGTTTCAGCGCTTTATTTGCGAGATTTTTTGAGATCTATTACAGTCGGGGAAAATAGTTATCTTTATGGATGATATTTTGGTAGCCACATCCGACTTCGAAACCCATGTAGACGTTGTAAGTTGTGTGCTAAGACGGTTATACATGCGAAGTCTTGAGTTGAGGATGGAAAAATGTAAATTTGGATATTCGGAAGTAGACTTCCTGGGATATCACGTGAACAGTAAGGGCATCCGATCAAACGATATACATATTGAGAAAATAAAGAATTTCCCAAAGCCACGAAACTTCAAACAGCTCCAACAGTGTTACGGTCTGTTTTCTTATTTTAGGAAATTTGTTCCGTCCTTTTCTTCAATCGCAAAGCCTTTAACTAATCTGCTCAAAAATAATACTTCCTATAATTTTTGTGAGCTGTATGATAGAGCCTTCGAGGCTCTCAGAAGTTGTTTAATGTCAGCTACGGTATTGGCTATTTACAACCCCAGTAAAGACACTGAACTACACACTGATGCCAGTAAGATAGGATTTGGAGCTGTGCTTATGCAAAAACAAGAGGATGGAAAATTTCATCCCGTGTCATATTTGTCTAAAACAGCTTCAGAGTCAGAGTCAAAACTACAAGTTTTTTTAGCTTGGAATCCAAGCAAAAATAAAGTAGTGTCATATAGGTATAAATTCATCTTTGTTTTGTCATTCGGCTATCTGAAAAATTTTTACCAATGTTGTTCTCGAAAAAGTGTTGTTTTTTGCATTTTTCGGAATAAAATATGGTAGTTTTAGTACCTTTTTTCACATAAACTAGTAGGTGAATATCGATGGACCTTTACTGGATTTAATTACAGAGATTCAGTTTCTGTTGAATACCCAGAAACCTGGGCATCCCAACAGACATCTGATTGACGAACCAGCACCGCCTAGGGGCCTAAGGAGTCATCTCCGTAAGCATTTTGAGGAAATACGGCACCTGAGAACCCAGCCGTATGAAGCGGAAAAACACAAGCAGGTCCTTGGTGAACTCCATAGACAGGCGTCGGACCTTTATGTCGGGAATTGCCCGGTGAATCCAGTACTTGAAGAAAAATATCCAGAACTCGCAGAAGAGGAACGCATACTCCCCAGGGAAACGCGTGTCACTCTTGCTCAACTTCGTTCTGGATACTGTAACAGGTTAAACTCTTACCTATCCAGAATCAAACCCGACATACAAAATGTATGCCCTGCTTGCAATGTGTCTCCACATGACACCAACCATCTCTTTAATTGTAATGTGGAACCAACGCCTCTAACACCCCTTTCCTTATGGTCCACCCCTGTTGAAACGGCAAGTTTCCTTGGACTCCCGTTAGAGGATATTGATGACAATTTGTAATCGGTCGCGGCTATTAGGTGGGGCGAGCATTGCTACAACAACAACAACAACAGAGATTCATCAATTGGGTATCTAAAGTGTTGGCTTCCATAAGTAAGGCCGTGCTAAACTACTACGTTCATATTGTTGATGTTTCCATTGAATACAAATTGAAACAGGTCTTTGTTAAATAAAACTATTTGTATTAACGTCATATCCAACAAGGATTATCGCCTGTGCAGCGCTACTGAAGACTTTCTAGGAATACCCCAGCGGGTTAGGGGGTCAGAATATTCCCGCGGTAGGTATGCCTGTCGTAAGAGGCGACTAAAATACCAGATTCAAGGGGCTGTGTAGCTCAACCCTTCAGGTTGCCAGCGCAATATATAGCTTCTCCAATCCAATTGTCAACCTCACCTATCCGCGGCGAATCCTGTTTCACTAACAGACGAGGCTCTGGCGACCCCAAGCTCATCGTGGAACTTGGGGGTGGGGAGGTAGGGGATGGCCTGAAGGTTTAATGTGGCCACATAAATCGTTCCCGAGATGGTCGGGCTAGCACCTTAATGGTGCTGTGGTACCGCAGCGTACCGGATCTGTATCCGGCAAAGGACCATTGCATTGATAACACTCCCCAAAGCCTTCGGGGAGCAACCTTATCGCTACAACAACAACAACAACAACTTTCGAGGAATGTTTTGACTTTCTTGCATCGAAAACCACCAAAACTGTAGTATTACACCGTATTTATGTAAAAACTTCGCTAAAACAATGGATTTCTACATATATAGCTTCAAAAATTGTAACTTACTATTGTCTAAAAATCAGACCACTAAGATAAGAGGAATGTTACAGTTATGGATTGTAATTTAGAATATATGAATTCGGCTCGATCGGATGAGCATCTCCTGGTCCCATGACATATTTTTGTAAATAATAACTTGGTAACATTAGTAATACATCATGAATTCAACTGTCAAGAGTTTTTGTGGGATCTTCTGAGCAAGTGTGCCTGATATATAAGAAGGGCGTATGCTTTGTTTACTTCCGACTCAACGACAAATCAACAGAGCAGATGGAAATAACAATGGATTTTTAGGGATGGAAACACATTTAGAAGTATTACGATCACTTCCAAGTGGGACTGTAAAACTTTTCATCAAACCCAAAACCCATTTAAGTGCGCAAAGTTACTATAGTTCAACTAAATAATGGATAACACCTCTCCCTTTTATATCCGGGTTTTCGATGAAAAATTCAACTGCAGTTGAAGTTGAGGTAAGTTTACTTTAGACGCATTATTGAATTTCACTACTCATCACAGTTTAAGTGTTTTAATTTTATTCGATGCCAAAAGTAATATAAGGTCGCACTGGTCCTCTGTATCCCCCTTTGTATTGGCCTTAGGTGACACTGATATGCTGAAAAAAAGTTTCTGTAATGGCTTTCGTAGCAAGGTGTTTATTTTTCTGCCCCTATTTTTTCAAAGCGGGTAAAAATTGTACCCTCTTCTCGCCGTTGAAAATGCATCCCTACCGTTTCAGATAGCGTATATCTTCTGTCTTTTTTTAATTTACTTCACCTGGCGATTCCACCATGGTTGAGAGAATTGTAATACCCTTATTACGGTGTACAACTCAACTTACCCTACAAGAAACGCTGATAGTTTTACTAATACACTCACACTTGTAATTGACAATGCTGATCCTGCGATAACGTAAACATTGATACTCATATTTATGTATGTTCCTTTGTTCGCTCACACATGTCCGCATGTACCCAACGACAGCCTATAATCATGAAAAAGGACTCAAACTGGGAAAGCTTCGGACACCTGGTACAGAACAAAAGAACATACAGCAGTAACCATTATGCATGTGAGACAGATACATAATTCTCAACGGAATTTTATGTATACGAGAACAGTTTATCCGATTTAATCATGTTGTCACTACTGACTGTCATATGACAATCAAATGATTATGTATGTATTTGTATGTATTTATTTGAAAATTTGTTCCTAGCACAACAATTTTGACAAATTATTTAACAGTGCTAGTCATGAATAGCATGAGCTATAAAAATTGAACATTTATAATAATAATAAATTAGATTAATCAAATTAAATTAAATATAACGGACAATAGTGAAATATTTATGTATGTAAATGTAAATCTTAAAACTAAAGAAAAGTAGTTAATAAATATTAAAAGACAGCAGAAGTGATGATAACCTTTGGCTGGTTATAGATTGAATAGTATTTAACAAATAAAGGAAGAAGACACAGAGAAAGGAAAAGGACTTAGAAATGAACATTTTAACAACAACAATTTGAGATCCAGTTTAAGAGTCGTTAAAAATGATGTTAGCTCTTTTCTGAAGTGCAAAGCATTACTTAAGAGTCGAAGACTTGTAGGTAGCGAGCTCCAAAGACGTATTGCAATAACAAAGAATTGGCGCTCAGAGGTTAGCGAGCGGTATCTGATGTGCTTAAGAAGAAGCACCGATCTTGATGATTGCAGAAAAATAAGCTTACGATATAGATAGTCAGGTTCCTTCGTGTGTATCAATTTATGGAGGAAGGACAGTGTTTTGACTTTTAAAAGATTTTCGAAAGAAATGTTTAGCAACCTTTATCACTGTTGTTTTGTTATTTTTTAAATTCCGCCATTTTCAACCGACGAAAACCATATAAAAAATAAGTTTAAAAATGAAAAAGAGAGCATTTCAAAGCTCCATGCTAAAAGAAAAAAGAATCGAAAATAATATTAAAAAATACCAAAAGCTGTCGGAATGTGTGGGGCGCACTCAAAAAATTGATACGCGAAAAATAATAGTGGTTAGTGGTGATTCATTTTTAAATGTGTTTCCGCATGAGGAAAGCGCTCTTCTGTTGTTTTGTTATTTTCTGAATTTAAATTGAACATTCTGAACTCGAATTCTTATAAAACTCTTTATTTTAAACAAATAAGAAACACGTATGCTTTTATCACGTACAAAATTAAAAACGTAATGAAATAAAGTAAATAAAAAGCAAAAAGCATTGTTTCATTTTTGGCGGAATATAATAATGGTCATTTATGATAGTATAACAGTCAAACCTGATATCTACAGTAAACTATCATTTATGACACTTTTTGATAGTTAGAGTGTCAGCACTGATCCAGGAAAATGAATGAGAGCGAGCAGTACGGCTATATACTTAATCAGTAGGCCATGTTGGTGTATAAGAAGGAGACAACAACTCACACGTACACAGTTGTTTACATCACATTTACGCAAGTCCCCTTAAGTTTGTGATAGAAAGTTTGTATGAGGCGCTGATCGTTAGGTTGACATTGCTGACAATCAGATGATAGTCATATGATAGTCAGTATTCTTGTAGGGTTAGTTGGGTTGTAATTAAAACAACTCAACTTGCAGACAACTCAACTCCTGTTTGGTATTACGAATTACAGCTTATTTCAGTTGAAGTTGAATTGAGTTGCCAACTTCAGAAAGTGATGATTTGACAGATAAATGAACAGCTGATCAATTTGTGGCGGAAATTTTAGCATTTGCAAAAGTGATTTTGTTATTAAAAGCAAAACGGATATTATATAAAATCTCTTTTATAATGGCAAAAATGTTGGTGATTGGCAAGTCGCGAATACGGAAAACATTCGCGTGATCATTCCAATCCCTTGGAACTACCTAGCACCAAGTAAGAAATTGCTTAAGTGACAAATAATGAGCTTCAAATTAAGTTATTTTGCAGATTTGAATGGAAGCATTTTGCTCCCTCCGTGCACCATCTAACTCTAACTCTAACTAACACGCGTTTCGATCTCCGTTTTTAGGATTCGAAAGCGGAAATTAAAAATTTTATTTCTGTCGAAAAACATTTATATGAACCCACAAAATGGCCCGAGAGGCTCTAAAATATGCACAGACCATCTTTCTGCGTTGCACATTGGTCCCAAATCCAAAATTTGTGACATAAACTCAATTTTTAAACTTTAAAGTGTTCAAAAAAGGCATGTAGTTTCCAATAGTTCATATACTATTGCACCTAATACCTATATGACACTACTTTATATTCTTGTATTTTTCTTGTATTTTTTCCTGTATTTTGTGCGAAAGAAATGGAACATACAATTTTGGTGTAAGTGGAAACGGGCAAGCTATGTAAGAAAAAACTATCGAAATACAAAGAAAATGCAATCTAGGCTGTTAAAAACAAACTAGCCAGTTTGTATTTCGATAGGTTTTTTTGACATTCCGCCGTTTTTTCTTTATATTTTCTGACACTTTGATATTTTCGTTCATTTTTTTTCTGACAATACTTTTTATTTTGATAAATTAAAACTAAATAAATAAAAAATAATGGAGTTAGAAAACTTAAAATATTGCAACAAATTGTTTGTTGCATGGTTCCGCTCTTAACATAAGAGGGAAACAGAAACTAAAGAAAAAGAAATATGTTCTTCCCATTTGGCAAGTTTGTGTTCATTTACCACTCGCATAATATCCAACTCAAGATTCCTGATATGAGGGATTCTAGGGTTGAGTTGCCTCGCCAAGTCACGTTCATTTTACTAGGGTTGCAGTTTCGCGCGCTCACCTTGCCGGACATCCATCGGAATGGAAAGAGCAGCAAAGAATTGTAAACTACAATACCTTAAATAGGAATTTACTTGCATTATATTTATACTTTATTTTCATCGTAGGATTTAGTTGTAAGCTATTTAGGGAAATTCAGTGCGAAGACAGCAAGCTATATCGAAACATCTTACGAATGACTCCTGCTCAGTTCGAGATGCTGCTGGAAAAAGTGCGTCCGTATATCACGAAAAAAGATACAAAAATGAGAAGATGTATTGGGTCAGGAGAACGATTACAATTGACCCTGCGCTATTTGGCCAATGGTAACTAACAGAACATAGCATAAAAACTACTAAAAACCAGCACTTCATTTGGGTTTTTATGCTGATAATGTGGACTACTTGGGGTCTTTGGCGACGGATTGAGGTTTTACTGGGGGAAGCAAGTCTTATATTTCTGGAATTAACAAAGATTATTTCGGGATCAATCTGCGACCACTTTTGCGGATCACTTCGAAGTAACGACTTTTTGGGTGTAGTTTTTGGGATAAATTCTGAACTAATTTGGTATTTGTTTTGAGATCTTTTCCGAATATAACCAATTTTGACAGAAATAATTGATAGGTTTCGATGTAAGCCGCGGTGGTGTTGGTGTGATGGTAGCGTGCTCTGCCTATATATGTAGGATAAAACCCCAAACGAAATGGTGCTTTCAGCTTAAGGTGTTATTTTTACGCAACCAACTGTTCGTTCAGAAGCAGTGTGTGTGATTTCCCCTTGAAATGTTGTACAACTTTTTACCATCGTAGGTGAAAGCCAAATGTCTCTTCACTTGCCATTCCGCATTCAGCAATCAACAATTTCAAAAATTTTAAAGCAATCTGTTCCTGCCCTATATTTAGCTTTAAACGAGCAGTATTTAAAATTTCCAGCAACGGAAGAGGACTGGCTGAATATTGCGAAGGATTTTTATGAAATGTGGGGATTTCCGAATTGCATCGGTGCTTTAGATGGTAAATTAAAATATATTTATTATTAAGGAGTTCAATTACAAGCTATAATGACACTTTTCAGGGAAGCATTGTAAGATACTTCCGATGAGGAAAAGTGGATCTACATACTTTAATTATAAAGGATATAATTCATTTGTGTTGATGGCAGTCGCAGATGCCATTTACCGTTTTATTTATGCAGATGTAGGTGTTAACGGAAGAGTAGGAGGCGCCGGAATTTGGCTAAACTCGGAATTGAAATACGCTATAGAAAGAAATGAAGTTAAAATACCTCCTCCAAGTTTTCTTCCGTTATCATCAACTTTATCACCGTATGTACTATTAGCCGATGACGCATTTGCTCTCAAGGAGTATTTGATGAAGCCTTACTCTCATCTGAGACTTAAAGATTCCGAAATTAAATATAATTACATGGTTTCGAGAAACAGGCGTATTGTCGAAAACACTTGGAATTCTTGCAAATCGTTTCCGTATTTTATTATTATATTCACCCCTATTATGGTTGTCAACGTCAACTGTCGCTTCATATCAATATCAACATCACGTCGTATCAATATCAACGTCGCGTCAATACAATTCTGGTATTTACTTCGTCAATGTATTGACGTTGACGTGTTATCGATAATTTCAAAGCAAAACTACGATCCTTATACTTCTGACAATTGTTTATTTACAATTTGTTGTGCATAAAAAGTGTTTAAGTTTTGTTTAAAGATTTAAAGATGTTTTTTTACGAAAGTCCGAGCTCAAGCGATGAGGAGAGGAAGGAGATGTTGCTCCTCAGAAGAAGCGAAATGCGCCAAAGATCTCAAATATTCAATTTGCCAGATACGAAGTGAGTACCATAACTGCTCATTGTAATTTCTATTAGTGCACAAGCGAAAATTACACGCTAAATATAAAGAACTTCTTTCTAAACTTTTGTGAAGATATTAGTGGATGATTAAATTTCCCATTAGTACACCAAAAACGATTCTACATCCTAGAGCGGTGTGTACTAATGGAAAATATAATCGAATTGTTAGATGTTTGCTAAATTGATTCAACCACCTTTCATGTTTATGTTTAATTTATTTCATATTTGTTGATTATTTTCGGCTAAGCAAAGAAGCTTTCAAATTCGTTCTGGAGAAAATCGTTCCATCAACGAAAGTAGCGAAGCGAACAACAATTATTTCTAATGAAATAAAGTTGGCAACTACGCTAAGGTTCTTGGCACAAGGCTCATACCAAGTTGGTGTTGGAAATGATTTCAACTTGGCCTTATCCCAACCGACCGTGTCCGCAATATTGGCTGAAACACTTGAAGCTCTGGAGAAGGTACTATGCCCCCTGCTTATAAAATTCGAAATGTCCGAGGAGGAGCAGACAGAAGCAAAAAGGCATTTCTTCCAAAAGGCAGGGTTCCCCGGCGTAACAGGTTGTGTAGATGGAACGCAAATTAAAATTTCGGCGCCCACTAAGTTGGACCAAAATCTGTATTTTAACAGAAAAGGGTTTTTCAGCTTAAATACAATAATTGTAAATAGAAATTTTGCCACCAATTGATTTAATTGGTTTTGATAAATTTTACTTATAGATTTGTGATCATAAAATGAAGATAAGGTACTTCGATGCGCGATATGTAGGCTCATCCCACGACTCCCTGATATGGAACATTAGTTCTGCAAAACAGGTGTTACGTGAGCGGTACGATTCTGGAGTGCGCAACGCTTGGCTATTAGGTAAAAAAAGCATGATATGTATGTTTATATTGAAGTTAACCAAAAGCAAAAAAACATTTACAGGCGATGCAGGCTACCCTCTGGAACCGTATTTGATGACGCCCTATAGATCATCTTCAGAAGGAAGCGCTGAAGCCATTTTTAACACCAAGCACGCAAAAACTAGAAACATAATAGAGAGAACTATTGGAGTCCTAAAAAACCGTTTTCGCTGCTTACTAGGAGCGCGTCAGCTACATTATAAGCCGGAAAAAGCAACGCAAATAGCAAACGTTTGTGCTGCTTTACATAATCTTTGTATTGACTTTAATGTAGAGTCATCAAACTACGATTTATCAACCGAAGCTGAAAATGTTCAAGATGGGTTTGAAATTGATGTATCTGACGACTTGCTAAACGTGGAAGCTTCGCAAATACGGCAACAAATTAAAGAAAGCTTTTTGTAATTCGTTTTTGATTGTTTTTATTAAAAAATATAAAATACTTCAGTATTTTGTGCATAAAACAAACATTTTTGGTTCCATTTTTTAAAAATTGATCGTTAAACATTGCTTTCATAGCACTGATTTTTGTAGTCCTCGGGACAATAGGTACAAAGTTTGTATAAAAAAAACGTATAAACTATAAACTACACAAATTCAGTCTCTCTGAGGTCTTCATTGACCGACTAGTTCAAATAAAAAAAATTAATTGAACATAAAACATAAACTAGTTCAGTTCAAATAAAAAAAAAATGAATTCAACATAAAACATAAATAAATTCAATGTAAAACTATGTGTACATCTGTTAGTCAGCTTTCTTATTTTTTTTAATTGTTAATATTTCTAGTTCAGCCTCTTTTATTTTTAGTTTAATCTTTTTTAGCCTCATTTCTGTTTGGTACAGATTCTCTTCTCTTTCATCCTGCCTTTCCATTAGCTTTAGTTTTTTTCCCTCTATTTCTAAGAGCTTATCAAATGAGTCAAACTGTATGTTCTCCATTGAATTGATATTGTTCCCAATTTCCGCAAGGGTTGTGGACATTTGTGTCAGCACACCCTCTTGCATTGCAGTGTGGTTTTGCAACAAATCCTGCCGCTGTCTTTTAGCGCGAACACGACTTCTGCTGCTGTGATGAGGTGAATCTGCATTCTGCTCAGCATTTAAATTTTGGTTCTCCGCAGCATTTTCATTAACTGGAGCTCGACTATCTGCTACAGAAACACTAGCGGCGGTTGTGTTGAGCCCAGTGGTATCATCGATCTCCATCATTGTAAGATCCACCGAAGGAGCTGGAGAATCTTCTCGTAGCACTTCTGATAGCACTTCTTCAGCATTCATGCAACTTCTACTTTTCGGAACACCTTGAGCCATTCCTTTTGGGTTAAGCTGCTTTCCGAATTGAAGAAGGTTGGCAACCTGCTCCTCCAATGGGCTCAGCACCAATTGCCTGTATCTTCCTCCTCCTGTGGCGCGGCACTCCTGCTTGTTTTGCACGAGTTTTCTTTTGACCTTGCATTTCAGATCCCTCCAAACCTTTAAATTTACAAAATGTTAAACCACATAACTTTAAAAATAAGTTGTTTTTTACCTTTTGCCAACCCTCACCATCCCTGAGTGGTGGACCGAGAGCATTGATTGCAATTGCAATATCCTGCCATTGCGCCTTAAAATTATTGGGAACTGTCCCTTTGGAAAATCCTGTAGCAAGCGCAGGATTTTTTTCTAATTCTAAAACAAGCTGCGCAAATTGATTGCTGTTTGTTATTTTAATTTTTTTATCCATTTTCCTAAATTAAATAAAAGCTAAACAAATAAAGTGTGTAAAAAGGTATAATTCAGAATTATTTTACCAAATTTTTACAGCAGAATATTTAATTGAGCGCTTGTCGTCACCAAAAACTGTGTTGACAGATTTTATGTTGACACGCGTCAATAGAATATCAATATTGTTGTAGTCAATACCAAAAAAGCATCAACAGCTGTCAATAGTTATCGACATTGACAACGCCGATACCATTTCATGAGCGTCGACACTATTTTTGACAATATTGACTTGATATTGACAACCGTAATAGGGGTGATTATTACACCGAGCTCCAGCTGCAGCCGCTCAAGTAGTGCTCGCTTGCATATGTGTGCATAATTTTTTACGAACCCAAAATATGACCACAAAAAGTAGTTTTGACGCGATTTCGGATGCTGAAATTGACCAAATAATAGGAAGCAATTATACGTCAACTTCAAACGAAAGAAATATGCCAAAGAGGGGTGCAGATGAAATAAGGCGAAATTTTGAAAACTATTTCGCAGCGTTAAATTAATTATGGTCCCACCCATGCAAGCTTGTTGCACAGGTGCATAAAGGGACAACGTTCTATTATAATACTTCTATATTGATACATCTTGTATAGAAAGAAATAATAATAAAGATAAATAATTATGGAATAAAGCAAAGAAAAAAGTTAATTTAAATTGCATTTATTGACATGATATATTTATATATTACAACTAAGTTTTAATTATAGTACACTGTGCCAAACCATGCTTCAAGTACAGTAAAGAAGAATAATCAATTAAGATGAACCCTACTAAAAAAAAGAAGAGTATATATATAATGCGGTTTGAAAGAGATTTTGCCATCGTGGAAGCATCCAAAAACTTCTCTAATTATATTTTCAGTAGCAAACTAATATGAAAAATTGTATATGTACATAGTTAAAGTTCATACAGTGTTAAATAAAAAGGTAAATTGGCAAATAGTATATAAGAGTTCAATGTAGTCGTCTTTGTTTTCTTGTCTGAGAACCTAAAAAATATTTAAAATTATTTATATGCAAGACGCGATATGATAAGTTATAAATCATCATCTGCTCTGTTGTTGTTGTAGCAGAGCTTCGCCCCACCCAATAGGTGCGACCAATCACAAATTGTCATCAATGTCCTCTAACGGGAGTCCAAAGAAACTTGCTGTTTCAAAAGAGGTGGATCATAATAAGAGGGGTTTTAAAGGCGTTGGTTTCTCATTGTAATTGAAAAGAAGGTTGGTGTGATGTGTCGCCTTACTGTGTGGATGATGTTGCAGTAATATAAGATATCCCATGACAGTTCTGAGAGCGGCGTTTCGACAGAGCTGCAGTTTCCTCCGGTGTATTTTTCTTCTAAGCTCGGTAACCATATCGGAGACGCGAAGCAAACAAGAAGCGGGTTAGAGGGCTAAGAATATAGGCGCGGCAGGTATGCCTCTTGTAAGAGGCGACTAAACACCCAAATGGCAACATATGATTCCCGAGAACATTGTTATTCATTTCACAGCCGAGCTCATCACGATAAGGGCCAGGACCCTCATATATGGAATCTCAACCGAGCTTAAGGAAGGCATTAAAAAGGCCAGACCACCAAGTCACTTGTCCCAGATGGTATAGCCATGCCGACACCTTGGCGATGAGGGAGTAAACTACACGTTTTCAATTTGTCACTAAAGTCCTACGTCATTCCAATAGGCAAGAATAATTCCGCTACCAAAGCGTGTAAAACCAGCTAGCGAAGGTGGGTTGGACCGATATCACTCCGGAAACCGGAGCGAATATTTGGTTAGCCAACCATCAGCATCGCCGTGGGTTCACGCGCCGGGCAAAAGAACATCAAAATGTAAGAAACAAGTTCTTCCAGATCGAAGAATGTTTTTCTAAGAGGGGTCGTCCCGGTAGTGATTTAGGCGCAGACTACGGGACGCCCTTGGGCGTGAACAGCAAGGAGCCACAAGAGATTTATAAAAGTTACAAGGACGTCGGGTTTTGAGGTCCAGCCCAGAACAACCATCCCTTGCACGTCACATACTGACAAGAGTGTGACCGTCTAAAAAGATTCTTTTACCGCTGCAAGGATCTGCTGGCAGGATGACAATTTGTGACACTGAAATGACAGCCCCTGGTCGGAAAAAATCCCGAGCCGCTCCGGTGCATAGAACCGGCTGCCTTGGGAAGCTCTGCTCTGAAATATGGTTCTGGTCGATTTGAAGATATGGGCGATTGTAGATTTACCAGAAGACATTGCTATTATTTTGTATGCTCCATTGTGCTTTTTGAATGCCTTCATGACGATATCAAAAAGCCGAACAGCGGTTACTTACTCCCATGTACGAAATTTAGTCGTCTCTTGTGACAGGCTCTACCGCAGGGAGAAAACTCATATGGATCTGATCTACATTGGGCTCTACTCTACTCTACTCAAACTTCTATACAACAATAGAGAAAAGAAAAATTCATTACCTCCAAACTTCTTTTATTGAAATTATTCACCGACGATATATGCTGGCTCACGACGACCAGGAACTTCAAGGAGACATACAATTTCCAGGGACTCCTCTCATCAACGCTTGCTCCGCTTCGTCTTGCGTTCTCTATCCGCTGCTTCTCTGTACTAAAGTACGATTTTAAGTTGCACCACTTATGCGTAACTTCATCTGAATATCGGGGAAGTAAATAGATTATACAGTGGACTAAACCATATCTTATCAAATATTAATCTTATGGATTCCTCGATACCGTTAAAAAACATGTTACATGCCAAAAAGACGCAAGGCATACCTAGGAAATAAGTCAACTTGGAATGCCACAAGAGTATAAGTGTGGACAATAAAATGTCAGATAATCTGGGCAACACAATCTTCTCGAAGGTATATATACCTCTCTAAGCCATTATTTTATATAAAATATCCAGGCTCAAGGCTAAATTGTTGGCTCGCAATAGCCAAATTAAACGTGCCCACAAACCCTTAAGCCAAAGGAAATTATGTTGAATGTTTGCTTGGACGAGGTGTTGTGAACGAGATGATGGCACAATAGGCTGATGACCCTCACCACATACCTCTCTACTTCTCAAATAACATTAAAATTGATCTTGAAACCTCACCGTATTGGAATGGTACATTGGGAGTGAATATTGAATTCATTTCCTTCACCAGCTCAATCCAAAATTGTTGCTTTTTGTATTTCAGTTTATATGCAGGAAGCGTGTGGTTCCAAATAAATTCCGCGTTTTGAACTTTATTAATAATATGGTAGACGTAATTGCCTTCCCATCTTAATTTCATTTTTTCCTTTTTTAAATTCTATTTCAAATTATTTTTTCTTGTTGTAATAACTATTTTTTCAATTTGATTTTCGAATTGTTTTTATATTTTGACTTTCGATAGGTTAAAGTTAGTTTTTCAAACAAAATATACAAGAAAATTAAGTAGTGTCTATATGCTTAAAACCCAGTTTTATTCATTACGTCTGGCAACCATTAATTTCTGACAAGCCATCAAAGTCAGCTGTATCGACACAATAATAGAAAATTCATGAAATTAACAAACAAATTTGCAAATTTTGGCACCTATATTAAGAGATTTTTTGAAAAATTCAAGGGAGATATTGAACGATTCAAGAGTAAACATTAGAAGTGGTATTCTCGGCATATGGTAATAAAAATTGGAAAAAAGATTGTGTGAAGTCTAGTAAGGTGAGACGCCCCTCCTTGACATATTCTGAGGGCGGTACTAGATTAAAAAGAAAATTAGCTGCTGAGCTTTTGGCAAAACATGAGCATAATACAGATGTGCTTACCCACGCAGCTGCTATGGGAGCTAGGAAGTCAAAACGTAACGACGTGGCACTTGTGTTAAAGGAGACATTGAATACACATAGCAAATTTAGTGAGGTTAGAAAGAACTTGAGTATCAAGAGCCCATTCCCATAACTCCTAATGAAGCTTTGGTCTTTTTGTTTGAAAATGGTTTAACTAAAACAACATATAACAACACGAGACTTCTAAATAAAAGTAAAAATTGCGATATATATCCGAGTTATAAGCAGTTAATTGAGGCTAAAGTAAAATGCAGACCTTCTGGAATTAATGTCTCGGAAACTGTCGCTTATGTATCATTGCAAAATCTGTTGAATCATACTGTTGAGCGCATAATTACAATGCAACAGGACATTTTTGATCAATTTCCTGACATTAGGAATGTGAAACTAATAGCCAGCTTTGGTTTTGACGGTTCGACTGGACAAAGCATATATAAACAGAGCTTCTTAGAAGAAGAACCGAAATCGCTTGATCAATCTTTGTTCGTCACAACCGTAATACCATTACAGTTACTTTATCCAACTGGCCGAATAATATGGATTAACCGTTCTCCGCAATCTATGATGTTTTGCAGGCCCTTAAAATACTAAGTTGGAATCACTAAAGTGTTGAATAAATAACTCTAATATTTAATAATGCAAAATGGCCTTTATTAAACTACTTCACAATAAATAACTCTACTATTGCTCGACAGATAGTGTGCTTAATCAAAACTGAATCTCGCGCCTCTACTGGAGTCGCCTTTTATACTGTTTGGTTTACTCGTTGACATTTCTAGGCGGTTCTGTTCTAGAATCTACTAGTTGGTTATCTGCTATAAGTTTCTCAGCTATAACTACAGATGCACAATTTTTATAGCTTCTCTCACAGCTCATGCGCGTGTGTTTGTGAGCGACACTTCCACAATTATATTGCATATCTCAGATAATATATCTGCATGTGTTTGTGCGTTGCTTCTCCGCTGCGTGTACGTACATATGTGCAGACACAATGACTGAATTAGTGATGTCCATCAAGTCACTGCTTAGCAGCGGTTTAGAGATGACAGTACCCCTTAGTGTGGCTAATATTCGTAACTATATTTTAAAGGAAAAGGCTAACTTGGATACATTAATTGAAGACGTGCAACCATTTGTGTGCTTTATAAATACTCTACTATTACTGACGAGTTTGAACTGCACATTACTTTAGTTGATGGAAAAGTCTTGAATATATTGACGGGGAATTCCTGTCAATCATGTCCGATATGTGGAGCAAAGCCCACGGAATTTATAAAAAATACTGAACTGAATTCCGAATGTTTCAAACCAAGGCCTGGAAGTCTGCAGTATGGCGTGAGCCCCCTTCATGCGTGGATCCGTTTCCTGGAGTTTGTGCTGAAAATATCTTATAGGATCGGGGTAAATAAATGGCAAGTAAGAGAATCAAATGATAAGGCTATGGTGAAAGAACGTCAAACAAAAATTCAAAAGAGATTATGGGAAGAAATGGGACTGCACGTGGACAAGCCGAAGCAAAACGGAAGTGGAAGTTCCAATGATGGTGGTAACACGGCTAGGAGAGCGTTTTCGAATTGTGACTTGTTTGCGTCAATATAAGACTTTGATAAAGAAGTTTTTAAACATTTTCATAAAATTTTAATAACAATTTCCTGTGAATATATTGTTAGTGCTTCAAAATTTCAACTATTCTGTGAAAAAGCTGCGCTTCTGTATTTGGAAAAGTATCCGTGGTATCCAATGTCTCCGACCGTTCACAAAATTTTAGCGCACGGTTCTCAGATTATTTCCGCTTCTGCACTTCCGGTTGGCTGTCTTGGAGAAAATGCTTCGGAAGCTCGAAATAAATTTGATAAGCACGATAGGTTATCACACGCTCGAAAAAAAAGTCGAACTAACAATATTGTTACGAATATTAGCAACACTAAGCTACTGCCATCTCTAAGCCGATGTTGGGAGGGACTTGTATGCACATCCATAAATCAATCATTATGTATCTACATAAATAATTCAATCATTGTGTCTACACATATGTACGAACACGCAGCGGAGGAGCAGCGCACAGACACATGCAGATATCTTATCTGAGATATGCAATATAAGTGTCGCTCACAAACACACGCACATGAGCTATGAATTGTGCATCTGTAGTTATAGCTGAGAAACTTATAGCAGATAACCAACTAGTAGATTTTAGAAGAGAACCGCCTGGAAATATCAACGAATAAACTGAACAGTATAAAAGGCGACACCGGTAGATTCGCTACAATCAGTTTCGATTAAGCACGCTATCTGTTGGGCAATAGTAGAGATATCAATTAGTTGAGTTAAGCAAGTATAAGCGAAGTATAAGTGTTATTGCGGAGTACTTTAATAAAGGCCATTTTTGTATTTCTGAAGATTGGAGTTATTTATTCAACATTTTAGTGACTCGAACTTAGCAGAAGGTTGCAAATAAG
Source organism: Eurosta solidaginis (assembly GCF_040869045.1). NCBI lineage: Eukaryota > Metazoa > Arthropoda > Insecta > Diptera > Tephritidae > Eurosta > Eurosta solidaginis. The sequence goes on from NC_090322.1 coordinate 44,559,831, forward strand.
AGTACTTGCAAATCATTTTATATTTCGTTACAATATGTTTGATGTTTTCCATAGAGCTTCGGACTCTTCGGATCCATTGCTATCTACCCTTTGTCTTACTAAAAGAAGATATCAAAATCTACATAAGGCTCTCCTACCTGTATAATTAGTCTTTTGGAACCAGCAAGTCATATTTCTAATGAAGATTGCGCTAATATATCTTTCAATGACAACGATAACGTTTCAGATGAGGACGTTTTTGTTGTTATTAAAATAATATTTTTATTTATATTAAAGCTTTTATGATTTTTTTTTTATTGAAAAAACTCCGAACACCATTCCTTCATTAGAAGTCATTCGACTGCCTATTTCACTGCCTTCCACTCTATTCTCAACATAACCTCAATTTAATCTGCCAAACTATATAGTAAACAATGGTTGAGAGGGTCTCGAAAGAATTAAAAAAAATTATATTCATACAAGTGCAAATATATTTTTTTCTTTGTAACTTTTGTGACGGACTTTTCCTTGACTTTGCCGGGGTTGGTCTCAGTCCGTCCAGGGTTCCTGGAAGTAGAAATTCCTAACGGTCCTTCTGAAAGAATAACTCTGTTTTGTTCGATACAAAACGTTATAAAAAATTATTTATTTGATAAAATTCTACTTTTCTACTCCTAGGCTGATTTCCTTGCTCTATAAGAGGTGACGGAGGTGATAAAGCCCTCGGCCAACCTCTGCGGTCGAATGGAGTGATAAAGCCTCCATACGAGTATACTCTAAGTACAAATGAAGTGAAAAAGCCTTCAGGTGTACTCTTGGTCGGTAGTGATAAAGCCTACCGACTCGTATGCCTGTCTCCTAATCTCTGAATTTCAATGCGAACTCGTCGCCCTTATATACTAATTTTTGCACGCAGGCAAACGGTTATTTTATAATAACAACTTTGAACTAATGGTATTAACAATATAAAACAACTGTTAATCCGGTAAATATTTCCTTCCCATGCATTTCCATGCACCATAATGCTCCTTATCGAATACAATGCCTTTGTACTTGCTCATACTGTGCTTTCCAGGCTTTGGTTTATATATTGTGTGTTTGTATATTTGCTTGTGGTCACCTGATTCTAATGTTGTGTTTTGCTTTGCCCAATGCTTCTGCCTTCTGTTGTATGGCGTGCGTTGGTGTGTTGTATGCTAGTGCGTAAATATGTATAACGAAATTTCAATTAGTAGCGGCGCTTATTTTGACGACTTGCTGCTGATCTCCGTTCACTTAAGTTATTATGTATGTTGTATTTGTAACTGGGTACATTGGATTTTGAGTGTGCAAAGGGTTGATCGACCGCTGCATTTTTATGTTTTGTGCGTATCTATTTTCCAAATATTTAATGCATGTTAGGGTGATCCTATATTCAAAGTTTATGTAAATATTTGGCTTGCGTGCAAAAGTGCGCAAGTGTAATTTATTCTTCAATTTAATAATTATAAATTCAATGTACAACAGAATATATGTATTTAGGGCATAATTCATAAAGGTATACATATGTATATTTCTGGTGCTTCATGCAAAAAATATATAAGTGATAAAAATTCAAGTATAAATTCCAAGTTATTTCCAAATGTATGTTATTTGCAAAAATATATAGATATGTGTATGTTGTGAGGATACAAAGTCCTCGGCTTTGGGGTCCTCACACTCCCCCCTCACCTGCCGCAATGAGACCCACCGTCACCAGGTCGGTGCGCGTGATCCGTACGCGGAAGTGGTGTTTGCCCATGCTGATTCGTCGTCGCTGCCGTCGCTGGCCATCAGGCTCAATATGTCGCTGTTTTTGTCGTTGAGGCTGCCGTTGACCCCGCTGGCCTTACGGCTTATTATTCTGCTGTCGTCGTTGGTTGGCGTTTCGCTGCCCTTCCCGTCGGCGGTATGTGTGATGCCAGTCTATAAAATAAATGAAAAACTGGTGGATTTTCCTCAGGGTGTTCCCACCATGTGTGGTGGATTTAAAAAAAAACGTGGTATATCATGCGCATAGTTAAAGAGTATGTTTACGGGATATTTATGTAATTGTGGTTAGAGTTTACCGAGTTTTTATTGGTTGATCCGACTTCCGGGTACTTCTTGATATGAAATTTCTTCGTGTATAATTTGACACTGTCTCGGTTGGCAATGTCCGTTACTACCGATTTCATCCGGATTGAAGTAGAATCTTACAAAATAGTCTGTAATTCCGCAGTTGTCTCGGGGTGTGTGTTCGTTTAAGGCTGCCATAGCGAACTGCCTTCCCAGGTGTAATCTTGTTCCATGCGCCGGTTCTCTGGCGATCTGTAATTTGTTTTCTGGAAATATTCGTACCTGATTCTCCGCAATGTTTTGTACTTGACCGTCTCTGTATGCTATCAGCTGTTGACTTGTACCTTGGTTCTCTCCGTGTTGTCTCTCGGTCTCTTCGCTGACTCGTGTGAGCGTACCGCAAATGGCTACCTCGCTGTTATTTTTCTGTTGTTGTACCTCGGGCTTGTTGTTTGCTGTTCGATTGGACGATGTTGACGCGGTTTGATCTTCACTAGCGTCCTTTTTGTATCTCTCTTTATGACTTTGCTTCCTGGATTCGTTGTTGTCGGCGGCATCGGCTGCGTGGTATGCTTTCAGCTCACTTAGGTGGGCTGTTCTCCTCCTTCCTCTGAAGACTTTGTCTAGCTCTACGATCACTGGTGACACAAAGTTCATTACCCGGTGAGGTCCACTGTACCTTGGCGCTAGTTTGGCTGCAAAGTTATCTGCCGCTTTTGACAGCTGATGTTCCTTTACCAGCACTAGGTCGCCTATCGCCGGTCGCCATTGCCTTCTTCTTAAATTGTAATATTTCGCTTGCTCCATGGATGCTCTCTCTTGCTTCCGTCGTACCATCTCGAATATTTCTTTCATCCTCGTTGACTTCTCTCCTGGGTTCGCTAATTTCTCACCTGTACCAAATGTCTGCTCATCGTAAAGGCTGTTGGGGATTCTCGGTTCCCTCCCTTGTACTATGTATGCTGGACTGTAACCTGTCGATTCACATACACTTGTATTCAATGCCAGCGTTATCTCTGGTAACAACTCATCCCATGTCTTCTGCTCTTTTCCCGTAAATTGTGCTATCATCCTCTTGATGTTCCTGTTTGCCCTCTCCGTCGGGTTCTCCTGCGGTGTGTACGGTGCCGTTAATTGGTGTTTCACGCCAAGTTCCTCTAAAAATCTCTTAAAACGTCTGCTGATAAACTGTGCTCCGTTGTCCGTAATAAATACTTTTGGGACGCCGAACCGTGCCAAAATCCTCTCTCGAAATCCTCTTATTAAACATTCTGTCGTTGCCTTTCTGATTGGTATTACTTCTACCCATTTTGAAAATTTGTCTAAGAATACTAGTGCCATTGTGTTTCCATGCTTCGATCGTGGCATTGGATCAACAAAGTCTGCACAGACTGTTGCCCAAGGCTCCTCTGCAATCTTCGTTAGCATCTTACCTGCGGCTGGCTGTTGACTCGGTTTGTAAATTTGACATGTGTGACACTGCTGTACGTACTTTCTTACATCCCTGAACATTCCTGGCCAATAGTAACGTGTTGTTGCCCTTGCTATCGATTTTCGGATGCCCATATGCCCTGCGCTCGGGTTGTCGTGAATCTCCTCTAGCACTCTGCGTCGCTGTGAAGTCGGGACACACAGCTTCCATGGCACTGCATCTTCGCCATCCACCTGACTTCCTATGCGTCTGTACAACTTTCCTTCCTCGATAACGTACTCTGGGCATTTCTCCGGGGTCTTTCTTACATCTTCCATCTTAGCTTTAAGCCACTTACACTCGTCTTTTCCGTCGTCCATCGTCAACGTACCCAACTGCTCGTCCATCGGTTGTCTTGGTAATGCATCTGCCACAACGTTCAACTTTCCTTTTCGGTACTGTACGTCAAATGAGTATTGCTGTAGTTCCAGCGCCCATCTCGCAATCCGACCAGTCGGGCTCTCTATCGCATTCAACCATTTCAACGCTAGGTGATCTGTTATTACTGTAAACGTGTATCCTTCTACGTACGGCCTCATTTTTCGTATTGCCCACATTATTGCCAAACACTCCTTTTCTGTTGGTGAGTAGTTCATCTCTGCCTTGTTTAACCTGCGGCTTGCGTATGCTATTACTCGCTCTTCGTCGCCTGAACCTTGCGTAAGTACTGCACCAAGACCAAAATCACTTGCATCCGTCTGTAAACTAAACTTCCTCGAAAAATCTGGACAAGCGAGTACCGGTGCCTGCGTCAGTGCTGCCTTGAGTGCTTCGAATGCTGATTGTTGCTCTTCAGACCACCTCCACTTACTACCTTTCTTAAGCATAGATGTTAACGGGTGTGATACGTGTGAAAAATCCGGCACGAATCTTCTATACCATGACACGACTCCTAGAAAACGTCGTAACTCTCGTATATTCTTCGGTGGTTGCAGTTCTTTGATGGCTGCTATCTTGTCTGGGTCGGTATGGATGCCTTCCTCGCTAACGACATGACCTAGATATTTTAACCTTTTCTTAAAAAACTCACATTTTTCCGGGTTTATCCTCAGGTTCGCTCTATGCAGCCTTCGAAATACTTCTGTTAGATGTGCAATGTGCTCTTCCAATGTTTTGCTTGTAATGATAATATCGTCAAGATATGCAAATGCGTATGGTTCCAATTCTGGTCCTATGACACGATCAAGTGCTCTCTGGAAAGTTGCTGGGGCTGAGTACAAGCCAAATGGCATTACCCTCCATTGGTATAGTCCACGCCCAGGTACTGTGAATGCGGTGTATTGCTTGCTGCTTGCTTCCATAGGGATTTGCCAATATCCATTTTTCAAGTCGAGGCTACTAATAAATCTCGCGCTTCTTAATTTGTCCAAGATATGTTGTATACGTGGTAAAGGGTATGCGTCTGGTACTGATCTTGCGTTTAGTTGACGGTAGTCTACGCAGAGTCTCCATTTGCCATTCTTCTTCTTTGCCAAAACTATGGGTGCGCTGTGCGGGCTATTCGATGGTTCGATGCAACCTTTTTCGATCAGCTCGTCGACTTCCTTGTTGATAATTTCTTGCATTTTCGGATTCTTCGGATAGTACCTTTGCTTAATTGGACGGTCGTCCCTCATAACTATTTTGTGTGTGGCCACGTTGGATACTCCTGACATCTTTGCAAATACCTGTAATTCTTGGCTCAGAAATTTACTCACCGCATCTTCTGTCTTGCTAGTTGCTATCGCCGCCATTGGGTTGTGTTCCTTGAAATCTTCGCTATTTGTTTCGACCATAGTTGTACATGTCACTACCTCTTGCTTCCGTTCGTCTACTCTCAACGTTATTTCTTGACCACCACATCTCATCTCAAAGTTCACCTTCGCCAGATAGTCCGTGCCAATTACCACCTCATCGCCCAGTCCCGGTATGATTAGCATCTCGTTCCTCTGTACTTTATCACCCATTCTTAATTCTGCATCTACCGCTTCTTTGACTATTATTGCTCTGCCATCGCCCATTCTTACTCGTGTCTTTACTTCCTTAAATTTGCCAGTTTTTAATCTTCTCGCCATTGCATCACTTATAAAGCTCCTCGTCGCTCCCGTGTCAATCGCTGCTACTGCTTCTTCTCCGTTCACATACGCTGTTACCAATATGCGGCCGTTTGTGTATTTGAACATGCTTAATTTCTCCGAGGTTGCACTTCCGAAGACCCCATCCCCCGGTTCCAATGTGGTCTCTGGTCGTTTCCCTGTGGCTTCCTACAACAATCACGAGTGAGCACGCCTATCTTACCACAATTCCAGCAAAATTCTCTTCTTATGCCTCGGCATCCGTATGAAAAGTGGCCGCCCCTTCCACATCGTCTGCAGGCCGTTCTTGTATCTACATATTCCTGTTGTGGCTCTGACCTCTGCTGTTGTTGGACTTCTACTCGCTCCTCCTGTCTTTGTTCTGCCTGGAGACACTGGTACTGACCTTCTTGACGCCGTGGTATGAATGGCCTTGTGGTTGGTCGCATTGGTTCCCTGTCAGGAATAATATTTTCATAGTCTTGAGCTAAACTTACCAGCTCCTCAAGATTGCTGACCTCGCTTCGCTTTATATATAGTTGGTACTCTCTGCGCGAGTTTCTGTAGATGCGGGTTAATTTCTGCTCCTCGGTGTAGCCCGCGTGACGCATGATTCCTTGTAGTGCCAAGACATAATCTTTAAATAGCTCACCTTGTCGTTGTACGCGCATACGAATTTCATCTTCCAATTGCTCTAAGTATCGGGAGCTTAGGAAGAACTTCAGGAAGTCCTTCTTGAAGGCGTCCCACTCCTGCCAATGCCGGTTGTTATTCCTATACCATACCAACGCTTTGTCCTTCAACAACTCCGGCAGCGCTTTCGGAATTGTGTTGCGGTTGATTTCATACCCATCTGCTAGCTCCTCCACTCTTTCGATGAATCCTAGGGGATCTTTGCCTCCGTCGTACTTTAATCCCCACTTCCTTACTCTGTCCATGGTCGTTGCATATGTGCCAGGCTGTTGAATATAATTTGTCGTTGCGTACATACCAGGCTGCTGAATAAAATGTACCGGCGGTTGTCCGACCTCCAATTGATTGGGTGCACCATTTGCCTGTTTATCATTTCTTGGTGAATTTAGTTCGTTGCTTGTCTTTGACGCTTGTGGATTTGTTAGCCGCGCGTGCCGAATCGCCAACTCTGTGAATCGATCCCGTAAATTCTCGTTATCCTTCTCCTCTTGGATGAATGCCGCCAATCGTTTTCTTAGCTCGTCAACCGTTCCGCCATCCTCTAGCCCAAATTCCGTGCTGTAGGCTACCAGATCCTCTCGAGTGAGATAGTATATCCACGATACCTTTACCATTGTTATGCTTTATATCCTCGTCGTATTAACCCAGAAGTGTGTGAATCTTGTTTCCCTCTTCGGTCTGATGCTCTGAAAGTATATCTTAAAATTTGATTTGTTGTCCCTGCTCGGGCGCCAAAATGTGACGGACTTTTCCTTGACTTTGCCGGGGTTGGTCACAGTCCGTCCAGGGTTCCTGGAAGTAGAAATTCCTAACGGTCCTTCTGAAAGAATAACTCTGTTTTGTTCGATACAAAACGTTATAAAAAATTATTTATTTGATAAAATTCTACTTTTCTACTCCTAGGCTGATTTCCTTGCTCTATAAGAGGTGACGGAGGTGATAAAGCCCTCGGCCAACCTCTGCGGTCGAATGGAGTGATAAAGCCTCCAGACGAGTATACTCTAAGTACAAATGAAGTGAAAAAGCCTTCAGGTGTACTCTTGGTCGGTAGTGATAAAGCCTACCGACTCGTATGCCTGTCTCCTAATCTCTGAATTTCAATGCGAACTCGTCGCCCTTATATACTAATTTTTGCACGCAGGCAAACGGTTATTTTATAATAACAACTTTGAACTAATGGTATTAACAATATAAAACAACTGTTAATCCGGTAAATATTTCCTTCCCATGCATTTCCATGCACCATAATGCTCCTTATCGAATACAATGCCTTTGTACTTGCTCATACTGTGCTTTCCAGGCTTTGGTTTATATATTGTGTGTTTGTATATTTGCTTGTGGTCACCTGATTCTAATGTTGTGTTTTGCTTTGCCCAATGTTCTGCCTTCTGTTGTATGGCGTGCGTTGGTGTGTTGTATGCTAGTGCGTAAATATGTATAACGAAATTTCAATTAGTAGCGGCGCTTATTTTGACGACTTGCTGCTGATCTCCGTTCACTTAAGTTATTATGTATGTTGTATTTGTAACTGGGTACATTGGATTTTGAGTGTGCAAAGGGTTGATCGACCGCTGCATTTTTATGTTTTGTGCGTATCTATTTTCCAAATATTTAATGCATGTTAGGGTGATCCTATATTCAAAGTTTATGTAAATATTTGGCTTGCGTGCAAAAGTGCGCAAGTGTAATTTATTCTTCAATTTAATAATTATAAATTCAATGTACAACAGAATATATGTATTTAGGGCATAATTCATAAAGGTATACATATGTATATTTCCGGTGCTTCATGCAAAAAATATATAAGTGATAAAAATTCAAGTATAAATTCCAAGTTATTTCCAAATGTATGTTATTTGCAAAAATATATAGATATGTGTATGTTGTGAGGATACAAAGTCCTCGGCTTTGGGGTCCTCACACTTTATTATTTGTCTTCCGATTTTTAAATTAGCTATGTCATAGTTTTTGCGCAGTTGTGCCCCTTAAAGCACGATGAAATGAATACTCAGGTCATTGTGGATGAAACAAGTGTTATATCTTATCCGTCAACTGTCTGACATGCCAATCTAATAAAACCACACTGCGTTTTTTTAGCGCACGCAAACAACCGGCGTTTTTTGGCCTAACCGAAATAAGTATGCGTTGCCATTGTACAGGTTTACAAGTATGATATGTATGAGAGGGAAACAATTTCTTTCCCTTTCTAACACACGGCAGTTTGACACTTCGGTCAGTGTCAAACTAGCGTGGAACCCAGTGGAACCTGCGTGGAACATGAGTTTTGACACTGAACGAAGTGTCAAAATTACCGGGGTTGCTTCGTCGAAAGCGACACAGGGAAGCAAAAAAGGGATCGGAATATCAGATATGGGTTGCTGTGATGGTAAATTTCTTTTAACGAATTTAGTAGGAAATTTTAAGTGCACCCATGTGGGTCCTTCAGAAAATTATAAAAAAGTCTCCAATTGGGGTATCTGAGGACGCGTAGTTATTTCAGTATTAAGAATACAAACACGGGAGTTAAGTTTTTCTACCCGTTCAAAAGTTCTCCGCGAAAAACAGTTTGAAACCGAGGTCGACTGCAATAACCCGTCCAAAAAAGCGGAAAGAAAAATGAATAGACGCGTTTTGTCCTGTTGTCAATAGTCCGAAGAGAAAAAGTATTCGAATTATTGGAAGCGAGGCAAAAGCGCTCTATTAATACCTCCCCCGACGGTTTTGGTCGTGTTTTAGCAATCGTCCCCGTAAAAAAGTATCACAATTTGTTAATTAAAATTGTCCAAAATATATGGTTATTAAAGAGAGATGTAATTAAGTGCTCGTTTGAAAGTAAATAAGTATATTTCTTTGTAATATAAGAAAAAAAATTTTAAGCAGCTTTCGATAGCAGCTACTAAACTTTGTTTGGTCCTAAGAAGTACAACAGTGCCAAATAGCATCCACAAAAAAAACGAACAAGAACAAGCATTTTATCAGGGGAGCGTGGCTGTGTATGTGCGTGCTGCTACATATCCTACTTGTAGACCTGTACAATGATGCGTTGCGATAATATAAAACATGTATGCAAACGTCAAATCTAAATGTCACGCAGAAAAAAAATTGGAAATCGAGTTAGGTTTTCACTCAGCAAATTCAATTTCGGTTGCTCTCATACAAGTTGTATGTGCATGAGACATTTTTGTCAGAAAATTACTTGCGTGCGTTTATATTAGATTCGCATGTGACAGGATATTCAATATGGCTATTTTTTTTTGACAGGATGTCCAATATGGCAGTACATAGGACCAGCTATCTTCGTCGGGTGATAGAAAGAGATACAGAATGAGACCACGATAGTCAATTAAAAATCAAGTGATCGGTTCTGTTTGTAATTTGGACGTCCATGCATGTTTTATCACACCTGTCTTATCCACAATGACTCAGGTGTTCTCATCCCGTTGACGTTTTCCCTTATGCTGACAAGTTTGGCATGTATATTTTAATGGGTTGCCTATCATACAAAACTGTCTTTGAATTTTACTACGATCGAAGTAGATTTTTAGAATTATAACTATATAAGCCGCTTCCAGAATTTTTTAGGCAAAATGATTAACGTAACTTTGTAACAGAATATAGTAAAAATTGTGCAGAAAATGTATTTCTTTGAAGAATCTGTACGAAAAATGAAGTAATCAAAATTTATTACTTTTGCAACACACGTAAATACTGGCAAATAGAGCTGCAGAAAAATTGAGGTTACGTTGTTATTATTGCATTATACCCTTAAGTAGTGATGGAACGATATTTCGCTATTGGTGATTGCATCGCCGCTATTGACAAATCGCTAATAGCTATAGCTATTGCAATCCAAATATATCAGTGATTGGCGATTTTCCTTCATTCGATTCTTTTGAATGACAATCACCTCTGGCAGAATATCGCCAATAGCGATTATAGCGATTGGCGATTTTCCTTCAGCATGAAATTCTAATACTAATAGTGATAGCGGGGATGCAATCATCGATAGTCAAATATCGTTCATCACTACTCATCTGTGTTCTTTACTTTCCGACTGAGTAAAAAAGTTTATTGGATACAAAAAGGAATAATTTTCTCGAAAATTGGAAAAAATATACTTTTACAAAAGTTTGCCAGCTATTATCGAAAAATGGGGATAGTAAGAACTGCACAACGAAAAAAAGGGCAAAAAAAGTGTGCTTTTTATGCAGAGAAATTGTGGAAACGGCGAAAGGAACAAGGCAAACTTGTGCAACAACAATTTCGACGACGAAGTGATGTGTAATAATTGCAAAAAATGGTTTTGCAATGGGCGTGGAAGCACATCTAGATCCCAAATGGTTAATCTTTCGGTTAGGGATAAACATAGGGAAGTCACCCTGCATTCTGAAGGTCCACTTGGGGAAACAGTACTAAAAATGTTACTCGTGTGACGTACGTAATGTATTGGTATTAGTATTCATTCCAGCACAGGCACAGCAAGGAATCTATTGTAGTGTTGTTATGCCGGTAAGCTGAAAATGGAGTAAATATTAAAGGGTGTATTTAAACGAATTAATTCAAATTTTAGTCAACCATGTGCAGCGCAAAACTCTTTGAAAAATATGAATTGGGATCAAGAACAATGGAAGCCACTTATAACTGACCGTTCGTTTTTCCCGTGGTTGGTTAAGGTGCCTACCGAGCAAGAGCAGTGGCGTGCACGACAAATATCAGCAGCACAAATAAAAAAATTAGAGGAATTATGGAAGGAAAATATTGATGCAACATTTCAGGATTTAGAGAAGCCAGGTATAGACACTGAACCATCACAAGTGCTATTGCGTTATGAAGATGGTTATCAATACGAGAAAGTTTTTGGTCCACTTGTGCGCCTAGAAACAGAATACGATAAAAATTTAAAAGAATCGCAAACACAGGAGGGTATAGATATAAAGTGGGACGTTGGCCTAAACAACAAAACAATAGCATATTTTACGCTTGCTAAAACTGATTCGGACATGAAACTAATGCATGTGTTATTCATAAGTTAATACTTCTAGGCTTTAGCCGTTAACAGTTGTATAAAATTTGTGTTTTTGATGGAAAAATAAAAGAATTGTGGAAACATATATCACTCGTCTTATTGTAAACAGATTAACTCAAAATTTAAGTTTTTTGGGAGAATGCAATTCAAGCTTTGTCATATGGTTTGTATATGGTTGAATTCTCTGGCTAATTTCTAGGGCACTGAAGTTGGTGGCTAATTTTCTGCTAAAGAATATTTTTATAATAGTTTGAAGAATTTGCTATATTTTTCCTCAGTATTTTTCATTAAAAATTTATTCACTTTACTATACAATTATTATGCAGCCAAATACAACTTTCAGAATAAATTCATACGGAGTATTTCTGAATACATCGGTGTAGTATAATATAGTAAATAAATCATGTTTTTATGGTGTTACATATACAGATTTATTTCGGGTTGATTCATCTTACATTTAAAAATCAAAGCATTTTCAATTAGAAAAATTTATCTAACAAAGATGCATAGACATCTATTTCAGCTAGTTTCATCTCATTGAGTGTAATACGAGACTGAACATATTATCGTAAGCCAGTTAATAATATATGTCATAACATCTCAGAAAATTAGAATTTCACATTACATCAGTTTACAATAAAAGGTACATATTTTTGTCTTTTTATTCCAATTTTGGTTCATATATTCTGTATACTAAATTAAATTAATGTATAACATTCAATCTACTCCGGTAAACAAACTTAAACATTCATTTTTTATATCCAAGTATACAAATAATTGCAGATTCGCTTATCAAAGAAAATGAAAGCGTCGCCATAGCTGTAAAAAATAGCCATATATATATTCACTGATAGCTCAAAATCGCTGTATAGCCATATCTATATTCACTGATAGCTCAAAATCGCTGTATCGCTTCATATCATATCTTCTGTATAAAAGCGATTGTTAAAATAAAGCGATCGCTATAGCTATAAAAAATAGCCGTGATTCAAAAATAGCCATATCTATTTTCACTGATAGCTCAAAATAGCCATATCGTCCATCACTACCCTTAAGGCCGCGGTACAATGACATTTTTCATATAGATGCGTTTAACACAAGCTTATGCATTCCAATAACATCGCCACAATCAACCAAGATGTTGCGTTTGTAAATATGACGGAACTTCAGACTTGGCAATTGAAGTTTATTACGCCTTGCCCATTCACATACAAAATTTCCCCAAGCACTGTTGTAAACATTCTCCCTATACAACAAAAATACTTGCTAACATATTTTGTGCCATATTCGATTGTTATATTGCAGTTTTTAATTGTGAAAAATGTTAGAAAACTTAACAAAAAGTGGGAAAAATATTTTCACTTGCAAAGTGTGCCAACACCCTTAGCCAAATCAAATGTCAAATTCTTCTTCTTATGATTTGCTTGGAACAAAATTGGGGAGCTGGCTACTTTTCAATATCAGATGGCGCCAGTGTCGCTCATTCCACCATTCTCCATAAAAATACGTGCAATCTACTCATAATTCATAAACATGTGTTAAACTCATCTATATGAAAAACTGCTTATGTGTCGGAGCTATTAAAGTATGATTTTATTTTCACCAAACTATGAAAACAAGGAATTTGTGAAAGCGACTGCAAAACTCTAAAGGACATTTACGGCTGAATTCTGTAATTCAGTCTCATCTCAAGTCTCTAAATTTGAGATTTTCCTTTAGAGACAATTTTTGTGACTTGAGATGATTTCGGTATTCAGTAAACGAAAGTCACAAAAACAATTCACCATATCAACGAAATTCACCAAAATGACAATTTACTCATACCATGGTTCAATTATGTACAGGTTGGCTCATCTCATCAGCTGATTTTATTTATGTCATTGCATGGTCGAAGGGATTGTCAAAAGGAGATGGCAAACTCAAAATGAAACCAACACATTGGCAACATTTTACTTAACATACAAAAACTGCTAAGTTTTATGTTTCCATTCCATACCATTCGTACCAACACTAATACACATATTTTGACAATTTGAACAGACATATTTTGTTGCTTTACAGATGAGCCAACCTGTATATAGTTGAACCATGACTCATACATTGAACAAATAATATAGCATTGCATTTTGTCAACATAATAGGGGGACTCATGATAGCATATAAACTTATAAGGTGTAAAATTATATTCATTTACACACGCGGTTATATGAACGCACCTAGTAATACTCTTGATAAACTTGATTGTTTTTCAGCTGTATTATTGCCAAACAAATTTTTTTGATTGTTATACAAATTAAAAAATACCAAGATTAAGTGAAAAATCAAAACTAAAACGCCTTTACTTGCTGATGTTGGAGATTTCTGATGAAAATACCAGCTGTAATGTCTGCAAGGTTGCATTCCTTTAAGTTTACCGCGTTTACACAATGAAATGTGCGCGTAAATTTATACAAATTGTGTAAATGATTTTTCATACAAAATTTGACAGCTCGTTTACGCACTAGATAAATTTATACGTTTACACACTTTATAGGGCATTTATACGGTTACATGAGTCCCCCTAATGTTAGGTGGTATTGCGGCTGGGCTTGCTAAGAAGACGTTCACAATTTTTATAGAAAATCCCAAAGTGTGTAGGTTCGAATCTCAGCGGCGCCACATAGAGTTAGATGTTTTTTTTAAGTATTTTCTGTTTTTTAATTTTTTCTATGCTTATTTTAATTTGAGGATTGAAAAAAATATATATTTAAAGCGTTTTTCGCAAATAATTTTCATACTTTTTCTGAAATTTTCACGTTTGTGATCTGCCCCGGCCCAGCTCACAAATTAGTGATTGCTTTTGTGAGACTGGAGACGCGAGACAGCTTACAGAATGGCAAATTGTCTCAAAAGTGTTTTTCACCCCAACTAGTATCTAATAGTGACTAGAGACGGCTTACTGAATTCAGCTGTAAAATGAATTGTAGAGCTTCTCAAGGCAAATACATATAAATTTTAAATATCGAATGTTAATAACCAAGTTACAACTAAAAAAATAAAAATTCGGCAGCATTTGCAAGGAAAAAAATTAAAATAAATACCAGGCCAGAATCCCGGGCTTCCCGCCACCTTTTTCCATCCCGAAATTCCAGGATTACATTTAAAAAAAATTCCAGATTCTCGGGATTTCATTGCAAATTTTAATGTATTTATTGGTTTATTTTTTAATTTTCAATTTCCTTTTAAAGTACAGCCTTCTTTAGGCGTTACCAATTTCAGTGACCCGATTTCAAAGGAAACAAATATATTTTAATAAGCGTTACTCATATTTTTACACGTAACATTATTATTTTTGAACCAAAATTCAAGGGGATTCTCATTTTCAAATCCCCACTTCCAGGGACTACAAAAGATCTTCGGGATTCGATGCCTTACTTGCAATATAAGCTTCAGATTTAGGGTCGAATTTTATCAGCTTTTTCATTTTATATGGGGAGCAACTTTATTTCAGGTTTATGTTGCCTGGCATCTTTTTAAGTTAAATCCTAAATTTCTAATAACAATATTTAATTTTATTTAGGCAATTCATAAGGTCTTTTATGCTAAATCTTAAAATTTTACATGAATACGACACTTATGAATTGCCCAATTTTATTTGTATTTTATTTTATTTGCCCAGCACAACAATTTGGCAAAAAAAACTTTACAGTGATGAACATGACGCAATAAAACCAGACAGGTAAAGTCAGTAGCACAGAAACAAAAGCTTGACGGCCCTCATAATCAGGTCATGAATTTTAAAGTAGATTTACGAATGAATAAAAGAATAGGGAAATTGAATGAGCCGATTAAGGTAAACTAGAAAATACTTACGGAAGAGGAAATAAGGGAGGAAGAGGGCTGGACATAGGAGAGGCAGGTGGATAGATAAAGAAAGTCAGAGCAATGTCTGTTGGGTTTGATCATACGGCTGGGAGTATTTTATGTTTGTCAAACGTTTCCAGTGTTAGCCAGAGCTGTTTGAAATGTATTTATAAGCTCTGATTTGTTGAAACAGAGTTGCTGTAAAACCTCTTCCGCTACATATTTTTACACCAGCCACCTCTTTCTGCTAACGATTAGCTTACATAGATAAATGTTAGGTCCTGGGGCCGTATCTATACCGTCAATCCCAAGTATGACAGCTAATAATGTAGTTTCTAGGGATGGGACACATGGGAACGGCCAGATTAACTGTGGCTAGATTAACATGGTCTGAGAGATTTTGATTCAATTCTACATTTTTATATAAAAACATTTTCAATTCCCAAAGGTCATCGTTTCTTTTTAAAGAGTCTTCAACCGAATCGCTGCTGCTCGGCAACACGCTTTACGCTGTATTTCTTCATTTCATAAATTCTTCTTCACCTCCATATATGTAATACTCCTATATCACAAAAACAAAAACGTTTAAATAGCAATATATCGGCATTCTGATTTTTAAACGGTTTTATTGAGGTTGACTTGACAGGCTGGACAGCACTTTTTTGTAACTGAAATTTAAGTAACTTCCCGATAAGCTACAAGCTTGAAACTTGGAATAAGTTCAGAACCCGATGACAATGGCAATGTCTAACTTTGATTGGATAACGGTTGGTTGTACAGGTATAAAGGAATCGAGATAGATATAGACTTTCATATATCAAAAGCATCAGTATCGAAAAAAAATTTGATTGAGCCATGTCCGTCCGTCCGTCCGTTAACACGGTAACTTGAGTAAATTTTTAGGTATCTTGATGGAATTTGGTATGTAAGTTCCTGTGCACTCATCTCAGATCGCTATTTAAAATGAACGAAATCGGACTATAACCACGCCCACTTTTTCGGTATCGAAATGTTCGAAAAATCGAAAAAGTGCGATAATTCATTACCAAAGACGGATAAAGCTATGAAACTTGGTATGTGAGTTGAACTTATGACGCAGAATATAAAATTAGTAACATTTTGGACAATGGGCGTGGCACCGCCCACTTATAAAAGAAGGTAATTTAAAAGTTTTGCAAGCTGTAATTTGGCAGGAGCGTTACTCCTATTACTATATCAGACCAATTCTAAATATTCTCGCGGAATTTTGTTCTCGCGGATTTTTTTATTCCCCAGCTGTTTGAAATTAAGAAATAAGGTATAAACAATGCACATTATTGCATTCCATGTGGTATTCACTGGAATAAGTAATGAATTGGTGCCACAGCAACATCAACAGAGGAGCATAAGATGAAGAAGACGGCGGGATAACACAAATCCGCCGGAGTTGCATGCATTCATTCTGCAAAGCAATTTTCTGGCGGCCGAGTTGAGTTCGCCTTTCGCCATATGCCAAAATCTATTTAAGCCTTCTTAAAAAATCCTTGCGCAATTTCTGGATTGCTGCATCAAATATACAAAGAGCTCTTCCGATGCTTATGCTATACTTTTTGACTTAAAATAAAGAATATTGTGGTTGTTGTTGTATTAACAGTGAGAATATTGTGGTAGAATGTAAATACATATTTTAGCACAAATTTGTACAAATAAGTTTTCTTTCTTAAAAGAACGAATTTCCTTTAACTATTTTGATGCATTCCTTTTAATTTAACTAGTGAAAAAACTCCTATGAAATGGCAAAGAAATCTCCCTCTCCCTCACATTCATAATACCTACTTTTCTCCCATAACCGGTTTCCTCTTTTTCGAACATTGTTCAGAATAGGAGGAAAGGGAGAAGTGAAAAAACTCACAAGGAATTTTTATTTAGAATACGAGGAATGGGAGAAGGGAAAAAACTCGCACGGAATTTTCGTTTAGAATTGGGCTGTATGTATGCTTACTAAAAATTAGCAAAATCGGAGAACGACCACGCCGACTTAAAAAAGAAAAAAAGTTTAAAGTTTTTTAAAGTCAAAACAAAAAAGTTAATATCTTTACAGTATATACACTCAAAAACAACTTTAATGAAATGGCACTTAAGAAATTTTTTCCTCTTCACATGGCCAAAAATTCTTCAAAATGAGGAAAAAATCCTCAATTTGAAGAATTTTTCCTCATTTTGAAGAAATTTGGCCATGCGAATGAGGAAACATTTTCTTAAGTGCCATTTCATTCCCATTTTTCTTCAATCGGGAGAAATTTTTTTCTGAATGTAAGTAAATTATGTCAACATTCAACTCCAGTAATGATATTGTGCAACAAAATACAAAAATAAAAGAAAATTTCAAAATGGGCGTGGCTCCGCTCTTTTTCATTTAATTTGTCTAGGATACTTTTAATGCCATAAGTCGAACAAAAATTTACCAATTCTTGTGAAATTTGCTAGGGGCTTAGATTCTAGGACGATAACTGTTTTCTGTGGAAAAGGGCGAAATCGGTTGAAGCCATGCCCAGTTTTTATACACAGTCGACCGTCTGTCCTTCCGCTCGGCCGTTAACACGATAACTTGAGCAAAAATTGATATATCTGTACTAAACTCAGTTCACGTACTTATCTGAACTCACTTTGTATTGGTATAAAAAATGGCCGAAATCCGACTATGACCACGCCCACTTTTTCGATATCAAAAATTACGAAAAATGAAAAAAATGCCATAATTCTATACCAAATACGAAAAAAGGGATGGAACATGGTAATTGGATTGTTTTATTGACGCAAAATATAATTTTAGAAGAAAACTTTGTAAAATGGGTGTAACACCTACCATATTAAGTAGAAGAAAATGAAAAAGTTCTGCAGGGCGAAACCAAAAGCCCTTGGAATCTTGGCAGAAATACTGTTCGTGGTATTACATATATAAATAAATTAGCGGTACTCGACAGATGATGTTCTGGGTCACCCTGGTCCACATTTTGGTCGATATCTCGAAAACGCCTTCACATATACAACTACCACCACCACCTTTTAAAACCCTCATTAATACCTTTAATTTGATACCCATATCGTACAAACACATTATAGAGTCACCCCTGGTCCACCTTTATGGCGATATCTCGAAAAGGCGTCCACCTATATAACTAAGGCCCACTCCCTTTTAAAATACTCATTATCAACTTTCATTTGATACCCCTGGTCCACCTTTATGGCGATATCTCGAAAAGGCGTCCATCTATAGAACTAAGGCCCACGCCCTTTTGAAATACTTATTAAGACCTTTCATTTGATACCCATATCGTACAAACAAATTCTAGAGTCACCACTGGTCCACCTTTATGGCGATATCTCGGAAAGGCGTCCACCTAAGGAACTAATGCCCACTCCCTTTTAAAATACTCATTAACACCTTTCATTTGATACCCATATCGTACAAACAAATTCTAGAGTCACCCCTGGTCCACCTTTATGGCAATATATCGAAAAGGCGTCCACCTATAGAACTAAGCCAACGCCCTTTTAAAATATTCATTAACACCTTTCATTTGATACCCATATCGTACAAACAAATTCTAGAATCAGCCCTAGTCCACCTTTATGGCGATATCCCTAAATGGCGTCCACCTATAGAACTATGGCCCACTCCCTTTTAAAATACTCTTTAATACCTTCCATGTGATATACATGTCATAGAAACACATCCCAGGGTTACCCTAGGTTCATTTTTCTACATGGTGATTTTCCCTTATTTTGACTCCATAGCTCTCAGCTCAGTATGTAATGTTCGGTAACACCCGAACTTAGGCTTCCTTACTTGTTTCACATCTATATACGTTTACGCTTATACTTTATATGGACTGCTAAGCGACAAATTTAAATCACCTCTGAAATTGCTACGCATAAGATTAGTACTACTAAATTTCAGTATGCATTATACTCAGATATCTATGTTTCATCCTCTGCACTAATTCTATGTATTCTATGCGCGTCCACTATTTATCACAACTGATTCAGCTATATGTTATCCACAGAAATACAAAAAAGGGTTGTGTCTCCGCTTTTCGGTACACCCTGTCCTGTAGCTAGTTGTTTAACCACCGCCGCTAGATGGGTCTCCTAAGCATTATCTAAGCGAGGATAGGCGTTTTTTTTTCACGCGCAAACGAAACGTATACGCGTGTAAAAAAACACGGCTAATGCAATAATAAGACAAAAAAATCGCTGCTAGGTTGCGCATGGATCGAGATATTCACAAAAAATCATTTTTTTTTGTCCGATTTAGCTCATATTTGGAACACATAATACATACAAGAATAGAAAGCGACCTATTAAAAAAACCGCCGCTAGGTGGGGCAAGGATCGAGATATTTAGAAAAATCGTATTTGTGGTCCGATTTGGCTCATATTTGGAACACATAATACAAAGAAGAATAGAAAGCGACCTATGAAAAAATCACCGCTAGGTGGCTCAAGCATCGAGATATTCATAAAAATCGTATATGTGGTCTGATTTGGCTCATATTTGGAACACATAATACATACAAAAATGGAAAGCGACCTATGAAAAAAATCGCCGACAGTTGACGCAAGGATCGAGATATTCACCAAAATCGTATTTGTGGTCCGATTTGGCTCATAATTGGAACACATAATATATACATGAATAGAAAGCGACCTGTGATGTCCGATTTGGCTCATATTTGGAACAAATATTACATACAGTCCGGTAGAAGTGACATCAAACTATTTTGGAGTTCGAGGAGCGACAAGCATACGTGGCGCAGAGACGAGTAAAGTCTTTGGAAGGATTATGTATTGAGGACTTAGATTGGAACAATTTGTCAGGAAAAAATCATTGTAATAATGAGTCACTAAATGAACCAAATAGAATGAAAAATAATGGACAATTAAATAAAGACTAAAAACTTTAAAATAAAATAATAAAAAATATTTTTTTAAGTTAAACGGTTTTATTGAAAACAATACTTACATGAAGTAATAATAATACTAAAAGCTAGAAAATAATCAGGTAGGTCCTAGGTACTAGTCATCGCACTCCTCGTCAATCTAGGGCATTGATATATATGCTCAACTCACTATTTCTTTTAAATGTGCTTCTTTTTTGTGTTTTGATAATAGTTATTTAAATATTGACTATTTCATGTTTAATTCTGAAATTTATAGTGAACAAAAATATGGTTTAGAAAATTATTTAAACGGAACGTCCGATAGGTCCTTGAATAGAGTTGCCATGTATAAATGGCTCGTTTTATCATTTGTCAAAAGGAGATAGCAAACACAAAATGCAACCAACATATTGACAATATTTTCGGTAATATTCTAGAACAGAGGTCGACTGCTAATACGCGTCCAAAAGATAGGGGTGTCAAAAGACGCGTATTGGCCTCGACAACAATAATCCGAAGGCGGAAAAGAAAAATTATAATTTGTTCAAAAGATAATAACGAAAACCAGAAAAATTACCCGCGTCCCTCTGAAACCGGGGATGGGATCCATAATATTTTTTCGCAGAACACCTTTCTGCGTTGACGGCCTTCTGCTGCACTTTTAAAAAATCACCCTGTCCGGTCCACCAAAGGGGTGGGATCAAAATTAAACTAAATTTCTGCCTTCGGATTATTGTTGGCGAAGTCAATACGCGTCTTTTGACACCTCTCGCTATTTTTGGACGCGTATTAACAATTGACCCCTGTTCTAGACTTTTACCATATTTTCTTATAACACACAAGAATTGCACAGTTTTATGCATGGCTCAGTTATATGGTTGGCTCATCTCATCAGTTGATTTTATTTTTTTTATTTCACTAGCGTTGGGACTATCAAAAGGAGATGGCAACCGTAAAATGTAACAATGACAATTATTTACTGCCGTGGTGTTCAATTGTTTAGTAAATACATCTAGTGCACAATTTTTCCACAACACACAAGAGTTGCAAAGTTTTATATTTTTTCTCCATTCCTTTCGCCTAAGATCCATCTTTTGACAATCTCTATACCAGTGAAAGGAAAAAGAAAACGGAGGCAAAATCCCGAGCCCCATAAATAATTTTGCATGTAAATGCAACAACAACGCTTTGAGCCAGATATATCCAGATAGAAGTCTGGTTCAATTTGTGAGCCAGATAATTTGTTAATTACTTCCTTTTAGGTTAGCAACGCGGCCTTTAATATACCTACTTTTTCAAAAATAGATGTCGCTGCTTAGCCTTTCGCCGTATGAGTTAAATGAAAAACAGCGGCGACATCTGCCTATCACATTTCACGTGTGCGAAAATTTCACGACATCTGCTTCTCAAGTCTCTCAATGATCGAGAGCATTCCCGTGAGAATTGAGCGTGAGCCGGAGCTGTAAAACTCACTGAAAGACGGCATAAGCCATGGAAACATTCACCCCTATTCTGCATTTCGATTACGTTCCCGTTCTACGCTCCGTTTTAATCGAAGTTGGGTATTCTGCATTACGACGGAATCGTAATGAGAAGAGGAAGAGCAAATGAATTTTCGAAATCAGCTGTTTGTACGGAATGTGTGAACATTGGAACAAAATAAATTAAAGCAAATTTGTAAAAAACACTGAAAAACGTTTATATTTTATTATCCACGCCATTTTGTACAAAAAAAAAGCAATAGAATATATTGCCGTAGTGTTATATTTTTTTGAGTGAAGTGCTTTCATAATTGTAAGTGTGTTTTTGTCGTTCTTTTGGCCAATTCCCTGCCGTGGCCACCAAGTTTTGTTAAAACGGATTCCTGCACGAATATAGTTGACATTTTCTGAATTTTAAGGATGCTAATTTCATTGCACTGGCCTAAAATACTTTATAAAGGTTTATTTATTCCTTCCGTAAGGATTGTTTACGTTTTCGCTTCACCTTCCTCTACGCCGGCAGCTTGCTTTGGCATATAACTGAACCCAACGAACAGACACAAATTATAGCTGTCTATTATAATGGAATCAATAGCCGCGGCATATTTGTGTAGTTGGAAAGCAACGCATACGAAAATGGCCAGACGAGAATGGAAAGGCAAATATTGCGACATTTGTGTAATCCATTTGAGATGAGTGACGAATTGTAAGAAATTGAACTTAAAAGTGGTAAAGTTTAAAGACTTATTCTCTTATTGAGGTTCAAAAAAAACTCTCGACTTAACAAGGATGCTTTCAAGTATGTGTTAGATACTTTTGCGGGGCAAATACGTCCAAGGACTTCGACATCGATATGTTGTTTTTCACCTGGAAACATATAAAAAACCATCATCAAGCCTTCTACGTTTCTTAACAAGTTTTACTTACATTTTTGTTAAAATTCTGTTATAAATTAATAAAAAAATAAAAAGAAAATATTTTTCCGCCAACTAATTTGCAACTTAGAAAAACGGAACTACGATCGAAATGCAGAATACAAAAAATCGAACGATTCGAAGTTGGATCGAAAGAGATTGGAACACAGAATACCAAAATTGCCAAATCGAAAAAATTCCAATCCAAGTCGAAATGCAGAATAGGGCTGTATATTTTATTATCCACACCATTTTGTACAAAAAAAGCAATAGAATATATTACCGCAGTGTTATATTTTTTCAAGGGAAGTGCTTTCAAAATCGTATATGTGTTTTTGTCGTTCTTTTGGTCAATTCCCTGCCATGGCCACCAAGTTTTGTTAAAACAGATTCCTGCACGAATATAGTTGACATTTTCTGAATTTAAGGATGCTAATTTCATTGCACTGGCCTAAAATACTTTATAAAGGTTTATTTATTCTTTCCGCAAGGATTGTTTACGTTTTCGCTTCACCTTCCTCTACGCCGGCAGCTTGCTTTTGCATATAACTGGACCCAACGAACAGACACAAATTATAGCTGTCTATTATAATGGAATCAATAGCCGCTGCATTATTTACGGAGTTGGAAAGCAACGCATACGAAAATTGGCAGGCAAGGATGGAAAGGCAAATATTGCGAAATTTGTGTAATCCATTTGAGATGAGTGACGAATTGTAAGAAATTGAACTTAAAAGTGGTAAAGTTTAATGACTTATTTTCTTATTTCGGTTCAAAAAAAACTTACCGACTTAACAAGAATGCTTTCAAGTATGTGTTAGATACTTTTGCGGAGCAAATACGTCCAAGGACTTCGGCATCGAAATGTTGTTTTTGACCCGGAAACATATAAAAAACAATCATCATGAAGCCTTTTACGTTTCTTAACAAGTTTTACTTACATTTTTGTTAAAGTACTGTTATAAATTAATAAAAAAATAAAAAGAAAATATTTTTCCGCCAACTAATTTGCAACTTAGAAAACGGAACTACGATGTTGTTGTTGTTGTTGTAGCGATTAGGTTACTCCCCGAAGGCTTTGGGGAGTGTTATCGATGTGATGGTCCTTTGTCGGATACAGATCCGATACGCTCCGGTAACAGCACCATTAAGGTGCTGGCCCGACCATCTCGGGGACGATTTATATGGCCACATTAAACCTTCAGGCTATCCCTCCCTCCCCACCCCCAAGTTCCCTGAGGAGCTTGGGGTCGCCAGAGCCTCGTCTGTTAGTGAAACGGGATTCGCCGCTCGAAGGTGAGGTTGACAATTGGGTTGGAGAAGCTATATATTGCGCTACACAACCCCTTGAATCCGATCGAAATGCAGAATACAAAAAATCGAACGATTCGAAGTGGGATCGAAAGAGATTGTAACACAGAATACCAAAATTGCCAAATCGAAAAAATTTCAAAGTCAAAATGCAGAATATGGCTGATTCACACTAGCAGAAAAATAACTGTTGACTGCCAATTGTACGTCACAATTATCGATTTTTCATTCGCCGATTGTGACATTGCACACATCACTCTTCTATCGTTGATTGTGTTCTGTCAAATAGGAAAAACACTTTGCTTTGAGCAGGTTCGTCTAAATATTACTCACACATTTTTTATATACAAAAGTGCAATATTGAGATAGTGTATCACTGTGTTTATAAAGTGTATTTTGTTGTTGAGGAAGGACTGGTGGAGCTGAACACATATTACCTGCCATAGGTTAATAAATGTAAGTTTTGTATTTATCATCCTATTTAAAACATATTGCTGAAATGTTTATGTTTTGTTACAGTTGAGGTATTGGTACAACTATGAATCCAAGCTCCAATACGGATGGCATTGGCTATAAGGCAGAAATATTTTTGCAACAACAAAGGCAACCACAACAATTATGTGTGGAAACATTTTCGGTTTATGTGGCAACTTGGAATGTAGGCAGTCGTTTTCCGGACAATATCTCATTACGTACACTCTTGGGTCTACATGGTGGCGATGAACAAAATCTTATACAACAACAACAACAAAACACATTACCAGATATTTATGCTATTGGTTTACAGGAGGTAAACGTTCAACCCCAACAACAAGTACTTGGCCTTTTCAAAGAAGATCCATGGACACACAAAGTTAAACATATATTAAGAGACTACGATTATGTGGTTATTAAAACTGAACAAATGCAAGGATTATTACTTACGATTTTGGTGCGACGTGCGCATGTACAACATATGCGTGATATTGAACCCGAATTTACACGCACAGGGTTCGGCGGCATTTGGGGTAATAAAGGAGCAGTTAGTATACGTTTTTCATTGTATGGTTGTGCCTTAACTTTTGTAGTGGCACATTTGGCAGCACATGATCAGCATTTAGATGAACGTATCGAGGATTATGAACAAATAATGGAAAATCATCATTATCATGTACCACATTATCGTGAAATATACGATCATGATTATGTCTTTTGGTTTGGTGATCTTAATTTTCGTCTAATGGGTGACGATAGTCCAGCTGAAGTATTGGATGCTATTAAAAATGAGAAGCTTTTAAATGAACTCATGCAACGTGATCAATTATTACATGTACGTACAATATTACAAAAAGCATTTCATTTAATGCATGAACGTTTGCCTGAATTTCCACCAACATTTAAATTCCACGAAGGCACTTCAAACTATGATTTGAAACGACGTCCTGCATGGACAGATCGTATACTATATGCTTTACAACCGCTTAATAAACGACCCGACAAACGACTAGCCATTGAACAAAGATCATATAAATCGCATCCTGCTTATACAATAAGCGATCATAAACCTGTAACCAGCGAATTTAGTATTAAGCTTTATCCTTATTATCGTGCAATTTGTGTTAACTTTAAAGAAATCAACGAATGGCAAATTGGTGAAGAAAACACAGTTGAATATATTAAACCAAATGATTTTGAAGAACGTAAACATGATTGGATTGGAGTTTATCGTGAAAGTTTTTCTAGCCTTAAAGAATATATTGGGTATGAGTATGTTAATCAAGCGGAATCACCACCTTCATCACCTGATACACCTGTAAATGCCTACTTCGAAACACCAGGACCCCATCGTTCGCGTTCACATCATCATCGTAATAGAGAACGATTGCGTCGTCAGCAATTGCAGGATGAAGAAGATATACGTTTAGATTTTTCCGATGACATCAATATGCGTGATGGCGAACGTTATTTGTTAATATATTTTCAAAATACTGGTTTACGTGGCGTAACCAGTATAGCTGGTATGAGTAATATATTTCGTGCGGTTATGCCTAGGGGAGGAAATGCAAATCATTCTTGAAAACAACTTAAGAGACATAAATAATTACAAAGCTAAATTTATTATTGACTGTATGTACGAAGGTACATCCTAATTGAGATGTATATGAACGATTTTCCATGCATACTGTATGTACCATACCTTATATTAATATTATGTTTTTCTATTGCACTGTTAAAGACATTGATATATACTTATGTGTATCGCGCATATAGATCTTAGAGAGCTATCTCGAATTTCTTTATCTCTGTAGGTTCAGATCCACACACCAGTTTCAATAATGACTTAGGCATCGCAAAACTCATTGATGAAATTCTATGAACGTAGGCAATCTAGGCTATTAGTTTAAGATCCGACCTTGTCAAATCTTTTAAAAGTACGAAACACACATCACATACAATTTTGCATGTATGAAAATTTGCGAGTGGTTGCCTGAAAATATCCTGGCAAGAATATGGTAATAAATAATTTTTCAAGAATAAAAACGTTGCGCACATTTGTTAAACGAACAAGATATATTCTCACATTGAAAATTGCTTATAAATTGTTGGGGTTTTTTTTTTTTTTCTAAAGCTGAAAGCCTTTTTCTGCTTGCTTGGAAAAAAATTTCAATGGGAAATCCATGATGGATGTGGAAAACAGAAAAAAAAACTTAAAGGTTTAGAAGAAAAACGCCGAATATTGGTGGATGTCTTTGCTAACTTGAATCCCCACTATACCATATCTGAGTCGATACATATCAATCTCGCAAAAGTCCATCATATCTAAGGATGATGTTGCTGTTGTAAAATACATATATTACGCACATTGCAAAGAATAAAATTATGAAAAGTACATGAAAGCGTATTTGAAGTACATACATTTTTACGCTGAACTTATGCACGATAAAAAAAAGCATGGACTTAGTTTCTATAAATTGTATACGCTTTTTAGATGCCGTTTTTACTTTACAAATTCCATCATAAATATGTATCCCAATATGCAATAACGGAGCGCAATCCGTTGTGCTTCAATGGACTCGTGCTATTTTGATTTACACTTCCATCAGAGCTTGGTGATCTTTGAAAAAAAAGAATATGACTAAATTTGAAAAAATTTCAACTGTATACTTAGACCTAGTTTGCATATAGCAAGTTATCTTAATTTTTTCACTTAACTCCTAATCGTTAATTAAATAACTCCCATATAAATGTGTCCCTTCGATAATCAGT
Organism: Eurosta solidaginis; assembly: GCF_040869045.1. Classification (NCBI taxonomy): domain Eukaryota; kingdom Metazoa; phylum Arthropoda; class Insecta; order Diptera; family Tephritidae; genus Eurosta; species Eurosta solidaginis. The sequence continues at coordinate 44,586,847 of NC_090322.1, forward strand.
AATTATGAACAAATTTTTCATAGAAAAACTACCACCTCTTGAGTATAATTTCTAATTGGAAGCACGAAATAAAAGACAAACGAGAAATTTTACAGATAACAATCTAGTTTTTAGGGAGGGAACATACGAAAACGCGTAGAATCTCTATTGAGGATGTATTGCAGATTAGTGCGTGTGTAACGTGCCCTTACGCACTTTGCTATGTACTGTTACGAATATTAGCAAAACTAAGGAGTGGTGCCGTCTCTAAGCCGATGCTAAGCAGTGACGTGAATGCACATCAATAATTCAATCATTATGTATCTACATAAACGAAACAATAACTGCGTCTACATATATGTACCATGTACGTATACGAGCAGCGGAGAGTCAATGCACTAACACATGCATATATCTGAGATACTCCTATAAGTATGCAATGAGAAAAACTATAAAATTGTGCAATTGTAGTTACAGCTGAGAAGTTTGAGAGCTACTGGACTAGTAGATTCTGGAATCGCCTAGAAGATGTATAAAATTGTGCAATTGTAGTTACAGCTGAGAAGCTTGAGAGCTCATGGACAATTCTAGTAGATTCTAGAAGATGCGAACGAGGAAACCAGAGAGTATAAAAGGCCGCAGATGTAGAGGCGCTGGAATTCAGTTTGATTTGAGTTGTCAAGCAGTTACGACTAAGACGATATCTAGCGAGCAATAGCAGTATTATTTTGAAAGTCAGTTTCCTTTAAGCTATCAGTTTGGTTATTAAGCTATTCGTTGCACAGTTTGAGTGTTATTGTGAAGTATTTTAATAAAGGCCATTTTTCCATTATTCAATATTGGAGTTATTTATTCAACAGTTTAGCGATACGAACCTAGCAAAAGGGCAAATAAGAGGATTTGCAGAAAATTCGTTACAATTGGTGTAAGAAGAGGAATTGTTGAGTAAATTCAGAAGATTGGGAATACAACTTCGACATGGCAAAGTTCAGTGAATTGAAGATCCAGCAAATGAAAAAGGAGTTGGAGAGCCGTGGATACAACCGGCAATAAGATCGAACTTCAAGCACGGCTACGAGAGGTAATGGAGTCGCAAGGAATTGATGTGGACGAGTTTGTCTTTTATCCTGATGGGGACGAAACAACAACAAAAATTGAAGAGAAAACCGAAACATCGCAGACAGTTACGAGCACAGACTTGAACATGATATTGGCTGCAATAACTGCTCAAACATCGCAGGAGACACGTTTAACATCCAAGATGGAAGAACAGAAAACGTATATGTCATCACAATTTGAATCGCAGGAGACACGCATAACATCGAAGATTGAAGCAAAAGAAACGCGTATGTCAGAAATGTCGACACAGATTACATCGAAGATTGAAGCACAAGAAATGCGTATGGCAGAAATGTCGACACAGATTACATTAAAGATGGAGACACAACTGAAAGAAAAAGAGGCACACATAACAGTACAACTCGAAGCGCAAGAGGCGCGTATATCATCAAAACTCGAAGCACGTATGGACGAGAAAATAACGCAGTTTGAGGAAAAAATCGAAGCCGAGGTGGATGCTTTGAGAGGTTGTTGTTGTTGTTGTTGTTGTAGCAGTGCTTCGCCCCACCTAATAAACGCGACCGATCACAAACTGTCATCAATATCCTCTAACGGGAGTCCAAGGAAACTTGCTGTTTCAACAGGGGTGGACCATAGGGAAAGGGGTGTTAGAGGCGTTGGTTTCACATTACAATTATAGAGATGGTTGGTGTCATGTGGGGACACATTGCAAGCGGGGCATACATTTTGTATGTCGGGGTTGATTCTGGATAGGTAAGAGTTTAACCTGTTACAGTATCCAGAACGAAGTTGAGCCAGAGTGACACGCGTTTCCCTGGGGAGTATGCGTTCCTCTTCCGCAAGTTTTGGATACTTTACTTTGAGTACTGGGTTCACCGGGCAATTCCCGGCATAAAGGTCCGACGCCTGTTTGTGGAGTTCACCAAGGACCTGCTTGTGTTTTTTCGCTTCATACGGCTGTGTTCTCAGATGCCGTATTTCCTCAAAATGCTTACGGAGATGACTCCTTAAGCCCCTAGGCGGTGCTGGCTCGTCAATCAGATGTCTGTTGGGATGCCCACGTTTCTGGGTATTCAACAGGAACTGTTTGGTCAGCATCTCGTTTCTTTCCCTGATAGGGAGTATTCTCGCCTCATTATGTAGATGGTGTTCTGGGGACATAAGAAGACAGCCCGTGGCAATTCTGAGAGCAGTATTTTGGCAGGCCTGTAGCTTCTTCCAGTGGGTAATTTTTAGGCTTGGCGACCATATGGGTGACGCGTAGCACGTAATCGGCTGGCTAATTGCTTTGTATGTAGTCATGAGCGTTTCTTTATCTTTTCCCCAGGTACTGCCAGCAAGGGATTTGAGGATTTTGTTACGGCTCTGAATTCTCGGAGCAATTGCGGCTGCGTGCTCACCAAAATGTAGATCCTGATCAAACGTCACACCCAAGATTTTGGGGTGTAGGACAGTCGGTAGCGTAGAGCCATCGACGTGGATGTTCAAAATGGTCGACATTTGGGACGTCCATGTTGTAAATAAGGTCGCGGAAGATTTAGTCGGTGATAATGCCAGGTTTCGCGAGGCGAAAAAACTGGAGAGATCAGGGAGGTAGCCGTTTATTTTATTGCATAGCTCATCGATCTGTGGGCCTGGGCCTGTGGCCATTACTGTGCAGTCATCGGCGTAGGAAACGATTGTGACTCCTTCCGGTGGTGAAGGTAGCTTAGATATGTAGAAATTAAACAGAAGTGGGGATAGGACACCACCCTGTGGCACCCCTTGTTTAATTCTCCTTGGCTTTGATGTTTCGTTTCTAAATAGCACCGATGCCTGCCGACCACCCAGATAATTTGCGGTCCACCTTTTAAGACATGGGGGAAGGGTAGACCCTTCCAGGTCTTGCAGTAACGAGCCATGGTTGACCGTATCAAAAGCTTTTGATAGGTCTAGCGCTACGAGTACTGTTCTATGGTGGGGGTTTTGATTTAAACCGCAATTTATCTGGGTGCTAATGGCATTTAGCGCGGAGGTAGTGCTATGGAGTTTTCTGAAGCCATGCTGATGGGAGGCTAGTTGCAAATTTGCTTGGAAATAAGGGAGCAAAATGGCTTCGAGCGTCTTTGCTACTGGCGATAGGAGAGATATCGGACGATACGACTCTCCTATGTTAGCTGGTTTACCAGGCTTTAGTAGCGGGACCACCTTGGCCATTCTCCATTTCTCGGGTATGACAAAGGTGGAAAGAGACAGGTTGAAGACCTGCGCTAAATATTTGAAACCCTCTTTCCCTAGGCTTTTAAGAATCGGCATGGCTATGCCGTCTGGGCCCACTGCTTTGGATGGTTTAGCGCGACCAATGGCGTCCTCAACCTCTTTAGCGGTGATGGTGAATGGTGACGCGCTGAATTTGTGTTTATGTGCGTGTCTGTTGGCCCTCCGCCTAACTTTGTCGACCGTAGAATGCATTATATATTGTCGGCAGAAAGCGCTCGCCCATTTTTTCGCATCCGACAGCACTTTGTCGCCAAAGGCGATGGAAACTTGGTCTTTGTGCTTAGTCGGATTCGATAGGGACTTTACGGTGGACCAAAGTTTACCCACACCGGTAGAGAGGTTACAACCTCTTAGGTGCTCCTCCCATTTCGCCCGCTTGTGTTCATCCACAAGCAATCTGATGCGTTGGTTTATATCCCTTATTTGGGGGTCGCCTGGATCAAGCTGCCTTATAAGGTCACGTTCTCTCGCTAAGTTTGCGGCCTCCGCCGGGAAGTGGGGCCGGATTTCGGGAATTCTCCCGGCGGGAATGAAACGTGCCGAGGCGGATTCAATGACCTTGCGGAAGGCACGCTCCCCTTGGCGGGCATCAGTCGGGATAGGGAGGGCAGCAAAGAGGTTGTCTGTAAAGGATTTATATTCTTCCCACTTTCCTTTTTTAAAGTTTATGAAAGTGAATTTTTCGGTGACGATGAAGTCGGCGGTACGCTCGAGCGAAACAAGTATAGGCAGGTGGTCGGATGCCAATGATACCATCGGCTGCCAGTTGACGCAGTTTACGAGTTCTGCGCTCACGATTGAGATATCTGGCGAACTGTGACAGCTTCCTACCATACGTGTGGGGGCGTCTCCGTTTATTGTGCAGAACGTCGTTTCTTCTATTTGATCCGCCAACATCTCGCCCCTACTGTCCGCCCGCAAATTAGAATGCCATAGATCATGATGGGCATTGAAGTCGCCTAAAATAATGCGATTGTTTCCAGTGAGTAAGGCTCTGATATTAGGGCGGTATCCACCGGGGCAACAGGTGGCAGGGGGGATGTAGATGTTGATGATTTCTAGGTTTGCATCGCCTGACCGGACAGATAGGCCTTGACGTTCTAAGACGTTGTCCCTGCGGTCGATGCCAGGATCAAATATGTGATATTGCACAGAGTGGTGTATTATAAACGCGAGGCCGCCTCCATTTCCGCTCTCGCGATCTTTTCTGTGGACATTATACCCAGAGCAGGTCTGCAATGCAGATCGTGCTGTGAGTTTAGTCTCTTGAATCGCAGCGATGCGGATGTTGTGCCGCTTCATGAAATTGACTATCTCCGTAATCTTCCCAGTTAGTCCATTACAGTTTAACTGCAGAATTCTGAAGTGCATGAGGGGAGACGTCGCCACTCTGGGGGTAAGTGACGGGTGACTACGCCTGGGTTGAGGAAGGCCAGGACGCAATTGCTGTTGTGGCCCTGGGACTGGGCGTCCTTGGGCAAGCATTGGGGTACCCGGATGATTTGGGTTTGCGACCTGGCAACATGGCGCGATGAAACCCGTCGAGGGGTTGCCGTCGCGGAGACCAGAACATCTAGGAAAGTGGCACCACCCAAGGCAGGAGCTGCATTGGGCGGATGTCGCAAACATATATATTCTGTGCTGGCAAACGGTGCAAACGGAGGTAGGGACTAAGAGTCTGTTTCCCTGACCTACACGATTGCTGCCGGAAAAGAGGGGGGGGGGGGGAGAAGACGGGGGCAGGGGCTGTTGCTCAGCATTGCTTCCGACTCTACTACGAAGATTGTAGTTATGAGTGGTAGCAGCTGTTTGAGTTGTTGGCGCCGTAAGGCGCGAGCAGCAGCGGGTACTTGTTGTGGCTTGCTGAGCAGCGGGGCTGCTGGAAGGTAATGGGGGGCGCTTAGACGTAGACTACGGGGCGCCCTTGGGCGTGAACAGCAAGGAGCCACAAAAGATTTATAAAAGTTACGTGGACGTCGGGTTTTGGGATCAAGCCCAGAACAACCTGTCCGATGCAACCATCCCTTACACGAGACACACTGAACAGAGTATGACCGTCCTAAAAAGATTCTTTTCCGGCAGATGCAGCAAAACCATTTCTCAGGACCGGGGTCAGGAGACGGACCCGGATTGGATTCGATACCTTCCCGGAGCAAGAGAATATGGAGCAGTCTTGCTGCAAGGAGCTGCTGGGAGGATGACAATTTGTGGGAGGGACGAAACAAATTAAATGGGGTTACACTGAAATGACAGTCCTTGGTCGGGAAAAATCCCGAGTCGCTCCGGTACATAGAACCGACTGCCTTGGGAAGCGCTTTGAGAGGTCGTATACAAGAGTTGCAATTAAACCGCCCAGCTGCTTCAGCGATTAATACGAAGGTAAAAATTCCATCTTTTGACGGTTCTGTTCCTTTCCAGGTCTTCAAGCTACAGTTTGAGAAGACCGCAGCAGTGAACAACTGGAATGCGGAAGATAAAGTTGCTGCACTGTTCGTGGCATTGAAGGGGCCAGCAGCAGAAATCCTACAGACGATTCCCGAAGGAGAGCGGAACAATTATGAAGCATTGATGGCCGCTGTCAAGAGACGTTATGGAAGCGAGCATAGAAAACAGGTATAAAAAATTGAGTTGCAAAACCGTTACCAAAGAGCGAATGCGACTTTGCAGGAGTTTGCCTCGGATGTTGAAAGATTGGCTCATCTCGCAAATGCAGACGTACCCGTGGATGACATTTGCTGAAACGGTATCACATGCATTGACTCAGGAAACTGCCTCCATATTGAGTAAACCAGCATATAAGGCTCATTGTGTGGAAGTAGAAAGACCAGATGGGGTAGACACAATTTTGGAAGCATTGAAGAGTACGCAGCAGAAGAATAATGATGCAGTCAAATGATTTAAGTGTGGAAAGCCAGGGCACATTGCGCGTTATTGCAACACCAACCCTAACAGTTCCAACAATGTGGGTGGTCGTAAACGCAGAGCTGAAGGAGATGATCAGATCTCCAAGACCAATCAATCGTTAAACTAAAGCGAGTCAGCCGCAAGGGGCGACAGCTGGCTCCCTCAATTGAATGCCCCATAATCTCTATCTCACAAATTGAAAGAAGGTCAAACAATCTTACTGTCGAAGGACACGTGGATGGAAAGGAACGTTTACTGACTGTAGATACGGGTGCATCCCATTCTATCATTCGATAAGATTTAGTCAACAAGAAGATAAGACCATTGCTTGGAGCAATGATTACGTACAGCCACGGGAGAGGACGCCCAGGTAATTGGAGAAGTAGCATGTGAAGTAGCAATTGCGAACGTCACGGTACTACACAATTTTATAGTGGCAGAGATTGTTGATGAAATCATAATTGGAGTGGACTTTTTAATCGGCCAAGGCATCAAGATCGATATGCAAAGCAAGACGATGCGGTATAAGAACATGGATGTGCCACTTAATTTCGGCTACGAGAGGGACTACAGCAGTAAGCGAGTGCTGGTGGAAGAGAGTCAGCAAATACCACCAAAATCAGAAGCAGTCATCTGGGCAAAGGTTGATGGAGATTGTGGGACACAAACAAATTGTGGGTTGTCGAAGCAGCAAACAAATCAGCACTGAACATACTTGTAGGAAAAACCCTGGATATGACAAAACAAGATGGACGTATTCCGGTAAGAGTACTCAATGAGCTCAAGTCACCACTCAATTTGACCAAAGGAGCTATTTTGGGAAGATGCCAAGAGGCTGAAGTAGTTATTAACTGTGAACAGCTCCAGGAACACGTTTCAGCTAGTAATACTGATCTTTCAAATGACATCACGGCATGGACGCAGGGGCTAGAGGAAGCATATCAGAGTAAGGCAAAACAACTACTCCTAAAGTACGCGAACATATTTGACCAGGATGATTCTAAACCAGGCCGCACCAACGTTGTGAAACATCAAATTGACACTGGAGTTGCGAGGCCTATCCGTCAAGCTCCACGTAGTGTTCCACTGGCGAAGCGGGAAGTTGTGAGTCAAATCATTCAAGAAATGAGCGACAGCGGCGTAATTGAACCATCAGCTAGTCCATGCAGCTCACCGGTAGTACTTGTAAAAAAGAAGGATGGAAAATGAGGTTTTGCGTAGACTAACGGAAGTTGAATGACGTAACGAAAAAGGATAGCTACCCATTGCCAAGAATTGACGACACTCTGGACTCGCTATCTGGTACGAAATGGTTTTCCACGCTGGACTTGACAAGCGGCTACTGGCAAGTGGAGGGGAAGGAGGAAGATAAAGAGAAAACAGCCTTCAGTGTCGGTGATGGTCTTTGACAATTTACAGTGATGCCTTTTGGACTTTGTAATGCACCAGCTACTTTTGAGAGACTCATGGATCAGGTACTGAAAGGACTACATTGGAAAACATGCTTGGTGTACCTGCACGACATCATCGTATTGGGCAAGAATTTTGATGAACATCTTAGGAACTTGAAGGAAGTTTTCCAAAGAATAGCTGGCGCTGGTCTGAAGTTAAGTCCCAAAAAGTGTGCGCTGTTTAAAAAGGAAGTAAATTATTTGGGTCACAAGGTAACGACAGAGGGCATCTGCACTGCGAACGAAAAGATAGAGGCTGTAAAGGATTGGCCAAGACCACAGAACCTACATGAATTAAGAAGTTTCCTTGGGCTGTGCACATATTACCACCGATTTGTACCACATTTTTCCAGCGTAGCCCATAGCCTCCATGAGCTTACAAGAAAAAATAAAGCTTTTGAATGGAAGAAGGAGCAAGAAGTGGCTTTCCAAACATTGAAGGAGCGTTTGTGCACTGCCCCAATGTTACCATATCCGATTCCAGGACCAACATTTATTCTAGATACAGATGCGAGTGGATATGCTATAGGAGGCGTTTTATCACAACTGGTCGATGGACAGGAGAAAGTAGTTGCATATTACAGCCGTTCGATTGGAAAACCAGAGAGGAACTACTGTGTTACGCAGAGAGAGCTGTTGGCATTGGTAGAGTGCATTAAACATTTTCACAAATACCTCTACGGCCAGCGATTCCGTGTCAGGACAGATCACGCAGCGTTGAAATGGCTTCTGCAGTTCCGTAATCCGGAAGGACAATTGGCACGGTGGATCGAGCGACTACAAAGCTATGACTTTTCCATTGAGCATCGAAAAGGTAGTACCCATGGAAATGCTGATGCAATGTCACGAAGACCATGTAGTCTGGAATGCAAGCACTGCTCAAAGGCCGAGGCTAACGAAGACATTATAGATGTCCGGCTAATGACTATAACGTGTACGGATGAATGGGACAAGGAACAACTAAGAAAGTGTCAGCTAGAGGATACAGATCTGTCACATGTTATGCAAGGGCTCGAACGAAACGAAGGACCAAGCAGAGAGGAGATGTCAGCAGAGAGTCACATTTCGAAGTCATATTGGGCACAGTGGAACAGTTTAGAATTGATATCCGGTTGCTTGCATCGAGTATGGGAGAGTGAGGATGGTCAATGCAAGAAGAAACTGATAGTTGTTCCCAGAAAGAGGATTCCTGACGTGCTCAGCGAGCTGCACAATGGTCCAAGTGGAGGTCATCTTGGAATCACAAAGACACTCGAGAAAATTAAGCAGAGATTCTATTGGGTTGGTTGCCGTCAGTCGGTCACCGAGTGGATTGCCAACTGCGAGGTATGCAACAGAGCGAAAGGGCCCAAAACCCGAAGTCATGGCCAGATGAAGCAGTATATTTCAGGTGCACCATTTGAAAGGATCGCCATGGATGTCGCAGGTCCATTTCCTACTAGCAACCGCGGAAACAAATACGTACTGGTGGTTATGGATTATTTCAGTAAATGGCCAGAGGTATACCCAATCCCAAACCAAGAAGCACAAACAGTGGCAGAAGTGGTTAAAAACGAATGGGTTGCAATGTATGGTGTACCAATGGAGTTACATTCTGACCAAGGCAGGAATTTTGAATCAGCTGTGTTCCAAGAAATGTGCAAGAAGTTGGGCATTCGAAAAACACGGACAACTGCATTGCATCCTCAGTCCGATGGTATGGTGGAACGCTTCAATAGAACATTGGAGGAGCATTTAAGGAAAGTGGTAGACAAGTACCATAAGGACTGGGATACACACATATCGTTATTCTTGATGGCCTACCGATCGGCAGTACATGACACAACGGGCCAAACTCCCGCAAAGGTAATTTTTGGCAATGACCTTCGACTGCCAGCTGATTTGAAGTATGGGATAGATGCCGATGCGGAGAGGAATGTCAAGAAATCCACTGGTGTCTTGGAAGAAGAGCTGAGAGAGATACACGAATCTGGTAAGGCAACGAGCAAAGATTATGAGTGACAAGATGAAAGCGAGGTACGATAAAGCATTTAATTCGGAAGGGTTTCAGGAAGGAGATTTGGTGCTGCTATACAACCCACAACGAAAAAAAGGTTTCTCCCCGAAATTGCGGTGTAACTGGGAAGGCCCATACAAAGTTGTAAAAGTAAAAAAGTTGTACGAATATTAGCAAAACTAAGGAGTGCTGTCGTCTCTAAGCCGATGCTAAGTAGTGACGTGAATGCACATCAATAATTCAATCATTATGTATCTACATAAACGAAACAATAACTGCGTCTACATATATGTACCATGTACGTATACGAGCAGCGGAGAGTCAATGCACTAACACATGCATATATCTGAGATACTCCTATAAGTATGCAATGAGAAAAACTATAAAATTGTGCAATTGTAGTTACAGCTGAGAAGTTTGAGAGCTACTGGACTAGTAGATTCTGGAAGCGCCTAGAAGATGTATAAAATTGTGCAATTGTAGTTACAGCTGAGAAGTTTGAGAGCTCATGGACAATGCTAGTAGATTCTAGAAGATGCGAACGAGGAAACCAGAGAGTATAAAAGGCCGCAGATGTAGAGGCGCTGGAATTCAGTTTGATTTGAGTTGTCAAGCAGTTACGACTAAGACGATATCTAGCGAGCAATAGCAGTATTATTTTGAAAGTCAGTTTCCTTTAAGCTATCAGTTTGGTTATTAAGCTATTTGTTGCACAGTTTGAGTGTTATTGTGAAGTATTTTAATAAAGGCCATTTTTCCATTATTCAATATTGGAGTTATTTATTCAACAGTTCAGCGATACGAACCTAGCAAAAGGGCAAATAAGAGGATTTGCAGAAAATTCGTTACAGTACATTTCTCATTTTATAGGAAAAACGCAGTTTTATTTTTTCACTGTCCATTTAAGTATTCTATATATGTGACCTTAATCTCACTAGCCGACTATTTTGGGGTATCATAAAATTCCTAAATTTGAAAATTTTGATTTGCATCTGTTTACAATAAAACGTGCGATATCATATCTTCTAACTATGCTTCTGGTACTTTGCAAGTAATGATATTTAAAGCTTCAAAATAAATATTCAAATTGGCTTAGTTTAACAGTCAACACTTTGTCAGTAGGAAACGAAAATATAACAGATAAATTTTACCTTTACCGGCGAATGTCGATTGACAACAGAAATTACTTATTGATAGAGTCCTTTACATTCAGGGTTTATTTTGTTTAAGTTAACCGCTAACTTTCAAGAGTTTATTTTTTTATTTAAGTATACATATATATTTAACTAGTATAAAGCTAAACCATTGTTGATTAGTGGTTGTTGTTGTAGCAATATTTCGCCACACCTAACCGACCGATCACAAATTGTCATCAATATCCTCTAACGCGACTCCAAGGAAACTTGCTGTTTCGACAGGGGTGGACCATAATGAAAGGGGTGTTAGAGGCGTTGGTTCCACATTACAATTAAAGATATGGTTGTTGTCATGTGGGGACACATTGCAAGCGGGGCATACATTTTGTATGTCGGGGTTGATTCTGGATATGTAAGAGTTTAACCTGTTACAGTATCCAGAACGAAGTTGAGCCAGAGTGACTCGCGTTTCCCTGGGGAGTATGCGTTCCTCTTCCGCAACTTTTTGGTACTGTTCCCCGAGTACTGAATTCACCGGGCAATTCCCCGCATAAAGGTCCGACGCCTGTTTGTGGAGTTCACCAAAGACCTGCTTGTGTTTTTTTGCTTCATACGGCTGAGTTCTCAGGTGCCGCATTTCCTCAAAATGCTTACGGAGATGACTCCTTAAGTCCCTAGGCGGTGCTTGCTCATCAATCAGATGTCTGTTGGGATGCCCAGGTTTCTGGGTTATCAACCCCATTTAATTTGTTGATTAGTGGTCGTCAGGAAGTTAGCTCTTCTTGACCGGATATTTTATTTTAGAAGAAATGGCTTCATATATTGCAACTTTTTTGTAAGATACATTATAGATCTAGATGCGCGATATATGGATATGTATAAATTGTATTGTTGCTTGTATATTTTTAAAACTTTGACTTTATACTTACGATTTGTCTTGAACCAATTTCACACATAAAATGAAGTAGTGTTATATGTGAAAAAAATTTCAATTGAAAGGTAAAACAAATTAAATTACACGTTTAAATTGTTTTTGTTTTCCAATTAATTTTTTTTCAAGCTAAACAAAATGTTAAGCTTTTGAAAAAAAAAAAAAAACGCTCAATTGAAAGAATGAATTAAGAACTTGTAATTTATCTAGAAGATTGAGACTTTTATGTTGAAAACTCTGTGTGAAATTAGTATGAAGTTCCTACGAGGCTAAAGTGTTGCTCTTTTAAAATTATTTTATGTACTAACAGCTTAAATATTAAAAAGTTAAATTTTGTAAGCAGCATGTTAAACGCTTTTGTTCGTTATTTTAAATCCTTTTAGGGCCGTTTCCACCACATCCAGATAACTGGCACTTTATTTGATAGATCACTGAACGTTTTCTGTCAAAAAATATACAGCTGGCGTTAATCAAAGAAATTAAAATAATGTATAAACATACATACATATATCCAGTGGGGAAAAATACTATACTAAATTTTTCTTGTAATAAAATACGAATGGAAACTATTGTAAGAAAATGTCGTGAATGAGTCATTTTTAATGTTTACTTTCATATATAATAAGGCACGTCACATGCATGTACCTATACTTACCTTATTATAGGGTTAACCTTTCAGCAAAGCAAGCAGCGCTACCGCCCTACTGCTTATTGGTTACAACGCATCTTTAATAGTTTGAGCCTTAATCTGAAACTTTTTTTGTACTACATATCGAGCCCTAACAACAACTATGGAACCTACAATAAACAAATTTCACAGAAGAAGGCTTTCAAGGTATTACCACATGTTTCCATGCGGCGCAATTCCAAGAAAAAAGTTGGGATTATCCTCACCTCTTGTATAGTTACATTTTTTCCTTGGAAGTATGCCGTGGCACTTTAAATACCTCTTGTAAATTTTTTTTGTTGACTATACTGTTGTTGAGCTACTGTAATCCCTCGACAATTGTATTGTATTGTGATTGGATCTGACAATTCTCTAATACAGAATTGGACTATAATGTCAAAAAGAAACAAATCTTAACCCATTTGAGGAAATTCTTTTAAATTTCATATTTGTGTAAGATAGTTTGTATTTTTAAATAAAACACCATGACTTGCGATAGCAACACGAAGAGCAGTAAGTGCATTCACACTTAAAATAATTCTCAGCTTACAAGTTCATTTCGTTCTTGTTGTTATTGTTGTAGCGATAAGCGATTAAGACACTCCCGGAAGGTTTCGGGGATTGTTATTGATGTTGATGGTCGTTTGGCGAACATATATCCTGTACTTTCTGGTACGTTCCGGTAACAAGTATCATTAAGGTACAAGCCCGGCCGCCTCGGTAACGATTTAATGTGACCACCTTGAACCTTCTAGGCCATCCCGCCCACTGCCTAGTTTCATGAAAAACTTGGGATCGCCACAGCATCGTCCACTAAATATTTGTATGATACATTCATATTTGTAACAGGATTGCCCTCGGGTAGGTGAGGTTGACAATTTGTTTTCGGAAGCCGTAAAGCTATAGTCTAAGAGCCCGTGACGGCCAGGCCTTAGTTAAAGTATAAAATCTAAAAGCTTGTCCATGTATGTCCACTATAAAGGTAAGAACGATCCCAGGCTATGAAACTTGGGTGGTGGTGGCTTTGCCAGGTAAGAGGTAGTAACGGTGTGTAAAATTGTGTCTCAAATTAGGTATAGTATAAAGCTCAGTTTTCATATACTTTATTTGCGCTAATCTAAGAAATCGCCTCGTCCGCAGCCAGACACTTAGTGCAGTTCCAACCCCCTGCCAGACACCCTTAAAGTAGGGTTAATTTTAATTGTACTTTAGTTATAGTATAAAACCTGAATTTTATATATGTTACTTGGAGAACTATAAAATGATGTTTCCTCAGTAGCCAGACAGTTTTGATGGTTCCCCTATATTGCCGGACACATTAAAGATCTAGTATAGGTGGAGGGATATATTCGTAAGCGGGTCCGAGTGAAATAGCGCGTTCGGTCCACGGCGACCTTTTGTGGTATACTGTAGTGAACTGTTATACATACATACAGCAAAAGTTGTATTATTTATTTGTGCAGTTTTTATAAAATAAGTGCGATCCAGTTGTAATAATAAAGTCTTGTCATGGAAGAGGAAAGCAACAAATTAATTTGTTTTGTTTGTAAAAAGCGATGGCAAAATAACATTATTTTCTGAAGAGACATTAAAGAAATGCCACACTATTTGGGAAGTGAGAAAAAAACGTAACCTCAAATACAAAAGCATTATTTTGCCTGATGGGGGTTATCACCGGGAATGCCATAAAGCGTTCACAGGACTTATGAAAAAATATTACACTTCTGAACCTGTACGCTCTAAAAAAAGAAGTGGAAATGAACAATTAACCATTGTAGTTGCAGAGAACTTATCTTCAGCCACGCCCTTTGACACCTGGGTTGACTACAAACTCAACAACAGAATCTCCAACAGCATCAGAGCAAAATTTATTTTCTCAATCAATAGAACCGCAACCTTCAACTTCTCAAGAGCAATCTCAATTACCGCCTGTACTTACTGAATCTTCAACAACATCACAAGCTGTTTTAGTTTCTGAATCAGGAACATCACATTCTGCAACTTATGAAGAAAGTCCTGACGGAAGTAATCCAGATAATAGTGAACATAACCATGCACCTGAGGATGGAAATATTCCGACCGAAAGTGATGCCAACATCAATAACTCTCAAATGGTTTGTATATTTTGTAATAGAAACAAAAAAAAAAGCACGATCTAAAATGGTTCCACTTCATGCAGCTGATACAAATCAATTAAAACTTGCATTTTACCCATCATTGAAGTTTTGGAAGAGTATTATCAATTATTAACTACATTGAATAATTTTTTTGCTCCAAAAATACATTACCATACAGATTGTCGAGTCCATTTTAACAATAACATATATTTAAAAAATAAATCATCCAGTAAAAGTGACTGGCATTATCATCGAGAATATCACAATATTGTTTTTAGTGAAATTAGCACCGTCATTGAAGGAGACGTCATCAAAAAAGGGCGCTGTTATTTATTAATATATTTACACGAATTATATGTTGATTCGTTGGAACAAATTTTACAAGAAAATTCCGTTAAAATGAACTTCACTTTTACATCACACCAACTTGAAGAAAAATTATGAAAGTATTTTCTAACGACATCAAATTTTTTACTGTTCGTAATAAAAAAAATAATTGTTCCTAAGTATGTACAAGCTGTGGATGATAGAGTATTTCAAAACTTACAAACAGAAAATGTTTTACAAAAATCTGCATTGATTCTAAGAAAACTGATACTTGGAATAGAAAAAAACAAATTACCCTCTAAAAATATCACAGCTCAGCATTTGATAGCAGGAGAAGTTTCAATACCACAACCAATATTGGACTTTTATTTCACTCTCCTTGTTGGGTGTAATCAAAAGCGAAAAAAAGGCACCAAATATTCTCGCCAAGTTCGGTCTTATTGCCAAGATATAATTTATGGAGTCCATAACGGTCAGTGAAGACGTCAAAGCACATCATGTTGGGTATGACTTTGAAGAGCTTAACAAGTAGTAGAAAAATTATTGATATGATTAACAGATTAACGGACACTGTATTAGTTATCAAGGCGTCGAAGAACTTGAAACAGAGACCACTTATACTTCAATTGAAAATTCTTCTTTATGTCCAGAAAAAAAAAAAAAAATCTCAATCTTTTTACTGGTGTGGATTATGACAATTTCGACCGTTTTGTAGGAACTACAAATGGAAAGGATACTCTTCACGATACTGTAGGAATCATCTACCAAAACATTGATTTAAATACAACTGAAGAATCTGAAATGTCCGAAGCTCCACCTCTAAGTAATGAAAACAGTTCGCCAAATAGAAGAAGAACTTTTGAAGAAATAACTGTAGATGAAATTCCGTATCCTAAAAAACCAAAAATGACGAGTAAGTTACAATCCACGGCTGAGGATGAAGAAACAATTGACGTTCAAAACTACAGTGAAATAGACAATATATGGATGGTTAGTCATGCTCTAGAATTACCTGATGTACCTATGTGGGTTGGTCTCAATAGTAGGATTTATGATCGCGATGACTCGCAACAACTTATCTCCTATTTAACTCCAATCAATGAGTCACCAACCAGTACAACCATAGTTCTAGAAACTATGAAACAAAGTAAAAAAATTGCTGAAGATTTACAGTAACCTTACATACAGGTAACGTACGATGTCGCGATAGCGAAAGTCGCTCTTCAAATACAAGCTACATAAAAACCTGAGTTTGATAATTTATTCATCCATTTAGGACCGTTTCACATAATGATGGCTTACTTTAGAGCCATCGGTAAAGTGATTAGTGACTGTGGATTGAGCAATGTTATGGTTGAGAGTAGTTTGTTGGCAAATGGTTCAGTGAATGGGTTCTTGGATGGAAAACCCTTTAACCGTTGTAAAAGATTACATCCCTTAGTTACATTAGGACTAGAAATACTCCATTTTAAATCGTTTTTACAACATGACAATATAACTTTAACAGATGATATGATCGAAGAAGTGAAAAGGTTACAAAAGTGCGAGGTGTCGTCATTCAACGTTGAAAATGAAAATCTGAAAGAGTTGATGAATAATTATAAAGTTTATAAACAACAAGTCTTAATGGTGAACATGGAAAAACTTCACAATTTTACATGATATATATAAATCTCATACATCATTACTTGAACTTATCCCGCAGCATTCGTACTGGACATTTCGATCTTTTCAAATCAGTGTTGCCTAAAATAACTAATCTATTTTTTATGTGCAACAAACCAAACTATGCACGGTGGACTGTAAAATACTCTGTTAATTTATCGAGAGTTGCAGAAACTCATCATGATTTATATCGAGGATTCCAACTAGGTTGCTTTGGTATTAAAAGAACCGCGAAGCCGTTTTCAAGACAACCAATCGATTTGGTACTAGAGCAAACGATAAATGCAGACGCTGCGAGAAGGCTGACAGGATTTCGGCACGACAAAGGTGGGCTCGAAACCACGATGTAAGATCTACTATAATAAGTCAAGTTCGTCTCGAACTAGGATTACAAACTCATCAAGATGTTTCAGCAGATTTAAATCTTCACAGCTGCATAAGTTTATGGCCACTTTCGAACGATTTATTAATCCTTTCAGCAATGAAGTGCCGCAAGATCAATTAATATTTCTACCGGAAAATCTGCATCACCATCGGTTGAGGAATTTCTTTTAAATATTGAAACAAATGGAGATTCTAGTCGCAAAACTTTCATTTCTGAATGTCAATTGGATATCAGCAGATTTGAGAAAGCTATAAAAAAACATCAATTGATAATTTTTCGAAAGATTATAAGAAAGTGAAAAATGTTCGATTAGGTGGTAAAATTCAAGAAGTTAATACATAGAGATTTATTTGGACGTATGCTAGGAATTTCCATGGACTACAAAATAGATATATCTAAGATTTTATCATATCCAATTACCTCGGTGCCATTGTCAATGTGTCGTATTTGTAAAACAGATAAATCAGCATTGATGAAGTGTTAAGAGAAAGAGGTGACGCACGAGCAACCACGTCACATTGATGTATTAATAATTGATGGCTTTTTTTTAATGCACACGATCAAAAACGTTCCAAAAAAAATTTGGAGGTATTTCTCGAAACATGTTGCAAATGGTTACTCAATTACAAGCGTTGAGAATTGATGTAATCTTTGATCAATACCTTACACCATCTATTAAAGATTATGAGCATTCTAAACGGTTTGCATCTGCACAATTGGGGTATAACATAACTGGACCTGAGCAATCACGACCAAGCGATTTTACAAAGGAACTAAAGAATTTACATTAGGCCACTGATGAAATGGCGTCATTTATTGGTAACAAGATTATACACGTAAATTTTAGAAAATGTCATTCTTTCACATCTAATAATTCTAAAGTTACATCAAGTATTGATGAAGAACTGTCATGCCCGGAACATGAAGAAGCAGATACAAAAATAATATACCATGCGTGTAACATCAACTATCCAGCGAATATTGTAATCCGAAGTGTTGATACAGACATTGTGGCTTTAATTCTTGCTCATATGCATCACCTAAAAAATGATTCGTTTGTTTGGATGCTGACGGGAAATGGAAACAACCTAAGATACGTGGACCTAACAAAGATACACGCAGAATTGGGAGTTTACCTGGATTCCATGCAATAACAGGGTGCGATTATAATCCTGCATTATTCAGGAAAGGAAAATTAAAACCTTATAAACTTTTGAAAAAATCTGATGAATTCCAGGAAGCTTTCATTAGGTTCGGTGACAGTGAATTTATTGAAAATAAAGTTGAACAAGAAAACGTGTTTAATATTATTCAAAAATTTATATCCAATATATACAATATTCGTAATATCATTGATGTTGATGCAGCTAGACTTCAAATCTTCATAGATTCGTATACAGTCTCTGATGTCAATGAAGCTTTTAATCGAAAAAAATTGCGAAACTTCGACGCTAGCAGTTTAGCACCTTGTAAAAGTGAATTATTAAAGCAATTTTTGTGAGCAAATTATATCTGCACTATTTGGAACAATGCTCACCTACAAAATCCAACTTCTTATGGACCAGAAAATAATGGTTGGGTACTGGAAAATGACCAATACCATTTTAAATGGTTTGAAGAGGGGATCAACTACGAAATTATGTCAGTGATTCTTTAACAACTTCATCAGGTATGTTATTATGATGTCAAATTATTATAGATACATTTCAAACTATTCATAACTATGCTAACTTGGTTTAATTATTACAGAAAATGACGAAGAAGATACTGACGACGACGAATCCAGCAGTGGTGAGGACGATAAAGATATCGGCGAGACCGATGAAAATAATTGAATACTTTTTTGAATTTAATGATAATAATACTCGATTAAAAATATTATTTTTTTACTTTGTATTCAGTGGCTATAATTATAACTAAACTTCTTTTTCATTCAATGTTTTACTACCACAATAATTATTCCTTCCTTACAGTATAAAAAATTGTTTGCAAAATTAAATATTTAAATGAAGCTTTCAAACCTCTAAACCGTAATTAATTACATTTTTGGATTATTGACTTAAAGATTAATTCTTGAACGCACTATCTCACTCGCACCCGCTTACGCATATATCCCTCGCGCGTGCACCTATACTAGATCATTAATGTGTCTGGCAATATAGGGGAACCATCAAAACTGTCTGGCAACTGAGGGAACATCATTTTATAGTTCTCCAAGTAACATATATAAAATTCAGGTTTTATACTATAACTAAAGTACAATTAAAATTAACCCTACTTTAAGGGTGTTTGGCAGGGAGTTGGAACTGCACTAAGTGTCTGGCTGCGGACGAGGCGATTTCTTAGATTAGCGCTAATAAAATATGTGAAAACTGAGCTTTATACTATACCTAATTTGAGACACAATTTTACTCACCTTTACTACCTCTTACCTGCCAAAGCCACCGCCACCCAAGTCTCATAGCCTGGGATCGTTCTTACCTGTATAGTGAACATACACAGAGAAACTTTTAGATTGTATACTTTTACTAAGGCCTGGCCGTCACGGGCTCTTGCTCTATAAGCTTTGTATTGCGAAGTCAGCGAAATAATCCGTTTTTTCCAAACGCCAGCTGCGAACCAAGACGGAAGCGATGGGAAGAAACCTATGGGGTTGTATTAACGAATTCATCTCGCGTTTGCAAAAGTAATTTTAAGGAAACTTGATTTTATCTTCTGTCCGCCGCATCTGAGTCTTTTTAAACGTGCTCGATTGTGGTCAGGAGCTGTTCCCATGCCTATTGAACCGAGTCCTTTAAATGTGAGCACAATTAAACAAAATGCCATATGTATAAATTCCCGATTTGGAAACTCAAACGGAGAGCCCCTCCGAAACATGAAAGCAAGGCTCGAAGAGGTTCGGTGTAAAAACTTAAAAATCCTAACTAAAAATAGCTCTGGAAGTGGAAAAATATGTTATGTAAAAATAATAAATCTTGGGGAGCTAAATAAAAAAAATGTCGAAACGGATTTTTAAACAGACCGTTTTTTTTTTGGAAATTACTTTTTATACTCAGTTGAACAGAGGTAACAGAGTATATTAACTTTGATTGGATAACGGTTGGTTGTACAGGTATAAAGGAATCGAGATAGATATATATTTCCATATAACAAAATCATCAGGATCGAAAAAAAAATTTGATTGAGCCATGTCCGTCCGTCCGTTAACACGATAACTTGAGTAAATTTTGAGGTATCTTGATGAAATTTGGTATGTAGGTTCCTGGGCACTCATCTCAGATCGCTATTTAAAATGAACGATATCGGACTATAACCACGCCCACTTTTTCGATAGCGAAAATTTCGAAAAACCGAAAAAGTGGGATAATTCATTACCAAAGACGGATAAAGCGATGAAACTTGGTAGGTGAGTTGAACTTATGACGCAGAATAGGAAATTGGTAAAATTTTGGACAATTGGTGTGGCACTGCCCACCTTTAAAAGAAGGCAAATTAAAACTAGAAAGCTGTAATTTGGCAGTCGTTGAAGATATCATGATGAAATTTGGCAGGAGCGTTACTCCTATTACTATATGTATGCTTAATAAAAATTAGCAAAATCGGAGAACGACCACGCCCGTTTAAAAAAAAAAAAATTTTTTAAGTCAAATTTTAACAAAAAATTTTATATCTTTACAGTATATAAGTAAATTATGTCAACATTCAACTCCAGTAATTATATGGTGCAACAAAATACAAAAATAAAAGAAAATTTCAAAATGGGCGTGGCTTTTTCATTTAATTTGCCTAGGGTACTTTTAATGCCATAAGTCGACCAAAAATTTACCAGTCCTTGTGAAATTTGGTAGGGGCTTAGAATCTAGGACAATAACTTATTTCTGTTGAAGCCACGCCCAGTTTTTATACACAGTCGACCGTCTGTCCTTCCGCTCGGCCGTTAACACGATAACTTGAACAAAAATCGATATATCTTTACTAAACTCAGTTCACGTACTTATCTGAACTCACTTTGTATTGGTATAAAAAATGGCCGAAATCTGACTATGACCACGCCCACTTTTTCGATACCGAAAATTACGGAAAATGAAAAAATGCCATAATTTTATACCAAATACGAAAAAGGGATGAAACATGGTAATTGGATTGGTTTATTGACGCAAAATATTCCTTTAGAGAAAAACTTTGTAAAATGGGTGTGACACCTACCATATTAAGTAGAAGAAAATGAAAAAGTTCTTTGAAATCTTGGCAGGAATACTGATCGTGGTATTACATATATAAATAAATTAGCGGTATCCAACAGATGATGTTCTGGGTCACCCTGGTCCACATTTTGGTTGATATATGGAAAACGCCTTCACATATACAACTACCACCACTCCCTTTTAAAACCCTCATTAATACCTTTAATTTGATACCCATATCGTACAAACACATTCTAGAGTCACCCCTGGTCCACCTTTATGGCGATATCTCGAAAAGGCGCCCACCTATAGAACTAAGGCCCACTCCCTTTTAAAATGCTCATTAACACCTTTCGTCTGATACCCATATCGTACAAACACATTCTAGAGTCACCCCTGGTCCACCTATATGGCGATATCTCGAAAAGGCGTCCACTTATAGAACTAAGCCCCACGCCCTTTTAAAATGCTCATTAACACCTGTCGTTTGATACCTATATCGTAGAAACACAATCTAGAGTCAGCCCTGGTCCACCTTTATGGCGATATCACTAAATGGCGTCCACCTATAGAACTATGGCCCACTCCCTCATAAAATACTCTTTAATACCGTTCATTTGATACCCATGTCATACAAACACATTCCAGGGTTACCCTCGCTTCATTTTCCTAAATGGTTATTTTCCCTTATGTTGTCACCATAGCTCTCAACTGAGTATCTAATGTTCGGTTACACCCGAACTTAACCTTCCTTACTTGTTTAATATAATGTCATATAGACAACTGTTACTTGTGTATTTGGTTTAATTGAAATAAGTACTGTCGGTTTTGCAATTCTCATATTATTTTCCATGTAGACATAGAAATGCTATCATAAAAAAAAATAAATGTAAGGCGCGATAACCTCCGAAGAGATCTAAGGCCGAGCTTCTCTTCCAATTTGCGTCGTGCTCCTCTTGATTTCCCCTACAAATTGGTCGGACCGGACCTACATGTTTTATGCCGACTCCGAACGGCATCTGCAAGGCAGATGAGTTTGCACTGAGAGCTTTTCATGGCAGAAATACACCCAGAGCGCTTGCCAAACACTTCCGAGGGGCGGCCCCACTTAGAAAATTTTTCTTGTAATTGAAAAACCTTATTTCTAAAACTTTGTTGTTGCTTTGTCCGGGGTGTGAACCCAGGGCATTAGGTGTGGTAGGCGGAGCACGCTACCATCACACCACGGTGGCCGCCATAGAAATCCTATCATAAACAGTAAAATGCAAAAAAAAAAAAACAAAAGTGATAAAATACTACATGCACCACATAGGGTTAATATATTTGTTAATTTTGTTTGACATAATAGTCTCTTATATAGAGAATCATGTATGTAATACTCCTATATTGCTACAAAAGGCTAGGTACATTCCCAAACATCAGAGTGCCGATATATTGCTGTTTAAACGTTTTTGTTTTTATATTCAATAATCGAATGTACCTAAATTTTAATTTTTTCTTGTCACACTTATGGTGCTACAATCACAAAAATTTTACAGGCTGTCTTGTTTTGATTTCGAATTCAAAACACATTGCGAGCATTTTCTATTAGCAATATAGGAGTATTACATATGTGTAGAGAATCATATTCAACTGTCAATCACACTTTGTTAAACTCACTTTAGGCCTCGATATGAAAATATGGGTACCGGTGCGTATACGTAACATTTATTATTATTTTTTGGTGTAAAAGAGACGAGTTACATATCGCTAATTTATTTCAACAGTAAACATCATTGTGGATAACACAAGTGTGATATCTTAACTGTTACTGCCTGACAGGATGTTCGAGATGGCTACTTTTTGGCGTTAATATATAATATATGGGGTATTTCATCCCATTTCGACCAATTTTGAACCCGACCCCTTTAGAATTGGCTGAAAGTTTTTCTTCTTTTTCTAGCTTACGAAAGACGTTTTTCAGAATTTATTCAAACTTTTTCATCCAACTCAAAAAAAGTTATGAATTTTTAAAAAAACACCGTTTTTGTTTTCAAAATGCTATAACTTTTTCAAAAATTTACCGTTTGCGATCTTTTTTTTTTTAATTTGTTTTTAAATGTACTTTTCGGAAAAAATACAAAAAAATTTTTAAAGTTTTTTTTTTTAAATTTTTCGAATTTCGCCATTTTTTATTTTTTTTCTCATAAAAAACTTCAATCAATTCTGCAATCATCCCCACTAATCCCGGAGTGGGTCGATTTTTTTTTTATATTTTTTTTATTTGAAAAAAAAATTTCAAAAATAAAATTTTTTTTTTTTATCAATTTTATTTATATAACAAAAAAATGTAAGAAAATGATTTTTAAGTATTCTTTTCTGATTCTAAGTATTGATTTCTGATTTTTAAGTATTCTTTTCATTAATCCTGGTTATTTTAATCGTAGATTACCATAATATATAAAGAAAAGAATACTTAAAAATCATTTTCTTACATTTTTTTGTTATATAAATAAAATTGATAAAAAAAAATTTTTATTTTTGAAATTTTTTTTTTCAATTAAATAAAAAAAATATTAAAAAAAATCGGCCCACTCCGGCATTAGTGGGAATGATTGCAGAATTGATTGAAGTTTTTTATGAGAAAAAAAAATAAAAAATGGCAAAATTCGAAAAATTTAAAAAAAAACTTTAAAAATTTTTTTGTATTTTTTCCGAAAAGTACATATAAAAACAAATTAAAAAAAAAAAAAAAGTTACTAAACGGTCAATTTTTGAAAAAGTTATAGCATTTTGAAAACAAAAACGGTGTTTTTTTTTAAATTCATAACTTTTTTTGAGTTGGATGAAAAAATTTGAAAAAATTCTGAAAAACGTCTTTCGTAAGCTAGAAAAAGAAAAAAACTTTCACCCAATTCTAAAGGGGTCGGGTTCAAAATTGGTCGAAATGGGATGGAATACCCCATATATAATAAGGTATAAAAATATAATCATTTATGTTGAATACAAACTTCTTTGTCATCCGTTAAAAATTTAGTACGTGCAATAAAAATGATAATATACCTTTATATGCTCTACATATGGCAGGTGAAATCTTTGAATCGCTCTCCTGAAGAATTGCGTTTTTTAAGTTGTGACACTATTGAAGTAAATGAGCGATATGTTTGGTACATTCAGGGCAAGTTTATATAAGCGTATTAAAATGCAAATAGTACACATCTTCCAATAGTTTTCATGCTTCTCTATAGAATAAAATGTAATGCTTTCCTCACTGGAGAAAATTTATACTACCTATGCAAATTTATAAATTAACAAGTATATACATAGCTATTAAGAAAATTAACAGTAGTCTTTTATACAAATATACACATAAATATTTGAAGCGAATTTAAAATTGTTTTATAACGCAGGACGAGACCAGAGTATAAGTTGTTGTTCTGTGAGCCTGAAATTAAACGTTTTTTTTTGCCGTGTTCAAAAAAATTAGTGAAGAAATATATGTATTTAATGTTTTCGTGTAATGAAAGCACTGTGAACTCATACAAGGGGCGAATGTTTGAAAAAACCAAGGCTAATACATACAAGGTCATGGCAAAGCGAATTCAACCAATTTGCCGTGCAGAAGAATGTCAAGTCAAAAGAAAATTTTCATTAATTTAGATTAACTGACATATCGATCACATAGCTTGAGGGATCAGAACACCTGATACTGAATTCGCCTTCGAAAAAACGCACAGAATAGTAAACAGCCTCGATCACCGGTATGCCTGTCGCAAGGCGAATTCAGTAGAGGTGGTGTTATCCCAACAGCTGATTGCTTCTTCTTGATAATTTTCCATACAAAGCCTTGTACAACAATATGTCAGTTAATCGAAGACTATGAAAATTTTCTTTTGACTTGACATTCTTCTGCACGGCGAATTGATTGAATTGGCTTTGCCGACACCTGGTATGGATTTCGCCTTGGCCTGTAGTAAGAGGCGACTAAAATACCAGATTTAAGGGGCTGTGTAGCGCAACCCTTCAGGTTGCCAGCGCAATATACAGCTTCTCGAAACCCAATTGTCAACCTCACCTATCCGCGGCGAATCCTGTTTCACTAACAGACGAGGCTCTGGCGACCCCAAGCTCCTCTTGGGAGGGAGGGATGGCCTGAAGGTTTAATGTGGCCATGTAAATCGTTCCCTAGATGGTCGGGCTAGTACCTTAATGGTGCTGTGTTACCGGAGCGTACCGGATCTGTATCCGGCAAAGGACCATCACATCGATAACACTCCCCAATGCCTTCGGGGGGCAACCTTATCGCTACAACAACAACAGCAACACGATCACCTGTTACACCGCCACGCTCACCTGATAAAATGCTTGGTCTTGTTCGTTTTTTTTTTTTTGTGGATGCTATTTGGCACTGTTGTACTTCTTAGGTTTAAAAAAAGTGTACTAGCTGCTAACGAAAACTGCGTAAAATTTGTATTGTTATATTACAAAGAAATATCCTTATTTACTTTCAAACGAGCACTTAATTACATCTCTTTAAAATCCATATGTTTTGGACAATTTTAATTAACAAATTGTAATACTTTATTACCGGGGACGATGGCTAAAACATGACCAAAACCGTTGGGGGAGGTATTAATATACGCGTTTTTTCTCGCTTCCAATAATTCGAATACTTTTTCGCGGAGAACTTTTGAACGGGTAGAAAAACTTAGCACCCGTGTTTGTATTCTTAATGCTGGAATAACTACGCGTCCTCAGATACCCCAATTTAAGACTTTCGTATAATTTTCTGTGGGACCCATATAGGTGCACTACATTTTCATACTAAATTCGTTCAAAAAAATTTACCATCACAGCAACCCATATCTGATATTCCGCTCCTTTTTTTGTTTCCCTGCGTCGCTTTCCACGACAGCGACCTCGGTAATTTTACACGTCGTTCAGTGTCAAACGCATGTTCCACGCAGGTTCCACTGAGTTCCACAATAGTTTGACACTGACCGAAGTGTCAACTGCAGTGTGCTAGAAAGAGAAAGGAATTGTTTCCTTCTCATACCTATCATACTTGTAAACCTGTACTATGTTGGAAACCATGGAAACAACTCAAATCTTAAAATTTTACGTGAATACGACACACTTGTGAATTGCCCAAGAGTTTTTCAAAAATTTTCGTAAACGACTGTTTTATTACTACATAGATTTTTTAAACGAATTAATATGTTGTCTGATTTTCTATAGACATATTTAAAAGAAAATGTTGGTTTGATACACAAATAGGAAATTCATGCCAATTAAATTTATTTACCGTGTCAAACAAACAAACTGTTTTCTATTCTCTAACAGCCAAAGATTTTTCACTTATAAAAATTCAAAATGAATAAAGGTTCTAGAACAGAATTTATAATTTTCCTTGCGTTACTTTCAAATGAAACTGTAAACACGGATGTGATCGGGGCTTCCCCTCCATGCGCGGGGCAGGCATGTTACGGAATTCCTGAGTTAGTTCTCAAAGATATTGTAACGAATTTACTGCAACTCCCCTTATTTGCAATCTTCTGCTAACGTTCGAATCACTGAACTGTTGAATAAATAACTCCACTATTCAATAATGCAAAATGGCCTTTATTAAAGTCCTTCTACTACTGCTCGCCAGGTGGCTTCTCAAATCAAAACTGATTGTAGCGCCTCTACTGTTGCTGCCTTTTATACTCTTTGATTTCCTCGTTGCATCTTCTAAGCGCTTCCAGAATTTACTTAGTTACTGCTATAAAATTATAACTACAGATGCACGTGTATAGCTTCTCATATGCGCGTGTATTTGTGAGAGACACTTCCACAATTATAATTGCATATCTCAGATAAGATATCTGCATGTGTTTGTGCGTTGCTTCTCCGCTGCGTGTATGTACATATGTGTAGACATAATGATTGAATTATTAATGTGCATGCAAGTCACTGCTTAGCATCGGCTTAGAGATGATAGTATCCCTTAGTGCTGCTAATATTCGTTACACTGCCCTCCACCTAAGTCTGATCGTCCCGATCAGACAAATCTCTCGATCTAAACGTTGCCAGCCTTTCCAAATGAACCACCTTCATTTTGGTCCGTGGTTTGCCAATGGTTTGTATGCGGTAAACTAAATCGTTGATCCGTTTTATAACTTTGTATGGGCCTTCTCAATTACACTGCAATTTCGGGGACAAACCTTTTTTTTCCTTGTGGGTTGTATAACAGCACCAAATCTCCTGAAAACCTTCCGAATGAATTGTTTTAACGTATCTGGCTTTCATCTTGTCACTCATAATCTTTACTCGTTGCCTTACAAGATCGTGTATCTCTCTCAGCTCTTCTTCCAAGACACCAGTGGATTTCTTGACGGGAGCGTGTCATTATTCTGTATTACAAAATTCTGGGTGACAAAATTCTGTAAATTGCAAAAAAATTCTGCTTGAACAAAATTCTGCTTTTTTAAAATTCTGCTTTTTAAAATTCTGCTTTCTAAAATTCTGCTTTTTCAAAATTCTGCATGTCTAATTCTGGAAGTCAAAATTCCGGAGTCATGGCATGGCGTAGCCGGTGTTGGATCGCCTAAGGGTTATTTTTTTAAAGTGCGGCCAAAGGCCGCCTACGCAGAAGGGTGTACTACGCATGGCTACCGCCACGGTTATATCACACACACGGACTTGGCATGGCGTAGCCCAGGGTTATTTTTTATAAGCGGAAAGGTGATATACGCAGAATTACTGTGCATGGCGCACTTTTTCAAAATAATTACATGACCTCTTTAACATTGTTAACATTATATTTTAATACAGAATTTTGTAATACAGAATTTTGAAAGCAGAATTTTAGAAAACAGAATTTTAAAAAGCAGAATTTTGTTTTTAGAATTTTGTACATACAGAATTTCGACACCAACCCTTTCTTGACATTTCTCTCCGCATCGGCATCTATCCCAAACTTCAAATCAGCTGGCAGTCGAAGGTCATTGCCAAAAGTTACTTTTGCAGTGGTTTGGCCCGTTGTCTCATGCACTGCTGATCGGTAAGCCATCAAGAATAATGGTATGCGGGTATCCCACTCCTTATGGTACTTGTCTACTACTTTCCTTAAATGCTCCTCCAAGGTTCTATTGAAACGATCCACCATACCATCGGACTGAGGATGCAATGCAGTTGTCCGTGTTTTTCGAATGCCCAATGATTTACACATTTCCTGGAATACAGCTGATTCGAAATTCCTGCCTTGGTCAGAATGTAACTCCATTGGTACCCCATACCTTGCAACCCAATTGTTTATTAACACTTCTGCTACTGTTTCCGCTTCTTGATTTGGGATTGGGTATACCTCTGGCCATTTGCTGAAATAATCCATAACCACCAGTACATATTTGTTTCCGCACTTGCTAGCAGGAAATGGACCTGCGACATCCATAGCGATCCTTTCAAATGGCGCACCTGAGTTATATTGCTTCATCCGGCCATGAGTTCGGGTTTTGGGTCCTTTCGCTCTGCTGCAAACCTCGCAGTTCGCAATCCACTCAGTGACCGACTGACGGCA
The DNA here is from genome assembly GCF_040869045.1 of Eurosta solidaginis. Taxonomy (NCBI): domain Eukaryota; kingdom Metazoa; phylum Arthropoda; class Insecta; order Diptera; family Tephritidae; genus Eurosta; species Eurosta solidaginis. The sequence goes on from NC_090322.1 coordinate 44,615,468, forward strand.
ACTAACCCAATAGAATCTCTGTTTAATCTTCTCGAGCGTCTTTGTGATTCCAAGATGACCTCCGCTTGGACCATTATGCAGCTCGCTGAGCACGTCAGGAATCCTCTTTCTGGGAACAACTATCAGTTTCTTCTTGCATTGACCATCCTCACTCTCCCATACTCGATGCAATCAAACGGATATCAATTCTAAACTGTTCCACTGTGCCCAATATGACTTCGCAATGGGACTCTCTGCTGACATCTCTGCTCTGTTTGTCCTTTGGTTTCGTTCGAGCCCTTGCATAACATGTGACATATCTGTATCTTCTAGCTGACACTTTCTTAGTTGTTCCTTGTCCCATTCATCCGAACATGTTATAGCCATTAGCCGGACATCTATAATGTCTTCTTTAGCCTCGGCCTTTGAACAGTGCTTGCATTCCAAACTACATGGTCTTCGTGACATTACATCGGCATTCCCATGGGTATTACTTTTCCGATGCTCAATGGAAAAGTCAAAGCTTTGTAGTCGCTCAATCCACCGTGCCAATTGTCCTTCTGGATTACGGAACTGCAGAAGCCATTTCAACGCTGCGTGATCTGTCCTGACGCGGAATCGCTGGCCGTAGAGGTATTTGTGAAAATGTTTAATGCACTCTACCAATGCCAACAGCTCTCTCCGCGCAACGCGATAGTTCCTCTCTGGTTTTCCAATCGAACGGCTGTGGTATGCAACTACCCTCTCCTGTCCATCGACCAGTTGTGATAAAACGCCTCCTATAGCATATCGACTCGCATCTGTATCTAGAATAAAGGTTGCTCCTGGAATCGGATATGCCAACATTGGGGCAGTGCACAAACGCTCTTTCAATGTTTGGAAAGCCACTTCTTGCTCCTTCTTGCTCCTTCTTCCATTCAAAAGCTTTATTTCTTCTTGTAAGCTCATTAAGGCTATGGGCTACGCTGGAAAAGTTTGGTACAGATCGCCGGTAATATGTGCACAGCCCAAGGAAACTTCTTAATTCATGCAAGTTCTGTGGTCTTGGCCAATCTTTTACTGCCTCTATCTTTGCATTCGCTGTACAGATACCTTCTGTCGTTATCTTGTGACCCAAATAATTCACTTCCTTTTTAAACAGCGCACACTTTTTGGGACTTAGTTTCAGACAAGCGCCAGCAATTCTCTGGAAAACTTCCTCTAAGTTTTTAAGATGTTCATCGAAGTTCTTGCCCAATACGATAATGTCGTCCAGGTATACCAAGCATGTTTTCCAATGCAGTCCTTTCAATACCTGATCCATCAGTCTTTCAAAAGTAGCTGGTGCATTACAAAGTCCAAAATGCATTACTGTAAATTACCAAAGACCATCTCCGATGCTGAAGGCTGCTTTTTCTTTGTCTTCCTCCTTCACTTCCACTTGCCAGTAGCCACTTTTCAATTCCAGTGTGGAAAACCATTTGGTACCAGAGAGCGAGTCCAGAGTGTCGTCAATTCTTGGCAATGGGTAGCTATACTTTTTCGTGACGTCGTTCAACTTGCGGTAGTCCACGCAAAACCTCATTTTCCCATCCTTCTTCTTCACAAGTACCACAGGTGAGCTCCATGGACTAGCTGATGGTTCGATGACGCCGCTGTCGCTCATTTCTTGTACGATTTGACTCACAACTTCCCGTTTTGCCAGTGGAACACTACGAGAAGCTTGACGTATCGGCCTCGCGTCTCCAGTGTCAATTTGATGTTTCACAAAATTGGTGCGGCCTGGTTCGGAACCATCCTGGTCAAATATGTTTGCGTACTTTAGGAGCAGTTGCTTTGCCTTACTGTCAGCAAGGGATTTGAGGATTTTATTACGACTCTGGATTTTCGGAATAATTGCGGCTGCGTGCTCACCAAAATGTAGATCCTGATCAAACGTTACACCCAAGATTTTGGGGTGTAGGACAGTCGGTAGCGTAGTGCCATCGACGTGGATGTTCAAAATGGTCGACATTTGCGACGTCCAAGTTGTAAATAAGGTCGCGGATGATTTAGTCGGTTATAATGCCAGGTTTAGCGAGGCGAAAAAACTGGACAGATCAGTGAGGTAGCCGTTTATTCTGTTGCAAAGCTCATAGATCTATGGGCCGGGGCCTGTAGCCATTATTGTGCAGTCTTCGGCGTAAGAAACGATATTAACTCCTGGTGGCGAAGGTAGTTTTGATATGTAAAAATTAAACAAAAGTGGGGATAGGACACCACCCTGTGGCACCCCTTGTTTAATTCTTCTTGGCTTTGATATTTCGTTTCTGAATTGCACCGATGCCTACCGACCACCCAGATAATTTGCGGTCCACCTTTTAAGACATGGGGGAAGGGTAGACCCTTCCAAGTCTTGCAGCAACGTGCCGGTTGACCGTATCAAAAGCTTTTGATAGGTCTAGCGCTACTAAGCCACAATTTATCTGGGTGCTAATGGCATTTAGCGCGGTGGTGGTGCTATGGAGTTTTCTAAAGCCATGCTGATGACAGGCTAGCTGCAAATTTGCTTTGAAGTAGGGGAGCAAAATGGCTTCAAGCGTCTTGGCTACTGGCGATAGGAGAGATATCGGGCGATATGACTATCCTATGTTAGCTGGTTTCTCAGGCTTTAGTAGCGGGACCACCTTGGCCATTTTCCATTTTTCGGGTATGACAAAGGTGGAAAGATACAGGTTGAAGAAATGTGCTAAATATTTGAAACCCTCTTTCCCTAGGCTTTTAAGCATCGGCACGGCTATGTCGTCTGGGCCCACTGCTTTGGATGGTTTAGCGTGACCGATGGCATCATCAACCTCATTGGCGGTGATCGTAATTGGTGACGCGCTGAACTTATGTTTACGTGCGTGTCTGTTGGCCCTCCGTCTATTTTTGTCGACCGTAGAATGCATTATGTATTGTCGGCAGAAAGTGCTTGCGCATTTTTTCGCATCCGACAGCACTTTGTCGCCAAAGGCGATGGAACCTTTGTAATTGTGTCTAGACGGATTCGATAGGGACTTTACAGTGGACCAAAGTTTACCTACACCAGCAGAGAGGTTACAACCGCTTAGGTGCTCCTCCCATTTCGCCCGCTTGTGTTCATCCACAAGCAATCTGATGCGTTGGTTTATATCCCTTATTTGGGGGTCGCCGGGATCGAGCTGTCTTATAAGGTCACGTTCTCTCGCTAAACTTGCGGCCTCTGCCGGGAAGTGGGCCGAATTTCGGGAATTCTACCGGCGGGAATGAAACGAGCCGAGGCGGATTCAATGTCCTTGCGGAAAGAACGCTCCCCTTGGCGGGCATCAGTTGGGATAGGGAGGGCAGCAAAGCGGTTGTCTGTAAAGGATTTTTATTCGTCCCACTTTCCTTTTTTAAAGTTAATGAAAGTGCGTTTTTCTGCGACGTTGAACTCGGCGGGACGCTCGAGCGAAATAAGTATAAGCAGGTGGTCGGATGGCAATGTTACCATCGGCTGCCAGTTGACGCAGTTTACTAGTTCTGCGCTAACGATTGAAATATCCGGCGAACTGTGACAGCTTCCTACCATACGTGTGGGGGCGTCTCCGTTTATAGTGCAGAACGTTCTTTCTTCTATTTGATCCGCTAACATCTCACCCCTACTGTCCACCCGCAAGTTTGAATGCCATAGATCGTGATGGGCATTGAAATCGCCTAAGATAATGCGATTTTTTCCAGTGAGTACGCCGCTGATATCAGGGCGGTATCCACTGGGGCAACAGGTGACAGGAGGGATGTAGATGTTGATGATTTCCAGATTTGCATCGCCCGACCGGACAGATAATCCTTGACGTTCTAATACACTGTTCCTTCGATCGATGTCGGGCTCAAATATATGATATTGCACAGTGTGGTGTATGATAAACGCGAGGCCGCCTCTATTTCCGCTCTCGCGATCTTTTCTGTGGACATTATACCCAGAACAGGTCTGCAATGCAGATCTTGCTGTGAGTTTAGTCTCTTGAATCGCAGCAATGCGGATGTTGTGCCGCTTCATGAAGTCGACTATCTCCGTGATCTTCCCAGTTAATCCATTACAGTTTAACTGCAGAATTCTGAAGTGCATAGGAGGAGACGTCGGAGGCGCAGACTACGGGACGTTCTAGGACGTGAACAGCAAAGAGCCACACAAAATTTATAGAAGTTACGTGGACGTCTGGTTTTGGGGTCTAGCCCAGAACAACCTGTCCGATGCAACCATCCCTTACACGAGACACACTGACAAGAGTATGACCGTCCTAAAAATATTCTTTTCCGGCTGATGCAGCAAACCCATTTCTCAGGACCAGGGTCAGGAGATGGCCCCGGATTGGGTTAGATACCTTCCCGGAGCAAGAGAATATGGAACAGTCCCGCTGCAAGGAGCTGCTGGGAGGATGACAATTTTTGGGAGGGACGCAACAAATTAAATGGGGTTGCACTGAAATGGCAGTCCTTGTTTGGGAAAAATACCGAGTCGCTCCGGTACATAGAACCGACGGCATTGGGAAGCAATTTGATTTCCTCGTTGCATCTTCTAGGCGCTTCCAGAATTTACTTAGTTACTGCTATAAAATTACAACTACAGATGCACGTGTATAGCTTCTCATATGCGCGTGTATATGTGAGCGACACTTCCACAATTATAATTGCATATCTCAGATAAGATATCTGCATGTGTTTGTGCGTTGCTTCTCCGCTGCGTGTATGTACATATGTGTAGACATAATGATTGAATTATTGATGTGCATGCAAGTCACTGCTTATCTGATATATGCAATTATAATTGTGGAAGTGTCGCTCACAAACACACGCGCATATGAGAGCTATACACGTACATCTGTAGTTATAATTATAACAGATAACCAACTAGTAGATTCTAGAACAGAAGCGCCTAGAAGATGCAACGAGGAAATCAAAGAGTATAAAAGGCAGCAACGATAGATGCGCTACAATCAGTTTTCATTAAGCACGCTATCTGTCGAGCAATATAAGTGTTATTTTGAAAAGTAGTCTAATAAAGGCCATTTTGCATTATTAAGTATTGGAGTTATTTATTCAACAGTTTAGCGATACGAACGTTACTAAAATGTTGCAAATAAGAGGAATTGCACTAAATTCGTTACAATTGGTGTCAGAAGAGGAATTGTTGAGTAAATTCCGAAGATTTCGAGTGCAACAAGGACATGGCAAAGTGGAGTGAATTGAAGATCCAGCAATTGAAGAAGGAGTTGGAGAGCCGTGAATTGAATACAACCGGCAATAAACTCGAACTTCAGGCAAGACTACGAGAGGCAATGGAAGCAGAAGGAATTAACGTGGAAGAGTATGTCTTTTATCCTGATGGGGACGAGACAACAACAAAAATTGAAGAGAAAAACGAAACATCGCAGGCAGTTACCAGCATAGACTTGAACGTGATATTGGCTGCAATATCTGCACAAACGTCGGCAGTAACATCGAAAATTGAAGCACAAGAAACACGTATTTCAGAAATGTCGACACAGATAACATCCAAGATGGAAACTCAACTGGAATCACAGGAGGCACGTATAACATCAAAGATGGAAACACAACTGAAAGAACAAGAGGCACGTATAACAGTACAAGTCGAAGCGCAAGAGGCGCGTATATCATCAAAACTCGAAGCGCGTATGGACGAGAAAATAACGCAGTTTGAGGAAAAAATCGAAGCCGAAGTGGATGCTTTGAGAGGTCGTATACAGGAGTTGCAATTAAATCGCCCAGCTGTTTCAGCAAGCAATCCAAAGGTAAAAATTACATCTTTTGACGGCTCTGTTCCTTTCCAGGCCTTTAACTGGAATGCTGAAGATAAAGTTGCAGCTCTATTCGTAGCATTGAAGGGCCAGCATCCGAAATCCTACAGAAGATTCCCGAAGGAGAGCGGAACAACTATGAAGCATTGATGGCCGCTGTCAAGAGACGTTATGGAAGCGAGCATAGAAAACAGGTATACAAAATTGAGTTGCAAAACCGTTACCAAAGAGCGAATGCGACTTTGCAGGAGTTTGCCTCGGATGTTGAAAGATTGGCTCATCTCGCAAATGCAGACGTACCCGTGGATGACATTTGCTGAAACGGTATCACATGCATTGACTCCATATTGAGTAAACCAGCATATAAGGCTCATTGTGTGGAAGTAGAAAGACCAGAGTGGGTAGACACAATTTTGGAAGCATTGAAGAGTACGCAGCAGAAGAATAATGATGCAGTCAAATGATTTAAGTGTGGAAAGCCAGGGCACATTGCGCGTTATTGCAACACCAACCCTAACAGTTCCAACAATGTGGGTGGTCGTAAACGCAGAGCTGAAGGAGATGATCAGATCTCCAAGACCAATCAATCGTTAAACTAAAGCGAGTCAGCCGCAAGGGGCGATTACGTACAGCCACGGGAGAGGACGCCCAGGTAATTGGAGAAGTAGCATGTGAAGTAGCAATTGCGAACGTCACGGTACTACACAATTTTATAGTTGTTGATGAAATCATAATTGGAGTGGACTTTTTAATCGGCCAAGGCATCAAGATCGATATGCAAAGCAAGACGATGCGGTATAAGAACATGGATGTGCCACTTAATTTCGGCTACGAGAGGGCTACAGCAGTAAGCGAGTGCTGGTGGAAGAGAGTCAGCAAATACCACCAAAATCAGAAGCAGTCATCTGGGCAAAGGTTGATGGAGATTGTGGGACACAAACAAATTGTGGGTTGTCGAAGCAGCAAACAAATCAGCACTGAACATACTTGTAGGAAAAACCCTGGATATGACAAAACAAGATGGACGTATTCCGGTAAGAGTACTCAATGAGCTCAAGTCACCACTCAATTTGACCAAAGGAGCTATTTTGGGAAGATGCCAAAAGGCTGAAGTAGTTATTAACTGTGAACAGCTCCAGGAACACGTTTCATGTAGTAATACTGATCTTTCAAATGACATCACGGCATGGACGCAGGGGCTAGAGGAAGCCTATCAGAGTAAGGCAAAACAACTGCTCCTGAAGTACGCGAACATATTTGACCAGGATGGTTCCGAACCAGGCCGCACCAACGTTGTGAAACATCAAATTGACACTGGAGATGCTAGGCGGATCCGTCAAGCTCCACGTAGTGTTCCACTGGCGAAGCGTGAAGTTGTGAGTCAAATCATAAAAGAAATTAGCGACAGCGGCGTCATCGAACCATCAGCTAGTCCATGGAGCTCACCGGTAGTACTTGTAAAGAAGAAGGAAGGAAAAATGAGGTTTTGCGTGGACTACCGGAAGTTGAATGACGTTACGAAAAAGGATAGCTACCCATTGCCAAGAATTGACGATACTCTGGACTCGCTATCTGGTACGAAATGGTTTTCCACACTGGACTTGAAAAGCGGCTACTGGCAAGTTGAGGTGGAGGAGGAAGATAAAGAGAAAACAGCCTTCAGTGTCGATGATGGTCTTTGGCAATTTACAGTGATGCCTTTTGGACTTTGTAATGCACCAGCTACTTTTGAGAGACTCATGGACCAGGTACTGAAAGGTCTACATTGGAAAACATGCTTGGTTTACCTGGACATCATCGTATTGGGCAAGAACTTTGATGAACATCTTAAGAACTTGGAGGAAGTTTTCCAGAGAATAGCTGGCGCTGGTCTGAGGTTAAGGCCCAAAAAGTATGCGCTGTTTAAAAAGGAAGTAAATTATTTGGGTAACAAGGTAACGACAGAGGGCATCTGCACTGCGAACGAAAAGATAGAGGCTGTAAAGGATCGGCCAAGACCACAGAACCTACATGAATTAGGAAGTTTCTTTGGGCTGTGCACATATTACCGCCGATGTGTACCAAATTTTTCCAGCGTAGCCCATAGCCTCCATGAGCTTACAAGAAAAAATAAAGCTTTTGAATGAAAGAAGGAGCAAGAAGTGGCTTTCCCCAAACATTGAAGGAGCGGTAGTGCACTGCCCCAATGTTAGCATATCCGATCCCAGGAGCAACATTTATTCTAGATACAGATGCGAGTGGATATGCTATAGGAGGCGTTTTATCACAACTGGTCGATGGACAGGAGAAGGTAGTTGCATATTACAGCCGTTCGATTGGAAAACCAGAGAGGAACTTCTGCGTTACGCGGAGAGAGCTGTTGGCATTGGTAGAGTGCATTAAACATTTTCACAAATACCTCTACGGCCAGCGATTCCGTGTCAGGACAGATCACGAAGCGTTAAAATGGCTTCTGCAGTTCCGTAATCCGGAAGCACAATTGGCACGGTGGATCGTGCGACTACAAAGCTATGACTTTTCCATTGAACATCGAAGCCGATGCAATGTCACGAAGACCATGTAGTTTGGAATGCAAGCACTGTGCAAAGGCCGAGGCTAAAGAAGACATTATAGATGTCCGGCTAATGACTATAACGTTTACGGATGAATGGGACAAGGAACAATTAAGAAAGTGTCAGCTAGAAGATACAGATCTGTCACATGTTAAGCAAGGGCTCGAACGAAACGAAAGACCAAGCAGAGAGGAGATGTCAGCAGAGAGTCCCATTGCGAAGTCCTATTGGGCAGAGTGGAACAGTTTAGAATTGATATCCGGTTGCTTGCATCGAGTATGGGAGAGTGAGGATGGTCAAAGAAAAAAGAAACTGATAGTTGTTCCCAGAAAGAGGATTCCTGACGTGCTCAGCGAGCTGCATAATGGTCCAAGCGGAGACGCTCGAGAAGATTAATCAGAGATTCTATTGGGTTGGTTGCCTTCAGTCGGTCACTGAGTGGATTGCGAACTGCGAGGTTTGCAGCAGAGCGAAAGGACCCAAAACCTGAAGTCATGGCCAGATGAAGCAATATAATTCAGATGCGCCATTTGAAAGGATCGCTATGGATGTCGCAGGTCCATTTCCTACTAGCAACTGCGGAAACAAATATGTACTGATGGTTATGGATTATTTCAGCAAATTGCCAGAGGTATACCCAATCCCAAATCAAGAAGCGGAAACTGTAGCAGAATTATTTATAAACAATTGGGTTGCAAGGTATGATGTACCAATGGCAGGAATTTCGAATCAGCTGTGTTCCAGGAAATGTGTAAATCATTGGTCATTCGAAAAACACGGACAACTGCATTGCATCCTCAATCCGATGGTATGGTGGAACGATTCAATAGAACATTGGAGGAGCACTTAAGGAAAGTAGTGGACAAGTTCCATAAAGAGTGGGATACCCGCATACCATTATTATTGATGGCTTACCGATCAGCAGTGCATGAGACCACGGGTCAAACCCCTCCAAAGTAATTTTTGGCAATGACCTTAGACTGCCAGCTGATTTGAAGTTTGGAATAGATGCCGATGCGGAGAGAAATGTCAAGAAATCCACTGGTGATTTGGAAGAAGAGCTGAGAGAAATACACGATCTGATAAGGAAACGAACAAAGATTATGAGTGACAAGATGAAAGCCAGATACGATAAAGCAATTAATTCGGAAGGTTTTCAGGAAGGAGATTTGGTGCTGTTATACAAATAAAAAAAAATGGCTGTTATACAAGCCACAACGAAAAAAAGGTTTGTCCCCGAAATTGCAGTGTAATTGGAAAGGCCAATACAAAGTTGTAAAACGGATCAACGATGTAGTGTACCGCATACAAACCATCGGTAAACCACGAACCAAAATGAAAGTGGTCCATTTGAAAAGGCTGGCAGCGTTTAGATCGAGAGATTTGTCTGATCGGGACGATCAGACTTAGGTGGAGGGCAGTGTAACGAATATTAGCAATACTAAGGGGTACTGTCATCTCTAAGCCGATGCTAAGCAGTGACGTGAATGCACATCAATAATTCAATCATTATGTCTACACATATGAACGTACACGTAGTGGAGAAGCAACGCACAAACACATGCAGATATCTTATCTGAGATATGCAATTAAAATTGTGGAAGTGTCGCTCACAAACACACGCGCATATGAGAGCTATACATGTACATCTGTAGTTATAATTATAACAGATAACCAACTAGTACATTCTAGAACAAAAGCGCCTAGAAGATGCAACGAGGAAATCAAAGAGTATAAAAGGCAGCAACGGTAGAGGCGCTACAATCAGTTTTGATTAAGCACGCTATCTGTCGAGCAATAGAAGTGTTATTTTGAAAAGTAGTTTAATAAAGACCATTTTGCATTATTAAATATTTGAGTTATTTATTCAACAGTTTAGCGATACGAACGTTAGTAGAAGGTTGCGAATAAGAGGATTTGTAGTAAATTCGTTACAATATGTTTTCGATTCTTCTGGAAATCTTCACCTGTAGACATATATATTTTGATAAGTTTTGTGAAAAAGTTTATGAAATGCTTAACGAATTGGTAGGGGTCAGGAGATTGAGCTGACCACTCCATGACCTCAATTCCATGGTCCCGAAACCACAATTTCTCCAACGCCTGCTTGCTCGCTCGGGTCGTTATCTTGCTCTAGTACACATTTGAGTTGCATTTCTTTTTCGGCGAATGAGGAGTAATATCCTTTATTATTTGAACATACTCATTTTGGTCTATAGGGGTTTTTATACAAAATATTGATCCAACACCATGATATGAAAAACACTCCCAAACCATAATACTGTATCCTCCATGCTTCAAGGTCTTTGCAGTGTATCTCGGGTGATATTACATATTTGGTGGGCGTCGAACAAACTGCCGAGAGCTTATATCAACGTACAAAACAATCTTTGATTCATCCGTTCACAAAGTGCTCCTCCACTTCGGAATAGGCCAATCCATAATCCGTGCGAGACATTACTGGTATAGAGGTTATGTTCTCGAAACCGTCTCCTTACGATATGCACACTACATTGTAACTTTAGGTTGTCTAAAATATCGACAGCTGACACTGTCTTCGAAATATTGAGTCTTCGAATATTTAATAATTTCGCGTACGGTAGTCTATGATAATTTATGCTATCTTAATAAGGAGCAATTTTTTTGCAATCGCTTTATAAAACGAAGAGTGCCCTTTATTACATAAACACAGCATAGAGCAGAGGCGTAGCGTGAACGAGTGATAACATTTCTTGTCCTCTACTACTAGCTGCGCCGTATTTAAGAGCCATGGTTCAACTATATACAGGTTGGCTCATCTGTAAAGCAACAAAATATGTCTGTTCAAATTGTCAAAATCTGTGTATTGGTGTTGGTGCGAATGGTATGGAATGGAAACATAAAACTTAGCATTTTTTGTAGGTGTAAGTAAAATGTTGCCAATGTGTTGGTTTCATTTTGAGTTTGCCATCTCCTTTTGACAATCCCTTCGACCATGCAATCACATAAATAAAGTCAGCTGATGAGATGAGCCAACCTGTACATAATTGAACCATGTTTAAGAGCGGAGCAAATCATAGTGTACCTATACAAGTGTGTCAGCTAAGCATTAAACGTCAAAACTACAAACAGCCTGGATCACCTGATGCAAACCTCAGGTCTAGAGTTGCATTTTTGGTACGTATAAGAGTACTTCAAGCGGAGTTGCATTTCATAGTTTAATAAAACTTTGTAGCATTTACAGATGAAACATACGGAAAGCAAAATTTATTTAAATTAGAGCAAAAATATAAAACGCCACACGTGTAACATGGAAAAATTTCACTTCTAAGGCTGTTTACACAAATGCATAATGGCAAAATTTTATAAACGCTTTGGTCGCTTCAAAGCAAAGATAACGTACGGCGTTTCATTGTTTTTCGCCTGGCGGTGTCAAAGCGTAGGCACGCAACCAAAGCATTTATGTAAATATTTGATACTTCTCCCGACAGATGAATTAATGAATGCAACACAACCATAGCGTCTGTGTAAATCCGCCTTAATTTTTGTAGCTGTGAAAGTCTCCTGCAAATAAATCGGTGCTGTAAGTGCAAACAAATCAAACTCCTATATGACACTACTTTATTTTCTATGTATTTTTCTTCTATTTTCTCCTATATTTTTTGTCAAGGGAGCCAATAAGGTTTCAGTACTGGTGTAAGTGTGTGAACTATATTTAAAAAAAACTAACGAAATACAAGAAAAATACAACGTAGTTCATTAAAAACAAACAAGCCAGTTTATATTTGGATAGGGTTTTTGACATTAGCGTTTTTTCTTTATTTTTTCTGACAAATGAAAATTTTGCTTTTAGTTTCAAAATTTTGTGCATAAAAACACAACTAAATTCAAATTGTAAATTGCGTGTGCAAATAAGTTTTCAATAAGTGTACATTTTTCAGTTTTTCATAGTTAAGGAATTGACCTCCAGATTCTTGTGTTACACAAATATAGTGAACTTGGGTACAGAAATTCAAATTAAAAAGTTTTTCACAATTATTTGAAAAACTCTACGTTTTCTCCGCTTTTTATCTTTAAAGGAGTAACCCTCCTTAATAAATTAAACTTTGAATGAAAATCAATAACTCTGAAATAAACACTTTTCGCCATGATATAAAATTAAAATCTGTGGAACAGGAGCAACACTTGTGACTACATAAACCCTGTTTCAATCTTTTACGTCTCTGCACAGAACCCTAATTGACCGTTTTCCACCGAAACAACAATGGTAACCCAGATTTTCCCCGTTATGCTCACTTAAGCGAGTGCCTGTCAGAAAGAAGTCAACACACTTGTACTTGTACACTATGGAGCAAATAGCAGAATAAAAACTCCAAACGAATTACCATTTATAGTAGACCGAGAACAAAAAAAAAGTTTTGCTATTTGCTCTGTTGGGCATTAGTATACAGAACTTTGGCTTTTCTCGCTCATCTATAACAACTTGGAATGCGACGTGGGACCAGTGGTGAAAGGCAGCAATAACAATCACCCCTACTCTGCATTTCGACTTGGATTGGAATTTTTTCGATTTGGCAACTTTGGTATTCTGTGTTCCAATCTCTTTCTATCCAACTTCAAATCGTTCGATGTTGTGTATTCTGCATTTCGATCGTAGTTCCGTTTTTCTAAGTTGCAAATTTGTTGGCGGAAAAATATTTTCTTTTTATTTTTATATTAATTTATAACAGAATTTTAACAAAAATGTATGTAAAACTTGTTGAGAAACGTAAAAGGCTTGATGGTGATTGGTTTTTATATGTTTCCAACACAAGTGCCGTATGAGACATTGGCTAATTTAATGGCAACAAAGCGGGATATGATGACTCCTGGGAAGCTGGCATAAAATTCTTGCTTCGCTTGCTCCTCTTCACTTTGTTCAAATGTTATCCACTGAGGGCATAATTTTGGTTGCATTACATCCAGAAACGTAGACAGTGACTTTGACACTGTTGACTCTCCCATTCCTACATTATAATCCGCCCTATTCCATGCTGGTAACTGCCTTCTGCAAAAAATCTCAAAGCAGCTACTACAATATTAAGGGTAGATATCGATGCCGAAGTCCTTGGACGAAGAAGTATCTAACACATACTTGAAAGCATCCTAATTAAGTCGGAAGTTTTTTTTTGAACCTAAATAAGAAAATAAGGCATTAAACTGTACCACTTTTAAGTTCAATTTCTTACAATTCGTCACTCATCTCAAATGGATTACACAAATCTCGCAATATTTGCCTTTCCATTCTCGTCTGGCCATTTTCGTATGCGTTGCTTTCCAACTCCACAAATAATGCCAAGGCTATTGATTCCATTATAATAGACAGCTATAATTTGTGTCTATTCGTTGGGTCCAGTTATATGCCAAAGCAAGCTGCCGGAGTAGAGGAAGGTGAAGCGAAAACGTAAACAATCTTTGCGGAAAGAATAAAAAAATCTTTATAAAGTATTTTAGCCCAGTGCAATGAAATTAGCATCCATAAAATTCAGAAACTGTTAATATATTCGTGCAGGAATCCGTTTTAATAAAACTTGGTGGCCACGGCAGGGAATTGGCCAAAAGAACGACAAAAACACACGTACAATTATGAAAGCACTTCACTCAAAAAAATATAACACTGCGGCAATATATTATATTGCTTTTTTTTGTACAAAATAGCGTGGATCATAAAATATAAACGTTTTTCAGTGTTTTTTACACATTTTCTTTAATTCATTTTGTTCCAATGTACACACATTCCGTACAAACAGCTGATTTCGAAAAATTATTTGCTCTTCCTCTTCTCGTTACAATTCCGTCGTAACGCAGAATACCCAACTTCGATTAAAGCGGAGCGTAGAACGGGAACGTAATCGAAATGCAGAACAGGGGTGAATAACAATAAAAAGAACAAGGTACAACAACAACTTAAATACCGAAAAATAAACCGCAAGTACAAAAACAACATCATCACATCGCTACATCTGCTTCAACAAAGAGAAGAGACATAGGAATGTCCAATAGGTCCAATAGCAATAATTTTTGCCGCTCTTAAACGCGACGTAGCTCCTCTCAGAGCATAAGAAATTCTATCTCTTTTTTATACTACGGCTCTGCTATATGCTCTGTTTATGTTCAGAGCCGGAGCAGTCGCAGATAAGGCATCGAGTACTGGGAATCCCCAGTCCCGGGATTCCCGAGCCATTTTGCCATCTCGGGATTTCGGGACTTCTTCGGCATCTCATATTGCAATTTTATAAACCTTTAATTGGTTTATTTTTTTCAGTTTTACTTTCAAACCGCAGGAAATCCTCTTTTCCTGGTAAAGTTTAGACTTTTTAGACGTTTCAAATTTCAATAACGCGATTACAAAGAAAACATTTTTCTAGTAAATGCTGTTTTCTTATTAACCAACTAATATTTGTATACGTTACATAAATATTTTTGAACCAAAACTAAAATGTAACAATCTCTAGATGATTCCGATAAATCCAGAAATCCCTGGACTGAAAAAGATTTCGTATTTGAAGGCATTCGATGTCTTAGTCTTGATACGTAGTCTGTTACAGCGGCCTAGGTAGGTTGGCCGCTAGCAGTTAGCGCATTATCTGCCTGGTTACTTGTTATTTTGGTAAATTGAAGCAATTTTCTACAGCGACCACGTTCTTTATTTTTCGCATGTTTTTTGTGGAAATACAAAATATAGCCCATTTTACGTATTCTCTTTTTGATTTGATACAGTTACCAGTTTAACTCTCTGACTTTGAGTTAACTGCTAACTCGCATTGTAAAAGGCCGTTCTGCAAGTGGGTCTAATTGGAGACAGTGTAAGATGGAATATGAGACTTAAGACTATCGCTCAGCAGGTCACTGTGAATATCTCAACTGGGCGTCTCTTCTTTGAAATAAGGGGTACAGTCTCTACGTTTTGAACCGATGTACATTTGAATAGAAAATTTATTAATACCTATGATAAGAATGCTGAAACTGATTTTTTTTTTATTTAAAAAAAAAATTGTCTGTGTGCGGAAGTTTTGTAAACTTTTTGAATGCGTAAAAATAAATATTATAATAAACTTTTGGCGCAAAATGCAGGGCCATATCGAGGGGATATTTCCTGTGTAAGTGGGGCGTACGCTGAGTGTTGTAAATTTGGTCTGGAAAACGCGGAATTTTTTTTACGTTTACAACGCTTCCTAGACTGAGAGAATTGCCCTATAGGTAAAACACGATGATAAACAATCTATTAAAAATATGTATAGTTTATTCCGAAAGTCACACATGTTAACACTGATATTTTAAAATGTATAAGCTAGATTCACTACCATGCGTCACCACGACCATACATTAATATTGTCACGGATATTAGCATCACTAAGCTATACCATCACTAAGGCGATGCTAACGCCATGCTAAGCGGTATTTACGTCATTAATCAAATCATGTATACACATATATAAGGCAGCCGAGAGATGTCACACACAGATGCATTTACTTATACGCCTATGTGTGTGCGAGAGACTGTAAACTACAAAAACACATACATCTGAGAGACGCTGAAAAGTAGACAATTGTAAACAAGTAGAAACTATATGAGAACTATAAACACACGAAATAGTTGGTAAGTTCTGGAAATAGAAGAGCAGCGTAAACTATAAAAGCGGCGCAAGCGAGTAAGAAGTAATTCAGTTTGATTTGAGTTGTCAAGCAGTTACGACTAATACGATATCTAGCGAGCAATAGCAGTATTATTTTGAAAGTCAGTTTCCTTTAAGCTATCAGTTTGGTTATTAAGCTATTCGTTGCACAGTTTCAGTGTTATTGTGAAGTATTTTAATAAAGGCCATTTTTCCATTATTCAATATTGGAGTTATTTATTCAACAGTTTAGCGATACGAACCTAGCAAAAGGGCAAATAAGAGGATTTTCAAGCAAATTTGTTACAATTGGTGTCAGAAGAGGAATTGTTGAGTAAATTCCGAAGATTGGGAATACAACTTGGACATGGCAAAGTTCAGTGAATTGAAGATCCAGCAACTGAAGAAGGAGTTGGAGAGCCGTGGATTGAATACAAGCGGCGTAAAACTCGAACTTCAGGCACGGCTACGAGAGGCAATGGAAGCAGAAGGAATTGATGTGGACGAGTATGTCTTTTATCCTGATGGGGACGAGACAACAACAAAAATTGAAGAGAAAAACGAAACATCGCAGACAATTACCAGCACAGACTTGAACATGATATTGGCTGCAATAACTGCTCAAACATCGACAGTAACATCCAAGATGGAAGCGCAAGAGGCACGTATAAAGAAATGTCATCACAAATATCCACCAACATGTCATCACAACTAGAAGAACAGAAAACGTATATGTCATCTCAACTAGAAGAACAGAAAACGTATATGTCATCACAGATGGAATCCCAAGAGACACGAATAACATCGAAGATTGAAGCACAAGAAACGCGTATGTCAGAAATATCGACACAGATTACATCGAAGATGGAAGCACAAGAGGCACGGATATCCGAATTGCGGCTCAAATTTCAGCACAGATATCATCGGAGATCTCTGCTCAACTGGAAGAGCAAGAAGGACGTATTTCCTCGAAGTTGGAGGCGCAAGATACAAAAATTTTACAGTTTGAAGAAAAAATCGAGGCCGAGGTGGATGCTTTGAGAGGACGTATCGAGCAGTTGCACTGGGCGATTTACCAGTTGTTTCAGCAAGCAATACGAAGGTAAAAACTCCAACTTTTGACGGTTCTGTTCCGTTCCAGGTGTTTAAGATTCAGTTTGAGAAGACCGCAGCAGTGAACAACTGGAATGCGGAAGATAAAGTTGCTGCACTATTCATGGCGTTGAAAGGGCCTGCAGCTGAGATTTTACAAACAATTCCAGAGGGCGAACGGAACTGTTATGAAGCATTGATGGGCGCTCTAGAGAGACGATACGGAACTGAGCATAGGAGACAGATATACCAAATGGAGTTGCTGAACCGCTTCCAGAGGCCTGGTGAAACATTGCAAGAGTTTGCGTCGGATATTGGAAGGCTAGCACATTTAGCGAATGCGGACGCACCCGTGGAATATACTGAAAGGGTAAAAATCCAGAGCTTCATAAATGGCATACGAGATGTGGAGACGAAGCGGGCTACATACGCAAACCCAAAACCAACATTCGCAGAAACGGTGTCACAAGCTCTGATTCAGGAAACAGCGTCGCTTCTGTGTAAGCCAGTTTTCAAAGCACGCCGTGTGGAAGTTGAAAGGCCAGAGTGGGTAGACGCAATATTGGAGGCGCTGAAAGGATCGCAAAAGCGGAGTGAAAAAGTTATCAAATGCTTCAAATGCGGGAAGTCCGGTCACATTGCACGTCATTGCCATCTTGGTCTTAATAGTTCCAACAATGTGGGTGGCCGTAAACGCAAAGCTGGAGGAGATGAGCAAGAGCGAGTAAGAGGTAGAGATCGAGAGCTAGATCCAGCTATTGAATGCCCTGTGATATCTGTGTTGCAAATTGGTAGAAAATCGAGCAGTCTTACCGTCAGAGGGAATGTGGATGGTAAAGAACGTGTACTGACTGTAGATACGGGCGCATCTCATTCCTTGATCCGATCTGACTTGGTCAACAGGAGAATAAAACCGTTACCTGGAGCAAAATTGCGTACGGTCACTGGCGAATATAACCAAGTTTAGGGAGAAGTGATATGTGAAGTCTTGATTGGAAAGGTCACGGTTCCACACAAATTCGTTGTGGCGAAGATCGTTGAAGAAGTCTTATTGGGAGTGGACTTCTTGGTTGACCATGACATCAAGATCGATATGCAGAGAAGGGTGATACGTTATGAGAACCAGGATATACCACTTAACTTCAAGTTGGAGAAAGGGTTCATTAGTAATCGAGTAATGGTGGAAAAGACTCGACAAAGGCCACGAAAGTCAAAAGAAAAGGTTGATAGGTCGAATGGGCCAAATAAAGCAAAATCAAAAGTACCTGCGAGAGAAACACTGGAATCGACAAAACCTAAAAGACGCAGGAAAACGAAGCAACGAACTTCCGAGAAAGAATTCGAGGGTAGTTTCAAGCCAGCACGCACTACTGTTGTGAAACTTCCAGACGATAATGATGATGCGAAGCCAACCCGTCAAGCGCAAGCTCTACGAAGTAGTTCATTGGCCATGCAACAGAGTGCGAGGGAACGATCCAGGATAATGAGTAGTAAGATGAAACACAGGTACGACAAGGGAAGGTTTTTGGAGGGAGATTTGGTACTGTTGTACAACCCTCACCGGCGGAAAGGTGTTCCTTCCAAATTTTGGTGCAGTTGGGAAGGCCCGTACAAAGTTGTAAAAAGGATCAGTGATGCCATCTACCGCATACAAACAATTGGGAAACCACGAAATAGAAGGGTGGTTCAATTGGAGAGGCTAGTAGCGGTTAGATCGAGAGATTCGTCTGATCGGGACGATCAGACTTAGGTGGAGGGCAGTGTCACGGATATTAGCATCACTAAGCTATACCATCACTAAGGCGATGCTAACGCCATGTTAAGCGGTATTTACGTCATTAATCAAATCATGTATACACATATATAAGGCAGCCGAGAGATGTCACACACAGATGCATTTACTTATACGCCTATGTGTGTGCGAGAGACTGTAAACTACAAAAACACATACATCTGAGAGACGCTGAAAAGTAGACAAGTGTAAACAAGTAGAAACTATATGAGAACTATAAACACACGAAATAGTTGGTAAGTTCTGGAAATAGAAGAGCCTAGATGTATGCAGCGTAAACTATAAAAGCGGCGCAAGCGAGTAAGAAGTAATTCAGTTTGATTTGAGTTGTCAAGCAGTTACGACTAAGACGATATCTAGCGAGCAATAGCAGTATTATTTTGAAAGTCAGTTTCCTTTAAGCTATCAGTTTGGTTATTAAGCTATTCGTTGCACAGTTTCAGTGTTATTGTGAAGTATTTTAATAAAGGCAATTTTTCCATTATTCAATATTGGAGTTATTTATTCAACATTTTAGCGATACGAACCTAGCAAAAGGGCAAATAAGAGGATTTGCAAGCAAATTCGTTACAATACAGAATACATTAATTTTTATACATTGTGTTATTTATTTTAGATTTTTTGGAGTGCTCGAACCCATATAATGGTATAAGTCTTGTAGCGTAGATTGTACCAACTTAGCCTTTATAGTATCACGTTTCAAACGCCTGTGAGCCTCATACCTATGGCATCCACCAAAGCTGTAATAATAATCTCCACCTTCACTGCCCTTAATCCATAAAATGTCTATTGGAGGTACCTCGTCCTCCGATTTTTCATTCTACTGTCAATAGAAAGAAAACAAGTACTATAAATGTTTGTAGGTTTGTATACGACACATGCACATTAGGGTGTCCCAAAAAACTATTTTTGAATACGTAACCCCTTATTTTATTAGATTATTTCCGCTGTTTGGAAAATCCCAAAGTGCGGAGGCATGAACCTCAGTCGCGGTACATATTGAAATAAATTTTTTTTCTCTCATTTTTTCTTTGCTAATTGTAAATTTTAGGAACGAAATAATTATCTATAAAGCTTTTTGGGAAATAATGTTCATACTTTGCTATAATTTTATATTTGTGATCTATACCGGACCTACTTACAAATTAGTGACGGGTTATGTGAGACTGGTTACGCGAGACAGCTTACAGAATAGCAAATTGTCTCAAAACTGATTTTCACCCCGAAATGTCTCTAATAGTGACTAGAGACGGCTTACTGAATTAAGCTGTAAAAACCCCGTCACATGAGCAGTTTTTCACATAGATGCGTTTTACTCAATCTTATGCATTATGAGTAGATTGCACGTAATTTGGTGAATGGTAGATTGAGCGAATCCGTCGCTCTGGCAAGGCAGAAACTCTCCCATCTAGGTAGTGTGATATGCAGTAAAAAGCCTGAAGACATACTTAGATACATCAAAAGCCTCCACATACAAAATTAGGCTGAAAGGTCATGCACAATAGATCTGCACAAAGGTCGCAGTGATTCCAGGCCTAATAATAAGATTTAGCGACACTTGCGCCATCTGACATGGAAAAGTAGTCAACTCCCAGCTTTTGTTGCAAGCAAAGCATAAGAAGAAGAATTTGAAATTTGATTGGCTAGGGGTGCTGGCACAGTGAATATTTCCCACTCATTGGTAACTTTTCTAACATTTCTCGCAGTTAAAACTGCAATATAACAAATGAATACGGCACAAAATATGTTAGCACGTATTTTTGTTGTATAGGGAGAATGTTTATAGCAGTGCTTCGCGAAATTTTGTATGTGAATGGGCAAGGCGAAATGACCTTCAATTGCCAAGTCTGAAGTTCCTTGTTGTTGTTGTAGCAGTGTTTCGCCCCATTCAATAGGTCGGTAGTCCAAAGAAACTTGCTGTTTCAACGGGGGTGGACCATAATGAGAGGGGTGTTATTCGCGTTGATTCCACAATACAGTTGACGAGATGTTTGGTGTCATGTGGGGACACGTTACAAGCAGGACATATGTTATGTATGTCGGGGTTGATTCTGGATAAGTAAGAGTTTAACCTGTTACAGTATCCAGATCGAAGTTGAGCTAGAAAGACTCGCGTTTCCCTAGGGAGTGTGCGTTCCCCTTCTGCAAGTTTTGGGTATTGTTCTTTGAGTACAGGATTCACCGGGAAAGTCCTGGCATAGAGGTCCGACGCCTGTTTGTGGAGTTCACTGAGGACCTGCTTGTGTTTTTTGGCTTCATACGGCTGTGTTCTCAGGTGCCGTATTTCCTCATAATGCTTACGGAGATGACTCCTTAAGCCCTTGCGCGGTGTTGGCTCATCAATCAGATGTCTGCTGGGATGCCCAGGTTTCTGGGAGGTAGCCGGACTACCGTAGCCATTTTCCATTTTTCGGGAATGACAAAGGTGGAAAGGGAGAGGTTAAAGACATGTGCTAAATATTTGAAACCCTCTTTACCTAGGCTTTTAAGCATCGGCATGGCTATGCCGTCTGGGCCCACTGCTTTGGATGGTTTAGCATGACCGATGGCATCCTCAGCCTCTCTGGCGGTGATGGTAATTGGGGACGCGCTGAATTTATGTTTATGTGCGTGTCTGTTGGCCCTCCGTATATCTTTGTCGACCGTAGAATGCATTATATATTGTCGCCAGAAAGCGCTCGCGTATTTTTTCGCATCCGACAGCACTTTATCGCCAAAGGCGATGGAAACTTTGTCATTGTGCCTAGACGGATTCGATAGGGACTTTACGGTGGACCAAAGTTCACCTACACCGGCAGAGAGGTTACAACCGCTTAGGTGCTCATCCCATTTCGCCCGCTTGTGTTCATCCACAAGCAATCTGATGCGTCGGTTTATATCCCTTATTTGGGGGTCGCCGGGATCGAGCGGTCTTATAAGGTCACGTTCTCTCGCTAAATTTTCCTTCATATTTATAAACGCAACATTTTGATTGATTGTGACGATGTTACTGGAATGCATAAACTTGTGTTAAAGGCATCCATATGAAAAATTGCATTGTGTAGCAGCCTTAAATTTCGCAACAAAATACGTTATTATAGATTGAGACAGCCCAATATATGTACATGTACTAGAATGTGTGGATAATAAAGGCCCAAACACATTAGACTTTTACTTTTAGCTGCTATATTCTTAATCCATAGTCATTTGGTTCAGAAACGTCGATATTAGCTGTGTTTTTTAACACGCGCGTATACGTTTCGTTTGCGCGTGTTAAAAAACGCCTATCTTCGCTTAGATAATGCTTAGGAGACCCATCTAGCGGCTGTGGTAAAACAACTAGCTACAGCAACAGGGTGTACCGAAAAGCGGAGACGCAACGCTCTGATGGCCATAGGGTATAACATATAGCTGAATCAGTTGCGATGAATTGTGGACACACATATAATACATAGAATTAGTGTACAGGGTGAAACAAAGACACATATTTCAGTTACATCTGAGTATAATGCGTATTGAAATTTAGTAGGACAAAATTTATGCGCAGCAATTTCAGAGGTGTATTTATAGTTTGTCTCTTAGCAGTCAATATAAAGTTTAAGCGTAAACGGATATACGCGTGTTAAAAAACACGGCTATTATGAACTTTAATGTTGGATATTACTGTATTAAATGATATTTTTAGGAAATATTGACATGTTCGGGAAAAAAACTTTTGGTTATCCCGGGAAGCCACAGATTTAGTTCCTCAAATTTCTTGCATTTACTGAAAATCTTGAAATTTCGATCGCTTTTCAATTTAGTTTATTTGTATATATGTACATGTGTTTAAGAAATAGTTGTTTTTCATTTTTCCAAAGAGGATAAATTATCTCTTATTATATCAATCAAATATATTATCAATCTGCTACTCGTAGCCATTTGCTCGATATTTCCTATGAGGTAGTCGCTGGTTTTTTTTTTGGCGAGATGTGCATAAAATGTCTTCTATACATTATCGTGGGGTATTTGTGTTTATTTTTCCGATTGTATTTAATTTAATAACTAATTCTCTTTCCAAAAATCACAGTTGCATAAGGTGCCTACGCCGCATGGATAAATGAGAGACAATTCAAAAATGTCCCTCATAGAAAACATTCGGCATACATTTTTTTATTTCCAGCGTGTTACTCGCCACTCGTAGCAGACTTTGATATAGGCAAAGAGGATAAATATAATAAGAGCCAACAGTCTGCTAAGAGTGGCGAGTAGCCCGCTGGAAATTAAAAAAACTGATGCCTAATGTTTTCTAAAAGGGACATTTTTAATTGTCTCGCATTTATCCATGCCGTGATTTTTGGAAAACACAGTCGGAAAAATAAGCACAAATACCCAACGAAATGTATAGAAGACATTTATCCACATCTCGACCAAAAAAAACCTGCAGTTACCCTAACCAAAAACATTACGCAAAGTAACGAGTGACGTCTCTTATTAAATTTATCCTCTTTGCCTATATGACACTACTTTATTTTCGTGTATGTTTCCTTGTACATATTTTATATTCAATTCTTTGTTGTACTCCCTCCTAATACGGCTTCAGTACTGGTGTAAGTGTGTAAGCTATTTTTCAAAAAATAAAGAAAATGCAATCTAGTTTGTTTAAAACAAACGTGCCAGTTATTTTTTTCTGACAAATCAATATTTTGTTTTAAGCTGGGTGCGAATTGACCTAAATTTCTACCTAAATAGGGAAAACCCTAAATCACTGGAAACTGTCATAAGGCAGTGCAAAATAAAAATTTTGAATTTTTATGAAAATACTTTTCAACCTAAATTCAAGTGTCAAATTTAAAAAACAAAAATATTCTTGATTTTTCATTTTATTTTGTTTTTAATATTGTACATACATATATGCAAATAAATGGTTCTTGTACATTCAATTTAAGTAAAATATCGTTGAGACAGCGATGATCCTTGCTGCGATTAAGGTCCGATCGATTGAACGTGGTGGTGAGCTCAAATTTATTCAAGCTTATGTTGGCGACACAACAATTGGATCCTGATAATCAAATATGGATCACAATCTGAACATATTTGGCAAGCAAGTGGACTAATTGACCTAAAATAGGAGGCGTGTCAACATCACAGTATTGAATTCGAGATTGTGGCAAAGGTCATTGTGTATGTGCTCCACTATGTCCGGCAAAAAAGCCTTATACAACGGAGCCACTGCATTTTCTTGTACTGCTATCCGCGGACCTTAATTAACCTCTGTTCTTTTTTCGTATAAAAAGGCGTCAAAACTACCAAATTTCCCGTATTGTAATTATTTTTTAAAACAAAAACATGTCAAATTATTTTATTTTGTGGACAATATTGGCCCCTCTTTCTCTTGTTGGAAATTGTTTTTGTAATATGGCTTTTCGATAAAGTTTCGTCAGTTTGGAATCCAAGCAAAAATAAAGTAGTGTCATATAGGTATTAGCAAAAATATCACAACTATAAAAACAATTTATTTGATAACGCACCTTAATTGTTTCCATGAGTGATTGCACTTTTGCCTCATCCAACACTGATGGAATTGGTCTATGTATAACACTCATGGGTACCTGATGCACTTCCGCTATAGCAGCTGAGTGTACACTTGTATTTTCACCTGCATTGGACACCATTTTCAGTTCGAATCTTCCTGCTAGCAAATGTTTGATTAACATGCAAATAGGATTTTGTGGAATGATCAAAGTAAATATGTACGAGCTCTTTTTTGTTGTTGAACTTCTGATTAGCGAGCTTATACGTCTACTCACATACAATGTTGTACGGCTAATGAATGACATTTTTTTTCTGGATTATGAGTAACGTCACATCTTATTATATGTATATTTATAATTTGATTGATAAATTGTTCATCGTAGTATATATTTACCTATGTTCCTTTATATTGTTCCTGCAATTAAAATATTTTCTTTTGCCACAGTGCACTTAAGTAATTGCTGGTTGGCCACGATGATGAGCCATTAACTTTTGGAAAAACAAAAAAATGTTTTGATTTGTCGGTCATATGTTGTGGCGTAAACAAGTTGGCTAAAGGCCCTGACAAAGTTGACATAGTTATGATGCTTTAGTCATAACCATATTTTCACTTAACCATATTAACTATTGGCATCAGTTATTTGTACCTTAACCTAAAAAATGTCATAATGGTAATAATTTTCAACAGGGCTCGACCGTGAAATCGCGTCCAAAAATAACCGCATCTTGATCTAAGTATTAATAATCCGAAGGCGAAAAAAAGTTGAGTGTTTAAGACATTTACGAAAAACTGAAAAATCATCCGAAATCGGGGTGGGTATTTTTGCGCAGAAAACTTCTCGGAGCTTTGAAAAAGTGGACGGTGCCACGCCCACATATATGGGTATGTGTCATTTACATCCATTTGGGTCTCGCAGATGATCGCACGGTAGTACGATGATACATATACATATATCTTGCAAAGAAATGAAAGAGCAAGTATTTTCCTAATAAAAATGAAAATGGGCCTGTGGCTCATGAGCATTCAAAGTACTCACCCAGTACTTTTATGTCTATATAAAATATTGAAAAAGTGAGCAGTGTCAGCTCCTACTAGAAAATATTTTAATTCGCTCTATTACCGTATTATTTAAAGCAGATATCCAACATTTGGTAAGAAATTCCAAATATCGATTAAATTGAGTGGTATAGGCGGAGGGAGTAGAAATAAAATTCAAAGTAGGAGCAAGAGTGAAATTGGAGGTAGGAATGAGAGGGAGTGAAAATAAAATTTAAGCTCGCTATATTTTCTTTGGTATATATTTTCTGTATATGAGATTATTTAGGTGGGAGTGAGGGTGGATGTAAAAATGAGAATGAAATTCCCAATAGGAGTGAAACAAAAATTTAAACCCTCTATATTTATGTTATTGCTTAAGGGGGTATACAATATTTGAAATCGGGATTTTTAACTTGAAGCTAGTATGTGAAAACGGAGTCATTGGTCGGAAAATCTAGCCTTAACAAAATAATATCCCCTAACTTGGAAAGTTGAATCAGTCAACTACGTTCCTTTGACTGCGGCATATCTGCTGGTGTGGGCGAGTTATGGCCAATCGGGCCCTGTGTAACCAAGTTAAATAAGGAAGGCAGTTGGGAATTTTGTGAAAATGGTCTAGCATCATTACATTTTCAAACTGGTGTAGTATATTTACAAACTACACAAACAAAATATACCGCCATGCATTTGCTGCATCAATGAAAACACGCTACTCAAAACTGCGTAGTTTATATTTACTAAATTCCAAATCAATGTGAACATTTCAACAATATAGCTTAGACGTGATGAAAACCACAAAAAAAGAAAATAAAAAAATAAAAATAAAAAATTTTAAGTTAAACGGTTTTATTGAAAACAATACTTACATTAAGTTATAATAATACTAAAAGCTAGAAAATAATTAGGTAGGTCCTAGGTACTAGTCATCGCACTCCTCATCAATCTAGGGCGTTGATCAGACAATTAAATAATAAATGGGCGCTTGAAATTTCTAAAAATGTGAGGCGTAGCATAACCTCATTAAGGTTCTGTTGGTCTTACTTATGACTATCAATAGAAATTTGACGCGTCTAACGCTTTTATTTAATTGTCTGATCAACGCCCTAGATTGATGAGGAGTGTGATGACTAGTACCTAGGACCTACCTAATTATTTTCCAGCTTTTAGTATTATTATTACTTCATGTAAGTATTGTTTTCAATAAATCCGTTTAACTTAAAAAAATTTGTTTAATTATTTTATTTTCAAGTTTTTAGTCTTTATTTAATTCCCTATTATTTCTCATTCTATTTAGTTCATTTAGTGACTCATTATTACAAGGAATCCTTCCTGAAAATTTGTTACAATCTAAGTCCTCAATAAATAATCCTTCCAAAGATTTTATTCGACTCAGCGCCACGCATGCTTGTCCCTCCTAGAACTCCACAGTATTTTGATGTCACATCTGCCGGAGTGTATGTAATATTTGTTCCAAATATGAGCCAAATCGGACCGCAAATACGATTTTTTGAACCTACCGGCGATTTTTTCATAGGTCGCTTTCTATGCATGTAAGTATTATGTGTTCCAAATATGAACCAAATCGGACAACAAATATGATTTTTTGCAATATTTCTATCCATGCGCCACCTATCGGAGTTTTTTCTTATAATTGCATTGTCATCGGGTTCTGGATTATATTCCCAGTTTCAAGCTTGTAGCTTATCAGGAAGTTACTTAAATTTTAATTACAAAATTCGTAAACAACGCTCGCTATTAAAAATGGATTAGCAGCCAAGCAACTTTAATACCTTAAATTCACAAAAAAAAAAAAAAAAACCGAATCTTGAAAAATTTTAAACATTTTTTATTACATAATTTTTTCACCTGGCATTTGAAACAGGGTTGGCGTTTGGATGCAACTGTATCTATTTGGATACATTTTTAATTAGTGGATACAAAGATACAAAAATCTCAAAATTGTTAGGCTGGAAGCAAAGGGGATAAATTATAATAAGAGCCACCCATTTGTTACGAGCGGCGAATAGCTCGCGGAAAATCAAAAAATGTAAGCCGAATGTTTTCTTTGAGGGACATTTTTGAATTGTCTCCCATTTATCCATACGGTGTAGGCACCTTATACAACTGTGATTTTTGGAAAGATAATTAATTAAAAAAAGGGCAGCAAAGCGATTGGCTGTAAATGATTTGTACTCATCCCACTTTCCTTTTTTAAAGTTTATAGAAGTGCGGTTTTCGGTGACGATGAAGCGAAATAAGTATAGGCAGGTGGTCAGATGCCAATGTTATCATCGGCTGCCAGTTGACGCAGTTGACGAATCCTGTGCTCTCGATTGATATATCAGCAGTTTCTCGCCATACGAGTAGGGGCGTCTCCGTTTATTGTGCGGAACGTCGTTTCTTCTGTTTGATCCGCCAGCATCTCACCCCTGCTGTCCGCCTACAGGTTTGAATGCCATAGATCGTGATGGGCATTGAAATCGCCTAAGATAATGCGATTATCGCCAGACAGTAGTGCACTGATATTAGGGCGGTATCCACTGGGGCAACAGGTGGCAGGAGGGATGTAGATGTTGATGATTTCTAGGTTTACATCGCCTGACCGGACAGATAAGCCGTGACGTTCTAAGACACTGTCCCTGTGGCCGATGTCGGGATTAAATACGCGAGATCGCCTCCATTTCCACTCTCGCGATCTTTTCTGTGGACATTATACTCAGAACAGGTCTGCAGAGTAGATCTTGCTGTGAGTTTAGCCTCTAGAATGTTTAACTGGAGAATTCTGAAATGCAGCGGGGGAGACGTCGTCTCTCTAGGGGTAAGTGACGGGTGACTACGCCAGAGTTGAGGGACGCCAGGAGGCAAAGGCGCGCTGAGGCGTAGACTGCCCTTGGGCGTGAACAGCAAGGAGCCACAAAAGATTTATAAAAGTTACGAGGACGTCCTCCTCGGCAAACGCAGGACCGGGGTCAAGAGAAGGTCCCGGATTGGATTCTATACCTTCCCGGAGCAGGAGAGTATGGCACAGTCCCGCTGCAAGGATCTGCTGGGAGGATGACAATTTGTGGGAGGGACGCAGCAAATTAAATGGGGTTACAATGAAATGACAGCCCTTGGTCGGGAAGAATCCCGAGTCGCTCCGGTACATAGAACCGGCTGCCTTGGGAAGAGTCCTGGTTATAGTCTAGTTGAGGGGTCGACTGCTAATACGCTACCAAAAATATCGAGAGGTGTCAAACGACGCGTCTTGCCATCAGTATTAATAAGCCGAAGGCGGAAAATAAAAATTTTAGGTCGTTCAAAAGATATTAACGAAAAACCGAAAAAAGACCCGCGGGTACCTCCGAAACCAGTGGTGGTATCCATAGTATTTTTGCGCAGTACACCTTTCCGCGTTGGCGGCCTTCGGCCGCGCTTATAAAAATTTACCCTGTGTGAGTCCAAAACCGTTTTGGATACCAAAACTATATCCGCACAAACACTTATGTTCACAATTTTTTTTGTGGGTACCACAACATTACAACAACCACATGAAAATCGCCAACTTCAACTGCAAATATCTCCGGACAGGGATAAAAAGTTTCTTTTCCGCCTTCGGATTATTGTTCTCGAGATTAATACGCGTCTTTTGACATCTCTCTCGTTATTTTTGGTAGCGTATTAGGCAGGGCATTTTTTAAGGATTTTTCACTAGGTGGCCAAAAGAAAAATATCTCCTCGACATGACTGACCATACCGGTCAGCTTTTGAATATTGCCATTTTTGGTCAAAAAAAAAAACATGCTGTGGCAACCGTGGTTGTGACTCACTCATACCAAACCATTTGCAATAAAACAAGTAATCCCAGGAATAGTTATTTTTCATATCCAACTTATTACATACTTGGCCAAAATTTTTTTATTATATGCTGACAAAAAACCCTCGAGCACGTGCAGAATTTGTAGAATTTATATATGTCACGGAAGTCGTGAGTACCTATGTTCTTTTCCATATAAATCCTCATTGATAGTATATTTGATGAACTATCATTAGAGTTGGGATTCTACCGGGTATTTACCATTTTTATGGGTAAATACCGGGAAAATACCCGGAATATTCCTTTTTTGTATCTTTTTTTGCGTATTTAAAAATCGTTTGAATCGAGGCTGCTTGGAATTACAATTCAGCAATTAAATTTATACGCCATTTGAAATTAAAAAAATTTCGTTTTTATTTTAAACAAACAACCCAGCAAACACTCGGAGTCAACAATTAGTCTGAAAGGAGTCCAAACTTTGGATCGTTTGCACTCGTTTTGAACTCATTTAGGAACCTGAAGCGAATGCTATATGCTTATATTTTGCCTCTAACATAAGTCTTATACAGACCTTCTTCCGATATCATATATGAGCCTTATTGGCGTCATATACTGCTAATTTTGAGCCTTTTAATGACACTACTTCAGGGCTTTTAGGAAGAATTTTTGACATATATCCGAAGCGGAAAACATAGGGGAGAATGTCATAAAACTCACATGAGGATAAGATAGAAATGAAATAAGTATTAGTTGAGTTAATTATTTATTTAGAATAAATTGTCGCAGAAAAATTTCAGAGTTTTTTTCCGGAGCTGCCTAGTTTACTAATTCTAATATTTTTCGTTTGTTTATAATTTCATCAAATCGGAGTCATAAAAGACTCTAAGGTGATAGCATTTTTGAAGCTTTTGAACCATATTAAACTCCAGAACTGTAAGAGAATATTTATAAGGGACACATATTTACCCAAACAAACAGGCTCACGGCGCTCATAATTTAAGAATCCGAAACGAATCCAAAATAAGTGGGCAATATAGGAATCAGAAAAGCGTCGAAACGCGTAGGAGGGTAAAAGAAAATTTAATTTTTGCCTTTTATTTAACGGCCTAAAAGCTCCTAATCTTGCATGCAAAAATTATCATTTATCAACTATTTATGTTCGTCACAGCGAGTCTGGAACAAATTTTGAAACTTTGTTACGATCACTGTTCATTTTAATACAAAATGAATTACATTTGTACATTATTTTTACCCTTCCTATTCTTTTATTGTATAATAGGCCGGGTCGATTTATGGGGAGGCAAAAAAATCGCCCATTGATCTGTGAAAATCATATTCTAGGGATCAAAATAAGAAACTTTGCCGAAGGAACCATACCTCTAAAACGAATTCTGATGCCCCCCCTTTGGGTCGAACTTGCAAATTTTGAAAAATCCCACTTTGAAATGCCTATGTTTTTTTTTTCTTTTTGGAGTTTATTTTTCTCTTTAGAAATTTATTTAGTCAGAACATATGTAAATGAAAAAATGAATTTAACTTAGTAATAGAAAAGAAGTTAAAAAATTATTAGAAATTAGCGTTTTTACAACCCCCTTTTAAAAGCAAGGCATCACTGTGATGCATTTGCATGTCGTAAACATAGTTGTGTGGGTTTTTTATTCAACCATTTTAAAAAATGAAGGTATCACTGTGACACAATTGCAGATCGTAAAATTACTTGTGTTGTTGTTTTTAAGCCACCACAAGACACAGCAGGTAGAATTAAAATTGCCCCTACCCAAAAGTTCGACCCAAAGGGGGGGACATCAGAATTCGTTTTAGAGGTATGGTTCCTTCGTCAAAGTTCCTTATTTTAATCCCTAGAATACGATTTTCACAGAGCAATGAGCGATTTTTAAATCGACCCGCCCTATTGTATAAGCATCTTTTTTAGGCTCAAATGATTTACGTTAATAGGCTCATATAGGACGACCATTGCAAGAAGGAAATACATTGGTTTCGGCCTCCCAAATGAGCACATACCGGCTGTAAAGGCTTCAATTTAGATATTTTTCCGACTCTTTTTCGACTCAAAATGTTTACTGGGTAAACTTAAATATTTGCAACGGCATGCATTATTGGCTAAATATTTTTGAAAAACGCTGGATTACAGATTAAAACTAATTCAACCGATAGCATAATGGATAACTACCCACCAATATAGGACAAATTGGATACATTTTGGAATGAATTTGTGTGTTGGTTTCCCATATTTTCCAAAAGATTATTTTTACCCTTAAAAATAAATAAATAAATGTAAGGCGCGATAACCTCCGAAGAGATCTAAGGCCGAGCTTCTCTTCCAATTTGCGTCGTGCTCCTCTTGATTTTCCCTACAAATTGGCCGGACGGGACCTACATGATTTTATGCCGACTCCGAACGGCATCTGCAAGGCAGATGAGTTTTCACTGAGAGCTTTTCATGGCAGAAATACACCCAGAGCGCTTGCCAAACACTGCCGAGGGGCGACCCCGCTTAGAGAAATTTTCTTCTAATTGAAAAACCTTATTTCTAAAATGTTTGATGTTGCTTTGCCCGGGGTTTGAACCCAGGCCATCCGGTGTGGTAGGCGGAGCACGCTACCATCACACCACGGTGGCCGTCGTGGGTATTTATTTTGGGTAAATATTTGGGACTTTACCCATTTTTACCATGTATAACCAATTTACCGTGTATTTACCATTTGGGTATTTACCCCTTTCCCATATCTAACTATCATTCATTCGTTGATAAATTTCTTCGATTAGTACCAAAAACTTCATTAGAATTAGCAAGTTATATATTTTTGGACATTTTGGGGAAATCATGTATGTTCAGAAAATTTCTGACATTATTTCAGTTAGGTGTTGTTCACGCATTTTCGAAATTCAGTTGTGGCCAGATTATGATTACTACGTGGCCACGGCGGATTACTACGTGGCCATTTGGCCACGTTCGTATTACTTAAAAAATGCCCTGGTATTAGCAGTCGACCCCTCAACTAGACTTACCAGCATTGTTTACTATAGCTGTATTTCGTTGCAAACTATCACAATTAAAACACTTGCTAGCTTACCGAATTGCATGGAAAGCAACAACACTTCGTGTTGTAACGTCGTCGCGTCAAGTTCGTTTCCCCACAACTCAACCGCGTGCTATAAAAGGACGCTATTCATGCGGTTGAGAACAAAATGGCGGATAGTGAGGGAATCGAAATGACAAAAAATTATTAAAAATAGTTGAAAAACTTAAAATTTATCGTACTTGGAGTAAACCATTAAATCTAAATATAATTCATCGTACTTGGAGTAAAGCATTAAATCTAAATATATAAATAAAAAAAAAAAATAATAATAACCTTAATTACGCAGAAACCTACGCACATGGTTCTGGCCTTAGTGTATTACCTGTGTGTTGGTGGAGCAACTGTACAACAATTTAAAGACATTAAAATTTGAATATATAACATGGTGTTATGGATTAACACCAATGGAGGGATAACCTGGTGTTTTATAAGCTTAAGCTTTAACCAAGAAACTAATAATCCAAAAAAAAAAAGGAAAGCAACAATAAAAAGTAATCGAGTTGAGTTGGCTAAGCGGTTTCAACTGGCGATTTACCTTCAGCACCCTGCAAAAATTGTTGGATTACGTGTTCCATTTTCTTCATATTGGAGTACTCTAATAATACTCCTTTGCAATGCGTTTGCGGACCACCATCAGCCGATCATTGCTCGTTTTTTAACGACCGTGATCACGACACAACGACGATCGAACAGAGTTGCCAAAAGTAAAATATTGCATACAAATAACTGATAATAATATTTTACTATGGCAACTCTGATAAAATGCGCACTGGTTTTATGTATACATACTATAGTATAGAGAAATATTAGTTTCTTTATTCACGCAAATGCTAAATAACATAAGAATATTCTTAGTAAAAAATATAGAAATTTGTATTGCCCCTCTTCATTTACTTTCATTTTAAATTAAATTCACTCCGATAATTCTTTCTGACACAATTCCTCTTTAGTACTTTGGCATATGATCCTCTTTGGGTGCTCCATGGAGTACGAGAGTGAAAGTACTTTGGAAAGTACTCTCACGTATGTACTCTATGGAATACTCACAAACAAAGCGAGAGTGGGATCACCTACTCCTCTCCTAGGACATCGCAATGTTAATTGGAGCATATTTTTTGTATGAATACAGATTAGTTTTGGAACACTCCTATACTCCCAAAGGAGTATTCTTACATTATTTATGCATTACTCGCGTTTTTTGAAGGGGCATGGAATTCTAATACTAATAGTGATAGCGGCGATGCAATCATGGATAGTTAAATATCGTCACTCGTCATCACTAATCTGTGTGCTTTAAGCGCCAAATACACGACACGAACATTTCCGCGAACATTCCCGTTATGTCATGTTTCTGCGACCTTTTCTGTCGTGTATGGTGGTGTTTGCCAGTTCGCGCAAATGTTCGCCAAAAATCAAAATATTTTAATTTTTGGCGAACATTTGCGCGAACTGTTCGTGCGTGTATGGCGAAATAGCTCATAATCGTAGTAATTTCTGAACGGAACAGACGTGCGCGGAAAAGTAAAA
This sequence comes from Eurosta solidaginis, assembly GCF_040869045.1. Classification (NCBI taxonomy): domain Eukaryota; kingdom Metazoa; phylum Arthropoda; class Insecta; order Diptera; family Tephritidae; genus Eurosta; species Eurosta solidaginis. The sequence continues at coordinate 44,649,253 of NC_090322.1, forward strand.
TGGAAAATAAAAAATTTTTAAATGTTCGGCCAAAAGTTCGTATGGTGTATGGCCAAAGCTGCGAACAAGATTGCGGAATGTTCGCGGAAATGTTCGTGTCGTGTATTTGGCGCTTTACTTTCCAACTGAGTAAAAAAATGTATTGGATACAAATAAGAATCACCCCTATTCTGCATTTCGATTACGTTCCCGTTCTACGCTCCGCTTTAATCATGGTTCAACTATATACAGGTTGGCTCATCTGTAAAGCAACAAAATAAGTCTGTTCAAATTGTCAAAATCTGTGTATTGGTGTTGGTGCGAATGGTATGGAATGGAAACATAAAACTTAGCAGTTTTTGTATGTGTAAGTAAAATGTTGCCAATGTGTTGGTTTCATTTTGAGTTTGCCATCTCCTTTTGACAATCCCTTCGACCATGCAATGACAAATAAAATCAGCTGATGAGATGAGCCAACCTGTACATAATTGAACCATGGCTTTAATCGAAGTTTGGTATTCTGCAATACGACGGAATCGTAAAGAGAACAGGAAGAGCAAATGATTTTTCGAAATCAGCTGTTGGTACGGAATGTGTGAACATTGGAACAAAATAAATTAAAGAAAATTTGTAAAAAACACTGAAAAACGTTTATATTTTATTATCCACGTCATTTTGTACAAAAAAAGCAATAGAGTATATTGCCGCAGTGTTTTATTTTTTTGAGTGAAGTGTTTTCATAATTGTAAGTGTGTTTTTGTCGTTCTTTTGGCCAATTCCCTGCCGTGGCCACCAAGTTTTGTTAAAACGGATTCCTGCACGAATATAGTTGACATTTTCTGAATTTTAATGATGCTAATTTCATTGCACTGGCCTAAAATACTTTTGAAAGGTTTATTTATTCTTTCCGCAAGGATTGTTTACGTTTTCGCTTCACCTTCCTCTACGCCGGCAGCTTGATTTGGCATATAATTGGACCCAACGAATAGACACAAATTATAGCTGTCTATTATAATGGAATCAACAGCCGCGGCATTATTTATAGAGTTGGAAAACAACGCATACGAAAATTGCCAGGCGAGAATGGAAAGGCAAATATTGCGAGATTTGTGTAATCCATTTGAGATGAGTGACGAATTGTAAGAAATTGAACTTAAAAGTGGTAAAGTTTCATGACTTATTTTCTTATTTAGGTTCAAAAAAAATATTCGACTTAACAAGGATGCTTTGAAGTATGTGTTAGATACTTTTGCGGGGCAAATACGTCCAAGGACTTCGACATCGACATTTTGTTTTTGACCTGTAAACATAAAAAACAATCATCATCAAGCCTTCTACGTTTCTTAACAAGTTTTACTTACATTTTTACATTTTTGTTAAAATTCTGTTATAAATTAATAAAAAAAATAAAAAGAAAATATTTTTCCGCCAACAAATTTGCATCTTAGAAAAACGGAACTACGATCGAAATGAAGAATACAAAAAATCGAACGATTCGAAGTTGGATCGAAAGAGATTGGAACACAGAATACCAAAATTGCCAAATCGAAGAAATTCCAATCCAAGTCGAAATACAGAATCGGGCTGAATAATTTTTTCGAAAATTGGAAAATATTGCTGTTATCGAAAAATCGGGATAGTCGTCTTATCGCTGTAGTCGTATCCCTAACGTAATCAGCTGTTTATCGTTACGACGGTAAACCAAAAACCAATTGCCCTACAAGACAGGTACCCGTTACCTAATCGCTTACTTAATCGTCACCAATAACTTGTTCACTAATTATCGTCTTAATGACTTTTACATTGCTGTCGTGAAAAAGGTAACGCATGCGCTCTCTCAAAATAGTTTACGTGTGACTCGCTTTCTCGCTCTTACCTATTGTGTTTTCGACATTCCTTCTCGCTCGATGTTATTTACATTTTTAAGTTACTTCATCAGTTATGTTTTCGTTATCGCTAACCAAAACATATGCTACAACAACAACACGGGTAACTGGCCTATCGGTTACCTTCTGTAAAATCGTTTTTTCCATGAATGAAACGCGTCCTTTATGTTCAGATAATATTTAATTATAAATAATTCATATATACAATGTTTTTTTACAATTTAAATTATTCCCTTATTACTCTGGTGAACTTTACATATGTGTATATTGATATGTACAAGCTAATTAAGTACAATAGCGTCTATTAATAGCTGTGCCCTTTCTGAAACTTTCGAAGCTCAGTGCTGATGCCCAATTTTTCCTGCGCTGGTGGTGTTGTTCAACATCAGTTTGCAGAGTCATATGAGTTTTGTAGGGATAATACCGGAAGCCCCAATTCGCGCTATCAAAGTCGATTTACAGGTGATATTGATCCTTTGGTCTTGACCCTTTCCCATAGTTTGCTTGTTAGCGCCTTACCTGTGGTACTAAAAAGGCGGGGGGATAGTTGTCGCAGTTTTCTTATAATTTGAGCAAATTTATGTTCTTCCTTCAGCTACAGCTGGAATATTTGGAATATTGCTATGCGCACATCGTCAAAATCAAATTTCCTAGAATGAGAAAGAAACTAATATCAGTAAGGATAGATTCAAGTTTTTAATATATTTAACCCGAAAAGTGTTCTATAAATAGGACTCCACGGGATACAAGGGGTTGTGTAGCGCAACATATAGCTTCTCCAACCCAATTGTCAACCTCACCTTCGAGCGGCGAATCCCGTTTCACTAACAGACGAGGCTCTGGCGACCCCAAGCTCCTCATGGAACTTGGGGTGGGGAGGGAGGGATGGCCTGAAGGTTCAATGTGGCCATATAAATCGTTCCCGAGATGGTCGGGCCAGCACCTTAATGGTGCGTACGGAGCGTATCGGATCTGTATCCGACAAAGGACCATCACATCGATAACACTCCCCAAAGCCTTCGGGAAGTAACCTAATCGCTACAACAACAGTTCCCTGTTGGACAGGAAAATAAACGTTTGGTTATCTCCAAGTTGATCATATGCTATTACAAGGTCACTAACGCTTCTAATGGCTCCAGCGGGTTAGGGAGCTTAGAGTATACCCGCGGTAGGCATGCCTGCGTAAGAGGCGATTAAAATACCAAATTGGTTCAGGGGGTTGTGTAGCGCAACCCCTTCAATGGGTTGCCAGCGCAATATATAGCTTCTCCAACCCAATTGTGAACCTCACCTACCCGTGGCGAATCCTGTTTCTTTAACAGCCGAGGCTCTGGCGACCCCATGTTCCTTATGGATCTACATTTGAAGGCGCTTAGTTAGCTGACATCGCTTACTTAAACGGTTGATTCTAAAGTAAAAACCAAAACAAAATGTAGGTTAGGTTGAACTGGCGGGTTCATGACGACCTCACATAGACTGAATGAGTCCGTAGTGTTACCACAAGTTTGTTTTAACGACCAAGCTAAAAACCCTATCAACAACCACGACATATTATAAAAAACATCCGTCCTCTTGACAAATACCAGAAGCTTCCTAGAACTTAAGCCACTTGCTGCTTCTAGATCTGACAGCTGTCAGCTGGAGTCTTAGCCTGGCAAGCGCAGGGCACGAGCACAGAACGTAATCGATCGTTTCCTCCTCCAACCCGCACTTCCTACATCTGCTATCACTGACCAAGCCTAATTTAAAGGCATGTGACGCCAGAAGGCAATGTCCAGTAAGAATACCCGTCATGAGTCTACAGTCTACAGTTTAATGATAATGAAAATATAAGAATCAGTGTTTATGAATAACATATTTTAATTAATCTCTTACAACAACGTGATCGGTGGCTACATCGCCATGTAGATATTGTGGTGTTCCACCTTGTATAAACGTAGGTACTGTATGTGCTCAACCGTGCAAATGGACATAAGCAGTAACATTATTCACATAAACATAGCTTGGTATTTGTGCAGGCATCAATATAGCATACATTGGTCCAGTTCGGTGTGCACCAGCCACTGGTACAAACACTTTTGAATGCATAGCTTTCATATAGATTGGATATCCAGCAGTGCTCCGGTTGTGCCAAAATGTAATGGGCTGCTCAGTCTCTTGGTACGGCTGTATATGTATGGGCGGGTGCAATGTATTACTAGTCGACACAAGATCGTATGGTACATAGATGGCTCGAAGACGCCAGAGGGGATTGGAGCCAGAGTTTTCGGACCCAGAGCCAAAATATCAGTAACTCTAAAAGCACATCCGAGCATTTTCAAGCGGAAGTATTCGCCATAAGTTAGTGCGCTAAACTGAACCTTCAGCGCTGATACCCCAATGAAACAATTGCCATACTCAGTCAGGCAGTCAGGCCCCACTAAAGGCAATTGCGGCGTTCGAAATAAAGTCAGCACTGGTCCTTCAGTGCGTAGAAAAGCTAAATCAATTAGGAGCACACAACGTACTACTGTTGCCCTGGGTTCTAGGCCACAGAGGAGTAGAGGGTAATGAGCAGGCGGACTCAGTGTTTAATTTATTGCGTCCCTCCCACAAATTGTCATCCTCCCAGCAGATCCTTGCAGCGGGTCTGCGCCATACTCTCCTTTTCCGGGAAGGTATCGACCCTAATCCGGGTCCTTCTCCTGACCCCGGTCCTGAGAAATGAGTTTGCTGCGTTTGCCGGAAAAGAATCTTTTTTGGACGGTCATATATATAAGGGCCTGAAATATTTCAATGAACTTCCTAATCACATAAAAAGTAGTAATAACTTCAATACTTTTAAAAAAAGTTTATTGGAGCATTGTAAAACCCTTCCAATAGGATAAAGTTTTTCTCTTATTTTTTACATGATATATCCGATACTGGAGCGCGAAAAGGGAATGGTAATATTGGAAGCAGCAAAATACAATGCATCCGGCCCCAAGGAAGAGAAAATCGGTCGCCACCTGTAACTCCAGACAGTTCCAACAACTAATTTCGCTGGAATTCGGTATTTCCAGCTGAAATTTACTGTTGCTGATCGGAATCACTCGCATTCCGACAGCATTAATATAACAATAAAATTATATAATGTGTAACAAAAATAACGAAAATAAGGCCAAACAAAAGTTGGAGCAGGGGGATTGGAAACACGTCCTTTTCCCATTATATGTTGAGCTGTGCTAATCGGAATCTTCATGCATTCCGACAGCGTCTTTACTAAACAAAGTTGAGGGGTGATTGGATACACGTTATTTTCAATTTCCAACATCCAAAGACATGTTTAGCTGTGTTGATCGGAGACTAATACATTCCGACAGCTTAAAATACACATATAATTGAAAAATATAAGTTCCAAATTTTGTTGCCTTAAGCTGGGAGCACTGAAGGATTGGAAACGCGTCCTTTCCAACCTTCCTTAAATGATTGGCTCCCAGACTCGTCCCTTTGTCACGCTAGTAAATACGCTGATCGGAATCACATTCCAACAGCATATTCAATAGAAGTAAGTGATTATAACAATGAATTGTACTTAGTAGTTTAAGTTTTACGCCTAAACAGCCGTAATAATCAATAAATTAAATTAAAAAAATAAATACTCTTGTCAGTGTTTCACGTGCAAGGGATGGTTGCATCGGACAGGTTGCTCTGGGCTAGATTCCAAAATCCAGCGTCCTCGTAACTTTTATAAATCTTTTGTGGCTCTTGTTGTTCACGGCCTCATTACATTATGAGGAAATACGGCACCTGAGAACACAGCCGTATGAAGCTAAAAAACACAAGCATGTCTTCAGTGAACTCCACAAACAGGCGTCGGACCTCTATGCCGGTGATTCCTGTACTCAAAGAACAAAACTAGCAGAGGAGGAACGCACTCTCCCAAGGGAAACGAGAGTAGTCACTCTATCTCAACTTCGAGCTGGATAACGTAACAGGTTAAACTCTTACCTATCCAGAATCAATCCCGACATACAAAACATTATCCTGCTTGTAATGTATCCCCACATGACACCAACTATCTCTTTAACTGTATTGTGGAACCAACGCCTCTAACACTCCTCTCATTATGGTCCACCCCTGTTGAAACAGAAAGTTTCCTTGGACTCCCGTTAGAAGACATTGATGACAATTTGTGATCGGGCGCACCTATTGGATGGGACGAAGCACTGCTATAACAACAACAGCAGGCGGACAACCCGCAAAGAGAGGCAGCAACTGCATGACCCATCGATCCCGAGCCGTTCCTGGCAGTTGGCTCACTCAATAAATGCCCCTAATAGTAGAAGGGAGGGAAAAGAGAGAACACTGGCGCAATATGCCAGGCCTGAGTCAATCTAAGTTACTGTTAGGGGGTTACAGCACAACTCGATATAGGCCATTAATAGGCGTCTCACCTAAGAATCCTAACGGCTATTCTTACAAGACACTGTAGACTGAACAGTCACATGCAAAAGCTGGGTATAATATCGAACAACACATACCGATTTTGTGATGGATCAGCAGACGGCGGACCATATCCTTCTAGATTGCGGCGCAATTTCAAGACATAGGGCTAAGTTTATGGGCTCACCATGGCCAGAGCATTCCCACATTTAATCCCTAAAGCCAAGAACACTGCTGGGGTTCATCAAGGAAGTCGGCTAGGATGAGGTGCTGTGAAGGAGATGTGCAAGTCACTGTGGAATCCTCAATAAATTATCTATCTATCCACGTTCCGGTAACAAGCACTATTGTGGTACTAGCCCCACCATCTCGGGAACTATTGACATGACTACATTAAACCTTCTAGGGATTGAATATTAATAATGACCACCATGCGAAAGTCTGCTAAAATGTACCATTCTCCATGGAATGCTCGATATATAACTTTCCACGTTTTGAAACAGTGATGAAAAGAGCAAAATTTACTAAAATTTTAACTGGCTGTGGGTAGTAAGGTGTTGATGTCCTCTGTTAACGCAATATAATGACAACTGCGACGCAGGGAAAATGACAAAAATCTTGTAAATCTATTGATAATAATTAATTAATTCCTCCCCTTCTATGCAGTTCTATGCATACATACATATGTATTTTTCTCTCCAAACGCTAATTAAAAAAATTAATTGGTTTTCACATGAACTTCGAACTCTGTCGTATTTGCATTCTTCAGTTGATTATCAACAAAAGCATGACAAATTATTTAATATGGTAGCCAATTTACTTACCCTTTCTGGTGCGATGATTCCTGTACAATCGGGCCTGACTAGACGCGATTTTTTTTTTTGCCTTAAGAGAGCGTGCTTAACGTGAACCATATCATGTTATGGCACACCTTTGGTGATGCAAACAATCAGACATTTCTGCTTCTAATGCTTCTAGGATAGCAGCAGCAGCTCCCGGTGGCGCCACATAAATAACAGTTGCATGCCGATCAGTTGCCTTTTTTGCTCTGGCTACCTATTCAATTTTAATTCACATTACATTATCTACTCTTGCAATTTTTAATCAATACAAATCAATATAAATTACCGAAGCAAATACTGTCAAACCAAGATGCGTAGTTCCCCCCCTTTTTTAGGGAAATACATCCAACCAGTTTGGTACCGTATTCCAAAGCATGTTGGTTGTTAAGTACCTTGTATGCTTGGCAAATGACACGTGAATCTGTATTTAATTGTAGATTTCCTCTGATTTTGGCATATTCTGAGCTGCATCGCAACCCGGCGGAGATGCTATCTATTAGAATAATATAACAGTTTTTTATTATTTAAAAATGCACATACGTATGAATGAAAATCAGAAAGTAAAGGTAGTAGTGCAGTTCACGGTACCCACCCTAAAGTTGGGCCAAGATTTTCGAGTGAGGTATCAAATGACACGTATTAATCTCGAGAACAATAATCCGAAGGCGGAAAAGAAAAATTTTATCTCTGTCCGGAGATATTTGCAGTTGAAGTTGGCGATTTCCATGTGGTTGTTGTTGTGTTCATACCCACAAAAAAAATTGTGCATCACCGTGGCGGTAGCCACGGTTATACCACACACCCGGACTTGGCATGGCGTAGCCCAGGGTTATTTTTTATAAGCGCGGCCAAAGGCCGCCAACGCAGAAAGGTGTTCTGCGCAAAAATACTATGGATCCGACCCCCGGTTGCGGAGGTACCCGTGGGTCTTTTTTCGGTTTTTCGTTAATATCTTTTGATCGCGTTAAAATTTTTATTTTCCGCCATCGGATTATTAATACTGATGTCTAGACGCGTCGTTTGACACCTCTCTGGATATTTTTGGTAGCATATTAGGAGTCGACCCCTCAACTAGACTATTACCAGGTGGTGCACCGTCTTGTAAAACCAAAGAGGATAGATATATATAGATATATAGATATATCTATCCTCTTTGCAGCCACGAGAATAAAATATGAACCAAAAAAATTTAATTTTCAATATTTATTATTTTCAATATTATTATGTATGTACATGAAATTGGAACTTATATTAATACAGTTCATATAAAAAAGAAGTAAGTACTTTAATAATAAATAAACTCGCTTAATTGGTTTTTGTTTTCCAATTGAAATCTTTTCTAAGCGAGCGGAAAATAATTTTAAGCTTTAGAAAAAATTCCAATTATTTGAATAATCTACAACTTAAAGCTTAGTAGAAATTCAGATTAGGTTTACCTTTTTTTCAGATCAAGAATATTCAAAGGTATCGTGGAATCAGATTGCTGTCGTAATTGGTGAACTTAAAAGTGTACGACTAGTAATTGAGTCAGACTTATTATTGTTCTAAATCTAACCATTCCAGCAATAATTCTGCAACGCTTAGCAGAAGTATTGATTGGTTTCAAATCTAATTCCAACAGCAATCGTACCACGACATACTTTATTATATATGTACATGAAATTGTAACTTAAATTAACACAGTTCATATAAAGAAAAGTAAGTATTTTAATAATAAATAAAGTCGCTTAATTGGTTTTCGTTTTCCAATTGAAATCTTTTCTAAGCGAACAGAAAATAATTTTAAGCTTTAGAAAAAACTCTAATTATTTGAATCAATTTAAATCTACAACTTAAAGCTAATTAGAAATTCAGATTAGATTTACTCTTTTTTTTTCTGATCAAGAATATTCAAAGGTGTCGTGGAATCCGATTGCTGTCGTAATTGAATTTGAAAGTAATAAAGTAAAGTAAAATATGAATTTAAAAATGTAGGACTAGTAATTGAGTCAGACTTATTATTGGTCTAAACCTAATCATTCCAGCAATAATTCTGCAACCCTTAGCAGAAGTATTGATTGGTTTAAAATCTAATTCCAACAGCAATCGTACCACGACATACTTTATTATATATGTACATGAAATTGTAACTTAAATTAATACAGTTCATATAAAGAAAAGTAAGTATTTTAATAATAAATAAAGTCGCTTAATTGGTTTTCGTTTTCCAATTGAAATCTTTTCTAAGCGAACAGAAAATAATTTTAAGCTTTAGAAAAAACTCTAATTATTTGAATCAATTTAAATCTACAACTTAAAGCTAATTAGAAATTCAGATTAGATTTACTCTTTTTTTTTCTGATCAAGAATATTCAAAGGTGTCGTGGAATCCGATTGCTGTCGTAATTGAATTTTAAAGTAAACAAGTAAAGTAAAATATGAATTTAAAAATGTAGGACTAGTAATTGAGTCAGACTTATTATTGTTCTAAACCTAATCATTCCAGCAATAATTCTGCAATCCTTAGCAAAAGTATTGATTGGTTTCAAATCTAATTCCAACAGCAATCGTACCACGACATACTTTATTATATATGTACATGAAATTGTAACTTAAATTAATGCAGTTGATATAAAAAAGAAGTAAGTACTTTAAGAACAACATAAACTCGCTTAATTGGGTTTCATTTTCCAATTGAAATCTTTTCCTGTGCAAGCAAATCGCTAACCTGTGTTGGCAAAAGATATGATTATACTGTCTTCGATAGATAGTCGAACGAGCCGCTACTCGGCGAAGTAGAGATGACCGTTGTGTTGGTGGCAGCAGTTAGAACAGCAGTTTCTAACTTTGCACCATCCGTACAGTGTGATGAATGCTTCACTGCCTTTTCCAATTGCTTGGCGCCAGCAATTTTTGCTGTATAATTCTGCAACCCTTAGCAGGAGTATTTATTGGTTTCAAATCTAATTCCGACAGCAATTGTATCACGACATCCCTTATTATATATGCACATGAAATTGCAACTTAAATTAATACAGTTGATATAAAGAAAAGTAAGTACTTTAATAATAACATAAACTCTCTTAATTGGTTTTTGTTTTCCAATTGAAATCTTTTCCTGTGCAAGCACATCGCTAACCTGTGTTGGCAAAAGATATGATTATACTGTCTTCGATAGATAGTCGGACGAGCCGCTACTCGGCGAAGTAGAGATGACCGTTGTGTCGGTGGCTGCAGTTACAACAGCAGTTTCTAACTTTGCACCATCCGTACAGTGTGATGAATGCTTCACTGCCTTTTCCAATTGCTTGGCGCCAGCAATTTTTGCTGTTTGTAAAGCTTTAGCTGTAATGCGAATATATAGATAGGTTAAGGTGGTTTTCGTATGTTATTCAACAACTTACCTTATACCATCATCACAGCCTTCTCATCGATTTTGAATATGTGTACTGTTTCAGTATTCAGACCCAGTTCGTTTGGTGCAATATTTTCGATTTGATGAATATGTATACTATCCGTTAGGCAGACAATTAGGTGCGTTCGATTCATTCATATACTGTGGGTATTTGAGCCGTAGACGCAATGGCAGATTTTTTGATTCTTTTTGAAGTGTAACATTTGTAAACAGTTGGGTTTCTCTGCTATCACCATCACCACTAGAGAGCTATTGAAGAAACGCTCGACCAAGATAATATGTTGCGATTTACGCGCATAGATTTCTTCCACCTTGTCACAGTTATTGATGGAGAAAATGCGAAAGCCATATTTACCATCCAATACCGAAATGGAACTGTAGAGGAAGAAACATTTTATAAAATTTAATAAAATCAAGAAATGATAGTTGTGCTAAAATGGGGTAACGTATTGTATGTTAAAGTATAGCGAAGTCTCAGCGGCTTTGTCCTGGTCAAAATTGAGTTTGAATAGGTTTTATTCTTCATTCTTAGAAACATGTACGAAGGTACCTGGTTAGATAATAAAAATCATCAACGCTTTTTTTGCAATAACTTAAAAAAACTCATATTCAAACTTCTGCTTAACTTCTACATATCAATAGCTACCTTTACCACCAGTAGTCACTATTGCTTCTACGCCTATACTATTGTTTCCTACATCGATGAGCTTTGTAATAAAAAAACAAAAACAGATATCTCCACAATACCTCTCCAGTTTTGTCGCCTCGCGAAACCTGATATTGTCACCAACCAAATCATCGGTGACCTTATTTAAAACATGGCCGCGCCAAATGTCGACCATATGACATTACCCAGAGCTGTAACAAATATTTAATATAATTCGATAAATCGGCAGTACTCGGGGTTAATCGGGGTAAATATAAATAGACGTTTGCATGGTACGCGTCTCCGATATGGTCGCCAATCCTAAAGGTTACTCACTGGAAGAAAATACAGGCCTGCCAAAATGCTGCCCCCAAAACCGCTACGGGCTGCCTTCTTATGTCCTCGGAACACCACCTGCACAATGAAGCGAGAAAACTCCCAATAAGGGAAAGAAATGAAATGCTAACCAAACAGTTTCTGTAGAATACCCAGAAACCTGGGCATCCCAACACACATCTGATTGTTGATCCAACACCGCTTAGGGGCTTAAAGAGTAATCTCCGTAAGCATTATGAGGAAATACGTCTCATGAGAACTCAAAAAACACAAGCAGGTCCTCAGTGAACTCCACAAAGAGGCGTCGTACCTTTATGCTAGGATTTGCCCGGTTAATCCAGTACTCAAAGAACAGTACCCAAAACTTGCGGAAGAAGACCGCATACTCCCCAGGGAAAAGCGAGTCACTCTAGCTCAACTTCGATCTGGATACTGTAACAGGTTAGACTCTTACCTATCCAGAATCAACCCCGACATACAAAATGTATGCCCGCTTGCAATGTGTCCCCACATGACACCAACCATCTCTTTAATTGTAATGTGGAACCAACGCCTCTAACACCCCTTTCATTATGCTCCACCCCTGTTGAAACAGCAAGTTTCCTTGGACTCCCGTTAGAGGATATCGATGACAATTTGTGATTGGTTGCACCTATTAGGTGGGCGAAGCACTGCTACAACAACAACAACCATCTCGGGAACGATTAATATCATCACTTTAAACCTTCTAAGCCATCCCGCCCCACCCCCTATTTCCACGAGGAACTTGGGGTCTCCATTACACATTACACTGAACGAGTCCACGGCGACATTAGTGATCAGTTTAACGCCTTACAGGTAGTTGGCAAAAGACACGGCATATACGACCAGAAGGAACCCGAAGACGATGCCTCAAAACTACAACCAAGAGCAATAATTATCATTTCACTGACACAAATTTTACAGTTTTTTCTTCGGGAGTTGGACACAATCTTTTCATAATATTACTTAACAATTTAAGATTAGACATTTTTTTCAATTTGTATTTTGACTTACCAGCAACAACAGAATCATGTTTAATTGTACGCCGCACAATCATTATAGCATCATGTAACGAAGCTCAGTTTCTTCCAAAAATTGTTCGGCACCGCCACGTAAAATCAATGTACATGTTCTAGCATTAACGCAACCTTTAAATAACTATAAAAATGAAATTAATGTCAAACCCACTATCAAACCTTGAAAAATGTTGAAACGCTCACCACCAACCTGACGTTCTTCAAAGTAATCACATTGACCCAAAACACTTGAATTAATATCATTTAGCTGTAGTCATAACAGCACCACCACAAGCTTTCATTCTACGTTTCCAATCTTCTTCTGGTACATGAACAGCACAGAACATATCACTATCTGCAAAATACTGTGTAGCAACATCAATTGGTAGTTTAGAAAATACAACATTGGCGCCTTACTTAGCTAGTTTATTGTACAGGAGACGCCATTCAGCATCAACAATTTTCTGATACTCTTGGACATTGGAGGACATTGCTGTGGCAGAGCATTTTTCCAATAAAGCACTTTGTTGTTCCTTTGATTGGAGCTTCGACATGTATAGCCGTGTCATATTTTATCATGCATAATTGTAATGCTTTACATATAGCTTTAATGATGATACCCGCATGCACGCCTTACTCAACATATGGCTAACTTGTTTTAAGATTTCACATGCTTAAAATACTTCTGAAGTGCTGCCATCGCCGACCTGATAAGAGAAACATTTTTATTCTACACATTCTAATATAACAAAAAACTTACCTCAGAATTTTGATATTTGGCGATGTCTCCTAGAGTTTTACGGCTGGATTCACAATATCCAATAGTTTCATAATGGTTGCCCCATCATTTGAAATTGTGGCCTTACCACTGGAATCAACAATATGCTTGTCAATACTACGTGAACCCAATGTAGTGCGTACAGCGTCCACAATTGAATGCGAGGCATTGATGTTGGATATGAGTTGAGGTTTACCTTGAGAGCTATCGGTACCCAAACATTTTTTACACAAATGCTCTTGTACCCAATACAAGTTCAGGACGTTCATATTTATCGACACGCTTTCCGGTGTGGCCCAAATGTTGGAAATATGCAGTTGGCACTGTTGAGAAAAAATATGGATCAATGAACACAAGTAAAAGTGAAAGATTTTTTTGGTAATAGTCTAGTTGAGGGGTCGACTGCTAATACGCTACCAAAAATATCGAGAGAGGTGTCAAACGACGCGTCTTGACATCAGTATTAATAATCCGATGGCGGAAAATAAAAATTTTAACGCGTTCAAAAGATATTAACGGAAAACCGAAAAAAGACCCACGGGTACCTCCGAAACCGGGGGTCGGATCCATAGTATTTTTGCGCAGAACATCTTTCTGCGTTGGCGGCCTTCGGCCGCGCTTATAAAAAATAACCCTGGGCTACGCCATGACAAGTCCGGGTGTGTGGTATAACCGTGGCTACCGCCACGGTGATGCACAATTTTTTTTGTGGGTATGAACACAACAACAACCACAGGGAAATCGCCAACTTCAACTGCAAATATCTCCGGACAGGGATAAAATTTTTCTTTTCCGCCTTCGGATTCTTGTTCTCGAGATTAATACGCGTCTTTTGACACCACACTCGGTATTTTTGGTAGCGTATTAGCAGTCGACCCCTCAACTAGACTATTACCATTTTTTTTACCATCTCTTGTTACTTTACACATTAGACATTGGAAACGACGACCAGCATCTACAAGTTGCAAATGAGCCTTGCAACGATTACATCTAATTGCACCCAATTCACCAAAATTTACAATGGGTGGCTCATATTCACCCTCAACCGTGCGTGCCATTGGTGAGACGGTAAGTGTAATGGACAAAGCTGTTGTTTTTAATAAATCAGCTGTTGCAGGTATGCAATATAAAGACGACCTGCAATGAAGAAAGATCAATGTAATTGCCAAACAAAACATTAATTTCGATTATCGATATCTAACGTAACGTGGCGAGGAGTTACCCTGATCTTCTACCACATATTTTGTGGTCACCAATGGTGCTAATAAGCCCTGTTCGGTAGTAATAAAAGCACCACCAGCGCTATTTTGATTTTCAATGATAACGCTTATCGGATTTGACATCTGATCGGGATCTAAACGGCGTTGGGCTTTATCATACTGTTGCGGCTGTTGATATTTACCAGTAACAGGTGCAGGTGGTTGCTAAAGAAAATAACACAAAAATAATAATCAGCAAAATTGTAAATTATTAGTTGTATTAGCATACATTATAACCAGGACGTCCGGGTATTGGGGGTTGACCCGGCTTGGGTGGTTGACTGAGCATTGGTCCAGGTTGTGTTGGTGGCATCATTTGACCCATGTAACCACGTGGTGCACCTGGTTGTTGTAGAGGATAACCTGGATGTTGAGGTTGTGGTGGATAGCCCGGATTTTGTGGCATTGGCAGATAGCCAGCCTGGGGAGGTTGTTGCTGCTGCTATCGTGGCATTGCATTACCTGGTTGCGGTTGTGGTATATACCTTGGTATAACTGGATGTGGCGTCATTGCCCCACCTGGTCCAGTTGATGCGGACCACGAACAACAACCACCACGACCTACACTGTTTGGGTTCACTTTGCTGCTGCAAACACACCTCCGTCACAAAAATTAATGGAGACCATGGATGGGTATCTCAAAAAGAGAGGCTATTTTATTGCACACATAGCCGTTTTTTTACACCGAATTTTCTAATCATTTTTTTCAATTTTGGATAATAAATCTTAATGATATGTATTTTGTAAGTAGATCCATATAAGCACTGTAACAAGAATTTTTTTCTTGTATGTATGTGGAAATCAAAATTTACTATTCTGCATTAGAATTGCTCATGATTATTTATACTATGCAATTACATATTTCACTTTCTTTATTTATAAACCACTTCGTTTTCTGACGTCGTCGCGTCAAGTTCGGTTTTCCCCACAACTCAACCGCGTGTTATTAAGGGGCTTTACTCACGCGGTTTGAGAATAAAATGGCGGATAGTGCGGGAGTCGAAATGACAATATTAATTAAAAATACTTACGAATTGTGCGCTGTATCATAAAAATATGCAAATTGTGCAAAAAATTACAATTATTTTGTTATGGTCCCGCATCTACCGTGGAAGCAGTAAGGAAGGCGGTCGGCATGATGTGTTGGTGCACAGTGGCTAGTCATTGTCGGCTGGGGCGGGTCCTTGCCAACCTTACTGTTCCTGCGCCATAAACAGAAAAATGGTCATATCATGCCTGTTCAAAAGCAACAGCTGTCAGATTCAAAAAACCTGACAGAAGCGCAGAGACCGACTCAAAACGCTTGAAAATCAATTTAAAACAGCATCCGGTTTAACCGGATGCCACGGACAGACCGTTAAACATTCAAAGATTTAAAAATTCAAAAAAAAATAACCGCAAAAAAATTTACCGAACCGGACATGGCCGGTTACCAACGCTGGAAATCGGAAATAAAAAAAAGCTGAAAATTAAAAATACAAATAAAAGGGCCGAATATACATAGGGGCGCCGCGGGTGTTGTTGCGACGCCCGGTGCTTGTCCCACCCTCAAATAACCATGGCCACCGACGCACCTAAATTTCGGTGGCCCCTTACCTGGTTCCCTAAGTGCCTTCTAAATAAATGGTGACGTCAGCATTCCCATTTTATTACAAAATTTATTCACACGTCATTACTAGGATATAGGAACAATAAAAATACAAAATATTAAAACATTTTCCATTTGTTTATAAGTTACCCTAACCGGTGATTTTACATTTTTGTCTACACGTTCCTATTAAACAATAAAAACCTCAAAATAAAACCTCAAAATAATTCAATAAAATTGACCTTTTTCCATCCAAATTGCTGGTAAGTATAAATATGCCAAAGGATCCAAAGAAATAAAAAGCCATATTTGATGTTCACGCTAACTAGCGAATGCAAAACTACTGATACCAGAAAAGAATTTAAATTTAAGTTCCTTTCTTCTCTTTCCATAGTTTTGCTTATTAATTAAAAATTTCCTCCTTATTTCAATTCATTCTCCCCTTCTTTCGTTCTTATCCAGTTAAGTGAGGGTAGTTTTAATTAAAATTATCTCTACCCTTGGCTTTGTTTAACATAGTCAGACCTGCCTTATTTTAAACTATTTTAAACTTAAGTTTCTAGTTATTTTCCCTCCTTTCAGTTTAAATTTATTAACTTAAATAATTTTGCTTTTCTCATTTCCGACCTATCTGCAACTTTAGTTTCCTACTTCCTAATTTACGATTATCTAATTAGATTGTGTTCAATTAAGTTAAGTATACTTTTCTCATATCAGCAGGTTTCCAAGCTGATTAAAATTTTCATTTGCATGTGCTACAATAAACTGCATTCGAACATTTTCCAAAATGTGTTGAAATTCTTTTAAACATTTCTAAAATTAGTTGAAATTCTTTTAAACATTTCCAAAATTAGTTGAAATTCTTTCAAATCTTTCCGAAATGGGAATTCGGAACAAAATTCATATTTGAAAGCTTTAGAAATGTGAAAATGTACTAAGATTTAGCATATTTACTAACTTTTTTTCTTTTCGGCAAATTTAACAACAATATTTAGCAGTAAGAAAACGCAAAACAAATGTATGTAAATAAATAAATCAACTGGAACTGTGCTCTAGTAGAGTTAAGACTGTAGCATCCTAAATGCGTTAACGCGCGCCACAATGTGCAACAATTTTATATGTATGTACTACTTTTATATACATCTATATAAACCAATTCCTAATGTAGTGAAACTACAAGTTAATGTTACTGTGAGCGCGTGTTAAAAGTAAAAAAAAACACCACTCCTTAAATACTAAAATTCATATTTAAATGTTTAGTTACAACTTATAAACACTCTAAGTATAAATGTATTACCGAAAAAAAAGTGTAATCATCTAAAAATTAATTTATCGTGCCTAAGAGCAAGCGTTTAGTTTGGTAATTAATATTACTTTCGTTTGGAACGAACTCACCCAAGTCAGGTTGCAGGCCCTTCGTATTGCTCTGCCGTTGTCGTGGTCGTTGCAGGTGGGTGTTGGCACTGTTGTTGGTGGTTGCGCTTGGTCTGAGGTGATCAAGTGTACCTGGTGGCAATGAAACTTCGAAATGATTCGGCGCTAAATTTGGCTTCCGTTGTATTACGCTGCCGCGTACTGCTGGCCCTGGAGGCGGAGGTGTTGGTTTACGAGTCTTCTCGTAATTCGCTTGACCCTGTATTGTGATGGTCCGCAGGAAATTGCAAAAAAAAATGGAAGATTCCAAACTGTTCAATACGGGAGTTTCGATAGTATGTGGGTCTCCGTTGAACGGCAAGCAGCGTGCAGTTAATAGGAGCACAGGAAGAAATCAGAAACTCAAGAGTGACGTAAGAAAGTTTAAGTTATGCACAAACGTCGTGGGAGAAGTGGCAAAAGCGTGTGTAGCTTTGCAATCTGAGCATTTTGTGTGAATTTTTGTTCTGCGTTTATGCCTGCTACTGGGCTTTCGTCCTTGCAAACGGCTGCTTGTACAGATGTTCTTGTGCTTCCAATGTTCAATATTTCCTATTTGTTCAATTGTTGCGAATTCGAGTGCGAATATTCCTGGGTCGTTAAATTACGTAACTTCACGTTGCAGCTGCAATGCGTTTAAGCCTTTACGCAAAGGGGACCGCGGCCGTTGTTGTCCGTGTTTTTTGGGTATTTGTTTTATTTTGTCGCAAATTGAGAGCTGGATCACTTTTTCCACGGCCGGAACCTCATGCTAAAAGAAGGATTTTTTCTAGTGATGACCGGTCTATCTTTTTCTCTTTTCGATATTTTTATTTATCGCAACCTTCGCCACACTGCTAGGCGTGTTCCCGTGAACTCGCTCCTAAGTGGATCGCAGCCATAGACCGTAGCAGCAGACCGTAACAAACCGGCTTCGCTTTGGAGACCTGACGATGAAGCGAACAGGAAATTGGGTCATCTGTGGGAAGCTACTGCCAGGGATCTTCGACGACAAGCAACGTGGGGCACGACTCACCCCTGAGATAAGAGTCTCAAAGTCCTACTACGAAGCTAGCCGGGCAACATAGGTCCATCAAAAAAAAGTTAAGTCAAATTTGGGAATTAATTCTGTTTCCTAGTTTAGAAGGGCTTTGCGGCAATTAGACATTTGTTATGGAGAACTCGTCAAAACTCCGAAAGGTTTTAGTGGTTATCGCCCCCACAAAGGCAAGACAAAAAAAAAGTATAGACATTTTGTTATGGAGAACTCGTCCAAACTCCGAAAGGCTAGTCCGCCTTAAGCGTGGACTGCCAGGGTGTTCACGGTCCTCGGTGAGTACGCGTGTGAACATCCTATGAGGTCAGTCCTCGGGGAGAATACTGGGCGAGATGTCCCCGACCGCCAAAACGCCCAGACAAAAAAAAAGGTCCAATTGGTGGGTATATATAAAAAAAAATCAAATTGTAATTTAGCAAGGAGACGTTTGCTGGTTCATTGTGGACGAATGTCCGAAGCGTGAAAGCGACCTATCAATTTCCCGTTTAGGTCCTCGAGATCATACAATGCGTTGCCTATTTTTCGAAGCACGCGACACTTCAGGTATTTGGGTAGGAATTTGGCATTAATGCCCTGTTTAAAATTACTTAAGGCAAAGTTTCTCCGAAAAACTTCCTGACCTTCCTTATAGTTGACGTGTCTAGAGCGCTTGTTATAGGTGGTTACTCCCCTATCTTTGGCCTGATCTAAATTTCTGCGGATCTGCTCACGAATATTAGTCAACTTGTCAGCTCGGCTTACTACCGTAACCTGGTCTTCTCGAAGGCTGCCGAGTTTCCCTAAAATGTTGTACGTTGAGGCATGCTGGACCATGTTTTGGCCATATAATGCAAAGTCTGGAGAACACTGAATCGCTGTATGAAAATCACTTCTCAAAACTGATAAAATTTCGGGTATATGCTTATCCCAATTAGTGTGGTCAGGTTTATCCTTCAGGAAAATCCTAATCTTAGAAACAATTTCTCTATTGACGCGTTCGGATGCGTTCGCTTGGGGAGAATATAGCCCCGTCCTCACGTGCGTCACCCCGTAATTTACTAAAAATTGGTTCATTTCCTTCGAGACAAACTGTTTACCATTGTCACTGTGAATAAACTCAGGGACCCCTACAGCCGGAAAAATTTCTGACGCGAAGTAATTTATAACGTTAACAGTGGTAGCTCTCTGCATGGGCTTTAGCCAAACGTATTTTGAAAAATGGTCTAGTACTATGAAAAGAAATTGATTTCGCCGTTTAGATCTCGGATACGGCCCTAGAAAGTCGCAATACAACCGCTGAAATGGCCTTTCGGATTCAAAGGTACTCCCTATAGGTGGTCTCGACTGCTGATTGGTGGGTTTTACCGTTTTGCAGGTGTCACAACGCTGGACGTAGTCCCTGACGTCCTTAGCCTGCTGCGGCCAGAAGTACTTCTGCCTAACACGTTCTAAGGTTTTCTGCCATCCGCCATGGTAACTCCGGTTAGCGTCATGTGCTAATCTCACTGCTTCCTCAGTCAGCCCTTTTGGCAACCAAAAACGCCACAGCGAGTCTTCTTCCCCTTCCATCCCCTTACGAAACTTAACTCTTTTGAAAATTACACCGTCCACCACTCGTAAATCCGGAAGTGATTCCTCGTTTTCGGTGACGGTCCGAATTAAGTATAAATACTCATTGCTGGTAAATTCGGGAGAGACTAAGTCTATTTCTCCGGGTGTGGTAGTGAAAGTTAACTGGTCAACGTCAAAACGCGACAGCGCGTCTGGTACTACATTCAGGGTGCCCTTACGATGTTCCATTTTAAAATCGTATCTTTGCAGTAAGAGTGACCATCTCGCCAACCTCCCGCTCAAGTCTTTTTGTGTCATCAACCACTTGAGACTGGAGTGGTCCGTAATAATCCGAAAAGGTAATCCTTCGACATATGGTCGGAAACGCTTCACGCTAATTATGGCTGCAAGACATTCCAGCTCGGTTACTGTATAATTGCGTTGAGCATTATTCAGCTTTTTCGATACGAACGCGATTGGATGCTCAGCGCCCTCATCATCGACCTGGAACAACACTCCGCCAACACCTATTTTGGAAGCGTCGCATTGTATTACGAACTCTTTGGAAAAGTCTGGTTGGGCCAAGACAGGCGCCGAACTCAAGGCTACTTTTAGTTTTTCGAATGCCTCTATAGCTTCAAGAGTAAGCTTGAACGGGCCTGCTGACTTGCGGAGACAGTCGGTCAAGGGACCTGCCAAGTCAGAAAAATTGGTAATAAACGCTCGGTACCAATTCGCCATGCCCACAAACCTACGCACTTGCCGAGGGGATTTAGGGATCGGGAAGTTTTGTATTGCTTCTACTTTTCCCGGATCCACTTTCAGACACCCGCTGCCTATCAGGTACCCTAAATAGCGTATTTCCTTCTGACAAAATTTACTTTTTTCCACGTTTATTGTCAGACCTGCGTCTCTCAAACATTTGGCCACTTCCGCTAGCAATTCCAGGTGGTCTTCAAAGTTAGTACTACACACCATCAGATCGTCCAGGTAGACAAAGACGTTCTCTCGCAGCCGCGAAGGGATCGCCTTGTCCATCAGCCTACTCATGGTCTGCGGTCCATTGCACAGACCAAATGGCATCACCTTGAAGTGGTACAGAGGCCTCCCCGGAACTGCGAATGCTGTTTTTTCCTTAGAGGACTCTGTCAATTTGATCTGGAAGAACGCGTCTTTCAGATCAATGCCACTAATAAAATGCGTGTCCTTGAGTCTGCTCAATAAGCCGTTGATATGAGGTAGGGGGTACGAATCCTTCTTAGTCACCGTGTTGACCTTTCTCGAATCTATGCACAGCCTGACTTTGCCTGGTTTCCGGACCAGTACTACAGGACTACACCACGGGGAGTTGGATTCTTCTATAACTCCTAATTCGAGTAACCTGTCTAGTTCTCTAAAAGCTTCGGCTTGCCTCGGTGGCGAAAGAGGGAAGTGTTTGCTTTTTATAGGTACAGCATCACCGGTGTCGATGTGATGCTCCACTAATTTCGTTTGCCCTAGGCCTAATTTTTCGTACGAAGGAAACGTCTCGATGACCTTTTGCAATTCTAATTTTTGCGTTGGCGACAATTCGTGCAGGTTAAGTTCTTCTTCCTTCTCAAGTCTAACCTCTAAACACTCTACGCTTGGGAATATTTCGGGAGCTAACGCAAATGCTCTCCAAAAATCTACCCCGAAGTATGCTTCTTGGAGCAATGAGGGAACAAGGTAAAAACGGATAATCTTTGTGGTATTTTTAAAAGTGACCGGCAGAGATACTGAGCCTAAAATTTTTTGCTTGTTGCCGCCCGCGGTATATACGAACGCATGTAAGGGCTGATATTCGAAGCCATTATCCTTTAGGAATTCTAATCCATTTTTCCCTAAGATGGAGACGTTGGCTCCCGAGTCCAACAACCCTACAAGAAAACTATTTTTAACTCTAGCCTTTACTAAAGGTCTTTCGTCCTCTGTAAGCGTTAACGTGGTGGCTTGCAGCAGTCTACGCTCCTGTACTCTCTTGTGGTATCTCTTCCTACACTTCAAAATATTTTCCGATACCGGGTAGTGTTCAAAAATGGTATGTCTTATGTGTTCGTACCTAAGTTCCCTTTCTTCTAGGTCTGGTGAAAGTTGCGTTTGGCAAGCGACATCCCTATGCTGGCGTCGCAGAATTCTAATCGGCTCGCTCTTCGCGGATGAAGACGTTTGACTCTCGGCTTCATAACTGTCTGTACTGTCAGGGTAAGTTATTATTACTTTTGCGGGCTCTTCTGCCAGGGTACCACTGCACCTCGGAAGCTCACCACCTCCATGCAGAGATTTGGCCTCTGATTCAGCGCACGGGACGACGCCTCGAGCACTGGCTGATGTGGGAGCTATGAAGCCGAACGAGGTTCCCCCGCCTTCTCGCTCGGGTACTGGTTTCCCTGCCTGCGATGGTCCCTAGGGCATTTGGGAGTAAATACACCCTTATACCCACATTTAAAGCAAAATGGATTCCTAATGGGTTCCTCGCAATATATATAGGAGTGGCCCATTCCTTGGCAATTCCAGCATTGAATTCCCGAGTAGTCTGGTCTTCTGCTGCGTCTATATTCCAGCGCATCTATCTCGCCGTTCTCGCCTTCCATCGTCATGTCCGGGGTTGTCACGCGTGCCTCGCTTACATGCCGTCCTGGGTAAATGGCTCCCAGCAGCTTGCTCTCTTTCAGCACTTGTTCTCCTCTGCGTGCTACATCGCGTAGATCATGGAGGTTCCTTACGTCCGCATTAAAAAGCATTAGCTTAAGGCTACTGTTGACGTTCCTTTTTATTATGTCAATCAGTAGAAGCTCTGACATTGGCTCCCTTAAGCGCGCGTTCAAGGAGATTATGTCCGCGTGAAACACGTCATAACACTCACTTGCCTTTTGCTTCCGCATGGAGATCTCCATCATGATCTCGTGGTCCGTTTTCAAAGTGCCAAACTCTCTTTTTAACGAGTAGCACAAAAAGGCATAAGTCGCATTTGGGTTTTGTTTGGTAAATAGCCAGTACCATTCTTCGGCTCGTCCAGAAAGGAACAAGTGGAAACTGGCCATTATTTGTTCATCCGGGCATTGTGTGCGCTCACACAAGGTGTTTAGTTTAAATAGAAAATCGGCTACGCTGCCAGTGCCGTCGAACGCGATTTTCCACTCCTGCGGTTTGACTGCTATGTTGCTTGGAGTCGGGTACATTGGCGGTACTCCCGATGGCAATGGGTTACGGTCCATCCTACTTGCGTTCCTGTGTTGCTGGTTTGCTTGCTGCGTGGATTCGAGAGCGGCGTTGAGCTGGGCCATGTTGGCTCTAATTGAGCCCATCTCTCTCCGCATTTCCTCCTGCGAAGCCTGAAACAGTTGGTGTAGCACGTCCACCCACGAGCCTCCACGGTTGGCTTCGTCCTGCATTCCTAAGATCCGATCGCTTGTAGCGTCTCCGAAATTTCCTATGTCCTGGTTTGGGGGTAAGGCACCAGCTCCTTCGGGTGCGTAGATCGCCGCATTGGGCATTAGCCCCGAGATATCGTGCACGTTCACCTGACTGGTGCTTACGGGTATGTCCAGTCTTTCGCGAGGGCCATTCAGGTCCGAGCCCACGTTTAATAACGCGGGGTCTCCGTATTGTCCGCCCACTGGGGTGTGCACCACCAAGGGACGCCTGGCCTGAGAGAAGGCCCCTCTATTTATACTACCGCCCCGGTTCTGGTTTCTCCGGGGATTCCCTGCACTCCCAAACGGAGTATTCCGGGCCGGATGCCCGAATGACTGGTCGCGCGACATGTTCAGGGGGGAAAAAAAAAATTGGTCAAGCAAAAAAACTTATGCCCGTAAGGCGCTTAAAAAAAAATTATATGAAAAAAAAATTGAGCGCGAATAATTACTGCTATTTCTCTATTTCTGCTTGATAGTCAAAAACCGCAAAAAAAAATTTTCAGTTAAATATGTCTTAATAACTCATGGGAATGCTGACATCCCCTTCCGAAGGCACTCGGGATACAGGCAAAACAAAAAAAAATTACATAAATCCGTTCATACTTGTCCCTAGTGCTCCCAACCGCAGTGCGAGGGGGTCTTAGGGCCCCCCTCCGAGACTGGTTGGGGTCACTAGGGTCACTCCAGGCACACACGGGTCGGTCTCAACACGCCCAGCCGCAACGCAGGGGCAGTCTCCAGGGGGCTTGCCCCTGGGACTGGTTGGGGGTGTTGAGGCCGCCCGTCCATTCTCACTGGACACCCCTCCTGCCTCCGCCGCAATGGGTGGAGCGGTTTCGGAACCGCTCCCCCAGTCCGGCGGGACAGGAAGGAGTGCCACTCTGAATCCCAGCTCAACCCTCCACAGTCCAGGTGGTATTCTAAACTACCACCGGGGGCGTGGGATGAGCCGGGGTTCTTTTTCCACATACATACACGCACTCACACTGACGACACAAAATTCGGCAAATAAACTAAAAAAACTATTTTACAAAAAAAAACCCAAGTTAGCGGACATATTATTACCAAACCGACTAACGGACAACATTCCGGAAACACAAAACCCCACTTACAGAAAAATCAAGTGCGTTTAGCACTGCCTCACTGGGTGAAAGCAAAGTCCGGAGGACACGACGTTCAGTCCCGTGGCTCCTTCGGCCGCTGCCCCCGATGACCAGCCCGGACAACCTGATCCGTCTAACCATCCCACCGCAACGTAGGTGGCAGCTGCTGTGGCTGCTCACTCGGACTGGTGGGATGGTCAACTTCACAGGTTGACCCGACTGACCCTCGCGGCCAGCGCCGCAGTCGGCGTTGGGCGCCATCTGTTATGGTAGCGCATCTACCGGGGAAGCAGTAAGGAAGGCGGTCGGCATGATGTGTTGGTGCACAGTGGCTAGTCATTGTCGGCTGGGGCGGGTCCTTGCCAACCTTACTGTTCCTGCGCCATAAACAGAAAAATGGTCATATCATGCCTGTTCAAAAGCAACAGCTGTCAGATTCAAAAAACCTGACAGAAGCGCAGAGACCGACTCAAAACGCTTGAAAATCAATTTAAAACAGCATCCGGTCGAACCGGATGCCACGGACAGACCGTTAAACATTCAAAGATTTAAAAATTCAAAAAAAAATAACCGCAAAAAAATTTACCGAACCGGACATGGCCGGTTACCAACGCTGAAAATCGGAAATAAAAAAAAAGCTGAAAATTAAAAATACAAATAAAAGGGCCGAATATACATAGGGGCGCCGCGGGTGTTGTTGCGACGCCCGGTGCTTGTCCCACCCTCAAATAACCATGGCCACCGACGCACCTAAATTTCGGTGGCCCCTTACCTGGTTCCCTAAGTGCCTTCTAAATAAATGGTGACGTCAGCATTCCCATTTTATTACAAAATTTATTCACACGTCATTACTAGGATATAGGAACAATAAAAATACAAAATATTAAAACATTTTCCATTTGTTTATAAGTTACCCTAACCGGTGATTTTACATTTTTGTCTACACGTTCCTATTAAACAATAAAAACGTCAAAATAAAACCTCAAAATAATTCAATAAAATTGACCTTTTTCCATCCAAATTGCTGGTAAGTATAAATATGCCAAAGGATCCAAAGAAATAAAAAGCCATATTTGATGTTCACGCTAACTAGCGAATGCAAAACTACTGATACCAGAAAAGAATTTAAATTTAAGTTCCTTTCTTCTCTTTCCCTAGTTTTGCTTATTAATTAAAAATTTCCTCCTTATTTCAATTCATTCTCCCCTTCTTTCGTTCTTATCCAGTTAAGTGAGGGTAGTTTTAATTAAAATTATCTCTACCCTTGGCTTTGTTTAACATAGTCAGACCTGCCTTATTTTAAACTATTTTAAACTTAAGTTTCTAGTTATTTTCCCTCCTTTCAGTTTAAATTTATTAACTTAAATAATTTTGCTTTTCTCATTTCCGACCTATCTGCCACTTTAGTTTCCTACTTCCTAATTTACGATTATCTAATTAGATTGTGTTCAATTAAGTTAAGTATACTTTTCTCATATCAGCAGGTTTCCAAGCTGATTAAAATTTTCATTTGCATGTGCTACAATAAACTGCATTCGAACATTTTCTAAAATGTGTTGAAATTCTTTTAAACATTTCTAAAATTAGTTGAAATTCTTTTAAACATTTCCAAAATTAGTTGAAATTCTTTCAAATCTTTCCGAAATGGGAATTCGGAACAAAATTCATATTTGAAAGCTTTAGAAATGTGAAAATGTACTAAGATTTAGCATATTTACTAACTTTTTTTCTTTTCGGCAAATTTAACAACAATATTTAGCAGTAAGAAAACGCAAAACAAATGTATGTAAATAAATAAATCAACTGGAACTGTGCTCTAGTAGAGTTAAGACTGTAGCATCCTAAATGCGTTAACGCGCGCCACAATGTGCAACAATTTTATATGTATGTACTACTTTTATATACATCTATATAAACCAATTCCTAATGTAGTGAAACTACAAGTTAATGTTACTGTGAGCGCGTGTTAAAAGTAAAAAAAAACACCACTCCTTAAATACTAAAATTCATATTTAAATGTTTAGTTACAACTTATAAACACTCTAAGTATAAATGTATTACCGAAAAAAAAGTGTAATCATCTAAAAATTAATTTATCGTGCCTAAGAGCAAGCGTTTAGTTTGGTAATTAATATTACTTTCGTTTGGAACGAACTCACCCAAGTCAGGTTGCAGGCCCTTCGTATTGCTCTGCCGTTGTCGTGGTCGTTGCAGGTGGGTGTTGGCACTGTTGTTGGTGGTTGCGCTTGGTCTGAGGTGATCAAGTGTACCTGGTGGCAATGAAACTTCGAAATGATTCGGCGCTAAATTTGGCTTCCGTTGTATTACGCTGCCGCGTACTGCTGGCCCTGGAGGCGGAGGTGTTGGTTTACGAGTCTTCTCGTAATTCGCTTGACCCTGTATTGTGATGGTCCGCAGGAAATTGCAAAAAAAAATGGAAGATTCCAAACTGTTCAATACGGGAGTTTCGATAGTATGTGGGTCTCCGTTGAACGGCAAGCAGCGTGCAGTTAATAGGAGCACAGGAAGAAATCAGAAACTCAAGAGTGACGTAAGAAAGTTTAAGTTATGCACAAACGTCGTGGGAGAAGTGGCAAAAGCGTGTTTAGCTTTGCAATCTGAGCATTTTGTGTGAATTTTTGTTCTGCGTTTATGCCTGCTACTGGGCTTTCGTCCTTGCAAACGGCTGCTTGTACAGATGTTCTTGTGCTTCCAATGTTCAATATTTCCTATTTGTTCAATTGTTGCGAATTCGAGTGCGAATATTCCTGGGTCGTTAAATTACGTAACTTCACGTTGCAGCTGCAATGCGTTTAAGCCTTTACGCAAAGGGGACCGCGGCCGTTGTTGTCCGTGTTTTTTGGGTATTTGTTTTATTTTGTCGCAAATTGAGAGCTGGATCACTTTTTCCCCGGCCGGAACCTCATGCTAAAAGAAGGATTTTCTCTAGTGATGGCCGGTCTATCTTTTTCTCTTTTCGATATTTTTATTTATCGCAACCTTCGCCACACTGCTAGGCGTGTTCCCGTGAACTCGCTCCTAAGTGGATCGCAGCCATAGACCGTAGCAGCAGACCGTAACAATTTGCTATCGGTCAAAAATCCTAAAAAACTTTAAAATAAAACATGCAATTTATGCAAAAACATACATATAATTGCTATCGTGAAAAATCAAATTTAACACTAAAGTGTTAATAAATATATCAAACATACAAACAAATTAAAAGAAATTAAAACACAAGTAAAACTTTCGTTTTACACATATACATACATTACTTCATGATACTATCATCAAGTGCAACAAACGGAACATGTAACGGGAATTGATAACCTGGCGTGGGCCAAATAATACCAAATTGAATTACGTATAACTGTCGTAACGGGAAAATTCCCCTCCATTAAACCATATTTCAAAAAAAAAAATAGTTGAAAAACTTAAAATTTATTGTACTTGGAGTAAACCATTAAATCCAATTGAATATAACATGGCGTGGTGCCAAGAAAAAACCAACCCTAATTGAAAATACGAACAATTATAATAATACCAAATAAAAAAAGTGTATAATCAGCTGTTCCATGCTGCCACCTTGTATCGTTGCGCCATGGGACCAACTCATGTTTCTACACGAACATATTGCAAGCCGATCATTGCTCGTTTCTAACAATTGTAAACACTACACGATGTTTATTGGACTGTGGGTACTCCATGGATTACTCTGATGTAATGCGCAGCTGGAGTATATGGTCCAGTCCTAGGACATCACAATGTTAATTGGACCATATTTTTTGTATGAATTGTGTTTAATTTTGGAGTCCTCGGTTGGTCCATAGCGAGTACTCCATACATGCATGCATTGAGTACTCGCGATTTTTGCAGGGATACATGCGTGCATGGAGTATTCGCGATTTTTGCAGGGCAATAGTCGCGATTCAAAAATAGCCATATCTATTTTCACTGATAGCTCAAAATCACCATATCGTCCATCACTACAGTCGAATGACATATAATGAAGGAATGGTGTTCGGAGTTTTTTCATGGTTAAAAAAAAAATGATAAAAGCTTTAATATAAATAAAAATATTGTTTTAATAACAACAAAAACGTCTTATATATTCTATGGTAATAGTCTAGTTGAGGGGTCGACTGCTAATACGCTACCAAAAATATCGAGTGAGGTGTCAAAAGACGCGTATTAATCTCCAGAACAATAATCCGATGGCGGAAAAGAAAAATTTTATCTCTGTCCGGAGATATTTGCAGTTGAAGTTGGCGATTTCCATGTGGTTGTTGTTGTGTTTGTACCTCCAAAAAAATTGTGCATCACCGTGGCGGTGGCATGGCGTAGCCCAGGGTTATTTTTTATAAGGGCGGCCCAAGGCCGCCAACGTAGAAAGGTGTTCTGCGCAAAAATACTATGGATCCGATCCCCGGTTTCCTAGGTACCCGCGGGTCTTTTTTCGGTTTTTCGTTAATATCTTTTGAACGCGTTAAAATTTTTATTTTCCGCCTTCGGATTATTAATACTGATGTCAAGACGCGTGGTTTGACACCTCTCTCGATATTTTTGGTAGCGTATTAGCAGTCGCCCCTCAACTAGACTATTACCTATTCTATATACATAAATTCGTAAGGATTCGTGAGATACTTTAAAATTTGAGCTAAATAATCTAAAGTTTTTTTTTGAAACTGAGTCGAGAACTGTGCGTTTGAATGTGCGAATTTTCACCGATCAGCTGTTAGTTGCGCTACTTGGTAAGATTTACAATGTTTACCAGAGTCCTGTCTTAATCGGAATATGCTTTATACATCTACTGAGTTTGAAGATTTGTGAAATAAGATATGATATCAATTACTCGGTAATATTGTATTGATATTCAAACCCTAAGTAGTACCCCGGAATTTGTTTTTGAGTACATTTTCCATATTTGGAAGTGCACGTAACATTTTTTTAAATTATTATATTGTTGAATGTGCAACTGGTTTTCTTTAAAACTTATCTGTGATTCAAAGTTCATGTAACATTAGAATTTACTATCCTGAAGAACATTTTTAAGTTTTTTTGTAGTTAATTTCATCATTTCGAACATTGTAAACTTTACCAAGTAGCCATAGCGCAACGATACAAGGTGGCAGCATGGGACAGCTGATTATAAACTTGTTTTTATTTGATTTGATATATCAACTTCCGGCGAAGTACGATTTTGACATTTGTCCATCGAATTTACAAAAACAAAGTACATGAAATTTGTATTTATGTTTGTAGGTATGTCACCATGCTGCCACCTTGTATCGTTCCGCCATGCAAGTAGCGCAACTAACAGCATGGTTCAATTATGTACAGGTTGGCTCATCTCATCAGCTGATTTTATTTATGTCATTGCATGGTCGAAGGGATTGTCAAAAGGAGATGGCAAACTCAAAATGAAACCAACACATTGGCAACATTTTACTTACACATACAAAAACTGTTAAGTTTTATGTTTCCATTCCATACCATTCGCACCAACACCAATACACAGATTTTGACAATTTGAACAGACATATTTTGTTGCTTTACAGATGAGCCAACCTGTATATAGTTGAACCATGACTAACAGCTGATCGCTCAAAATTTGCACACACACACAAACATCACTAATGGCCATATTACAGAAATCTTAGGGAAATTGAAGTTAAATTTTGAAACAGACATAAACAGCCCAATTCTAAACGAAAATTCCGTGCGAGTTTTTTCCCTTCTCCCATTCCTCGTATTCTAAATAAAAATTCCTTGTGAGTTTTTTCACTTCTCCCTTTCCTCCTATCCTGAACAATGTTCGAAAAAGCGGAAACCAGTTATGGGAGAAAAGTAGGTATTATGAATGTGAGGGAGAGGGAGATTTCTCTGCCATTTCATAGGAGTTTTTTCACTAGTTAAATTAAAGGGAATGCATCAAAATAGTTAAAGGAAATTGGTTATTTTAAGAAAGAACACTTATTTGTACAAATTTGTGCTAAAATATATATTTACATTCTACCACAATATTCTCACTGTTAATACAAACAACAACAACAACCACAATATTCTTTATTTTAAGTCGAAAAGTATATCATAAGCAACGGAAGAGCTCTTCGCATATTTGATGCAGTCATCCAGAAATTGTGCAAGGATTTTTTAAGAAGGCTTAAATAGATTTTGGCATATGGCGAAAGGCGAACTCAACTCGACTTGGCCGCCAGAAAATTGCTTTGCAGAATGAATGCAGGCAACTCCGGCGGATTTGTGTTAGCCCGCCGGTCTTCTTCTTATGCTCCTCTGTTGATGTTGCTGTGGCACCAGTTCATTACTCATTTCAGTGAATACCACATGAAATGCAATAATGTGCATTGTTTATACCTTATTTCTTAATTTCAAACAAATTGCCAACAATAATTAAACTTTAAAATTTTTTTAAACAAAATAAGAAATGCGCAACGAAATTTCAATTGACAAAACAGCTGACTTCGAAAATTCGAAATTCCTATTCCCCAATTATTCTTCTCCCTAGGAGAAAAGAATTGGAGGAATTTTTCCGCGGGAATAAAAAAATCCTCGAGAACAAAATTCCGCGAGAATATTTAGAATTGGTCTGAAAATGTTATAATTTTGGAATATATAGCATCTAGGACACCTTAAATGCAGTAATTGAAAGAAAATGTTTGCTTATACTCAAGTATTTAATTATTTTTTCTTTATTTATCTTTAATATTGATGTAATGATTGAAGTTATACTAATCCAATGCAACTCTTCTCTTCCTACTGTTCTTCATTCCACTCCATTCGAGTGTATCCTTCACTGAATTCGAGTGCCTTCCACTTTATTCGCAACATAACCTCAATTTAAGCTGCCAAACTATATAGAAAACAACGGATATGGCTTAAAGCCCTGGTAAAGTTGACATATCCATATCCGTATAAAACAGCTGACTCAACCAACTTTATGGAGATCAATTGTTGCGGTCCAATGAAGCGTGAGCCAAATGCGGATAGAAATTTAATTCAGTGCTATTGGTTGATAGACTTTCATTATTTTGATAATGGAATATAAAATTTTATTGCTATATAAAATCATCTTCGTCAGTCGCTATGTGTCCCACTCACAAATCACAAACAGAAGATTGGACATTCACGAGTTCAAAATTGCTTCG
Source organism: Eurosta solidaginis (assembly GCF_040869045.1). Taxonomy (NCBI): domain Eukaryota; kingdom Metazoa; phylum Arthropoda; class Insecta; order Diptera; family Tephritidae; genus Eurosta; species Eurosta solidaginis. The sequence goes on from NC_090322.1 coordinate 44,681,087, forward strand.
TTCTGCGCATCTACGTCAAACTTGACTGCTTGAGCGAATGAAAGAAAGAGAGAAAAAAACAAGAGCTAAAGGAAAATGACGTAAAAATTGTCCATAAAAAACAGCTGATCTTTTGTTTACATGAGCAATGCGCAATCTTGTGTGTATGATTTGTGTGTCTCACTCTACGCCACGTTCTTGCTGTCTGTGGAAATTGCTATACGTCGTGACCATGATGGAATAAGAGAAGGTGGCACATTGCGCATGTAAACATTAGTTCTGCTGGTTTTTATGGGCAATTTTTACGTCATTTTCCTTTAGCTCTTGTTTTTCTCTCTCTTTCTTTCATTCGCTGAAGCAGTCAAGTGTGACGTAGGTGCGCAGAACGAAGCAATTTTGAACTCGTGAATGCACAATCTTCTGTAGGCATGCTTAACCAACGAACCGATATCATTTCGTTACGATAATTAACGTTAATAAGCGAAACAAAGACATTTCATTTGGTACGCAAAATCCATTGCCTCGGGACGATTAATAAATTACCACTCAAACCATCCATGGAAACAAAAAATCAACACAACAACAAATTTAATAAGAAAAGTAATATTACTTAGCAATGAAGATTTCTTGACGGATAACATTAAACAGATAAAGAAAATTCTATTTAAAAATAGCTATCTAAGTTCTCTTACGGGTAGACTCATCCAAAATACGGTGAACAGAGTTCACCAAAAAGATAACAACACACAACAAGGTAATACGAACAAGAAATATATCGGCGTAAATTACATCTCGGGCCTTACAAAAAATGAAATATTGCATAAAACTATAAATAACAAAAACATGATTTACGCGCATAAACCAAATAACACGCTCAAAAAAATTTTCACTAGAACAAAAGGCCTAATTACAAAAGAAGAACAAACAGATGTTGTTTACAAAATAACTTGCAATGGTAACGAAAACGAAAAATGTAACAAATGTTACATCGGTACAACAAAACGGCAACTAGGTATAAGAATTAATGAACATAAGAAAGATGCAGAAAACAAAAAAACGTCGACCGGTCTAGCACAACACCTTACAAAGAGCAAACACGTAGCGGATTTCTGAAATGTTAAAATTGACGCTGGAAAGTATTCGCATTCAACAACAACTACAAAACGCGATGAACTTCAAAGATGATTTTGACAACATAAGCAGCGCCTACTCAGCTGTTATACAGAGATGCAAGAGAATGTAAAAAATAAACAAATGTAATTTTAATGTACCTATGGTAATAATGTTGTGCAAAAATTATATTAGTACCTGAAATAAATAATTATTAATGTGAATATTAATGTAAGTAGCTAAATAAGTGTTAAGTGATGTGCCAGTTTTATGTTTATTGTTAGATATCCTAAAATCAAGTTTAATTTATTTAATTTTATATACTTAACATTAAACAGATCCCCAAAGAAGAAGACGTAAGGTAACGTCGAAACACGTCGGGAATAACAAATATACCCTGTTTTAATTTATGGCCACAAATGCTCATTTTAGCGAAGTAACATTTTATTATTAGATATTTGCATGCAATATTTTACTTTTGGCAACTCTGTTCGATCGTCATCGTGTCGTGATCACTGTCGTTACGTTGACGAGCTATGATCGCCTGATGGTGGTCCGCAAACGCATTGCAGAGTATTGTTAGAGTACTCCAACATGAAGAAAATGGAACACGTAATCCAACAATTTTGCAGGGTCGTGACGGTTACGGATTGTATCTGCTGAGCTCATAAGAAGTTAGTTGCGATCAAAAAAAATCGATAACTTTGACCTTACGAACAATCGCAATATTGGTATTTTGATTCCCGCTTATATCATATAAGTTTTATGTTTCCATTCCATACCATTCGCACCAACACCAATACACAGATTTTGACAATTTGAACAGACATATTTTGTTGCTTTACAGATGAGCCAACCTGTATATAGTTGAACTATGACTAACAGCTGATCGCTCAAAATTTGCACACACACACAAACATCACTAATGGCCATATTACGGAAATCTTAGGGAAATTGAAGTAAAATTTTTAAACAGACATAAACAGCCCAATTCTAAACGAAAATTCCGTGCGAGTTTTTTCCCTTCTCCCATTCCTCGTATTCTAAATAAAAATTCCTTGTGAGTTTTTTCACTTCTCCCTTTCCTCCTATTCTGAACAATGTTCGAAAAAGCGGAAACCAGTTATGGGAGAAAAGTAGGTATTATGAATGTGAGGAAGAGGGAGATTACTCTGCCATTTCATAGGAGTTTTTTCACTAGTTAAATTAAAGGGAATGCATCAAAATAGTTAAAGGAAATTGGTTATTTTAAGAAAGAACACTTATTTGTACAAATTTGTGCTAAAATATATATTTACATTCTACCACAATATTCTCACTGTTAATACAAACAACAACAACAACCACAATATTCTTTATTTTAAGTCGAAAAGTATATCATAAGCAACGGAAGAGCTCTTCGCATATTTGATGCAGCCATCCAGAAATTGTGCAAGGATTATTTAAGAAGGCTTAAATAGATTTTGGCATATGGCGAAAGGCGAACTCAACTCGACTTGGCCGCCAGAAAATTGCTTTGCAGAATGAATGCAGGCAACTCCGGCGGATTTGTGTTATCCCGCCGGTCTTCTTCTTATGCTCCTCTGTTGATGTTGCTGTGGCACCAGTTCATTACTCATTTCAGTGAATACCACATGAAATGCAATAATGTGCATTGTTTATACCTTATTTCTTAATTTCAAACAAATTGCCAACAATAATTAAAATTTAAAATTTTTTTAAACAAAATAAGAAATGCGCAACGAAATTTCAATTGACAAAACAGCTGACTTCGAAAATTCGAAATTCCTATTCCCCAATTATTCTTCTCCCTAGGAGAAAAGAATTGGAGGAATTTTTCCGCGGGAATAAAAAAATCCTCGAGAACAAAATTCCGCGAGAATATTTAGAATTGGTCTGAAAATGTTATAATTTTGGAATATATAGCATCTAGGACACCTTAATTGCAGTAATTGAAAGAAAATGTTTGCTTATACTCAAGTATTTAATTATTTTTTCTTTATTTATCTTTATTATTGATGTAATGATTGAAGTTATATTAATCCAATGCAACTCTTCTCTTCCTACTGTTCTTCATTCCACTCCATTCGAGTGTATCCTTCACTGAATTCGAGTGCCTTCCACTTTATTCGCAACATAACCTCAATTTAAGCTGCCAAACTATATAGAAAACAACGGATATGGCTTAAAGCCCTGGTAAAGTTGACATATCCATATCCGTATAAAACAGCTGACTCAACCAACTTTATGGAGATCAATTGTTGCGGTCCAATGAAGCGTGAGCCAAATGCGGATAGAAATTTAATTCAGTGCTATTGGTTGATAAACTTTCATTATTTTGATAATGGAATATAAAATTTTATTGCTATATAAAATCATCTACGTCAGTCGCTATGTGTCCCACTCACAAATCACAAACAGAAGATTGCGCATTCACGAGTTCAAAATTGCTTCGTTCTGCGCATCTACGTCAAACTTGACTGCTTGAGCGAATGAAAGAAAGAGAGAAAAAAACAAGAGCTAAAGGAAAATTACGCAAAAATTGTCCATAAAAAACAGCTGATCTTTTGTTTACATGAGCAATGCGCAATCTTGTGTGTATGATTTGTGTGTCTCACTCTACGCCACGTTCTTGCTGTCTGTGGAAATTGCTATACGTCGTGACCATGATGGAATAAGAGAAGGTGGCACATTGCGCATGTAAACATTAGTTCTGCTGTTTTTTATGGGCAATTTTTACGTCATTTTCCTTTAGCTCTTGTTTTTCTCTCTCTTTCTTTCATTCGCTGAAGCAGTCAAGTGTGACGTAGGTGCGCAGAACGAAGCAATTTTGAACTCGTGAATGCACAATCTTCTGCAGGCATGCTTAACCAACGAACCGATATCATTTCGTTACGATAATTAACGTTAATAAACGAAACAAAGACATTTCATTTGGTACGCAAAATCCATTGCCTCGGGACGATTAATAAATTACCACTCAAACCATCCATGGAAACAAAAAATCAACACAACAACAAATTTAATAAGAAAAGTAATATTACTTAGCAATGAAGATTTCTTGACGGATAACATTAAACAGATAAAGAAAATTCTATTTAAAAATAGCTATCTAAGTTCTCTTACGGGTAGACTCATCCAAAATACGGTGAACAGAGTTCACCAAAAAGATAACAACACACAACAAGATAATACGAACAAGAAATATATCGGCGTAAATTACATCTCGGGCCTTACAAAAAATGAAATATTGCATAAAACTATAAATAACAAAAACATGATTTACGCGCATAAACCAAATAACACGCTCAAAAAAATTTTCACTAGAACAAAAGGCCTAATTACAAAAGAAGAACAAACAGATGTTGTTTACAAAATAACTTGCAATGGTAACGAAAACGAAAAATGTAACAAATGTTACATCGGTACAACAAAACGGCAACTAGGTATAAGAATTAATGAACATAAGAAAGATGCAGAAAACAAAAAAACGTCGACCGGTCTAGCACAACACCTTACAAATAGCAAACACGTAGCGGATTTCTGAAATGTTAAAATTGACGCTGGAAAGTATTCGCATTCAACAACAACTACAAAACGCGATGAACTTCAAAGATGATTTTGACAACATAAGCAGCGCCTACTCAGCTGTTATACAGAGATGCAAGAGAATGTAAAAAATAAACAAATGTCATTTTAATGTACCTATGTTAATAATGTTGTGCAAAAATTATATTAGTACCTGAAATAAATAATTATTAATGTGAATATTAATGTAAGTAGCTAAATAAGTGTTAAGTGATGTGCCAGTTTTATGTTTATTGTTAGATATCCTAAAATCAAGTTTAATTTATTTAATTTTATATACTTAACATTAAACAGATCCCCAAAGAAGAAGACGTAAGGTAACGTCGAAATACGTCGGGAATAACAAATATACCCTGTTTTAATTTATGGCCACAAATGCTCATTTTAGCGAAGTAACATTTTATTATTAGATATTTGCATGCAATATTTTACTTTTGGCAACTCTGTTCGATCGTCATCGTGTCGTGATCACTGTCGTTACGTTGACGAGCTATGATCGTCTGATGGTTGTCCGCAAACGCATTGCAAAGGAGTATTGTTAGAGTACTCCAACATGAAGAAAATGGAAGACGTAATCCAACAATTTTGCAGGGTCGTGACGGTTACGGATTGTATCTGCTGAGCTCATAAGAAGTTAGTTGCGATGAAAAAAAATCGATAACTTTGACCTTACGAACAATCGCAATATTGGTATTTTGATTCCCGTTTATATCAAATCAAAAACTACCAGTACCCTTGAAAAACGCGAGTACTCCATAAATAATGTAAGGAATACTCCTTTGGGAGTATAGGAGTGTTCCAAAACTAATCTGTATTCATACAAAAAATGTGCTCCAATTAACATTGCGATGTCCTAGGAGAGGAGTAGGTGATCCCACTCTCGCGTTGTTTGTGAGTATTCCATAGAGTACATACGTGAGAGTACTTTCCAAAGTATTTTAACTGTAGTACTCCATGGAGCACCCACAGAGGATCATATGCCAAAGTACTAAGGAGAAATTGTGTCGGAAAGAATTATCGGAGTGAATTTAATTTAAAATGAAAATAAATGAAGAGGGGCAATATAACTTTTATATTTTTTACTACGAATATTCTTATGTTATTTAGCATTTGCATGAATAAAGAAACTAATATTTTTCTATACTATAGTATGTATACATAAAACCAGTGCGCGGTTGCATTTTATCAGAGTTGCCATAATAAATTTTTATTATCAGTTATTTGTATGGAATATTTTACTTTTGGCTACTCTGTTCGATCGTCATCGTGTCGTGAGCACGGTGGTTAAAAAACGAGAAATGATCGGCTGATGGTGCTCCGCAAACGCATTGCAAAGGAGTATTGTTAGAGTACTCCAACATGAAGAAAATGGAACACGTAATCCAACAATTTTTGCAGGGTACTTATTAAGTCGATACCAATTTGACAAATTTCTATACACTGTAAGATGCGAATCTATTTCAAAATTAAGTTATTATTTTGCAATCTGCCGCTGAACGTCCTGTTTGTCTTGGCACTGTAAGACCCGTTTTACATCATACAATGCTTGAATTCAACTCTGTTAGCGTTCCCTTTTATGCTTTCTATTCGCGTTGACTATCTTAAATTTTTTTGAAAGCAAGCATGAAACAAAAAATGGTAAACAAGCTGAGAGGCGAGTAAAAAAAAGTAAACAACTTCACGGTACGGATTCTGTTATACTCTTCCCCTCTCTTCTCGCCCCTTCGCCTATATCGCGGCAGACTTCAAGAATTGTACGGTGTAAAAGGAGACTAAGAGAAGAACCTTGTTTATCCTAAATAGATCAACACCTTGCCGTTGTGTTGTTATTGTAGCGATATGTTTTCAACGGCTACCGTGGGATGACTGCGCTGATACTTTTAAAAAGACGTCAACGATCAGAATACAATTTTTTATCAGGTAAGGTTTTTTAAATGTGTCCATAGTGTATCTGTTTTATTTCCACAAAACGCGGAAACCTAGTAAAGAAATACATTTCTTCCTACATAAAAAAATCTCTGATGCGATTTTTAACAAAAATGTGGTTTTTTAGTTATTGCTACAGCAATTTAATGTCACCTTATATACAGAAAATCCACCCTGAGCAAATTCTAGCAGTGTATATACCGACCTATCCTAATAGAAAGTTTGTAACTGAAGAACTGTAAAATTTCGTCACTACTTTATTTTGGGGTATTTTCTCTATTTTTTTTTTTCGCCCTCTCTCCTAATAAGATTTCAGTACTGGTGTAAGTATGTAAACTATATTCAAAAAAACTAATGAAATGCAAGAAAAATACAACCTAGTTCATTCAAAAAAAGCCAATTTGTATTTCGTTAGGTTTGTTTCACATTCGGTGTTTTTTTTTTTCTTTTCAGAGAGTTGAAAGTTTTTTTGTTTTGAAATATGTGAACTTAGGGAGCGCAAACTTATGTTCCTATGTAATTTGCATTGTTTCTATTGTGAAAAAAAAGTATGAAATCAAAATTTACAAAGTAAACAATAACATGCCAAAATCATTAATTTTGGGGGAATATAGCGAAGTTGTTCTTGTAATCTGATGTTCTGATAAAGTTTCTTCAGTTTTTTCAGCTTTAAATGCAGGACAAAATAAAGTAGTCTCATATAGGTAACAGCGATGGGTTTAATAAAAAATTAATATTTTGACAGAGGAGATATAAACATAATCTAGCTTGATTACTTTTCATAACTCGTAAACGACTTCAAACGGTTAGCTATACTGCAGCAGACATATGAGCCTGTATAACAGCGTTCATTGGTAGGTGCTTTGGGAATTGCCAAACGGAATAAATAAAGTTGTGTTTACATATTATGACCAAATATGTTTTTTTTCAGTTACAACCTTTTTAAATGGGTCCCTAAGGTACGACTTTATTAATGATTTTACTGAGATACTTGCTAACAATACTTCTCAGTTACGATAAGTCTATATAAGGACCACTGTTTTCCACAAATCACACACACAAGATTGCGCATTGCGCGTGTAAACAAAAGATCAGCTGTATTTTATGGGCAGTTTTTACGTCATTTTCCTTTAGCTCTTGTTTTTCTCTCTCTTTCATTCGCTCAAGCAGTCAAGTGTGACGTAGATGCGCAGAACGAAGCAATTTTGAACTCGTGAATGCGCAATCTTCTTTGTTCGATTTGCGACTGTTTTCCATATTCGCGATAATAAGTGAGTCGATAAATATCAAACCTGGCTTTCCGTAATTCGATATCGATCAAGAATGAGTGTAAAATAATCGTTTTCGCCTCCCGTAAAGCGCCAAATACACGACACGAACATTTCCGCGAACATTCCGCAATCTTGTTCGCAGCTTTGGCCATACACCATACGAACTTTTGGCCGAACATTAGTTCTATTTCAGACAGCGATGAATACGGACAACAATTGTGCTGCAGCAATATTGCTCGCTGTGGCAATTAAGCGTAAAAAAAAGAGAGAACATTTCAATAAATTCACTCAGAAATTTTTTATTGTCCATTTTACTTTTCCGCGCACGTCTGTTCCGTTCAGAAATTACAACGATTATGAGCTATTTCGCCATACACGCACGAACATTTGCGTGAACTGGCAAACACCACCATACACGACAGAAAAGGTCGCAGAAACATGACATAACGGGAATGTTCGTGTCGTGTATTTGGCGCTGAACACAAATTGTCGCCGCGTCGTATCGAACGTTCGATACATACTGTTCGATACCAAATTAAGTGTCGAATTGCCTTTTTGAAAGTTATAATTTTATGCTTTGGTGATTATTTAGGGAATGATTTTTCTTCAGAGATTAAGAAACAAAAGCTATTTATAAAAGAATATATTCCGGTAGTTCCAAAAAGCTTTCTAAACACTTTGAAGTCTGCAAACGAAAGAGATCATACCAAGGTACGGGAACTAAAATAGCATCATCGAGTGTCGATATCGACTTGAAGTATCGAATCAACGAGTGTCGACTATCGAATTACGGAAAGCCACCCCTGATATTTTTAACCATTTTTCTTTAAACTCACTTTTTAGCCGTTGAGCTCTAAAAAATTCGTAAGTTATGTCATAAAATACATTAGCAAAGCGCACTACGATTGGCTGTTATGGACTACAATATATTTCATAAACTAAGAGTTTCCTAGAGTTGCGGATGATAAATTTGTGATACCCCTACAAATCAGCAAAAGTTTGAAAATCGTGGCACCTTATATAAAATCCAACCCTGGACTTAAGTTATTTTGATTTAAAGGTACGGTAGGACTTAGTCGGCTTTGAAAAAAAATGGCTAAACTAGAATGCATTTTTTATTCTAATCAATATGATTTGGTCATATATGTATCGACTCAAGTAATGACTCAAATATAAATTTTTTATCGATATGGTATCTATCATATAAACGATTTTCCTGTTCATCCCTAAACATAATAAGCGAATGGCGATACCAGCATAGGAGAAAATTTATCGGAAAATAGTTAAAATAACAAATTTGTGAAAATAAGAATATACATTCAAATATAAATTTTTGCTCAAGATGAGTATTTTGCCGTATCAACCAACAAGCGATGAGGATATATTTCGTCTGTGTACAAAAGAATGCGGGGTCATCACAGCTACAGAGGATCAACAATATTTTGCTTTAGGTTGCATGTTTTGTCCGGCCAAATTTCTCTATTTCGACGCATTTATAGGGCATATGCAAACAGAACATGGATCGCAAATGATGGACCAGAAGGGAATATTTGGTGGCATGCTTGGGTAAGCATTATATGTAAATAGGCTTATTCACTAAAACTCCCAATACAAGTGACAGAATGATGGTATAAGTAGATATATCTGTATATATACATATTTAGCTATCTATATAGTACGGGTTATACATCCTAAGTCATGTCTGGTTATATATATACATATAGACATATATATATATATATATATATATACATTTTCAAAAGATCTCTACCCAAAAAGGTAGATAATATGATAATAATTTTGGTACAAGTCTAGAACAGCGGTCGACTGCTAAGAAGTATCAAAATACGCGTCTTGACCTTAGTATTATTAATCCGAAAGCGGCAAACAAAAATGTTGATTCTTTGAAAAGATATTAACGAATAACCGAAAAATGATCCCGGTTCTCTCCGAAACTGGGTTTGGGATCCATAGTACTTTTGCGCAAAACACTTCTGCATTGGACGGTTTTTATTGTATTAACGATAAAGCCACTCTCCGAAGTCCCCCAGCGGGTAACGGTGTCAGAATATACCCGCGGTAGGTATGCCTGTCGTAAGAGGCGACTAAAATACCAGATTCAAGGGGTGTGTAGCGCAACCCTTCAGGTTGCCAGCGCAATATATAGCTTCTCCAAACCCAATTGTCAACCTCACCTATCCGCGGCGAATCCTGTTTCACTACTAGATGAGGCTCTGGCGACCCCAAGCTCCTCATGGGAGTTTTATCCTTTTACTCCTTTTGGGGAGTTTTATCGATGTTGATGGTCCTTTTCCGGATATAAATCCGGTATGCTCCTGTAACAAGCACCATTAAGGTCCTGGCCCGACCATCGCGAACAATTAATAAGACCACATCAAACCTTCTAGTTCTTCCCGCCCCACCCCCTAGTTCCATGAGTATTTTGGGGTCACAAGAGCCTCGCCTGCTAATATGTGTATGATACATTCATCAGGGTAAAAGGATTACCCTGGCGTAGATGAGGCTGTCAATTGGGTTGCGAAAGCTCTGAAGCCATCTTTGTATTGCACTTATCAATCCCGTGAATCCCTATTGGGTGGGAACAAAATTAAAAACGCGTCTTTTGACATCTCCCGATATTTTTGGACGCGAATTAGCAGTCGACTGCTATTCTAGACTTTTACTGATGACGCAATAAAACCGTAGTTTATTGCACCATGACTTACCATAACTTTTAATCATTTAGCAAATAGAAAGCAAACGTCATGTTAGCGCAACAAGTCAAAAAGAAATGTGGAGAATACTAAAAAATTTAATACTCCAGCGGGTTAGGGGGTCAGAATATACCCGCGGCAGGTATGCCTGTCGTCAGAGGCGACTAAAATACCAGATTCAAGGGGGTGTGTAGCGCAACCCTTCAGGCTGCCAGCGCAATATATAGCTTTTCCAAACCCAATTGTCAACCTCACCTATCCGCGGCGAATCCTGTTTCACTAACAGACGAGGCTCTGGCGACCCCAAGCTCCTCATGGAACTTGGGGTGGGGATGGAGTGGATGGCCTGAAGGTTTAATGTGGCCACATAAATCGTTCTCGAGATGGTCGGGCTAGCACCTTAATGGTGCTGTGGTACCGGAGCGTACCGGATCTGTATCCGGCAAAGGACCATCACATCGATAACACTCCCCAAAGCCTTCGGGGAGCAACCTTATGGCTACAACAACAACAATATGTAAACGAAATAGGCTATAATTTATAAAAACGAAGAAATAAGTGATGAAAATAAAATAGCTGATAAGCTCAATAAATACTTCATTGAGAGCAACGAATTAATAGATCGTTCAATTGAAAAATAAATATATGTATATTAACAATATTGATCATCGTCCTGAAACTTTTCATTTTAAAGAAATACAAATTTGCGGTACTAAAAGCAATTTGGAAACAACTTAAAAATAAAAAAGATTGCGAATAATGTGAGCCCAAAGATTATTTTGGAGAACTGGAGTGTGTTCGGGCCTTTCTTAACAAACTCAATAACTCATTCATTAATGAGCGGAGTATTACCAAATGAATGGAAGGACTCATTGGTAGGGATTCAAGGGGTTGTGTAGCGCAATATATAGCTTCTCCAACCCAATTGTCAACCTCACCTTCGAGCGGCGAATCCCGTTTCACTAACAGACGAGGCTCTGGCGACCCCAAGCTCCTCATGGAACTTGGGGGTGGGGAGGGAGGGATGGCCTGAAGGTTTAATGTGGCCATATAAATCATTCCCGAGATGGTCGGGCCAGCACCTTAATGGTGCTGTGTTACCGGAGCGTATCGGATCTGTATCCGACAAAGGACCATCACATCGATAACACTCCCCAAAGCCTTCGGGGAGTAACTAATCGCTACAACAACAACAACAACAAGGACTCATTGGTAGTGCCGGTTGAAGAAATCGCTAAAACAAAAAAAATTGAACAATTTTTGTGGTTATATCGGCCTACTGATTTGTAAGATCGCGGGTTCGAATCGAGCTCAAGGCCTAACAATAATTTTTTATCATTATTATTGTTATGATAAATTTTTTCTTAATTGAAAAAATTTTTAAATTAGAATAGAAGAAAGAAAAAATTTTTAGACAACTGCCAAAGCTCGTTGTGTAGATCCATTTCGGTAACTGCTAAATTCCTTCATCGGCAACGTTTAGGCGCCGCTACTATAACCATTCAGCCATCACAGCGGTTTTTTGTTTGTCTTCATTAATCCTACTTCTATTCTGGTCCGTGCCAATTGATATTCACAACACTGCGACATCTGTTGCAGAATGGATGTGAAAATTGGACTTGTTTGATGGCAATGCTGCCATAGTGTCATATTTTATTGACACTTTTATTTATCATAACAATAATCATGATAAAAAATTATTGTTAGGCCTTGAGCTCGATTCGAACCCGCGATCCTACAAATCAGTAGGCCGATATAACCACACAAATTGTTAATACATCCCACAGTACGGGGAAAAAAGTGTTAATAAAATATGACACTATGGCAGCATTGTCATCAAACAAGTCCAATTTTCACATCCATTCTGCAACAGTTGTCGCAGTGTTGTGAATATCAATTGGCACGAACCAGAATAGAAGTAGGATTAATGAAGACAAACAAAAAACCGCTGTGATGGCTGATTGGTTATAGCAGCGGCGCCTAAACGTTGCCGATGAAGGAATTTAGCAGTTCCCGAAATGGATCTATACAACGAGCTTTGGCAGTTGTCTAAATTTTTTCTTTCTTCTATTCTAATTTAAAAATTTTTTCAAATAAGAAAAAATTTATCATAACAATAATAATGATAAAAAATTATTGTTAGGCCTTGAGCTCGATTCGAACCCGCGATCTTAAAAAAAATTGAAGAGTTTCGTCCAATAAATACTTTTAAGATAATTGAAAAAATAATGTAAAGCGTTGTGAAAAATCAACTACAAACGTACCTTGAAACTAATTAAATTCTGTCTCTAAACCAGTCTGGATTTTGTAAGAATCATTCATGCGAAAGTACAATAAACTTCGTTGTAAGAGAGTGGAAGAAGCGTCCACGGAAAACAATAATAGCAGCGCTATTTATTTTAAAATAGCAGTTGAAATAATTTGCGGGCACCGTGGTGTGATGGTAGCGTGCTCCGCCAACCACACCGAAGATCCTGGGTTCACGCCCCGGGCAAAGTAACATCAAAATTTTAGAAAGAAGTTTTTTCAATTAGAAGAACATATTTCTATGCGGGGTCGCCCCTCGGTAGTGTATGGCAGGCACTTCGATTGCATTTCTGCCATGAAAAGCTCTCAGTGAAAACTCATCTGCCTTGTAGATGCTGTTCGGAGGCGGCATAAAATAAGTAAGACCCGTCGCGCCAATTTGTAGGAAAAATTAAAAGGAGCACGACGCAAATTGGAAGAGAAGCTCGGCCTAAAATTTCTTCGGAGGTTATCGCGCCTTTCATTTATTTATTTTTATTTGAAAAAACAGACGGAGGTATTCTTGTAAAAAGCTGTATATGTATGGAATAAGAGGAAAACAACTGCTTTGGTTTAACGACTACCTTACAAATCGTAGACAACAAACAAAAATAAGATCCACAAAATCAAGTTTTTCATATGTGAATACATACAGGATCGATCCTGGGAGCAATTTTGTTTATAATTTACATAAATGATATAGAAAAAGTGATATCAAAATCCGAAGTGGTAATGTAGGCCGACGATACATTGGTATATACATAAGCAGAAACAGTGGAAGAATGTAAACGAAAGTTAGAATGTGATATAGATGAAATTATGAATGGGCTTAAAATAAATAGGATCAAATTGAATGAACAGAAAACAAAAGTAATGGTGATGAATACAAATAGCGAAATGAATTTAGTGATAAATAATCTTACCATTGAAGAAGTAACCAATATGAAATACCTAGCTGTAATAATAGACAATGAACTCAAACTAAACAATCACGTGGATTATTTGTGTAAAAAAAAAATTGCAAAAAAATTAACTTCTTAAGAAGAATACGAAATAAATAAGACACTTTAACAGCAATAAAAAATTACAATACAATCATAAAGCCACATTTTGGATACTGTTCCACAATTCTGTACACATCTTGTAACCAATCACAAATAGGAAGAATATAAATAGGAAGAATACGCTTCCCAAGGCCGACGGTTCAATGTACCGGAGCGACTCGGGATTTTTACCGACCAAGGACTGCCATTTCAGTGTAACCCCATTTAATTTGTTGCGTCCCTCCCACAAATTGTCATCCTCCCAGCAGCTCCTTACAGCGGGACTGCTCCATATTCTCTTGCTCCGGGAAGGTATCGAACCCAATCCGGGTCCGTCTCCTGATCCCGGTCCTGAGAAAGGGTTTTGCTGCATCTGCCGGAAAAGAATCTTTTTAGGATGGTCACACTCCTGTTAGTGTGTCTCGTGTAAGGGATGGTTGCATCGGACAGGTTGTTCTGGGCTAGACCCCAAAACCAGACGTCCACGTAACTTTTATAAATCTTTTGTGGCTCCTTGCTGTTCACGCCCAAGGGCGTCCTGTAGTCTGCCTAAGCGCCCCCCCCCCCCCCCCCCCCACTACCTTCCAGCAGCCCCGCTGCTCAGCAAGCCACAACAAGTACCCGCTGCTGCTCGCGCCCCACGGCGCCAACAACTCAATCAGCTGCTACCACTCATAACTACTACCTTCGTAGTAGAGTCGGTAGCAATGCTGAGCATCAGCCCTTGGCCCCGTCTTCTCCCCCCTCTTTTCCGGCAGCAATCGTGTAGGTCAGGGAAACAGACTCTTAGTCCCTACCTCCCTTTGCACCGTTTGCCAGCACAGAATATATACGCTTGCGACATCCGCCCAATGCAGCTCCTGCCATGGACGGTGCCACTTTCCTAGATGTTCTGGTCTCCTCGCCGGCAACCCCCCGACGAGTTTCATTGTGCCATATTGCCAGGCCGCATACTGGTACCCCAATGCCTACCCAAGGACGTCTAGTATCAGGGCCTCAACAGCAATCGCGTTCTGGCCTTCCACAACCCAGGCGTAGTCACCCGTCACTTACTCCCAGACGTCTCCCCCTATGCACTTCAGAATTCTGCAGTTAAACTTTAATGGATTAACCGGGAAGATAACAGTCGACTTCATGAAGCGGCGCAACATCCGCATTGCTGCGATTGAAGAGACTAAACTCACAGCAATATCTGTATTGCAGACCTGTTCTGGGTATAATGTCCATAGAAAAGATCGCGAGAGCGGAAATGGAGGCGGCCTCGCGTTTATCATACACCACACTGTGCAATATCATATATTTGATCCTGACATCGACCGCAGGGACAGTGTCTTAGAACGTCAAGGATTATCTGTCCGGTCGGGCGATGCAAATCTAGAAATCATCAACATCTACATCCCTCCTGTCACCTGTTGCCACAGTGGATACCGCCCTGATATCAGCGGCGTACTCACTGGAAACAATCGCATTATCTTAGGCGATTTCAATGCCCATCACGATCTATGGCATTCAAACTTGCGTGTGGACAGTAGGGGTGAGATGTTAGCGGATCAAATAGAAGAAACGACGTTCTGCACTATAAACGGAGACGCCCCCACACGTATGATAGGAAGCTGTCACAGCTCGCCAGATATCTCAATCGTGAGCGCAGAACTCGTAAACTGCGTCAACTCGCAGCCGATGGTAACATTGGCATCCGACCACCTGCCTATACTTATTTCGCACGAGCGTCCCGGCGACTTCATCGTCGCAGAAAAACGCACTTTCATTAACTTTAAAAAAGGAAAGTGGGACGAATACAAATCCTTTACAGACAACCGCTTTGCTGCCCTCCCTATCCCAACTGATGCCCGCCAAGGGGAGCGTGCTTTCCGCAAGGTCATTGAATCCGCCTCGGCTCGTTTCATTCCCGCCGGTAGAATTCCCGAAATTCGGCCCACTTCCCGGCAGAGGCCGCAAGTTTAGCGAGAGAACGTGACCTTATAAGACAGCTCGATCCCGGCGACCCACAAATAAGGGATATAAACCAACGCATCAGATTGCTTGTGGATGAACACAAGCGGGCGAAATGGGAGGAGTACCTAAGCGGTTGTAACCTCTCTGCCGGTGTAGGTAAACTTTTGTCCACTGTAAAGTCCCTATCGAATCCGTCTAGGCACAATGACAAAGATTCCATCGCCTTTGGCGACAAAGTGCTGTCGTATGCGAAAAAATGCGCGAGCGCTTTCTGCCGACAATACATAATGCATTCTACGGTCGACAAAAATAGACGGAGGGCCAACAGACACGCACGTAAACATAAGTTCCGCGCGTCACCAATTACCAACACCGTCAAAGAGGTTGAGGATGCCATCGGTCATGCTAAACCATCCAAAGCAGTGGGCCCAGACGACATAGCCATGCCGATGCTTAAAAGCCTAGGGAAAGAGGGTTTCAAATATTTAGCACCTGTCTTCAACCTGTCTCTTTCCACCTTTGTCATACCCGAAAAATGGAAAATGGCCAAGGTGGTCCCGCTACTAAAGCCTGGGAAACCAGCTAACATAGGAGAGTCATATCGCCCAATATCAAATTTGCAGCTAGCCTGTCATCAGCATGGCTTTAGAAAACTCCATAGCACCACCACCGCGATAAATGCCATTAGCACCCAGATAAATTGTGATTTAAATCAGAAGCCCCACCATAGAACAGTACTCGTAGCGCTAGACCTATCAGAAGCTGTTCATACGGTCAACCATTTCACGTTACTGCAAGCCTTGGAAGGGTCTACCCTTCCCCCATGTCTTAAAAGGTGGACCGCAAATTATCTGGGTGGTCGGCAGGCATCGGTGCAATTCAGAAACGAAATCTCAAAGCCAAGAAGAATTAAACAAGAGGTGCCACAGGGTGGTGTCCTATCCCCACTTTTGTTTAATTTTTACATATCAAAACTACCTTCGCTACCAGAAGGAGTTACTATCGTTTCTTACGCCGATGACTGCACAATAATGGCCACAGGCCCGGGCCCACAGATCGATGAGCTTTGCAACAGAATAAACGGCTACCTCCTTGATCTCTCCAGTTTTTTCGCCTCGCGAAACCTGGCATTATCACCGACTAAATCATCCGCGACCTTATTTACAACTTGGACGTCCCAAATGTCGACCATTTTGAACATCCACGTCAATGCCACTACGCTGCCGAGTGTCCTACACCCCAAAATCTTCGGTGTGATTTTGATCAGTATCTACATTTTGGTGAGCACGCAGCCGCAATTGTTCCGAAAGTTCAGAGCCGTAATAAAATCCTCAAATCCCTTGCTGGCAGTACTTGGGGAAAAGACAAAGAAACGCTCATTACCACATACAAAGCAATTGGCCAGCCGTTTGCGTGCTACGCGTCCCCTATATGGTCGCCAAGCCTAAAAACTACCCACTGGAAGAAGCTACAGGCCTGCCAAAATACTGCGCTCAGAACCGCCACGGGCTGTCTTCTTATGTCCCCAGAACTCCATCTACATAATCAGGCGAGAATACTCCCCATCAGGGAGAGAAATGAGATGCTAACCAAACAGTTCCTGTTGAATACCCAGAAACCTGGTCATCCCAACAGATATCTGATTGATGAGCCAGCACCGCCTAGGGGCTTAAGGAGTCATCTCCGTAAGCATTTTGAGGAAATAGGGCACCTGAGAACTCAGCCGTATGAAGCAAAAAAACACAAGCAGGTTCTTGGTGAAATCCACAAACAGGCGTTGGACCTTTATGCCGGGAATTGCCCGGTGAATCCAGTACTCAGGGAACAGTACCCAAAACTTGCGGAAGAGGAACGCATACTCCCCAGGGAAACGCGAGTCACTCTGGCTCAACTTCGTTCTGGATACTGTAACAGGTTAAACTCTTACATATCCAGAATCAACAAATGTATGCCCCGCTTGCAATGTGCCCCACATGACACCAACCATCTCTTTAATTGTAATGTGGAACCAACGCCTCTAACACCCCTTTCATTATGGTCCACCCCTGTCGAAACAGCAAATTTCCTTGGACTCCCGTTAGAGGATATTGATGACAATTTGTGATCGGTCGCAGCTATTAGGTGGGGCGAAACATTGCTACAACAACAACGACAGGAAGAATACAGAAATTACAAAACAATTGTATGAGATCCATAATAAAATGCCACAAATACACCCTAATAAATCTCATGCTTGAAACATTTAAATGGCTAAATATTGAGTAAAAACTGATGCTCAATGCACTAATAATGATTTTTAAAATTAAACACAACATGGCGCCGATGTATTTAACAAATTGCATTCAGTATATTAGAGATACACACCAATATACTTTCCGGAATGCGAATGACTTTCGACTAAGATTACAGCGCACTACTGCAACCCAAAACACCTTATTATATAAGGGCCTTAACATATTTAACTCGTTACCTGATTATATCAAAGGAGAGAATAATATTTTGAATTTCAAACGGCTATGCAGAGATTTTATTCGATGCTAAAATACTTTTTATTACTTAATATATATATATATATATATATAATATATAATATATATGTATATATATTATATATATATACCAGCAGACCCGTCAGACATTGTTCTGTCCTAAATGTGGTCTACCTGCGTACATGTTAATAATCTTTTTCTCTCTAACTCTGGCCTCCCCTCTTCACTTCTTAATCATTTTATTCACTCCTCCCTCCGTCTTTTTCGCTTGTTGTTGTTGTTGTTGTAGCGATAAGGTTGCTCCCCGAAGGCTTTGGGGAGTGTTATCGATGTGATGGTCCTTTGCCGGATACATATCCGGTACGCTCCGGTACCACAGCACCATTAAGGTGCCAGCCCGACCATCTCGGGAACGATTTATGTGGCCACATTAAACCTTCGGGCCATCCCCTCCCTCCCGACCACCAAGTTCCATGAGGACCTTGGGGTCGCCAGAGCCTCGTCTGTTAGTGAAACAGGATTCGCCGCGGATAGGTGAGGTTGACAATTAGGTTTGGAGAAGCTATATATTGCGCTGGCAACCTGAAGGGTTGCGCTACACACCCCTTGAATCTGGTATTTTAGTCGCCTCTTACGACAGGCATACCTACCGCGGGTATATTCTTACCCCCTTACCCGCTGGGGGGTCTTTTTCGCTTCATCTATCTCTATTTTCGTCTCACTATATCTCTTTCTCAGTCTCCTTATCCTTCCCCTCTTTTCTCTTCTCTCAAGTTTTTCCCATTCTTCTTCATCCCTTATTGCCAGTCCCAGAGGTTGGTATGTATTTTGTTCCAGTCCCATTCCGAGTTCCAGTCCCACTCCGAGTCTCAGTCCCAATCCTAGTCCTAATCGCATTCCCAGCCCGTCTCTGGTCTACTTCCCCGAAAAAGGATCGTAAATACTAATATAGGCACATTTATATACCAAATTTCAAACAAATCGAATAGGACGTATGTAAATAGGTATGTGGGTATTATCAATTCATGCTTTTTTTCGGCTTCGCATGCATATTTATCAGTTTTGCCAGGTTGATGCGACTAAATCGAATATCACAATGAAAATTACTTTAAAGCTCTGAGCAACAGTTTTCATTTGATATCCATATAACACACACATTCTAGGGGTATCCGGGTCCACGTTTTGGCCTATATCCCGAGACCCTAGTCACCCAGCGGTATAAATTACTCTGTACTAAAGCACACATCAACAGCTGCAATTTGATACCCATAATGTAAAAACACATCCTAGTGTTACCCTGGTCCACGTTTTGGCCTATATCTCAAGACCCTAGTCACAAACAGATATGAAAATTACCCTGTACTAAAGCACTCATCAACAGCTTTCATTTGTTATCCTTCTTGTATAAACACTTTCTAGGGGTATCACGGTCATTATCCTATGTCTGTCTCCTGGTTCTAAGCTACCCCTCCACCAATTTTCAGCCAAATCTGTTCATCCGTTCTTGAGTTATAAATAGTGTAACTAACACCACTTTCTCTCATATATGTACATATATACATCACATTAGAAACTTCAAAAATAACAGTATTTCTCCACTATTTAATGGATGCTATTATACAATCTACAAACTTCAATCACTCTATCAATTAAAAAAAAGCGCATGAAAATCCGTTGCGTAGTTTTAAAGGTTTAAGCATTCAAAGGGACATGGGACAGAAAAAGCGACTTTGTTTTATAATTTGTAGTGATAGTGATACATGCAAAAATACCAAAAAATAAAACTTTTTTGAAGAATTTTAAGGAAATGTTTAATATTTTTAACGAAAGATTAGTTTTCAATAGATGTATGCATTGTTGTTGTTGTTGTAGCAATGCTTCACCCCACCTAACAGCCGCGACCGATCACAAATTGTCATCAATATCCTCTAACGGGAGTCCAAGGAAACTTGCCGTTTCAACAGGGGTGGACCATAAGGAAAGGGGTGTTAGAGGCGTTGGTTCCACATTACAATTAAAGAGATGGTTGGTGTCATGTGGGGACACATTGCAAGCGGGGCATACATTTTGTATGTCGGGGTTGATTCTGGATAGGTAAGAGTTTAACCTGTTACAGTATCCAGAACGAAGTTGAGCAAGAGTGACACGCGTTTCCCTGGGCAGTATGCGTTCCTCTTCCGCGAGTTTTGGATACTTTTCTTTAAGTACTGGATTCACCGGGCAATTCCCGGCATAAAGATCCGACGCCTGTTTATGGAGTTCACCAAGGACCTGCTTGTGTTTTTTCGCTTCATACGGCTGGGTTCTCAGGTGCCGTATTTCCTCAAAATGCTTACGGAGACGACTCCTTAAGCCCCTAGGCGGTGCTGGTTCATCAATCAGATGTCTGTTGGGATGCTCAGGTTTCTGGGTATTCAACAGGAACTGTTTGGTCAGCATCTCATTTCTCTCCCTGATGGGGAGTATTCTCGGCTCATTATGCAGATGGTGTTCTGGGGACATAAGAAGACAGCCCGTGGCGATTCTGAGAGCAGTATTTTGGCAGGCCTGTAGTTTCTTCCAGTGGGTAATTTTTAGGCTTGGCGACCATATGGGTGACGCGTAGCACGTAATCGGCTGGCTAATTGCTTTGCATGTAGTCATGAGCGTTTCTTTATCTTTTCCCCAGGTACTGCCAGCGAGGGATTTGAGGATTTTGTTACGGCTCTGAATTCTCGGAACAATTGCGGCTGCGTGCTCACCAAAATGTAGATCCTGATCAAACGTCACACCCAAGATTTTGGGGTGTAGGACAGTCGGTAGCGTAGTGCCATCGACGTGGATGTTCAAAATGGTCGACATTTGGGACGTCCATGTTGTAAATAAGGTCGCGGAATCGCATCGATCTTTGGGTCTAGGCCTGTGGCCATTATTGTGCAGTCATCGGCGTAGGAAACGATTGTGACTCCTTCCGGTGGTGAAGGTAGCTTAGATATGTAGAAATTAAACAAAAGTGGGGATAGGACACCACCCTGTGGCACCCCTTGTTTAATTCTCCTTGGTTTTGATGTTTCGTTTCTAAATTGCACCGATGCCTGCCGACCACCCAGATAATTTGCGGTCCACCTTTTAAGACATGGGGGGAGGGTAGACCCTTCCAGGTCTTGCAGTAACGAGCCATGGCTGACCGTATCAAAAGCTTTTGATAGGTCTAGCGCTACGAGTACTATTCTATGGTGGGGGTATTGATTTAAACCGCAATTTATCTGGGTGCTAATGGCATTTAGCGCGGTGGTAGTGCTATGGAGTTTTCTGAAGCCATGCTGATGAGATGCTAGCTGCAAATTTGCTTGGAAATAAGGGAGCAAAATGGCTTCAAGCGTCTTTGCTACTGGCGATAGGAGAGATATCGGACGATACGACTCACCTATGTTAGCTGGTTTCCCAGGCTTTAGTAGCGGGACCACCTTGGCCATTTTCCATTTCTCGGGTATGACAAAGGTGGAAAGAGACAGGTTGAAGACATGCGCTAAATATTTGAAACCCTCTTTCCCTAGGCTTTTAAGCATCGGCATGGCTTTGCCGTCTGGGCCCACTGCTTTGGATGGTTTAGCGCGACCAATGGCGTCCTCAACCTCTTTAGCGGTGATGGTGATTGGTGACGCGCTGAATTTGTGTTTATGTGCGTGTCTATTGGCTCTCCGTCTATCTTTGTCGACCATAGGATGCATCCGACAGCACTTTGTCGCCAAAGGCGATGGAAACTTTGTTGTTGTTGTTGTTGTAGCGATTAGGTTACTCCCCGAAGGCTTTGGGGAGTGTTATCGATGTGATGGTCCTTTCTCGGATACAGATCCGATACGCTCCGGTAACACAGCACCATTAAGGTGCTGGCCTGACCATCTCGGGAACGATTTATATGGCCACATTAAACCTTCAGGCAATCCCTCCCTCCCCACTCCCAAGTTCCATGAGGAGCTTGGGGTCGCCAGAGCCTCGTCTGTTAGTGAAACGGGATTCGCCGCTCGAAGGTGAGGTTGACAATTGGGTTGGAGAAGCTATATATTGCGCTACACAACCCCTTGAATCCCATGGAAACTTTGTTGTTGTTGTTGTAGCGATAAGGTTGCTCCCCGAAGGCTTTGGGAAGTGTTATCGATGCGATGGTCCTTTGCCGGATACAAATCCGGTACGCTCCGGTACCATTGCACCATTAAGGTGCTAACCCGACCATCTCGGGAACGATTTATGTGGCCACATTAAACCTTCAGGCCATTCCCTCCCTCTCTACCCCCAAGTTCCATGAGGAGCTTGGGGTCGCCAGAGCCTCGTCTGTTAGTGAAACAGGATTCGCCGCGGATAGGCGAGGTTGACAATTGGGTTTGGAGATTCTATATATTGCGCTGGCAACCTCACAGGTTGCGCTACACAGCCCCTTGAATCTGGTATTTTAGTCGCCTCTTACGACAGGCATACCTACCGCGGGTATATTCTGATCCCCTAACCCGCTGGGGTATGGAAACTTTGTCTTTGTGCTTAGTCGGATTCGATACGGACTTTACGGTGGACCAAAGTTTACCCACACCGGTAGAGAGGTTACAACCTCTTAGGTACTCCTCCCATTTTGCTCGCTTGTGTTCGTCCATAAGCAATCTGATGCGTTGGTTTATATCCCTTATTTGGGGGTCGCCTGGTTCCAGCTGTCTTATAAGGTCACGTTCTCCCGCTAAGTTTGCGGCCTCCGCCGGGAAGTGGGCCGGATTTCGGGAATTCTCCCGGCGGGAATGAAACATGCCGAGGCGGATTCAATGACCTTACGGAAGGCACGCTCCCCTTGGCGGGCATCAGTCGGGATAGGGAGGGCAGCAAAGAGGTTGTCTGTAAAATATTTATATTCTTCCCACTTTACTTTTTTGAAGTTTATGAAAGTGCGTTTTTCGGTGACGATGAAGTCGGCGGTACGCTCGAGCGAAATAAGTATAGGCAGGTGGTCGGATGCCAATATTACCATCGGCTGCCAGTTGACGCAGTTTACGAGTTCTGCGCTCACGATTGAGATGTCTGGCGAACTGTGACAGCTTCCTACCATACGTGTGGGGGCGTCTCCGTTTATTGTGCAGAACGTCGTTTCTTCTATTTGATCCGCCAACATCTCACCCCTACTGTCCGCCCG